>NC_034409.1:65041869-65760504 GCF_002078875.1 Numida meleagris | reverse complement strand
CGCCCCCGCTGCTCCGCGACCGCCGCGGGAGGAGAGGGAGAGCCGCGGGCAGCGGGAGGGGAGCGGCACAGCCGCACCGCCGCGGAGCGCCGCGCGGTTTCTAGGCCATCACCTCCCCCCGGGCGCTGCCCGCCGGAGGGGCCCTGCCGTGCCCCGCGGGGGGTCAAACAGCCCGACCTCGGCGAGAAAAGGGCACGGGGCCGGGGGGTGCCGCTGGGAGAGCGGGAGCCGCGGGAGGCAGCCTGCCTGGGAAGCGGGGAAAGGGAAAGAGGAAGGGAGAGGGAAAGCGTTTCCCTTTCGAACAGCGTCGGGACGGTCCGTGAGTTTTGCACGGAAAATTCAGGTGATGGGAGTGAGGCCCGCTCCTCGTCCCGGGACCGGAGGCAGCTGAGAGCCCGGCAGCAAGCCCCGGCCCAGCGGGAGCGACAGAGAGAGCGGCGCGGGGGGCTGTTGGAGGCGACAATTCGGCAGAAGGCGGCCGGGGGGAGGGGGGGAGGTTGGGCTGCAGCCGCTCCGTGTCCCCCAGCCGGAGCCGGCGGTGCTAAGCGAGCGGCAGAGCTCCCCTCACCGGGCCGGGCATAAATCCGCCTGTCAGGGAGGGGGCAATTACGAGGCCGTAAAAAAGTCGGGAAGATGAATGCTCTTGAACGATGACTGATTCCTATTTGTGGTGGTGTTCTAATGGGAAGCCCGAAGCCAGCGGGCGACGCTCCTGCGAGCTCCCCGGGCTCTCCGGCTCCGCGCTGTGCCCGCCCTCGCCCCCGCCGGGTACCCCGGGGCGCTGCCGTAGGGCAGGGGCAGCCCGCAGCCCCCCAGCGGCACGGTCCCGCGGCAGGGCATGGAGCAGCACGCACTGACACCAACCACGGAGGAACGAAATCCGCAATTGGGAAGTTACAGAGCGCTAGGAGCCAGGAAATGAACAGATTAGAAAACTGAATTTCCTCGCTCTTTTCCCCCTCGCACGTACACAAATCGCTGATCTGAGACAGGTTTATAGCCTTCACTTATTTACTGGTGCACCTCTCTGGCTATCGTGCCCATCATCTGGGATGTGAGCAGCAGAAGGGGAGCATCAGAGAGGCGTGGTTGGGATTTTTACTAGAAATGGGTCGTAAAAACCGAGTATGTTTTTAAATAATGGCCTTCCAGCCTATTATGGGATATAGATTTATTAGTCACTTTTACGTTTGAAGCCAGGTTTGAAAACAACCTAGATGTTGTTAGCAAAGTTTGGCTCTGTGGAACGGAAAGCTGGTGTGCTATGTTTGTGCGGTTTTTTTTTAAAGGTTAAGGGACCAGATTAAGAACAGCTGGAAAGGGTCACAGCTTGTGCTGGTGAGAGAGAAATCAGCAGGTTGCCAGATACACCTCGAGAAACAGAGCTGGTTTCTGTCTGCGCAATGCACCAACTTCACAGAGGCCAGGGGCCAGAGAGCAGTGAGCACGTGACTTCTAATAACTTCCCAGCATTTGGTAAATAAAAGGCGTCTCTTGAGCACGGTGAAGTCTAGGTGCATCAAAACAGCACAAACGTATTGCAATACTGGATAGAATCATTGAACCATTAAGGCTGTAAAAGACCTCCAAGATCATCTAGTCCAATCGTCCACCTATACCACCAATATTGCCCACTAAACCATGTCCCTCAGCACTACATCTACACAGTTCTTGAACACCTCCAAGGACAGTGACTGCACCACCCCCCTGTGCAGCCTGTTCCAGTGCTTTACTACTCCTCCTGAGAAGAAATTTTTCCAAACATCCAACCTGAACCTCCCCTGGCACAACTTGAGGCCATTACCTCACATCCTATCACTGTTAACCTGGGAGCAGAGGCCGACCCCCACCACGCTGCAATCTCTTTTCAAGGAGTTGTAGAGAGCAGTAAGGTCTCCCCTGAGCTCCTCTTCTCCAGACTGAACAACCCCAGCTCCCTCAGCCACTTCCCTTAAGACCTGTGCTCCAGACCCTTCACAGCTTTGTTGCCCTTCTCTGGACACACTCCAGGGCCTCAATGTCTTTCTTGTAGTGAGGGGCCCAAAACTGAGCACAGTACTGGAGATGTGGCCTCACCAGTGGATGACAACACATGCCAACAGCTGCAGTTCAGATAGGTCAAACCTTTGACGTTCACTGAAATCTTAACTTACCTCCCCTTTGTTACTTTACAATTTAATTTACTGACATGAAAAATGTTGGCACTGCATAGCCATTGAATACAAAAGAAAGCAAAACCACAGAAGGAGAGGAATAAACATTCCCTACATTTTGTTTTTGCTCCTTACCCCCCTTAAAGGTACATTACCTACATTGATCTAGGTGGATAACCATCTCTATTTTAGTTACTTCAACAAAGTCACAAATTACTCAGTTTAGATTAAAAACACAATTTTTTTTAGCTGGACACATTCTAGGTTAATTTAATGGAACAGCTTTGCAATAGCTCTTATAGCTGTGGTTGGACCCTACCAGCAAGGGAAAACCCCTTGCTACAAACCCAGCTGTTGTGACTGAAGCATATTGCTGAGCTTTACTGTCTGGGTCCCTGAGGTCACCACCAGCCCAGTTGACCAACTGGCAGTGAGGAGTGGTGGGCTTCACTGAGGATCAGGGCTTCAGCCACCAGCAGCTGAGCTTTCCTGAAGCTGGCAACCCTGTGCCATGGACATCACCTTTCCAGCCTCACGTGATAGGCACCAGACAGCCTCACGCCATCTGCTGAGGCTTACTGAACTCAAGTATATGGATTATTTTTTTTTGGTATCTTGATTTCCACATCAGGGAGACTTTTATTATTATTATTACCTAATATAATAACCTCTTGATTTCCTTGAAGCACACTTGGACTTTTATCAGTTCACTCGTCCACAATACCAAGATGCTGAACATTGTGCTCTGTACCATGCGAGAGATGATTGCAGATGCCTTTTGACCTTCCTGAATTAAACAAAGTAATTATCTCTTATTCGTTTCCTGACTATCTACGAGTGTTTTACACATACTGTTTCTGAAGGTCTTCAACAAAAAGGCAGCAGTCATCTAATGCCGTAGGTGATGAGCCAAGCAGAAGGTGGATTCCACAGAAGGCAAGAAACGCTTCCCATTTTGGAGGCTTCTCATGCACTGACAAAAAAACACAAAAGTTGCTGGATGTAGTTCATTCTTCAAGATATTATTCCACCAGATGGCTGTCTGCAGTTTAGTTCATCTTAAGCAGTATCTTGAACAAATAGTTACAAGCAACTGAAAATCTTATCTTCCTTCTCTGGTGAAGAGACCAGAAGGAAGGAAGGCCAACTCTACCCCTGCAGACAGTGAACAGCTCAAGACTTCACTGAAGTCCTGGAGATGTGGGTTTTTCAGCACTTGTGCAGTCAGGCTCCCTATAATGAATAGACATCTTACAATAACCCACAGAAAATAGTAAGAGTTTCATATCATTAGGTTATCAGAGCAATGTATTTAAATGTCATTTTCCTGTTTTAAAAAGAATGAGAGTCCAGAAGTGAAGCTCTGGTATTTCAAAAAGTAAATACAAATAAATATTATGTTCCTTGGTTATGATTTTGTTCCAAAGATGACCAAGGTAGGGGAAAACTCTATGCAATGATCAGTCTGTCTCACACCCCTCTCCTTTGGGCAAGTACTTCCCAGATAGTGAAGAGATACCATTTATAGAATTTGCTACCATAGATAAAATATATTCAGGAAGCTTTTCTTGGAAGCATTTGTTCTGGCATGAAATAAACAAAAAACAGTCAGCAAACTGACAGAAGGAATCACAGAGTTAAGAATCAAATCAGTTAATCCATCAAATGGAGCCATTAGTGATACACCATTGTATAAATGTGCTGAGGCAATATCACCATCCGCCAGAGAAACTGCCACTTGCAGAAGATTATGCTATGGTTCAAACCTAGTAAAACCTTTGCATTTTCCTCCCAGAGAACAGTCTTCCATAGTAATGGTAGAGGTTTCCTCTAGACTTTAAAGAAGATGAAGCCATGAAGCTTCATGGGTACCATCACAGGAAGGACTGGAGGAGAATAAAGGCAAATGTCCAATTACATAAAAAAGTCAAAATACATTCACTTGATGAAAAAATACAAGACAAAACAAAAACAAAAGCAATTTGTTCTGAACAACAAAGAGATCTAAGGGGGTTTTGGGCAGCCAACACTTCCCCAAGTCTTAATTGTCTGTCTCAGCATCACTCCTTCCTTGATAGTCATGGGCACTGCTGTCATTTCTTGATAGAGCAACCCAACTTTTTTTGCCAAGTTAAATGTTAAATGAGTGAAGTTGAAATGCCTTTCATTCATTGCTATGTCCAGCATGTTGTACTCTTATCTAACCTACTCAAGGGACTTTTTCATGAAGTATCTGTACAGAACACATGATTCTCTATCTAAATGAGGGAAATGGCTTCCCTGGCCAGTTCTTAAGGAAGGCAAGAAAGATTTCGTAACAGGACTGCTTAACCCAGCTACATGCCCCTCCTGTTTGTCCAGGATTGGGCAGCCACTACTTGTTTGGTTTGTCCACACTTCCCTAGGGTCTCATCTCATACCACTGCTGGTTTGCGGTTACAGTCAGTGGCCCGCAGCTGGTGTGGGAAACCACAACAAGCACGTAAACATCCCTTAGCAGGTTGCACAGACTGTCCTCCCAAAAGAAATACAACAAAAGGAAAGTCCCAGATCATGCAGAAGTACTGTGGTTAAGCTGACGTGATGAGAAACTTTACTGGGGGTGAAGGCACAGTAGAGAGAAACAAATCCACGCTGTCCCATCTTGGAGAGTACCATGGGAAGAAAGAGAAATAGAAATCATCTCCATGGCTTGTTCACCCAGCTTTGCCTGTGTCACTCTTGGTCTATACCTGAATATTCATGTTCATACGTTTTGATCATTTTTATCACTTCTTTCTTCCTTATGATTAAATTTTTCTTACAATCATATGACTTTGCACAACATATGTGGATAGTTCTATCTGCATTTTTAAGTCTCTGCTTTATGAGTATTACTTTGCCAAATAAAGTTGAGTTTCCCTATTTGTGAAGCACACTGCAGTTAATACCTATGCATAATGGTAACAGTTTGGACAGTAGTGACACTTCTCTCTCTTAGGAACTCAAATATTTTAGAAATATTTTTCAAAACATTTTAAAACATTACCAAACAACTCACATCACCTCGAGGTCATCTAAATTCTGGAAAGTTTAGACGAGGACCAGTAGATTGTATGACATTTATGGTTGTCTGCCTATTAGAGAACGCAAAAGCATGTTTGTTCTTAAACAGGTGTTTTTCTGACTTCATTGGCAGTTCACAACAAATATCACATGAAATCCAATTTAAAGTTTTGAAAATTATACATTTGTCATGTAAACCTAACCATTTAGCAAAATATTTTTTCATGTGAGTTGTCTCACTGACTCAGTGATTTTGATAGTCAATGTGGCACTGAAATGTAGTTGATGTATGAATTACATTAACTTTCATCCCATTTTTCAGCAGGGAAATGGTAAATAATGTTATTTTGGGGTTAAGTGCAGGCATACTCACAACACCGACACATTAGCTTCATTTCATTCACATTTTCAAGGATTTTTTTTTTGTAATGGGATGATTGAGGTATGCATTGAACAAAAATGAAGTCCTACACTGAGGAGAGGATCCGTTTGATGAAGAGGACCTTCATCAAATCTATTAATTCATGAAAATTTCCATCGGCTACCACTGTGGTGTGGGCAGAAAGTATTACAATTAATATACTAGGAAAACAAAATATTTATTCAGTGTGAAGAGTGGGCTGTGATTCAGATTTTGCTGAGGTATAGAAGTGAGCCTTTCAGTCTCCAAAAGTCTTTCACTTGAGGCATTTAAGAAATTACAGACTTTATTTCAAAATACACTTCATTGAGAAACGAATGGATTACCTTTGGCATACTAGAGTGGTCTTGCTATAATAAAAGAGTAATCTGATTTGGGAAAGAAAGGGTGTGGCTGAACCCTTCTTTTATAACTTTTGTAAAGTATTTTTTGTGGGCATATCTTTTATCAATACACATATGTGCATTGGGGAGGGACTTTTTGTAAGGGTGTGTAGTGACAGGACGAGGGAAAATGGTTTTAAACTGGAAGAGCGTAGATTTAGACTAGATATCAGGAAGAAATTCTTTACTGTGAGGGTGGTGAGACACAGGAACAGGTTGCTTGGAAAGGCTGTGGATGTTCCCACCCTGGAAGCATTCAAGGCCAGGCTGGATGGGGCTTTGAGCAACCGGGTCTAGTGGGAGGTGTCCATGCCTATAGCAGGGGGATTGGAACCAGATGATCTTAAAGGTCCCTTCCAACCCAAACCATTCTATGACATATGGGTTACTGTGCTCAGGTGGATTCCTGGTGAACGTAACACATCTTGGCACCTTGGAGCTTCTTGGCATCTTGGAGCTGCTTACAAGGTTGAGGGTGAAATATTCAGGGATTTTTTCCCTATTTTAAATGCAAACTTCCATCTAGTTTTAACTGCAGGATAGTCAAAGGATGTTCACAACTGACATGTAAATTTACAGCTTTTAAAAATATGGTGTATTCAATGCTTCCCATGAGGTGAAGCTAGTCTTCAGAGAGTGATGCTATTTTATCACATCTGAGAGTTCACATTTTGCGTAAGTTTTTACTGCAATATTGAACATGACGCTAGTCTACAGAAAATTAATATTCTGTGCTTATTCGTAGATATATAAGCAATACCTTAGAAACACCCTCCTCTGGAGGAAGGTGTATTTTATGCTTACCTTTGTTGTACAAACAAGTCATGGAGCTGAGTAGAACTATGAGAAAATGAGGCACGCAAAAGCAGACTCGAGTCCTTCAGAAAAGCTCTGCCTCACTGTGAAGGGGCTGGAGTGCTGTTCCTGTTCCCTGGAGGCTGGAAGAAACAAAATTCAGTGAATATATGAATATTTGCAGGATGGGGCCCTACTTCCCATAGGTTTTCTTTTCTCTGGAGGATCCAGCTACTGCACCTATAAAGACAGAATATTTTCTTGGCCTTTCTCATCATCTATTTCCTTTCTAATGCTGAAGAATATTCTGCAAAAGGCTCAAGAAGGTCACTAGTTCATCAAACAGGAATTTCAAAGCTGATGCTCAGCTTGCCTCTAACATAACCTGTTTTGTGACAGTCCTGGGTGATGACCCTGAAAACTCATGCGGTATTTACTAACATGCAGCAGAGTCTTTGGGCTAGTTCCATATCATCCCGTGTCTCAGAGTACATGCTGCCAAAAATGCTAGCAGAAAGTGATTATTTTAAAATAATTGTTTATGTACACTAGAATTTTATGTTTTCTTCTTTTTCTCTTCTGTTTTTTGTAATTTGTAAGTGTGCACACAACCCCTTAGCAAGGCAGCCTAGGAAATAGGACAGATATCTTCAAAGTGCCTCTTCCTGGTAAGACAAACAAAATGCATTTCTGTTTTAATAGCTGAGAAACAGAAATATAGGCTGAAAGTAACAGTTCTTGCTAGCGTATTCCAAACAAAATGATCAAATCACTCAGAGTAAAGGGATGCTGAGCATGAATTCTTGTCTTACTCATTAGGCAAAAAAAAAAAAAGTAATTTATTTCATTGAAATTATTCTTACTTGGCATGTAATGAACACAATCAAAGTTACAGGCTCATTAATGACTTACTAATGATGGTCTCCCTCTGAGTCACATTAGGAAACCACTTTTAGAGTGGAAAAAAATTGTTAAGGGAAAAGTCTTAAAATAACATGCAAGAAGCACAAGTATTTAAATTGACCTGATATGAAACTGTTGCAGTTACTTAGATATCTAAAGATGCAAATAAGTATCCAGTAAGATTTTAAAAATACACTGTTGATCTTAAGGTGCCTGCATCCCAACATTCTTCAGCTACCTAATCCAAGTGCCTGATGTTTCTGGGTATGTCTAGGCGTCTTTCAGTGCCAGCAGAACTGAATTCCCCATGTCTAATTCATTCCTGACAGGTTCAACAAGTGTGTTCCTCTGCCTATATCAGCTGGGGAGCTGTGTCCAGAGTGGCAGGAACATTCACTGAGGGCCAGAGACACCTGGATCTCAGCCCCTGCTCCAGTGGCTGGCTTACATAAGAATTATAATGTAGATGTTAAATATAAGATAAAAAATGTACTTAAAATACATAAACCAACCACTGAAGCAAGGACTGGGAGCCAAATGTCTATACTCACTCCTGAGTATCCCCACTTTTTATGGATGCCGCTTTCTTTGCCTCTGTGAGCTGCTCACTGAAGTCTTCATACGGCAGGAAGTCACAATACACACACATGCTACTAATGTGGGTGGGCTGAGGGAAGTGGGAGCTCTCAGGAGAAGCTGATGATGGCTCTTTAGGAATCCCAGCAGTCCATTACAGGGTCACACTGGATTAGCCATGCAGTTGAATCATAGAATCAAGCAAATAATGTCACCTTCAAAAACCTGGGCTGGCAGACTCCCTTCCACAAACATAAGTTGAGATTGCTCCATAACCCACTGCAACAACGCATAGCACCAGTGCTTATCGTGTAACCAAGATGCCTCTGGGAACTGTCTGCTGCTCAGGAACTGTATGTGGTTCAGGGCAGTGTAGAGTCATTGGGGAGAGAGCTTTTTTTCTTTTGTTTTCTCTTGATTTGGAAAACAATTTCTAGCCATACATCAAAGTTGGAGGCAATGAAATTTTTCAGTGGTATGTAGGTAGGCCGCTCTGCCTCCTATTTATTTCCATGGAAACTGCAGCAGATACAGAGAGCACAATAACACTTTTTGATAGAGCAAATTCTCAGCTACAAAACACTGTTTTTCCACATAGTCACCGCCGTTAGCCAATTCCTGTGTGGATGAGCTGATAGAGACACTCTTCATTTTGTGGTGTGAAAGCTGTGCATGGCCATCCAGAATGTGACCTGTATTTCATGTTGCTGACACCACTGCTAAAACGCACCACCCACCACCTCAGTGTGCTCACATCCACTGTTAGGTCTCCAGAAACATTCAGCAAGTGTCAATGAATGTCAGTGAGTGCCATTTTTTCCACATGGAGGAATTCAGTGCCACACCTTTGCTTCATCCACACTTCCATGTCAGACGTCACTTTGTCAGCCTGTCCCTCTGCTGCCATCTGTCACACAGCAACAAAATGTAACAGAATATTGGTGGGAAGGTTCAGCTTCTACTGCCATATCACCAACATCTGTCTACCATCATGTGCCAACATAATAAAATGGGAGACATTACTTTTGGAGCAGCCCTTGTAGGGGCTTGCCAGTGTTGCATAGGTGAGCCTTGCTGTCTTTTGGAACTGAAAAATCCTTAATTATTTCTTGCAAGTTGGCCTTATTTCAGGTTTGGGCTGCTTCATAGATTTTCCTGCAGGCTAAGGGTTACAGTGAGTATGTGCAAGGGACATCTGGGGTCAGGAAAGCAAAATAACCCAGGCCCTCCCTTCTTTTCCTCCTTCTTCCTGGAAGGAGAACATCTTATTTCCACTCCCAAATTTGATTATTTTGTCTTTTTTTTTGGTCATATATTCTATGATTTTTTCAATATAAATTCCGTGAGCCAACCCTTAAGATGGGATAAGAACCCAAGACTTGCACCTCCCTTTTCTCTACTCACAGGGCTGCTGCAGGATGGTACGTTCTTGTTCCTTGCCTCTTGGGCTTTGTGCATCTCTCATGTTGTACCTCTCTCTTGGGGATTTGGCCCCAAGTGACTGAGAAATTAATATATCAAAAATAGCTGTAAACTAATTCTGGCCTTTAGGTATTTAGGAAGTTGTCTCACTGAAAGCAACAGCTTGTAGTAACAGATATACTCACAGGTGTTTTTTAAGAATGCTATTCTAAATTGTGAAATCTGACATTTTTAAACAGCCCTTTTTAACCACAAATAATATATACCTAAATCTCAGATGATCTAAACACATCCTTTTTAATATCAGGTTGTTTCACATGTTAAAATATTATCTACCACCACCACAACCAAAAGGAGCAAGCAGCATTATCCATTTCTAGGACTGGGTAGTCCTACATCATGTCAGAACATTTAGATGTATTAATGCAGCAAGATCTCACACTTGCTTTGGGATGATTTTAATGAGAAAATGAGAAACTGAAGAGTGTGCTCAAGTGGCTTTCAGGCTCGTGCACCATACAGTCACATTTTTATATGATACAGGTAGCTGTAACCCTACGAACATCAGTGAAGCTGCATATTCCCATCTCAGGTCTGAACTGACTCAGCCACTCTTGTATCAGTACAAGGACACAGCAACTTTGTGGAGCTTAATAGAATTCATTTCCTATTCATACTACCTCCTTCAGTTTGTTTCCAGGCCTAATACAGGAACCATATGGAGGAAAGCACAGAAAAATAAGTAGGCATTGCATGCCATTACTCACCATCTGCTTAGGTGCGCTGTGCTGAGCTGAACAAGGAACAGGTTGTGGCTCTGGCAACATTCACATTTGGACTACAGGAGCATCCCCTGCTAGGGAATGCATAGGAAGGTTTTCCTGGGGTTTCTGTGTGAGATGAGGGCAGCAAGTGGCCGACTGATGAGGGAGGAGCAGTGGGTGAAGACAAAAAGCAGCTGAAAATGAGATCCTGTTTTGAGAGAAGGGATAAAATGCGAATGAGGATAGGCAGATTGTAAAGGCATTAGTGATATGGCAGCATATGGTGTTGGGATGTAGATTTTGATGGCAATACAAAGTTCTGCACTCACTACAACTTTGGAGGTTTTGCCCTAAGTTTCTTAACTTATATAACATTATTCCACTTGGCATTTTATCAGTGAGATCCTCTCTCAGTAAAAATTATAAAACCAAAAATGTACGTTAAATCATCTGGCATGCATTTACTTGAGATTTATAGGTGAACTTACCCACCGTAAAGCTGTGCTCTCACAGAACCTGCACCACACTTCCCTGCACCTGCAGAGAGCCGGGAGTGGGAGGATAATTATGAGCATTGAGAGGCTCAGCCAGATGTTCCAGGAATGGAGGAATTTCATCTTTGGTTGGCTGGCAGCTCTGGGCAGGAAAACAGAAAGAGGAAGCAGCCTTGTTTGAGCTGGCCTGCACCATGCAGTCCCATACTCGTGAGCGCCAGGCCTCGTTGTTACCGCAGACTGGGTGAAGCCAAACACTGAGGGGATGAGGAGGGCTGAAGTGTTAAAGGAAACATGGGTGTGAAACTGGAGTGTGTGCAAATGAAAAGAGCACGAGCCTGATGCAATACAGTAAGCTAACACATTCCACAGTGCGTTGTTTCAAAAAGATGAGGTGTCACTTCTGCGACTCTTAGATTTATGTATTTCAGCTTTTTACCTGAAAAAGAAGACAAGAAATTATCCAGCAAGTATCTTTACATCTTGTATCTTTTTTTTTTTGTTACCAAGATTATTCATATTTTTCCATTAAAGGACCAGTGTTGAACTACTATTTTTCACAGTGTTGGAATATCCATTTTCACTTCCTCTCAGCAATACCAGTAAGGCAGTCCTGAGTGCAATTCAGAGCAAGAATTTCTGCCTCCAGGCAATAGCCTCAATTCTTAAAATTATTCATTATAAATTGAATAATAGAATATATTCTTAATCATACATAGTGGATATATACTTTCTTCAGTTCCCCCTTCTCCTAATTCTCTTTTCAGTAGAGCAACTTAGATTCACAGTTGGTTTAATATTAATATACAAATTTTTGTCAGTCACTTTTTCACCAACTCCTTTTTCATTAATTCATGTAAAACTGTCAACATGTCAGTGGACTGCAGTGCTTGATTTCAGAGAGGTCAGAAGGAGGAAGGAAAGCATAATGGAAAATGTATTATTGAAAACAGAAATATCTCAACTGAATTGCACAGAGGGGCATTTTAAAATTAAAACAACAAATGCATAGAACGAATGAAAATGCCCAGATGATGCAGCAGTGACAGGCACTGGAATGAGACTGCTATGATGCTAGCATGCGGTCAGAACACCTTATGACAGGGCTCGCACTTTTTCTCTTCAATGTGAAAGCTACAGACTTCTTTGTTTTCCTTTCACCTGATGAATTGTTACCAAGTGATCACAGTGCAAGTCCTGTGACATGTAACTCTATGGCCTTGGAGTGGAGAAAGACCCCTCCATCCCAAGGACAGGCAACCTCTGGACCTTGCCTGTGGGATACTTGCTGCAGGAGCTGCATCCAGGGTATCCACACCACCACATTCCTGTCTGTTGCATACCCTTCACTTCTCCCACTCCACACATTTGACAGATGGCTTTGAGGATGGCATTACAGCTGATATCAGATTATTCTTCTGCTCAGCCAGAAGGTGGATGAGCCACTGAAGATAGTGAGCCATTTACTGAGGGCAGCTGCTGTAGTCAACATCTGTTCTGCTGTTCCACCAGAGGGGCAGCAATGTCCAGAAGGCAGCTGAAGGAGACAGGACCCTGCACCTGAAGAAAGGTGAAAGTGTCAGTGAGAAGAACAATCCCTAAAACACATCAGTTTCATGGTTTACAGGCTTGGTTTAACCAAAACAGCAATAGTTTACCATTGTAACCATTGTTAGCAATTGTGGTGGGCTAGACTTTATGGAGAAGTCTGTCTATTACTTTATTACTTCCTCTTGTTGTTTTTAAATGCAGAAGAGCAAGTGTCCTTATTTTAACAGCTGAAGATTGCATAGATATCCTTCCTGAAGCTTAGTTTAAGTTCATCACCTCTACAGAAGATTTCAGTAAGCCATAGATAACTGCCACAATTTAGTTTGATCATTCTTCCAGTGGCACAGATGTAGTCTAGAAGGTTTTAGAATGTGAGCAGATGTTCCATTCGCCTTTCAGCTCACTGCTGGCAAAATGAATATTCACGCCCAAGTAAATTTTTGAGAATTTGAGCAATTTTCCTTTTCTAAGTGACTAATATTGTGAACAGTTCATTAGAAGGTAAAACACATTTAAGCTCTTACCTGGTGCCTGTGTGTGGTGCAGATTAGTTGTCTAGATGAAGTTCATGTACGGTGACTGAGTACAGGAGATGGATTTAAGCTGTGGCTCCAGTCCATGTGCAGCAGCTTGATGAGGAACAACCAATCATGGGAACAACAGTCAGGCAGCAGCAATGTTTCCCCAGCCAGCAGGAAAGATGCTGAGCTGCTGGACTGGTGCTTACATCTAATGCACTGCATAAAGTTTTTCTTTGTAGACTGCAAATGTGTAACCAAACTGAATGAAAAGTGCCGGGAACAATTTTGGGAATTAGGCTGTTATGTTGCTCAAAAAATTTCTGTTAAGTTTGGAAGCTGCTGAACATACTTAATATGCTGGGGAATGTACCCAGAACCGAGTGAACTAGAGCCTGGACTGTTACAAACTCAGAGCCTTATCAGATTTTCCAAGTTTCACAAAATGTTGTAATCAACTTTCACTATTTCAGAACATGTCTAAAATTTCAGTGACACCTCCTCTTCTGAGCAGTACCTCACCCTAATAGAGAGTAATGCTTTTTTCCCGTCGTAACTTCTGTAGTATTTTACTTGGTTTTAGAAAGTGAGTAGAGGTTCCACCCACATTTCAGCTTATTGTTATCTTAATGAACATTCATGCCCAAGTAAATTTTGCAGTCCAGACATCCCCACTCATCCCACAACTTCAAGTTTTGCTCATCTTGCTAATCTGGAAGAGGGGAACTTGAATGGATTTTGGAACTGTGCAGAGAAGAACTAGAGAAAACAGAAATTCATTACCATATTGGGTAATTCAAGTTGCAGAAGAAAAAAGAGATGAATTTAGAATATGTTGTTCCCTCAAGGAAAAGGTACAGTAACGGGAGACTGAAATGGAAGAATTAGAGTTTAAGTCAAAGAACAATTCCTCATTCATAGATACAGTGCAAAAGAAAATCACCACGTAAGATGTTGTTTTGTTCACCAATGTTTAGTAGCCATCACATGGAAGATGCGTGGTTTAGTCCTTGAGAATTATTCCAATAATGTAGTTAATTCCTCTTTTTACCAAATGTTATTAATATTACTAGTGAATAATAGGTGGGTTTTCTTTTCTCACGTTAAATATTCTTTTGATAGTTATTTTTCAATAAAGCTATAGTCAATGTCTTACAATTTTTAAAACTCCTGTAAGACTTCTTGATTGCTTATGAAGTATAAATTCCCATGCCACAGAAGTTAACTGCCAACTGATATCTGCATTGGCATGTTATTCATTCTGGTTTTTTTTTTGTTTGTTTTTTCTCTCAGTTTTCTCCATTTATAATTTGATTTACCAAAATACATTGAGGATCTTCGGTCTGAGGGGCACTGTAAGGTTAAGTTATCACCACAGTATAAATCCTATTCAAAGTAGGTACTGTAAGTTAACTCTGGGTGAAATGCAGTCTGTTCCACTGTTTATGTGCACTTTCAAAACCATGCCACAGTAGAAAGAAAATTTAGACATGTATATTTCAAACAATGAGACTTAACGCTGAGCAAAAGTAAAACATAACATCCACACTGATACCAGAGGACCTAATTCTCCATGAATTTCCTCTCGTTTCCACAACCATAATGCAAGTAGGTGAAGATATGTCAACCAAGAGGCACATTCTTAGCTCTTAAGCTTCTGCACCTAGCCTTAGTACCCAAGTACTGTCTATGGATCAATTCCAGGGATCTGAAATACCAACAAGAAAATGTTGTTTTTGTTTTTGTTTTTGTTTTACTTAGGCAGCAGGAGTTCACCCACAGTGCATTTAATGATATACTTTGAGTTCAAGTGTTCAGCTTTGCATTTATTTTCCCCTACCTTATAATGAATCTTTGTATTAGCTAAAATATAAGAATAAAATTTGTCAAGAACCTTTACATCTAAAGACCTCAAACAAAGATCTTGCTTTTGGCTGACAGATTTTACAAATAAAAATTCAGTCTGAAAAATAAACAGATTCTGGAAAGAAAACAAAGTACTTCTTATACTTTCATTCTTTTTTAACATAGCTGGTGATGCAAGACACAAGAACATCATCAGTGCTAGAGCCTGTGGAATTTTTCATACGGTGCATCTTTTTATAAATTGAAAATGAAATATATTATGGGAAAAAGTCATGTTTTATCTATTATTTAAGAAGAAAAAAATCATGTTGCATTTTGTTTGAGTCAAAGAAAAAATTAGACACAATTTAGTTTGAAATGAAGTCTAATTTATTCAGCTATACATTGAATCAAACACATTTAAATTGCTCTTTGCTCAACAGAGGCTGACTCCATAAGGAATATATAGGATTATATTAGAACAAGACTTAGACGTTTTAGTCCCCCCCTTTCCCTTCTTTCTCTGTATTCAGATGCATTTGACTGATATGTTTATCTTGCATTCCTCCTAGAGGACTTACTGCAATGCCATTCATATTTGAACAGAATATTTTAACAATACAATGCCACAATAATGATGAGATAACTTATTATTTAGAATGGGATCTCACATAGGAAGAAAGGAGCATTTTCAGTGGTTTTGCTAAAAATTATTGTACTCCAATATTCTTCAGGTGCAAAAGAATTGAGTGAATCCCTGGAGTGCAGAGTTCAGCCTTTCCTGTCTGTGCACTGGATTTAAGCCTAAAGCCAAACAAAACTGTGAATTGAGGTGTTCTTGATGTTGTATTTTAGCTAGCAGCTAGGTCTGATGCATAATGAAGAAATTGCCCAAGTCTATTGGAGATGTCTTCATACAGTCTCTCAAATCTGGGTCATTTCAAATGCATCATGAAATCTTAAACTGCATAAGTTTAATTCAACAGTTGACCCTGATGTAAAAACAACTGATAAAAGAGGGAAAAAAAAAAAAGGTATTTCAGTTTCAAAAGTAAGAGAATGGCTATCTGCAAAGCAGGAAACATCCAGCAATGATGGATCACTATATGGTAGTTATTAATAAGTCATGGTAGATATGGTTTAGCAAGCTGAAGTAGATGTCTATTATCATGTGACCATTACCTCTATTTTTTGTGACTGGAAAAGGAAAACTTTGAAAAAAATTACTGTGGATAGAAGGCCTGTTAAGTGCAACATAGGATTTGAATAAACAAAATATTAGCATACAGCCACACTCTAGATATCATTGGATTATCTCATAGAACAATGAAAGAGACTTTGATAGAGCACTGAGAAATAACACACTGCTTCCCAGTTATTAAACATGATGGTAATGATAATATCCCTCCAGTAACACTAGTAGTTATTCACTGGCATTCCTACGCTTGCTTGCAGGTATGTGTTATGGAACACAGGCTAGGACTGATACTGCTGTAGGTATTAGTTCTAAGTTTAGATCACAAAAATCCATAATACAAAGACAAAAGTCTTTTAAAGAATCATATTTGTAAAGCTTATGAATTAATATGCTGACTGGGACTTGCTTCTGACAGGTCCAGCACATTAGGTTCAGATATACTGGCACGATCAAGTCTATCAGGAGCCTGAAAGTCTCTGAGAACATTCAGAATGACGGATAACGACAATGAGTTTTGGCCAGGTCCTTCATATGCCCATTTGCTGCTCTATATTTTTGGCTCCAAATGAGTGCCAAGCTGAAATTCCCAGACTTTCTCAGTGCCTGAGAAAATATTGTTAAACCCAGATTTGGGACATTCATAAAATGCAGACACAGCATGTTAACATACGTGCCTGCTGTCACACAAATGCGGTCAGAGAAAGGGTCAGGAACCAAAGATGATGGTGTTCTGAGCTTTATGTGGCTTTGAGGTGTTGTATGGCATGAACAGTGAGATTGCATCGCACTGGTACCATGAGATGAGATATTCACAAAGGACAACTTTATCTCGGTGAGGTCAACCTCCTGGGATTCCTTCAGCAAGCTTGGGGAGAGGGAGATGTGTTCCTTGTGGAAGCAGTTTAGTGACTAAATTGGACTCTTACTCTGAATCTCCTTCCAGGGGACTCTCTCTCTCTCTCTTGACCATGGAAAAAGCGTACAGTGCTGAGCTTGGCTTGGTTAACAAAAGCTAGCAACAGACTAGGCTGAATTTTGGAAGCCAAATCAACGTTTCCCTCTTTTCTTCCTCCCCGCCTACCTGAAGATGACATTATTTTTGCTAATAGATGATATCAGATAAAATTGTAATGACCAGTGCACTTGGGAGTTATGGCAGGCTGCTCTCACAGTACAGTGCCTAAAATCAAGGGTAGATTTTATGCTTACATGAAGAGGAGCTCTGTGGGCAGAAACAGTCCATTTCACTGCTAATTTACTACAGAGGGTTCAGCCAAGAAGACATACAGATGTCTAAGATGCCTTCTGCCATGTTGGTGACTAAGCATCATTATCTTTCATGAGAAAGATACCACTGCCTCCTTTTACGATGAGCTCCTACATGCAATTTTAAACATTCAGAGAAATTAACTATTTTCAAAGACAGATTTCTTTCATCCTGGTTACCAAGGCTTTTTTCTTCCACAGAAAATACGCTAATGCCTTATTTCTTCAGAGCAAAAACTTTGGAAAAATAGAGGTAATAGATAATAATTGTTGTACGGGAAAAAAATGTTTCAAATGTTTCTAATTAAAAAAAGACAGAGTGAGTCCTACCTCAGTGAGTGCTTGATGGAGATCTACCAGTACCTCCACAGCTGATGTCAGCATTGGGATAGAAAGTACAAACTTCACAGGGTTCCTTTGTCTTCCCTTCTATAACATTATGTCTTCTTCTTAAAAGCTTGATTCACCTCGTTAAAATTATTTGGTTCTCTAGTCTGGGATTTACAGCCATTGTCAACTTAAGGTGAAGTCACAAGAAGTGAAAAAGGAGGAAAAAAATTAAGAAAATCTTAGTATTCATGTGATGCAGTAGAGTGATGAGGACATGCTTATATGGGTTCTCAGCCAATGTTTCTAATGTGTCATAGTTTAAGGACTGAAACAGTTAAAGCTATTATAGTATCCCCAGTCTTTGTTTTCTTCCAAATACTAAAACAAAAGAGAAAATGCTGTAAAAACGAAAATGGTAGAACAGAGCTCCAAAGCAGCATTGTTTTCAGAAAATATTGAAATGTCTCTACCAAAAAAAAAAAAAAAAGTAATTTTTTTTAAGGAAGAGAGAGAGAAAACAAAACAAAATTAGCAACACAACAATTAAACACACCAACACCCCCCCCCCACACACACATACACACAAAAAAAAGAACACCAAAACATGGATAGAAACCCTAAAGTGACAAGCCCTGTCTCGGCTGGTGTAAGAATTTATCCTGAATAAACCACCAACCTGGAATTTACTGTCAGACTGAATGTTGCCTTTCAAGATTAGAAAAAAATGA
The DNA here is from genome assembly GCF_002078875.1 of Numida meleagris. NCBI lineage: Eukaryota > Metazoa > Chordata > Aves > Galliformes > Numididae > Numida > Numida meleagris. Next base: position 65,742,112 of record NC_034409.1, on the reverse strand, counting down.
TTAATACAATTGTGTTTAATGCCAACATTAACACAGTCGTGTTCAACCACTTCAAAATGAAAGAAACTATCTAAAAGAGTTCAGAAAATGAGTCCACTTGTAAACTGAAATACAGATCAAGATGGAGAAGGGTGCTCCTTGCTTTTTTGACTTATAACATCTTCATTAAATACTCAGAGGATCTGAATATATCTTCTTACCTCACTTTGATCACATGAAGAATGTGTATGTACACAAGAGAGATTTTCTTCCAAAGATATGAAAATCCATTCGGGATACAAAAACAAGTCTCTCATCACAGGAAATCATGAAATATTTCTGAGTGTCCTTATGACACTAGAGAGCGATAATATGAAAGGAAAATAAGATACTGCTGCATCCTACATATGTGGTCGCAGTTAATTTTGGCTGTATCTACAAAGGAACATTCAAAATTAAGATACATCAGCTGAAGATATGAAATCACTTACTCTCTTACAGACCAACATTTAGATAACATCATTATACCTCAATAAAAGCATCAGTTTCTCCTGTACTTGTCATAGAAATGTTCATACGCATAACATGTGGAACATAAATCCCCAGAAGATCATTTCACCAGGCTACTTATAATTCTTATCTTACTAAAGAAAGGAAAAGAATTTTCATTTGTTGTTCAAAGGTTGTTTTTTTTTTTTCCCTAAGTAAAGAATTGTGCTTCTGAACATGTTTGACGTGGGGGGAAAAACTGCCTTATTCAAAGCAAATATATCCATTAGGGTAATAGTTACTGAACAGAAAAAGTGCTACATCATGCTTTCATCAAACAGTTATAGACTGCAGCACGAGATCATGTATAACCTAGCTATATTTACAATCTGATGTTGTAGAAATTAGAAATATAAGGGCTGCTCTGAAAGTAATGCCTCCCATTTTATTACATTGGTCCACCACATCAGAGGTGGATGTTGGTGGCATGGCAGTAGAGGCTGAACCTTCCCACCAATATTCTGTTACACTGTGTTGTCCTGTGACAGATGGCAGCAGAGGGGACAGTCTGACACAATGGAGTCTGACATGGAAGAGTGCCTGAAGCAAAGGCGTGTCACTGAATTCCTTCATGTGGAAAAAATGGCACCCATTGACATTTATCTACACTTACTGAACGTTTATGGAGATCAAACAGTGGATGTGAGCACACTGAGTTGGTGGGTGGTGTACATCAGTAGTGATGTCAGAGATGTGAAAGACAAGTCACGTTCTGGGCTGCCATGCACAGCTGTCACACCACAAAATAAAGAACATCTAGATCAGCTCATTCACATGAATTTGGAGAATATGACCAGAGGACTCTATATGAAGATGCATATTGGCTTCAATGCACTGGAAATGATGTTCACAATGTTAGAATATCGCAAAGTTTGTGCCACATGGGTCCCATGAATGCTCACACAGGAAAAGAGAGAACATCATATGCAAGTTTGTCAGGACCTATTGAATCAATATGAGGCTGAAGGTGACAGTTTCCTGGATTGCATCATTACTGGTGATGAGATGTGGTGACATCACTACAAGCCAGCATCAAAACTGCAGTTCTTGTAGTGGTGACATGGGAATTCCCCATCAAAAAAGATTCAAGACACAGCTCTCAGCGTGTGAAGTGATGTGCACTGCCTTTGGGAATAAGAAAGTGGTGATCCTTCTGGATTTCCTGTTTAATAAACTGCAAAGGTCAGAATTAAGCAGAAAAAAAATTATATATACCTATGTATACATATATGTATGTGTCAACGGTTTATGGGCGTTCGGCCCGGTTCCATGACGAACGAGACGGGGGACCCACAGACCCACAACCCCGGGAAAAGGGAAAAGGGGAAAAGGGTAAGGAGATGGCCCTGAGAGCAAAGAACAGTGGCAACAATCTGAGGAGAAACAAACTAATTTACTAATTAAGATATCGGAATGCAAAACAACACACTATAATACAATATAATTACAATTTAAGCTGATAAATCCAATGCAGAGAGAGAGAATGTCCCAAAATCAAGGTAGGCCTTACTCTACTACCGACGATAAGACGGCTGGAGAGCAAGGTGCTGCCAGGACGAGAAACGGGTGGAAAAAGGCATGAGGTCTTGTGCACTACAAGCTTTTATACTGCGAGCTTTTATCTTTTCCCTCCGGCTGGAAAATGGTAACAGAGGAGAAAAGTACCATGGGGACTGTAGTAGTCTTTCTCTTCTGAGAACCAGGTATATCCACTACATGATGTTATGATGTGGAATACCAATAACCGAAAATCACAAAACCATGACAGTATGTGAGTACACGTATATATATATGCCATTTTAGATGGTTTGATGGTTTTGATGGTTTTATCAAATGTAAACTGGGCCCTCAGTAAAAATGGAGTTGCAAAGACGTTTAGATTTAAAAAACAAACAAAACACAGATGACTTGCTTTAGCCATATTTCTTATTCAGAAAAATAGCTTTGTTAGGCTGAATGAGGTAATGAATTTAGACTCCAGTATGAGCAGGTTTGGCTCTACCATTTATTGTTAAGGACACAGGCATGGTTTTGTAGCTGGTGCCATTAGTAAGATTTACTGATAAGCACAAATTTCCTGGAAGTTCCTAGTATTTGAAGGATATGAATGGATTTAAAATTTTATCACTGCTTCAAGAAGCTGAAGACATTTGGTTTTTTTTTCTGTATTAAAACAGAACTATTCTGCTAAGTTATCAAACTGCCACTTTAATTGCATTCTAAGTTCTTTTACTAGTTCCTTTAATAGTTCTAAGAGAGATCTATTTTGTTGACGTATGGCTTTGATATTTCTTTTATACATAAAGACAGAATAAGGATATTCTCCTAAAAGTAGCTCCTAGTTTTTCTCTCTCCAGAACATTATCCTCCAGACATCAGATCACATTTAGAAAACAAAATTTTTTGCAAAGTTTCAGAAGTGTTCCAAACTTCCAAAATTGAGATAAGAAGGAAGGCAATTTGGAAAAGCTTTCCTGAATTTCATTAGGGTGTCTCAGATAAGCATGTGATATTCTTAATGAACCTAATTAAAGTTTCATTTATTTGCACCTCAGTTCAACTGTTTCGCCCTGGACTGAGTGGGAAGCATAGAGCTATGAAATCCAATAATCCAATCCAATATAATCCAATAATTGTCATTAGACAAATAAAAAAAACAGTATAAAATCTGGCAGTCAAAGGCCAAATTCCTGCTGTACATAAATATTAAAATGTTAGAATACTGTCTAAAATGTTAGTCCTTTTCTAGCTAAAGCTCTAACTTTTCCTTGGGCAGATGTCACAGATATACACCCTGGAAGCCACTCATTTTGAGAAACTTGATTTCTAACTTCTAATGACAGGCATTATTCGCTATTATTTTCAGAGAGAGTAGCTTTGAACAGATGTGTAAAGTTACTCTACCCATATTTACTAGTGACAGAGATAAATTTTCAGTTGGAGTTACACCCTTCATTTTTTTGTGGTTAGTCCCTTTTTCAGTAGTTGCAGAATGAAATAGAAAACAGAGCAGAAGATATCTAAAATGAGATCATAAATTTTAGTCATGAATATATTTATATCATCTTTTATTAAAATAGTTGAAATGGTTGAAATAATTTTGAAATTTAAATTGTTTTGGAGCTGGTAAGGAATTAACATCTTCTGCATGGGAAAGTTTAATGTTTCCACCATTTCTCTGCTTATACTGAAGGGGGTGAGAGGAGTGGGGAGAAGAAGGTGAGGAAGTTGTTGAAAAGGGAAGGTGATTAACATAAAATAAGGTTTAGTTGAAATCTAGTTTTCACCAAAATATTTTTTCAACAGAATAGTTGTCTATCACACTAGTGCTGAGAAATTAACGCTAATTTTACACAAGCAATCAAAAGAGAATGAGAACTAAGCTAATTGCTATAAATCAACTCTGAAGTGCCAAGAAGCTTCCAATAATTCAGAAAGAGTTTTTACTCACACTTTGGGGTTAGCATATCCCAACTGTAATTTACCACTGAAATGATGTACAGATGCCAGTAATTCCAAGATTAGGCACGTTCCCTGAACAAGACCAACGGGGAATAGAATTTATTATTGCACTTGATATCCAAAGTTAGAAATGTTTAAGAAGAAAAGATAAACTGGCAGTTAAAGCTTCTTTAAATTAGGAATATTCCCTGTAGTTGGACTATCCCCAAGAAACTTAGCAATTGCTTGCTTTATATCACTGTTAGCATCTTCTTGCTGATGGAAACCCATTGGGCCATCTACTTCAACAAAATTACAACAACAATCAGGAAAGCTTACTAGATGTGGTGACGAGCATGGTATATGGCTCAACTGCAGTTTCATGAAGCCTCTACTTCAGTCAACAAATAAAATATATTTAAACACAGAGTCTCCTTGGTAAGAAAGTGGAAGCATGATTGTGTTCTCCAAATGGCTACATAAAAGTGAATTAAGGATAGGGAAAGATGGGAAATAGGATTGTGATATGATTTTGGTTTCAATATCTCCACAAAATGAACAAATATAAACATTTTTCTCCTTCAGTAGGACAAGGAAAATTACGTTAGTAACATGATCATATTTGGTTAAGAAATGATCTAGAATAGTAGGAGAAGATATCCAGGAACTTGGTCCAATAAACTAGATTACAGACAACCTAAGAAATAACAGCATAAGGCAGCAACATTATTATGTAATTAAATTCCTTTCAGCAAATGTATCTAGCCATAGAAAAAGTTTTCATGGTGCTTGCCCCAGTGCATTCAGCATATTGGGGTCAATTCTTCATTTAGGAGTAACAAGAAGAGCATCAGATAATTATTACAAGGAAAATATACTGCAGGTATGTATACGTGTACGAATGTTTTGCATTACAATTATCCTTGTAAGATAATTGAGTGTATTGAAGGTGAGTTGTAGCATACAAAAAGTGGAAGGGAGAGAAGGGAGCATCATGCTTTGCTTGTGCAAAAACTTCTAGTTTACATTTTGATTTCCATGCTGCCTGTGAACTCACAAAAGTTCTCTTGGTTCCTCTTTAAAATAATGCTACTTTCTGCAGTTATATATTTATTTTACCTTTCACATAGCTATAAAACACTTATTTCAACAGATGAGACACATTCCAGCTTGCAGGTGTGTCCCAGCACAGATCCCACCAGTGCTGGCTGTGAAGGCCATAATTATACCCAGGTCACACACGAGTCTCCCAGAACAGGATCAAAGGCCACAAGTAGTTTTCACTATATCTGGAAGGAAAATATGGTTGAAAAGTGTCTTTACACAGCTCTATTGGAAGGCATTGCATCTGTTAGCAGCATAGGCCAGACACATTGTTTGTTTCTATGTAATACATTAAAAAATAATAATAATAATAATAATTTTGTTGGAGTCACTAGTGGCTCAAGGAGAAAACTGTACAGGAAAATAGCTGAACAACTCAGCAGGCAGCACTGGGCTCTAAGAAGTACTGGCAACAGAAAGCTGAAATCCACTACTAGAAGGTTCCCTTATGAACTTTAAGAGCAATTGTCATTGGGAGGATGTTTTTTTTCCTTATAGTTTGTTTCTAGTAACAGTGTCTAAATCCACATAGCCACACAGGTAGATGCATTTCCTTTTGGCTTTTTGTCCAGACAAATAATTATATTGTGGGTATTTGAGCCAGAGCTTCCCAAATTTACATAACTGTCATATCTGGAGTTTTATTTCAAATGTAGCTTTATTGTATTTAAGATTTCGTTTAATGAATTGGAGACCAAGACTCCTACAACCTGCATTTTTCAAACAACCTTTGTTACTTGGATTCTAAGACAAGCAGCTGAAAGAATGGTTTTCTTAGGAAAATGTTGCAGTATTGTATCACTGCCAATGGCTGAAGAGACAGCACCTGCCTTACATACCCATGGAGTTTTGGCTATCAGCAACATAAACAGGCAACGGGTCTAATTTTATAGAGAGTTTCCATGCCTGAGGGATCCCACCAGCTTTCTCTTCATCTCAGCATCCCTCCTCCTTCCATCCCCAGCAAACAAATCCCCATGTTTTAGCTTTTGGCAATGAATCCAGTACAAATACTCACAAATACCTAATTATCGGAATTACATATCAATGTTGCCTATTGCAGTTCACTCCTATCATTTTTCAGCAGGAAAAACTGTGCTTTCTGTCGTTTTGATAGCGGTTAGTTACTCCTGTGGAAAGGCAGCTGCGTGCTGGCACTCGGAGCCAATGCCAGTCCAGCTCCTCACTGGTGTTAGCACACAGCGTGTCAGGGTCAGGGTACAGAGGAAAGTTGCCTCATTAGCATCTCTTGACTGAAAACAAATAAACGTTAAAACAAATCCATCTGGTTTCAGTACTGCTTTGTTTATACTTTCTAATGCTGCGTTTTGGCAGTTCGAGGCACTATTTATTCATCACTGTTGTCACTTATCCATTCATCTAGCCATGGAATTTTGAATAGGAACATTCACTTATTTAGGCAAAATTTTCTCTGCTTATTTGCTTGCCTTCTTGGATACAAGCACAAACATATTTTTTTGAAAGTAAAATCCTGAACAAGCAGTCACATGCAAGAGAAACACTTGGAGGAAAAATGAACAAGGTATGTTTGATGCCACTTACAGCGTAGTTTCTGTCAACAGATCCCACCTTTTTTCTGTGCAATGATCTTCCTTTGCTACACTTACTACCTCTCCCTTATGCTGGGAAAGATCAAAATGTCTTGGCACTTGCTTGCAAGCTGCATGTTTGGCAGCAGGATTTATTTTTTTAGACATACGTAAACCTTTCCTATGATCTGCAGAAAGGAGTCTCTGTGAGACCCAAATCAGGGAAGAGGGAAACTACAAGGTGGATGGACATACCTAAAACAACAGAAAACATGCTGACAGCTGCTTAGAGAGGGACTGTGCATTGTAAGAGGGAAAGCAAAGTGGCAGTAAATTTGATACGTATGTTGCACAATCTCTCAACAAAGATAATAGCTGTGGGAAGCACTTGCTGAAAAGGATTTCGTGAGGTTACAGATAAATGATTGCATCCATTCAGGGCTTGAGTGACTTCTCAGTCAGGTTGCAGGTGATGGTTTTAAACACAGTCATTAGGGTTAATGTTTAGAGAAAGTATGGCTAAATTATCTAATAAAAAAAAGTCTTAACAGATAATGGAATTGCTGAAATCACAGCTAAAAGTTGTTTATTCACCAGTTGCATTATATATATATTTTTCAGCCCTAAATCTTAATCATACAAAGGTCGGAAGGGAAAACAGATGAGGAGAGATTAAAATAAATTATGTAAAGTTTAAAACTCAAAGTCCTCCTCATGAGATGTTGTTTGATTTGAAGTGTGAAATGTCAGCCTAAATATTTCTTTATTTAGATATACCTGAACTTCCCTTCAGCTTGCAGAAATATACCCATTTCTATGAACGCTTTGGCTACTGCAGCCCAAAATTTCACAAGAGCCCTAATCCATGGCTCTTTAATTTCTTCACTCCATTAACCCACTTTAAGGGTGAATTTCTGCTCACTGCAGTAAATCTACTGCTCATGTATATAAAGTCACTTGGAGGGGAGTATCTTTAGTAATATGCTACAACAGGTTCAGCAGCAAAAAATGCTCTATTTACAATATTTTATATTGTGCATAATTTGGGGACTGGGAGATTTCCAGTGGTAACAAAGAGCATGCCTTGCTTTTAAGTAAACATTTATTTACAAATCAGATACCATTTCAATGAATCTGTGTACCTACATAGCACTGATGTAGCTGCACAGATTCAGAAATGAAGTCTTATTATTTCTTGCTAAATACTTGTAGCTGGATCATCTAGTAATTAATCAAGACATAATGAGTACATTCATGTTGGAAAAGAAGAGAAATTATTTGCAAAAAGATACTGTGAATAGATCAACTTAAATGTAACAGGATAAGGGTTAGAATTAATTTGTTTAAACAAATAACAGGGAATAATCTTTCACTTGCATACCATTGTATTATCATGTATAATTTTTTTTTAATCGTAGTTCTTTTTTAAATAAGAAGTTTCATAATTCTTTAAAAAAGGTTTTAATTCTAAGTAACGATCATTTGCCCATAAGAAATTCCAGCTGTTTCCTGTATTGCAATTTTATTCTGAGAAAAGTACTAGAAGAACTTTCATTTTCTGCAGATCTTCAAAAATGACAAAAGCACATTATCCAAGTTGTTGGAAGCCTCATCTTTAAATGAAGCTACTCCGGTGTCTCAGAAGCCACAACCTTTGGGTAAACATTACATTTATGCTAACTTTAACTTTTGAGGGGACATTACAGTATTTGGACCTGTAGGTCTTCCTCATTGTGTTGGATTATCCCTTGAGGCCTTCCCGTTAGACTCCATTAGCCTTCCCAGACAGGGCTGGTGAGAAGGAGAATAAAGAGTTGATCCTATTTCCTCAAATATTTGAAGATTAATCCTTCTGATAGCTTACAAATGTTTTCCTCTTTGCCAGAGAGTCTCCAACACTCCCACTTACACTCAGAAGCATGTGACAATTTCTAAAAAGACAAAACTAGACAACAGTTTACATTTAAAAAAAAAAAATCAGCTCTCCTAAGATCTCCCAATCCTTTTCTAAGAGTAAAAATTGGTTTACTCAGCTAGGAGTTCTGGGAGGCTATTCAGTTACTTGTTCTGAAGCACTGTGCCTGTTTTCCAAGTAGCATCTCTCTACAGCTGCCTTTACCATTCTAGTTGTATTGAACTGTAGCACAATATTAAGATTACAAGATGAAGATCTCAGACAAACAGAAAAAGCCAAAATAAAAGAAAATAACAAGCCAAAAGAAAAGAAATTTTCCTCCTCAAATTTCACCTAAGTCAGTTGAGAGTTCACATATTCCACTATAAACCTTAGGAAGAAAAAGCAAAAAGAAAGCTGTCTCTCTGGCTTTAGATTAGTAAAAATTCAGAGATACTTTATATTACAGGGAGAAGCTGAGGGTTATGATACATTTGGCAAAGTGCACCCAACAGTTTTTCCCACTTTTCTGCTTTCAACAGGCAGAGTTAACAGGAGGTAGTGGCCTCTTTGCTTGCAGTGGGGCGGTCCATAAAGCTCTGATGTGACCTGCATGCAGGCTAATGGCAGCAAATCCATCTCCCCATCCCTTTTTGTTACATTAAGAGCTCTTGTTCACTCCTCCAGTTGAGCTTGTATATGTACTTTACCCAATAACTGGCTTTAATACAAACTGCAGTTCTCTTTGGGTCCTCAACCACTTCCCTCTTTAGTGCAGCATTACAGCATGTAGGCAGTCTAGCTCCCTTCATTTACTGCTGATTTAACAGGCTATTAAAACAGCTGCATTATTACAGTGATACATAGTAAAATAGTATACAAAGTAGATGTTTTTAGGGCTCAGCAGCATTATATTAACAAGGACATTCATTAAGATCAATCTTCTACTGTTAAAATTATTTTTAAATGGTCATTAAAAATTGAGTCAACAAATAGCTATAATGAACAATTAGACTTGGAAAATATCTGGGTTTTCATTCACTATTCCTTGAAAGTACCACATTTAACCCTGAAAAATGTAACCCATGTGTTTAACAGATCCCTGTAATTGTTATGTAGAGTTTTAAACATGTAGAATATCAGTTATTAATAGATAACATAGCTGGAACATAATATAAGAGGGCTTAAATCTAATCATTGCTCAATTTTTATTTTTTTATTCATTTATTTTTGGAAAGGGGTATGGGAAGGGGAATAGATGGAGGTAGCTTGAACACAGTACCTGGAAATCCTAAATCTGATATGGCATCTCTCAGAAATCAGCATCAATTTTCATGGTCTGTCCCCATTTTCCTGTTAGAGACAGTTTCACTTACCACAAAAGAGATTGTAAAAAGGTGTCATTTCATATTTCAGTGTCTTAGGAGGCATTTGTACATTGGCATTTTCAGCTAGCAAGCAATCCTATTCATGTCTCCTTGTCAACGGAGATCAGCATTCATTCCTTGAGAGGATAAGGTGATATTAAAGATTTCAGTTTGCGTCATTCAGCTGATATCACCTTTCCCTGCAGCAAACCCTTTCATTAGCTTAGAGCCTTGCCAGTTCTGTAGTTTGAGGCTCTGCCTGTTTAACTTGAAGTAAAACTAGATTCTTTGTGGGTCAGACACTGAAAGGAAAAATATGGGTTCTCCAAAGAAACAATCTCTTAAATGCTTTAAGGGGAACCTAATTTCTGACTTCATCAATGTAAATGACATTTCAGAAGATACTCTCTCCCACTTCCTTTCTCTGACCTTTGTTCCCAGCCACCACTTCTCTTAACTCGTTTGGATATTCTGCCAAATTGCTAAAATTCAAATTAAGAAAGAGTGTAGTTTTTTGTGCCTTGAATGCTTATATTTGTTTTGGACACAGAAGAAGGGAAATTTCCTCTTTAAAATTGTACCTGTAGATAATCCAGTAGAGGAGAACTGCTTCCTTCTTCCTGCCAGTTGAAAAAATCATTTTGGCTGTACTCAGACAAAACTGAGTGCTTTGCTGTGCAACCTACTGTAGGGAACCTGCTTTAGCAGGGTAGTTGGACTAGATGATCCTTAGAAGTCCTTTCCAACACCTACAATTCTGTGATTCTATGGAAAATCACTGGTTCAGGCAGACAGACAAAGCAGGCCCTGCTTGCAGATCTTTTTATTTTGAAGAAATGTTAAGTTTGTGTGTATTAATATGCCTTTACTATCCCATGTACTTTTTGCACTGTCAGTTCACATATCAGCATGACTCTAAAAATCACAGAAATGTCTGTATGATCTAATTTTTAAATGGGATGGTATAAAGGTGTTGAGAAGTTGTGTTGTAAAGCAGCCTTCATATCATGCTAGATTTCTAGCTCTGCTTCAGTCCTCAGAAGTCTCTCTGGGGAAGGAGGGGAGCCAGAGATGGTGTTCTTGTCTGAAACATAGAAGACCAATAATGTTAAGGATTAGTTTGAAATTATGCGTAATACCCACAAGGTTTTCAGTGTTAAAAGACATTGTTTGCTTAATGTGGGTAAGATAGGTGTATTTGAAGGAGTCCCTGTACTAAAGAGGCCAGCAGATCAGCAGACCGGTGCTTTCCCTTTCAACTGAGAAGGGCAGAGACCAGAAGTTTCTGGAGATAAAACAAAAATTTTGGATATTTTTTGACACAGCATAGGTAAAGTGATACTTGTATAAAGGCCTATGCACCAGGAAGCTGCACAAGTGGGGCTGTCTCAGGTGATGATGACAGGGGAGCCAAGGGCTGTCGATACTCCTGCCAGTGCTTGAAGTCCCACAAGTCAGGGTGACAACAAAGGCAGGTCCACATTAACAGTCACAAACAAGGCAAGGCAAGGTAATGAGTCAAGTCTGGGAGGCAAAAATATCTATCAGAATTCTGAGGTCCAACCCAGATGCATGCTGCCTGCAGAAACAAAAGCATAAAACTAGTGGGATATGTGACTACGTTTTTGTGGAACTAACACATCACCCTGGTTCAATGGTAGTGGTTGCAATTCTTAGTGAGCTCTCAAGGTGCTCTTTTAATGAAATTTTACTCTTCATGTACTTAATCCTTCAAAATAGTTGCTCACAGATGCATGTACCACCAAAAAGCAGTGATGTGAATAAGGCGTGACTGAAGTGGGGGCTATTTCTTTCTGTTAAGACAGGGCTTATAAAAGTCTGGTAAAGAGACACAATCAGATTTTTGATTGCAACTCTATACAGTCCATTTGAGAATTTGCAATGTATTTATGTTGACAGAAAATGGAGTTGCAAATAAACCAAAAATTTGATGATTTCGTTGGCAATCTTAAAACCTATTCTCAAACTCCTTTATCAAAACAGAAAGCACAGCTGCACATTTTTGCTATTCACAGGACTGTTTTTAGTCAATGTACGAAAATCCATAAACTTATTTGCAGTCACTTGAGGTGGCACTGCACTGTGCCCCATGCCCTGGTTTCAGCCCAGATGGGGTTAATAGTCCACGAATGTTCAGTGGATGCTGAGGTGCCAGACCAGGCTGATCTGTGGGGCAGAGCCACTGTCATGATGGCATGGGGTAGAGAGCAGCCATGGTGTGAGCTGTGCGGGCTGCATGGAGCCTGCAGGTTGCACTTTGGACATGCTTGTGCTAATGCAATAACGATGAAGAAGCAATGAGAAAGATGAAATACTTTCACTCTTTTTTTCCATCATTCTTTGTCTTCTTCACCCTTTGACAACACTGGAATGATTTCACTCTCATGCTTACCTTAAGAGCACATAAAATACACAGGTCTTCACTGCTACTCTGATCTTATGTTTAGCTGTTCAGATCTAGAATGTTAATCTGTGTAACGTGCTCCAGCTTCACTGAGCTACTTTGTTCTTCTCCTCTAATTTCATCTCTAAACTAAGTGCTAGTCAAATTTTTCTTTTTCACATTAACTCAACCATTAAAAGCTGTTATGCAGATTCTTTTCAGGATGAGTACGTATTCTGACCCTGTTTGATTTTCATATGGTACTACAGCTTTATCATGTGGGATAAACCTTCCTCTGCTCATGCGGGAAGCCCCACTTTGAAGTCACTGGAACTAATTGCATGTGTAAAGTAAGTGTGATACAATATGCATAAGCCAAAGGTACTTAATGTGCAGTAAGATGTCCTACTTTTGTAGAATTGTCCTACTTTTCAGCATTTTGCTTTCTTTCTCTAAAATAAATTGGCCAAATATCCTACTTTTTGACATTACATCTTAGTTTTCTTTCCTGGGGGGAAAGTAAGGATGATAAAGCAGACAGGGAATGTGCACGTGCAGAACATTTTTTTCCAGGATTTGGGTAGTGTTCCTCCTGCATTTCTCCTTTTTTGATCTCTCAACATTCACCTCAGCACTTGTAAATACTAAGAGTGGACTTTTCTTCAGTCATGCCTTGCATTTGAATAAACTGATCAAAGCTGTTGAGAGAAATCTGTAAAGCTTAATTAAGCTGAGGACAGGTAGAAGTATAAATATACGTTAACTTCACTTGTTACCAGAGCAGAAAAGGTTAAAGGACTCCCTTGTGGTCATTCTAGTGAGTCATAGAAACAAAGAATATATCAGAATTACTACACTGCTCCCTTTCTCAAACCAGCTCTGCCTCACAAGTTTATGTATTAAGACCTTAACTGACATGGTGCAGCATTTACTACAATGTCCATTGGAGTTTCGTTCATGTATATGAAAGGGAGACTTTTGTAATTAATATAGTAAAGGGAAGTGAGTTGGGCCTAGATAGGAAAAAAATTATTGGCTAATCACAGTTTAACTACAAACATAATTAAACCATCATGAATGTTTTCCTATTCCAAACTATGCACGTATCAAGGTCTAATTAAATAAACGACTGAAATTACTAGTAACTGCCATGAAAAAAAAAAAAAGAAGTGTTGACAAAGTCAACACAAACTCAAGAACAGGGCTGAACATTTCTATAAATTCTCCCCAGTACTCCATCCTCTAGTCCTTTAATTCTGGACTCCTAAAGCTCAACTTTGTTTCCAAAAATAACCTTTATTTTTTAACATACTAACAAAGGGGATTTTAAAATCTGTTCAGCTTGGGTTTTTCTTCAAGAATGCCCAGTAAGAGTGGCCTCAAATGACCTTTCAGCTGGGTAATACAGACTTGTCATCATTCCCTCTGTTTTTACACAAACACATTCCTCCTTTCCACTCCCTCACACCAGGAAATGTCTAAGTCTCTTCTCCCACACCTCCTGAGAAACAGACTAGTATCTCTCTTGCTATTCAGCTGTAAAGAGTCTGAACTGCTGTTTGTGATGACACTTTCCATGCAAACAGAGGACAAAGCCTCTTGTGCTGAATTTGATATGAAGTATGGCAAAATTATACACATATCTTTTGTCCATGTTTACAGTGAGCTTTTTTCCTGAAATTGTATCAGTTGTAAGTGTGATCCACTGAATTCCAAGGATATGATTGAAACTAAGGATCAGTTTGGTCTTGCTTGTAATGTGAACAAAAATACTTTCATTTCTTATCTAAGAAATTTTCATCATCCTCTTTCTCTCTGAATAACGAGAGTTCTTTTTGCTAACCACTGTGAAAAGAAAGAGAACATATATCTGAGGACACGTGTATGAACAAAGGAAACTCAAATATGTCTCTTTGGAGTGTAGAACTGTGGATGCTGAAAGTAAGGACTTAATTATTGTTCATTGAAACAATGACCTCTCTACACAGAATTTAAGCTAGTATCCATTCACACAACAAAAAGTTGTCACAGAGGGAGAAGAAAGGACTCTAAGATGTTATAACGTGATGCAGAGATGCAAATTCAATAATATTTACTGGATTCTGTCACCAACTTCTGCCAGAACCACAGTGCTATAGACATAAAATTGTCTTAAATGTCTTGAACAGATTTATGAGGATAAATTAAGGTACTGAAATTTTCAATAAACATAAGAACAGAAAAACAATGAGAGCTGGAAAAAATCCACACAGGAGGACGTCCCCTTTCTAATTTCTTTACATACGAATTTACCAATTTCTAAACTTATTCTTTTTCCAGTTTTACTAAGCTACCTTTAATTCTTGAGAAAGGTGCCAGCTTGGTATTTTCCCCCCTCCCTCCCCCCCAGATAGTTTATTGTCCTTTTCATAGTAATGAACAATAGGCAGGGACAGAGATTTCCCATCCTAGATCAGCACTGGATTACAGTTCTGGGTAAAAAAGGCCTGTTTAAGAGAATGTTGCCTGAATTATTTCTGAATGCTGCCCTTGCAGAGGCTTATAATGAGCTGGTCTTTGATTAGCTTATTTGCTCTTTGGTTTCTTTGTAGGAATATTTTTTATTACAGAATTGTTGAAACCTGGGCACATTTGCTACAGAACAGGCTAGCAAACCTATTTCACAAAGATACAGAGCCATCATGAAACAATGGTAAGTCCAGTTACCAAAGGACTGCTGAATGCAAACTGCTAACCTGTACCAGATTCTTCATGGCTTTGTCTCATACTCAAAGTTCTCTTAGCCAGCCAACATCTTGACATGCTTTCCAAACAACCTGACTGCATAGGAGACTCCTGTCAAGATGCCTCATTAAACGGGTTTCAAGTAAGTTATGACTTCACATCCATGAACCGTATCCTTTATCCCTGATAACTAGCAAGTTTTGCATACTTACTGTAAGAATCAAATAGCCTTTTGTCCTTTAGTTCTGCTCTCTAGGCCTCTAATAAAATTACATTATTACTAGCAGAATCTTTCCCTCAGCTGTTGTAATTAAATGGTACTCAGAACAGTTGCTAAGAGCTCATCAGCCATTTCAGTTTGGAAGCTAGCTGAAGCATCCATACCTGCTCATTGACATCTCCATTTCTCAGTAGAGCTTAATTTAAAAATTCAGCTCAAAGTTCAAAAGAATGTTGCACACAAGAGATGACAACCAATTATTCACTTATGAGTAATCAACCTATTTCCCTAAAGAATAACATATATTCTAATAGCATGCTGTTACTATTAATTAGCCTTTAGCCCTCACTATATTATCGGTGAATCCCATTTTAGACAGTGTATGACCGGATACAAATTAACATACTGGTGCCCTCTGCTGCACATATTTACATGAAAGGGCTACTGCAATCAGCAATGAGGGAGCTCAAGGCCAGTCTTTTCATTTCTGTACTGGTAGAACTTTGTTCACCAACCCAAATCCCTCTAATTCAACCCAAGCTACCTCTATTATGAGTTCAGCCTCATGTTTCAAAGACCCGCCTCATCAAAATGTTATCACATCCACAGCAAACACATGCAGGGCCAGATCTGTGGTAGGCAGCCACTAGACTGCCTTTCACCCTAAAAATATTCTTCTCCAAAAACTCTTGCATTTAAGCAAGAGTAGTACCCAGCTCTTCTGATGATCAGCCTGAGGACAGGCCTCACAAACCCCTTCGCAGTGCTACTCGGGTTTCACTGAAACAACGGGGTTTCCCCATTCAACTCAGTTCCCTATGTTGACTAGTGGATGTTCCTCTGGAAGCAGGGTGTAGTACAGTGAGTGTACCAGTGTCGTTTAGTGCATTAACAGACCCTACTGCCCTCAACTCCTTCCACTGAAGCTTCCACGTGGAGTGGATCCACCACACACTTGTATTCTCTGGGATCCTCCCACAGCCCTGGCTGCAAGCTCCAGCATTGCTGCACGCCTCAGCTCCCATACTTCCTTCCCTGTCTGCCATGCTCACCACAACACCGTCACCTGGGAAGTGTGTGCAGCAGTAGTCTCTGCAGCACAGTCAGCCTGACTGCTGTGACACCTCCTTGCATTTAGCCATACATCTATCTTGACAGCTACTACCAAAGAATTGTTCCACAGGCAGAAAGACGCCATAAATGAGCTATTATGATTCACAAAAATGACAACAGAGACATGCCAAATGCTTTCAATCTCACTAGGCTTTTTTTTTTTTTTTTTTTTTTTGTAATACTTAGTCAGTAATCTGAGAAATGTGGTGAGTCATTCAGGCAGCTTGCAAAAACTGACCAGCACCTTGCCATTTTGGCACCATGTTTAAAAGAATTTATCTAGGAATGGATAACTGAGAGGAGCCAGAATAAATGTAGGTAGAAGTAGCTGCTTTTCCAGGCAGACTCCCTTCCTCAGTCTCACATTCAGCTCAGAAGCTGCACACATTCAGGCTGCCAAACTGATATCTAGCTGCAGTGTCTGCTCCCTTCCCACAGACATAGGGGTGCCCCATGGGTTCTTCACCCAAAGCCCAGAAGCGAGCAGTATAGATCATAACCAAAAAACTAGCAGCTTTGTGGCAGCTGTTGTTTTTCCTTCTACCTCCCAAACTTGGCTTCTTGCTCAACAGCTAAGCTCCTGCTTCTCTGTGATGAGCAGGAACGCCAAATCTGATAGCCAGCATCCCACTTACTCCTTACGCCATGCTTGATCACAGCTTCGTTTGGAGTTTGGCTGAGTTCTAACTTCTAGCTCTCCTGCAGTCATTAACAGGCCTATGTCATAGGTGGCAACACTTGGGATTGTTCCTGATCTTTTTTTTTTTTTTGGTCACAGTTTCATCATTGCTGCAGTCTTTCTGTACTCCTGAAAGTTTTGTCTGATTCTTCTTTGCTTCCTAGCAAAGGCTTCTGCACAGCAACACATGCACTGTTACACTGCAGAGGTGCATTATGCGATCATTGCATGTTATAAATTAGAAGCACATCCTGAGGGTGCCAAAGATTAATCACCACTGCAAAATTTACCAGAAAGTATTGCTATAGAGGTACGCATCCCTGCCATTCAACTTTAAAACAGAAGGAATAATTCAGAAGTGTCCTTTCATTATCTAAAGGGGGGCTTTAAGACAGAAGGGGTCTGGGACAGTTTAAGACAGACAGGGTCTGCTGGGACAGGACAAGAGGAAATGGTTTCAAACTAAAAGAGGGGAGAATTAGATTGGACATAAGAAAAGTGTTTTTTACTATAAGGGTAGTGAAGCACTGGCACAGGTTGCCCAGAGAAGTGGCGGATCCCCGCTTCTGGAGATGCTCAAGGTCAGGCGGGACCTGGCTCTGAGAACCCTGATCAAGCTGCAGGTGTCCCTGTTCATTGCAGGGGAGTTGGATGAGATGACCTTTAAGGGTCCCTCCCAATTCAAATGATTCTGTGATTCTAAGCCCATTATCAAAGAACAAAGGAGCGTATGGTGCATTTGAGTCCTTCTAGATGCACAAGGATCCCGGGAGCAGTTTGCACTGAAATTTGGGGAAAAAAAATTAAAAATCTAACTGCAGATTGCCTGACTCTAACCTCCTTTTGGTAGCAAAGATAATAAATACTCAAACTGTATAATTTTGTCTTCTCCTTCAGCAGGAATGCATTTTTTAAGAACTGTCACCATGAACTTCAGATTTATGAGTACTCTGAGATTCTCAGATGAAAAAGCAAAGTACCTTACAAAGGCCTCTGTGATTCTTGCAGCCTTGTATCATCCACTTAGCAGAACTGTTATGTCTTTTGTGATCTTGAAGTGACAAAAGCTCCTTGCAAGACTCACTCTTCCAGAAGGCCCGGAGCCACACAACACAGCCCACAAAGTGACCAGGCTTGGTGGGGGAGATGCTCTGGTGCAGCACATCTTCCCATCTAGGAAGGCTCCAAGGAAGGCCTGGCAGCTGTTTTAAACTTCTCCCCCAGTGAAACCTTAAGTAAAACTGCAGTGGTACTTCTGCTCATGATAATTCCATTAGTACAGTGGAGACCAGTTTTGCATTCTTTGTGAAAACTCTCTACTTTCCACATTAAGCACTGATCTGCATGTCACACACGTCTGCTGGTCCTCAGGGAGATAACTTTAATATTTTCTCAGAGAGAGAACTTCTATTTTTACTCCATTTGTATTCAGAAGGCAATACTGCCCTCTTACTTCATTGAGACTACTTGAGGATGAAAGACCAGGTCTGTAGCTGCGTGTAAACATCTGGCCACCCCTAAAGGCCTGGTGTCTGGGAATACTGCTGTGTAAAAGCATCATGGTACTAACTGAGAATTCCCTTCTGCCATAGTTACTTCTGCCCTTTTTATTTTCTCATGCCCCAAGTTTCTACTCCATGTGGAACAGACTTGCAGACCATGTACAGTCACAGTAAGCTTTGCAGGCTAGATCTACTATTACACATCTCTACAGATGTATAACAACTGCTGATACAAGCAATAAAAAGCTTGCAATTAAAGGTTAGGAATCTGCAAATGTTATCAATCATGTAGTGATTGATAATTGCAGTGATTGCTTACACAGTCTTTCCTCTACACAAAATTGACTGAAGTATGTCTCTGCAGATACCACACTTCAAATAATAATTGCTTTGTAGAGGCTTAAGCTATTTTCCACCTTTTTTTTCCTGGAGAAAATTCATCAAAAGCTGTGTTCTTTTCTTGAAAGTCTTTTATCTGGTTGACAAAAATAACATTTGGTAAATAAAAGTAAACCAGGAATGCATTCGTGCAGCACTCTCTGTGTAAATTACACCACCTTTGAAAGTGTCACTAGAGGAAAGAGAGAGCACATGGTAGTTCCGTTCCATAATGGCTACATGTTTATAATGTTAAAAACAGTTGCGCAAGTTAAATGAGACTTAAGATAGCACTACAGTAAAAATGCACCCAAAATAGCCCCTAATCCATCATTTTGAACATGTGTTTAAGTAGACAAGGTAGACGTTGTGATCGTTTTTATTGTAACAAGAATATTTCAGAACATTTGAGCTTGAGGACCCAGAAGTTCATCAGCTGAATGTATTATTATATAGAGATTACATGAATTATTCTTGGTTCAGTAAAAGATATCATGTTATCTATACTGTCTGAAGTTGGCAGTTTGCACTCTTGGACCAACACAGCTACAAATATCTTTTTCATACTGACAGATACTCAAATTTTCCGTTATTCTGAGTAAGCTTCACAGTATTTAAACACGTCTTTGAAAAAACAAGAAAGTATTCCCAAAAGGCACTTTTACACAAAGAGTCAGGGCTATCTCTGAGTCTGTTTCACAGCCAGCAAAGCTGCTCACTGAAATCCGAGAGAAATTAAGGTCTAAATATTCTTTGTTAGACCTGCAGAATACTACTCAACCCATTTCCTAAGTTTTTTCCCTTCTTTTTCTGTTTATAGTTAAACTCTTTATTAATCAATAAATTCAGAAAAAGCTAGGATGGGTACATGGAGTATGTGCAATGAAAATTTTGGCTCATGATGAGAGCACCTTTTGCCAAAACATGATTTGGGTTTCGATATATGAAGCTTTGGAATTTGGAAACTCCTAATTAAACATCCATCCACTGCTATTACCTTCTAAATGACCAAGTCCATGCCTGAGAGTATAGGAACCTTGATACTCTGCAACTTCACAGTAAAGTCACCTCCTCCCAGGCCCAGGAGTACCTGGGTTCAAAGATGTATTACAATTCCCATACACTGAAGATTTAACTGCCTGACTAATGGGGTTGCCTTACACTTCTTTTTTTACATAAAGCTATTGAAAATAGTTTTAAAAGTTCAGTTCAGCTGCTTAAAATTCTGTTAATGTTAACAGTGGATGAATTAGGCCATAAGATGCATTGATTTCAGTAATAAGACTAAATAATCCACAAGTTAAATTATGAGTAAGAATTTTAAGTTTGAACTTATGGCATTATCAGGATGATGGCATTGAGAGAAGAGGCCTTTCTGCTGCATTTTGCAGACATATTACAGCTCAGTTTTGTTCATGCTAAGTTGAATTGCAGTATGTTGCTCTATCTCTTCGCATAAACAAATAACAGCTGTATAGTTACATTAAATATTTTAATAAAATCACACTCTCAGACTGTGTTCTACTCTTCAAGAAGACAGAAAAGACAGTTCCAACACTTTTATGATGCCTGCTCTTGTGAAGAATTGCCTAAAGTCTAGCCACGTGGCAACAGGGGTTTTTCTTTCCAAAAGTGCTCTTAGGAGAAATGTACAGTATGGTGTTGAAAAGTTTGACAGTGCAAACACATCAGGACTCTTTCTTCACCAGTCAAACCACAAAGTAATTTAGCTGTGTAAGAAGGCCAGACACATTATCATAATAGGGTCCTAAAAGGAATATGGCCAAGCCACACTTGATTTTGATTCAGCTAAGCTAATCAAGAACTTTCTTGGTATCCTTAGCATCAAGATATAAAAATGCAAACAAACAAACAAACAAGAAAAAAAAAACAGCAAAATCTAAACAGAGCAACAAGAAAGAAAAATTCTTACATAAAACTGTAATCTAGAGACACTTGGAACAATATTTAGACACCGCCTAAGCAGAAAGTCATTTCTTCTATCACTTAAGTTGTCCTTATAAATCTTGTTTTCAGTAAGAGTAACAGACAAAGGGAACCCAAGAGAAGCTTTAGTATATACACATATTCATGCAGTCTTTGTCCTTTGTTGGTAGACAGGGCACTTATCTGCCCTGGATGGATCTTGATGAAGAATTGGCAGTGAGTCCAGATGTGGTAAGTACTATCACCATGCCAGAGAGAAGGAAGAGGGTGGTGTTTCTCCCCAGCTGTGTATAGCAGTAATCCTTTAGTGTCATGACATATGATGCTTTTACAGAATCTTTTTTGTACTTGCAAAAATCAGAACAATGGCAGCACCCAAGCCAATAGGGAAGAGAACTGAATGGAAACTTCTAACTGTAACTTTTATTCTTTTCAAAATATTCTGAAAACAATTACATTCTGTAAGTAGTGGGAAAGTTTTATCGTTGCCTTGTTTTAGCTCCAGGGAAAGGATTAGAGCCTTAACCTTTGGGCTAGGAGAACATTAAGACTCTTTCCTGGAACTGGGAGTCCATCTCTCAGCAAAATCAACTCAAATTCTCATTCTTAAAGAGTAAATGGGAAAAGTAACATGCCTGTACACATGAAGAGGCCAGTTAACATTACTGTGCTAGGATCATTGCAACTGTGGCTGAAAAAGGTTGGGAATTAACCTAATTTGGTTCTCCTATGCTTTATTTCTCTTTTTATGTCTTCTTCTCATGCAGCATTCTAGGTCAAAAAAAACCAAACAAACAAACAACAGATTCTACCCTAAGCCATTACCTAGGCTGGACGTTTTGAATCCACTACCTCAGACTCCTTCCATGCAGGGTTGTTGAGAAGTCTCATCAGTTGTCACTTACATAGACCAACATACTGAGGGCACT
Organism: Numida meleagris; assembly: GCF_002078875.1. Taxonomy (NCBI): domain Eukaryota; kingdom Metazoa; phylum Chordata; class Aves; order Galliformes; family Numididae; genus Numida; species Numida meleagris. The sequence goes on along the minus strand of NC_034409.1, from coordinate 65,720,332 downwards.
GGGACACCCTGCCATTACAATTCATGCATATTTACTAACCAGCGGTGAGCACTGCCACTCACAGGGCTGGTTGCAGTTATCGCTCAAGGGAAGAATGCTGATGGGAGGAGCAATTCTTCCTTGTTCCTAAGCTGAGGGAGAACTATTGCTGCATGTCTCAGGCCTGGCTGCGTCTGCCACTCTCTTTTTGTCATTGTGGTCTCTTCAGCTATCTGACGTTCTCTACTAACCAAGTTTTTCACCCACCTCCATTTTTCTTTTGCAGCCAGTAGGAAAGCAGCAAGCATCTGGGAACTAGAGGAGCAACATTGCTGCCAGTACCTTTTACTCATATGAGTGAACATATAAACCAGGGTTTCAGGTTACACATTGAAGCACGTTAGGCCACCATTTTTTGTAGAGCTAGATAAGTAGCAAAATTCCTATTGATTTTAGGGGACTAAAAAGAAGATGACAAGAAGACTTGGTATTTTTCCTTCGTCTTGGGGTCTAATGAAATGACCGAATATGATGAGTCACTTAGTAAGAATTTCATACTGAATTTCTTTTAACTTCAGTGAAGTTTCCACTAATATGGAAAAGTCTTCAGTCCTTTGGACCATTGTTTTACTGGAGCTAAAAGCACTTCAGAAATGGCTGAAAGAACATATGACATTTATGGACAGGATGTAGCCCCTGGCTTGCTTTTATTTCTTTTCTTTTTTCCAATTTTAAGTCCACTGTCCTGCTTTCATCATCCTGCTTTTACAAATGGGGCCCTGCTTTTTTTTTCTTCTTAAAAAGATTATTTTTTTTAAGCTCACTGCTACTTTGCTTGCAGCAGCTTCACTGACAGAGCATTCCTCATTTTACTGTCCTTTTGGGAAGTAGCTCTTTCTCTCAAGTCCCAGCTTCTTAGTTTCTCACTTAGTCTTTATAGTTTTCACATTCATCACTAGCTCTGAAGAAAGACACCAATGTACTCAAACAGAAGAGAGAATTGCCTTTTCCTCCCTTTCATTAATCCTTTGGGCTTCGGCTGCACTTTCTCAGCTCCTACTCTCACTGAGGTGAAATGCACAAATAAAAAGGCACAGGACTGAGAAGTTCAACACTTCCTTTAAAAAAAAAAAAATCACTTTAAAACTTCCTCTCAGATTTCATAACACTTTCTGAGGAACTGACTTCAAACAGTGTTAATTTTATTGCACAGCTCTGTGCTTTCCTGTAACAATCAAGCTGTTCTAAGTAAGTGTGGAATTTTAGTGTCTTGTCATTCAAAAGGATTCTTTCCAAATACATCTTGGCAAGGTTAGTAAAATTCAGATCTACTGGTTTCAAAGCCACATCGTCTTTGAGAATTCAAATAATAAGGAAATATATGTTGCCCATTATGAAGATGAAGTTTAATTAATTAATTACTCGCACCTACAATACTGTAGTTTTAACACTCTTCAACATTAATTACAGTGGAACTATGACACTGAATCCTCAGTAATGCTCAACTCATAGATTATGTGGCTGCAGTCAGTGCAACTGCTCCATGGGAAAAGAGTACAGGACTTACATAGTAAGCTTCCTGGGTACAAATATAGGCTGCCTTACCTGTCCTCTCCAGCCTGGGGCACAAGAAATTGCTTGGTAAGACTTCACACTGCTCTGATCTCACATACCATAGAGAGCGACTAGTTTAACTCACTAGTTTACTGTGTTAACTAATTTATGATACTGCTAGATTCAGAGTCTGAAAGTGCCCTCTAGGATTTCCTCATGCCATCACCTGGGAGTGCCCAAGATGCTGACCTGTCATCCTTCATTCAGCCTCGTGACTCCCAGCTCCTTTATTTACATTTCTGGTGATAACATGAGTCTTTAGGTGGACTTCAGCCGTTTGACCGTTGAGCAAGAGTACAGGATCCAAATTTTCCACTAGTTACATCAAAACCCATTGATATCAAAATGATTTGCTCTAGTTTGTGGAAAGGGACTACTAAATTTGACCATCTAACTAACACTGTAGAGTATGATAACAAGAAAAAACACGTTTAGCAGTAAATGGCTAACAGTTACCACCAGCACCAAAAGATGTCTTTTTCCGGAAAGGCAAATGAAACCACTTGACATCAGACAGAGCACAATTCACAGGTACTCATCACCCTGACACTGAAACACAATCAAACAATACCTATAGGAAGAGTTGGCAGGAGTAAACAGTAGCAGATCTACATTACTATCAATAGCTCAAGCTTGCATGATCAGCTTTTGCTAAATATGTTTGAAAAGTCACAACAGAAGTTAATGTTCAGTGAAAGCTCAATAGCAACCACTGGCTCAAGATCACAGCAGGCTATCTTCCTCTTATTTTGCAAATACCCGTGCTGACAAAACTCAGAATGTCTAGTAGCTGCACGTTTTGATCTAGATAACTGTATGGCAGATGCAGTGGAGGCTGAATCTGCATTGCTTCTTTAATGTAACTCAATATTAACAACATAAATCTTGTATAACCTGAAGCCTCTCCACCCATGCAAGGTGCTGGTGCAGCAGCCCACTTTGCAGCATCACAAGAGCAGCACACACCTGCCACAGTGTACCCACCAGTCCAACCAAGTATCGCTGCAAGAGAAAACCTCAGGTTTTTGGCACTGATGCTCTGAATTTCCAAAGCTGAAAATGAGAGCTGCATATTTTGCTGGTCCAGCTGAGTAAGATCAGGTCCAGCTAGAATTATAACTATGGTCATTCATTGTGTGAAGTTAATGTAGAACTAAAAAGCTCCAAAATATATAAAATGTTTTCATGGGCATTTTAATAACATCAGATGCGCAAATAACTGTCTTCAGCAGACAGTGAAGTGTGTCAGACTGTGACAGTGAAGCTCCTACAGACTCAGCTAAAGGTAGGCTCCTTCCTCAACACATACCACCCATGAGTGCAACTCTGCTAAACTTAATCTACAAAAGAAATAGATGTATGTTTAGCCTTCAAAGTATCACCATTTCTTGTCACAGAGCTCAGAGGGTTGTGATTGGTGGCCCAGGGGGGTTGTGGAGTCCCTTTCTCTGGAGATATTCAAGACCCATCTGGACACCTACCTGTGCAACCTGGTCTAGGGAGCCTGCTTTGGCAGGGGGGTTGGACTTGATGATCTCTAGAGGTCCCTTCCAGCCCCTATAATTCTATGATTCTGTGATTTTGTGATCTTCTGCACTCCAGAAAAGAATTTGGCCAATTTGGAGAAAGAGTGGGAATTCAGGACTTTTAACACTTCTTTCAACTAGTCTCAACTTTTCAAAGAACCTCCCCTGAGTTCCCTACAATCAGTGGAGGAACAGAACCATGGTGCAGTGTCAAGATCTCTCTCTGTTAACAGACAAGAACCAGAGTGTGATCTGCTGAAATTACAAGTGAGGTGCAGGTTTGTTCCTTGGTTACAGAGTTACATGAATCCATGAGATCGGACATAGATCTGAGATATGACCCTACAGTTCAGCTACAAGGATATACCAGACTGTTCAATCTGACTAACCCTAAATGGCAGAAGATATCTGAGATTATCATTTTCATAAACTTTTTGCTGTCTCTCAACAGATCCAGTCTGTGTATGGCTTCACTTGAGTTCCCAGTGATTCTGTCTTTGAGATCGTAACACTCTCTGCGCAGAAATAATGGGAAAAATATCAAAAATATCAAAGTCCATAAAACATCTAAAAATAAAAGCCCACAACCTTTAACAATATTTTTGCTGGCTCTATCATCAAATAACCTCTGACCCCTTAGTACTGAAATTTCTATATGCTTCCTATACTTTTTTTTTTGAAAGAATAGAGTCCTATTTCCCCTCACAGAATTCATTTTCCATTATTTTAACTTCACACTCAAATTTCAAATGCAAATAAGATTACATCTAATTACATACAAACTGGAAAATATTTTACTTTCAAATACAGGTAGTAAAATCTTTGGATTACCATGTGCGTCACTGTTACCTAGAAAGAAACAGTGATAAATTCAACTGACTCACCTCATGGTTTCTAAAGCTTCCGTGACAATATAGATCAGCAACAGCAGTACATGCAGAGTATGTACTGGAGGTATGAAAAATAAATCTAAGCAGAATAGGCTTGACTTAATCCACTGCTATAAAGCTGAAAAACTGAGACTAGGTTTAAACAAAATAAGAGGACATTGCACAGAGTCATAGAATCATTAAGGCTGGAAAAGACCACTGAGGTCATCCAGTCCAACCATCAATGCGTTACCACCATGTCCTCTAACCGTGTCCCTCAGTGCCACAACTCCATGCTTCTCGAACACTTCCAGGGATGATGACTCAACCACCTCGTGAGGCATATTGTCTTGACCAAATGACTGAGATTGACAGCTATATGCATAGATTAACACCAATACACATAGCATAGTATGTGGTATACTTGGATTCCAGAGAAAGTAAAATTCAACTCTGGAGTTCAACTTTGAAGCACAGGCTCCAGTTCTGGAAGGGATCAATTTAAGCCTCTGGACGTAAAATAGTACCAACTCTTGGTAAACCAAATTGTCTTGCAGGACAACAGCTTGCTACACATTACCATAGAACCTAATTTTAGCACTAATTTACAGCTAATTTCTTAGAGTACTCCACACAGGGTGGGATGTAAGGAAACATCTTAACATAAAGAGTTTCTTCCCTTCTACAGGAATTTACCCATAAAAGCCAAAAATGAGGAAGGACTCAATTCACTCCTAATACATTAGATTGCATCTGATTACATCAATTCAGAAAAGTCAGGAATAGAACAAAATGTAGTCATTGATATCCTGTTCTATTGTACAGACAGCAATTGGTGGTTCTGCTATTTCAAATAAAAGTCTGCATTAAATGAACAGTCATAAAAGCTGTTCAATACATCATTACAATAAAACAAAACACATAGATCAACTCAGCATATTTGCTATTGCAATTTCCAGATCGCAAAGTTTTGCACTCTAGATACTGAGCTCAGAGAGGTAACAAGCACACACAGCCCCACCTGCTTTGCTTGGAAGCAGTGGGTGATCAGCACCTTTGAAGCAGACCAAGAAGTTTAAAAACAATAATCAGTCAATTACTACAGGAGGAGTTGTGATATAGGCTTGTTTGTTTAGCAATAGGGATCAGTATACTAGTTTAAGAACCAATATACTAGTTTAGCAAAAGGAATCAAAGAGTGCTAGTTCTAAAACTTTCTGTTTCAACTTTGCTTAGTGTGTGAACAGCATTGTTTTCCTCAACGATTCTGCTTCAGAAGAAGTACAGGAGTCATAATAGACAACTTTTATCTTTCGCATCCACCAGGTGCAAGGACATTTTCCTCAGATTTCACATATATTGTTTTGGAAATTACTCATTATGGCCTAACAAGCAATGGAAGTTTGCCAAATTGGGGTAAAACAGCCAGAGGTCAGCCAAAAGTCTCTGTGATGAAGTTGATGGTGGGAAAATGGGGATAAAGCAAGTGATCACCACCCTAGATGAAACTGCGCATGCACAGAGGGATATCAGCATATATTAATGAGTTCTTGGAAAAGAATGAGTATGTACGCCAATGTACTGCATATGTATGTTTTAACTGTTTAAATGTAGAACCTGAACTCTAAGAAAACATGCTTGTTTTGTCAAGTAACCTAATATGTATCGTGAGGATTAAAGGAATGCTGCTTTCTAACACTGCACTGGAGAGTTTTCCCAGATTTCAGATGACCGTTGCAACACTGGAGATGGAATTATGCACTTTGTGTTTAATTTAATCCCTGAAATCTCTCATGACCTAGGAGGAAGTGATCTTACAAAATGTTATCAACATATGTTGTAAATGTAATTCTTTTTTTTGATGGTAGCTTTTCATAAGTAATGGACTTCAGGACATAACTGTGAAAAGCAGACATGCCCCAACTGTCTTCCAACACATGGGAGACATCAGCAAAGCTCACTGCAAAACATGGTTTGTATTAAAAAAATTCAGAATAAGTATCTATTAATAATAGATTCTCAGTATTCCAAACAGTACCGTGCAGAGATTTCAGAACTGTTTATAAACCATTAATCTTTGGAACATGTGCTTCTTTGCTATGCAGTAAGGGACATTTTATCACAAATATATTGCTTCGCAACTAGACTTCCAGGTGCTTTAATACAGCTGTGTAAAAAAGGCTGTTATCCACAATTTACAAGTGAGGGAACTGAGACAAAAGATGCTTGGCTCAAAGTCTCACACCAGATCAGTGACAGGGCTTGAAACTTGGTTCATATCTCTGGATTTCAGAGATGGCTCACTGAACGTGACACTTTGGGAAAATAGGACAGGTTCCTGAAAATGAATTTAGAAAGCTCAGCGTCAGTTAACATAGGTAATCAATTGAAACACAGTACATCAAAGTTTCACAAAGTTGCCTTGAATGCTTTTCTTACAGCAGGTGTGTTCAAGGAAAGTTCCACAGTATCTGTAATAAACAGAGAATGAACAATAAAGAAATACTGTGATATCTTGTGGGAACGTTAGAAAACAAGAAAACACAATGCAGCAGCTGAGACAAATCAACAGCCTACAGTGTTCAAGACTGAAGCTGTACTTTCTTCTAGCTTCAGAGGAGACTGTGAGTCATAGCAACTTTCTATATTGTCTCTCCATATACTATGGGATATTCTTCGTAACTTGCCTATGCTGGAGGGAAACCCGTCTTTGTGGGTGTTTAACTGAAGCTGGATACCTCAAATTTCAGTGTGAAGACTTCTCTGCTGTTTAATTAGGTTTGTCTGTAGGAGAATCTGAACCAGCTATTTACTTATTTAAAATCCAATAAACTCATTTTATTGTTGTTTTAGTCCAGGTAAACTATATCTTCACTTATCTGTAGGACAAGTACACAGCTGGTATAAAGTGAATACTCTGGGTACCATGCTACATATCCATGAGATTGAATCAGTACTGTACTGAACAATATGTTAGTAATATCAAGATGCAGACAGTTCCGTTACTGCTGGCTTGGCCATAACTTCAGTTTTTCACTTTGCTTTTAATATCTCTGGCTGCAGCCTCTTTTGGTTAAGTCATAAATTTGTTTTAGAAGACAAATCTTATTTAACGGATGCTTTATTTGGGAATTCTATCTGTACCTTTTGACAGAAGCACTAGACACTGATGGTTACAGATTATAAAGTCTGTAGATTATTTTACTGAATTATTCACAGCAGTCACCAGGGCCATTTTCCCAGACTTTTTTATACAACCAAAACAAAGCTGTCTTATGAGAAATCTGTCTCTGATTCCTTCAAATTTGCTAATGTCAAGTTTACAAAGTCCATAATTTAAAAGAAAGGGACCACGTATAGATGTGGAAGAAGAAACCAAGTACAACTAAAATTTGCATTTGCAATACATGGTTCATTATATTTTTTGGGGAAAAATCACAGAAAATCAGGTTAAGATTAAAGAAGAAAGCCTTGTTTTCTTTTCCCCTTCTGTTAATGAAATACTAGAAGGCCAGCGGTAAATCACAGGAAACTTGTTTTTAATAATCAGAGCATATCTAGTAATTTCAGTTATGCTACCTGGTTTGTTGTGAACAGGCTGGTAACGTAGTCTGTTATTAAGATTGTATAATACTTCTGATTTGTATGAGCTTGTTTCAAATCCAAGAAAGCCGTAATGCAATGAAGCCACTGGTATTAACATTACCCATGCTGAATGTATGTCTTAGGCTGATTTTGTGGAAATCTTCAGTCAAAATGGTCTGGTCAATCCTAAGCACAAAGTCAGGGAAATATCTTTTGTTATTTGAGCCCTATCTCTTCTCTTCCTGTTAGAAGAATTAAGTGCTAATTCCTCAGGTCATTTTAATGCTTCACAGCATTAATCACATTTTGAATAATTGAGGTTAACTTTTGGAAGTTGGTGGTCTGATGCCAGAAGGCACAACATTTCATCCCTTTGAACCATGGTCAAGCTCAAACATGTTACAAGCACTTGAAAAACCACATTGTACATGTTCAGTGGAATTTCCTTCAATTTGGTAGTGAGAATCCCCCCAGAGATGTCAATACTGAGCACATGACCCATATTTCCAGCTAGTGAAGGACGGGCACCTGAATGTCCTCTGTGCTCTTCATTCCCCCACTTTCCAGCCCTGTGAGCCATCTCACCAAAAGCAACACAGATGAGAGTTTGATGCAGAAAAAGAAAGGACTGGCCAAGGATAGACAGCTGGAACAAAGGAGAGAAAAGACAGTGGGATAGCTGGGGAGACCATGTTTTCGATGAGACTGAGTAGACCACTAAGGAGAAAGAATTTCTGGTGTTTCAATAAGCAGTTTTGCTTTGACCTGTCAGACAGAGAGCTGGGGAAGGAACAGAATATAACTTGCTTCTGAAACACTGAACTGTTTGTGCTGTGGAAACAGTCTCTGCTTACTGAAATGAAATATTGCTGAGTTTTGGATGGGCAAAAAAATGCCGTTGTCAGGTGCTAGAAGAAAAGGTGGAGGGAAGATCTGTCAGCTTGGATTTGAAAGTAAGAATTCCTGGAGCTCAAGAAAATATTCATAAATTTGGAACATTGTTTCTTGGTTTGGTATTAAAATTAAGAGTTATAGAGGAATGAAAAGAAAAATCTTCTTGTGACAGATGAAAGCTGACCAGATAACTGGATTTCGAACCTGCCTCTGTGAAAGACCGAATAATCATTAAAAAATAAATAATTTTTAGCAGTAGCCATTAATACTGCACCTTCATTTTACAAATGTTGAGCTTATAACTCCACAGAAATCCTAGCTGTAACTCAAGTTGGGAAAATATTGGCTTCTCATATTAGGCATCAAAAATATTTTGTAGTTTCAAATTAACTCTGCCTGGGCTTCAATTTTTTGAGGTATAAAAAGGTAATGATACTGACCCCTTACATCATAATCCTGGGGTGAAGTTAAAAGAAAGCCTAAGCATCGCTCAAACACTCATTGCTGGGCACTGCCAAAAAGCAAGAGTAGAAATAAATTCTGTCTTCAGACAGTGTTTCATTAGTGGTGGCCAAGCAATGAAGGTAACACAAGATTACTAAACAAGCACTATCCATCTTGTACACCAAATGAAGCAGGGATCCTGTCAGAAAAATAATATAGGAACATCGTTAAAAATAGACTTCTAATATATACAACAAAGAGGCTGAATTAAAACTAGACAGGAGCATATACGCAGGGAATTGCTTTGTGGAGGCTCATTTTGCAGGATTAATAGTGTTTTCTAAAACTTCGTCATCACTACTATGTTGAAACCTACAATGAAGGAATGGGCAATTTCTACACGCATACATATAGCCTCTTTCACTTGACTTAGCTGTTCTTTTAATTGACTATACAGAGTTAAAGCTAGGTCACACAATAATAATGAGTGCAGACTTGCAGAGAATGCATATTTGCACTTGTATACAACCTACTTACATCTATTATAGATGACTCCAAAGTGTCTGACTACATGGATACTTTTAATGAGGTCCACAGTCAGCTCCTCCAATATCAGTAGTGCACAGTGTACAGCAGTAAAGGTCTTAACTTCCATTGTTTTTGTAATAAAACTCTCAAATTACCAGTATTTTAAAATGAGCCTACTTCGTTTGAAGCTCATTTTTCAGACATGAAAGGCACAACTGACTGAAGGATGTTTGCATCTTCCTTCAAAGGATGTTCAATTTTGTCACAAAAACACTTCAAGAGTACAGAGTGTTCGGAGGAATTGCTTTACCTGTGTTGTGGATATAATGTTTAACATTTCATACAAATTTTAGAGTGAGAAATGAGTCTTGAATAAAAGGAAATGACTGTTTAACTGTAGACAATTGGAAAGACTGAAGAGAATTAACCAACACGGAGTTTTTTTTCCCTGTACCTGTACCCTAAAATTGTTACACCTAAACTAAAACAAAAAGAAAATGCAATAAGGTACTTACATTTCCAGAAACAGATCGGACTTTAGGCTTTTCTATCACCCTAAACACTGTAATTCAAGCAAGAAAGTTTTACAAGGGACAAATTCAGTATAAGCTTCAGAACAGCCTCTATTACAAATGCAAGAAGGAAATAACTTGTATTTTTGCTTTGACAGATTTGTTATATCTAATCCAAGAAAGTGAGTAATAGAACACATTCTCTACTACTAGAGAAAGCCAGAATTTTAACTATGTCCTTAACCAGGCTTAAATGAATCCATTCTTCATTGTTTATCTCTCTCTAAACTAGACATGTAGATGGTTTCTGACTTCTCATATTTTAAAAGCAAACCTCCACCACCAAAAAATCCTCCACAAAACAGAAGAGTAAATTCAAACTGGTACCAAAAAATAAAAAAAATAAAAATAAAAATCTGATGATACTCACTTTCTTCTTACAGCGAAAACAACAGCTTTTCTCAAATTAAACTAAATAAATATCTCAAAAGTCAAAAGACATTCGTAACCCAAAGACAGAGCTCCAACTGTTCAGCATGAAGTCAGCACATAATCATAGAGAAAGAGTCAGGTTTACAGCTGCTGCGCTTACTATGGGAGACTGCCTGCTTCTGCAAGAGTGTTTTGGCATTGTGCAGTTAGTAATTCGATAGTACTTGCATAAAACACAGCTATTTATTCTATCTGCACAATAGAAAGTGACACATCTGTTCAATTTACTCATGCAGGCTCATTTTCTTCCAGCCTTATACATGAAGAATGTAGTTTTCAATATTTTTTCCTAACAAAAGGGAATAAAGGAAATACAATATCGGCCCTTATTCTTCATGGCAGATAAGAGTAACAGCAGGAAGAACTTGTTTATAAGTTTTTAAAACCTCTGGTTTTCAAATACTTTTCAGCTTTTGGACACCGAAATACTCACAGGAGACTTTCATTCATATCTAAGTTTAAGGAAAAAGAAAAAAGGGCTAGAGCATGCCACACCTGGTGAAGACTGAACCTTGGATTTTGCTGAGTTTGTTCTTCAGTGCAAAACAAATTGGGCTAAAGTAACAAGTAACTTTTAAAATGCTACTTCCCATTCAATCAGAACTGAATGCAGTAGGTTTGAATAGGGCTTTATCAAATTAAATGAAGGACTAACCTATTTCAAAAAATACCTTCCAGCTCAAGATAGAGAAAGACATCTCAGAGAATGCTACGTGAAATATGATACTTTTTTGCTTCAGCAAAGCCTTCAACACTGTCTCCCACAATATTCACCTGGAGATGCTGGCAGCCCAAGGCTTGGACAGATACACGCTTCACTGGGTAAAGAACTGGCTGGATGGCTGGGCCCAGAGAGTGATGGTGAATGGAGTTAAGTCCAGCCGGTGACTGGTCATGAGTGGTGCTCCCCAGGGCTGGTCCTGTTCAGTATCTTTACTGATGACCTGGATGAGGACACTGAGTACACCCTCAGCAAGTTTGCAGATGACACCAAGTTGGGAGGAAGTGTTGATCTGCCTGAGGGTAGGAAGGCCCTACAGAGAGATCTGGACAGGCTGGATTGCTGGGCTGAAGTTCAACAAGATCAAGTGCTGGGTCCTGCACTTTGATCACAACAACCCCATGCAACTCTACAGACTTGGGACAGAGTGGCTGGAAGAATGTGTAGAAGAAATGGACCTGGGGGTATTGGTCAACTGTTGACTGAACATGAGCCAGTAGTGTGCCCAGGTGGCCAAGAAGGCCAGTGTGGCATCCTGGCTTGTATCAGAAATAGTGCTGGCAGCAGGAGCAGGGAAGTGATCATCCCTCTGTACTCAGCACTGGTGAGGCCCCACCTCGAGTACTGCGTTCAGTTTTGGGCCCATCACTGCAAGAAAGACATCGAGGCCCTGGAGCATGTTCAGAGAAGGGCAGTGAAGCTTATGAGGGGTCTGGAGCACGGGCCTTATGAGGGGTCTGGAGCACGGGCCTTATGAGGAGCGGCTGAGGGAGCTGGGATTGTTCAGTCTGGAGAAGACGAAGCTCAGGGGAGAACTTATCACTTTCTACAACTACCTGAAGGGAGGCTGTGGTGAGGTGGGTGCTGGCCTCTTCTCCTATGCAACAAGCGATAGGACAAGAGGGAATGGCCTCAAGTTGCACCATGGGAGATTCAGGTTGGATGTCAGAAAATACTTCTTCCCTGTGAGAGTGGTCAGGCAATGCAACAGGCTGCTCAGAGAGATGGTGTAGTCACTGTCCCTGGAGGTGTTCAAGAAACGTTTAGATGTTGCACTAAGGGATGTGGTTTAGTGGGAAATAATCAGGATTTTGAACTGATCCTGATGTTTTTTTGCACCATCATCATCTCTGGCATATTTTCTATATGGAGGAGATTTGAAGAGAAAACAATGTCTTGGAGTTAGGTTTCAAGAAAAGAAAATATTTTATAAACCTTAAGCCATTCATATATTTTACTGGAAGATAAACAATATAGCTACAGATATGTTCATGGTATTATATTATTCTTTGGTAAAGAAATAATTGAATTATCATTGTCACTTCAAGAGATTGTTCCTTTCTAAACTAAAGCTCTTAAAAAGTAATAGATCTATTCACGCAAATAAAATTTGCAAGACTGAAACTTTAGACCCCAAATCTAATACCAGACGATTTTGCACGTGAAAGTAGTTGTCCTGATCTCATCTGAATACTCTCAACAAACTACAGAGGAAAAAGTCCAATGGAGTCGTCCCTGAAATTATTCAAGCTCACAAGTCTATTCAAGATCAATGCATTGTTTTGCAATCTGGGAAATGTCATGAGTTGATCTGCTATGTAAATTTCTGACAAACTTCAATACTACTTTGTTTATTCAATTAGTCTAGTAAAGTATAGAAACTAATTTCTATGCAAGAATAATTCCCATTCTACAGTCCCAGATGTTTTCCTGGATATAATTCTATTGTATTTGATGCCTCTGATTAAATTTGTAATGCATTTAAAATATCAGTTTGTTCAATCAAGGGTAAAGAGACATGTGAAAATGAAGTGAGTCATGCAATGGGAATTAAACCTAACACTACTTTGCCACCTATACTTTTAGGGACAGATTTCATTTACAACTTAAGTGAATCTGTGCTTCTGTCACACATCACCAGCAATGTGAACAGTCTAGAAAACACATACCATACACTCATTAAATATAGACTTGAATTGCAGAAATCTTATGGTACATACACATATTCTGAATGAACATGTCGAATTCTGTAGTTGGGCCATAATCATTCTTTCCTTTATGAAAAGTATATTAATGCACGCAGGTAGTACTTTATTTCAACAATTTTGTAGAAACACCATAATTAAAATTTGCAAAGCTCTTTTATAAAGATAATTAATTTGGCAGTAGACTAAATAAGGTTTGTCAGAAGCCATTCTTTCCAAAGCATCTTCATACCAACACTCTTACGTGATTTTTAAAAGAGGAAAAGCCTTTTCTAAATTCAGAGATGAGGCAACAGTGAGTCAGACCTTAAATCTCTGCAGTCTAACAGCAACAGAGCAAAGCTGATGATGGTGAGAGAGAGATGAAGTCTACAAGCTAACGGTGTAATTCAGTATCTAAGGAAAACAAGTAGAATGCATGGACAAGAATAGTAAACTTCCCCACTGCTGCTCTGTGGTTTCCACTTCCCTTCCTTTTCCACCAATGTTTCTAACTCAATTAAAAGAAGTTCCTGCGCTTCCTTTTGTTTCTTGCCCTGTGTACACAAGAAACAGTAAGGGAAATGGCAAAACAAAACTTGCCTAAGCCAGAAACTCACTCTGTGATGCCATGACAGCCCAACACAGAAGATGTATCCAAAATTCAGCCTAGAGATATAAACTTACGTGAGTGTTAGGGAGCATCATGATGCTGTGCACAGCTTTGTATTAGGTGTGCACGCCTCTGCGGTTGCTCAATTCCTTTATGCTAATATATCAGCAATGGCGGAGAAGCCATCACTTCACTAAAACTCAAACACAGTCTGTGAAGTTTCAGGACTCTGACCTGAAAAAGTCTCTAGCACTGTATGTCCTCACTGGCCACACAGGGACACCCCTGAGGCTGCTTTGGGGCTGGGCTTCTCTTCCAAGACTTCTAAGGCTGAGGTAGTGGAGTATGTGGTCAGACCATCTGGCCACTAGAATGACATCATCAACCTCCTTCCCCCGGGCAGTCAGGAATTGGGAATTTTGCTCCTGGGAGAGAAAAGGGGAGAATGGGGAACAGCAACGTAGAACCAGCAGGTTTAACAACTTAAATAAACACTAACATATACAAGCTGTCCAAAGTGCTGACTCTTTTCAGACTAATTTACATGTTCTATCTTCATCACAGGTATTATAATGCTGTTTGCAGAGTTAATTAATGAAAGGAACAATGCTAAATTACTGAAAATGCATACATATTTTATGTATCTTTATAGGCTGATAGAACTAAGTTAAATACATAATCATCATATCTGTGATCCTTTTAGGAATAGTCATTTTGATCATGCTGGGAAGTGATTTCATTCACATCTATTTTGTAGTGATTCTGGATTGCAAAATTCACTGTGTGTGGTTGTGTTCATTTGAATAGTATATTAAATAAAAATATTAAACAAGTTTTCCAGAGTTACAACACTCTGGATTTGAGTTATGTTGAACCATGTATTCTACCCTGAGATAATGGGTGTCACGAAGAGGCAGCACTGGGCAGAGAAGTGAGAATTCCAAAGTAATTATGCTGACAATGTTTTTCTGTATTCTCCTGTTACTACTGTGACTGTACTTGCTTGACTCGCAGACTTTTCCTCTTCTCAACCCAAAAAACTCTTTGTCTTAATCAAGTCACAAGCATGTGTTTACAAACTCAGTCTATTGTCTTGGGTATGAGTTTATGCAGACAGTTGTCTTTTTTCTTTTTTTTTTTTCTTTTTTTTTTTTTTTTTTTTAAGTCTTTATGCAAAAACCTGTCATGAAAAAGCATAGGGAAAACAGAGCACAAATAGTTGTATTGACTAGAAGTACACTGGAAGGAGAAGATCTCTTGCTCTGGCAGATTTAATTCCAGGGCATATGCAATCGCAAACAAGATTTATGAGCAATTTCAGTAGCTATTATCCCATTCTTGAAAATAAGCACGTGTAAGCAACAATTTTACATGTAGTATATACCAATATACTAATTAACGGTTTGCTTCCCCACCTCACCTCTGGAGTCCTAAAAGCAGAGAACCAGAGGGGTCCATTAATAGCACAGCCCCAACCGCTATGTGATGTATACACTGCCCCTTCCTCTCTCTTAACCCTATGCTAGTAGATATCACACACAACACCAGAAGGAAAGCCAGAAAAACTTCATCAGCCCTCAAGCTTTCTTTTCCATCCATGCATTTCTGCATAACTTCTAATCACTTATTTTTTTCCTCACTGTTATCAGTTTTCAGAATTTGCTGTGATATACATGACACTTGTTTTGTCTGAAGGTCTGAACATCTGAAATCAAGTAGGCCAAGGTTTCACATTTAAGAGGGATCCATTATTCCCAATCATAATTCAGAGATCTTGAAAAGAAGGATGAACCAGAATGACCTGGAAACACGAAAGAAGAAAAAATGAAAAAAAGTCACTATTTGAACAGGAAGAGAGAGAGAAAGTCAGGCTTCAACTTGAGATTTCTTAACACAGGGCAAGTAACACATTTCTTTTACTCTTCAGAAGAGACACAGCTGCTCTTACCATGAGTAGACTTCTGCAGAGAAAGATGCTGTTTTCAACTGGATGAAAACCTTTCCTCCAGAACTACTGGAAATTGGAGAAGTGAAGATATACATATGCAATACATGTGTGTACCACAAAAATAAGTCTAGATCTGAGTGTTCAAATAGTTTATGAAACTTTTGGATAACTTCTGTTTATCAATTCAGATTTAGATGGGCAAATTCACACATTTCTTTGGATTACTAATAACTTCATATAAGCATAAGTGAAAATTAAGGAAGCATTAGAAACCGTGATTGTTGTCAGCAAATCTGCAGGTTTTTTGTCTTTGACTATAATATATTTTCATTTTTCACTCAGGTGAAATTACTTTAACAGCTTCTAGGTTAGAGGAGTCATAACTCCCTCGTGGTCTGTTCTCAGAAGAGCCTGAGAGACACTGAAACTTTTAAGGTGGCAGCAAGGAAAGACAGCACTGATTACAACCTACTAAGTGAAAATGAAAATCAGTTTATTCCATTTCTTTCCAAAACATTTGAAGCAGAAATCCTCACTCAAGGAGAGAGGCATTCTCCCTGTTTCCTCACTGCAGGTAATGTTCAAGGCAGACTGTGGCAACAGCATCTCAACCACTTTTACTTCCAGACTGAGCCCCATGTTTTAAGCTTGGCTCCTACAGTGACCACAAAGGCAGTGTGACAAGTCTTCGGCCTTTGCTGGCAGTGCTGTATGGCACAGGGAATTCATTCCTTGAAGCCTTTATCTCCAGCAGCAGTCTTCAAGATTTCTTTGCTGGGAAGGGCACAGAGGCTAGCCTCAGGCCGCCTTCTCGCCACCAGTCTCTGTGGAAGCCACTTTTTTAATTTTGTCTCTTAAAAGCCAGAACTTTTATGTTATGAATTTTTTCATGTGCCCCCATATTTATGTGTCCCTTCAGGCAAATCTTTTTCTACTAAATTTGGAAAAAAGCACTCTGGAAAATTAGCAACAGAATCAGGCCCAGTGGCCTTTAGTTTCTTAGCTAGATGCCAAAGACATTCTGCTGATATAAACAGTAAAACCTCAGGCTCATGACTCCCTTCCCTGTCCTAAAATTAGTTTTCGTAAGCCAGCCTTATGCATGAATCTTTTTTGATAAAGCAAAAAGAAGTTCAGAAACTTCCTGCAAACAGCTCAGCTCAAAATACTGAAACTACCTTGAGGGAAGCTCTCTTCACTCGTTAATAATAGATTAAACTGGAGAGCAAGGGAGACACTAAAAGGAGCTCTGACTTATGGCTCTGGCTCTTAAAAGGAAACTCAGACTCCTCAAAAAATATAGGCTTCTACAAAACAGCACACCTATTTTCTCCTTAGAATTTTGTGACAGCTGAAGAAAATTAAGAACAGACTTGTCAACATAAAGCGGGGAAAAGAGTGATCCTTCTTATCTTATATTACTAAGCTAATATTTAACAGATAGTAAAATCACAACCTCAGATGCCTTGGAACTGCTTAGCAGAGAGCTAAGCAATAATTTCTTGAACTTTTCTTGAAGCAGTTAGTTTAACTGCTGATATTAATTACCTCTGGCCCACAGCAGCTTCTTCCTTGTGCTGAGGGATGTATAAACATAGCTTCGTGCCTGATTTGAAAGATTCCAGGCCACCTGAAGTTGAAATAGACCTTCTGGGGTATGTTGAACCAGATCTCTCCCCCTAGAGCGATGGCCATACACTCTACACTTTCCTAGTGCTCGGGGATCATTCACGCATTCTTGAAACATAGGTCATGAACGTGGCTAGAAAGAGACTAGGTTCAAGAGGAGGATCGGGAGTTAATTTTAACAGATATATTTATCAGTGTAAAAGACCGCACAGCCAAACAATTATTTTCAAATATGTAGACCTAAAGCATATAAGTTCACATTCTTCTCCTTAAGGAAAGAACCCATTTAACAACACTCAGCAAATTTAGAGAAAACTAATTATACTCTGTTCCTGATAGCACTGGAGATTTTAACAGAGTTTTACATAAAATGTACCAAGCAGGTGGTTTTTATTAAGATTGCTGATGTAATGTGTTACTTGGAAGTCACACAAAGCATGTAGGGAACATTGTGAAATGAAGTTAACGTGAGGGTCACAAACTCTGTAGCTTCTGTAAGCTGAGCTTACAGCATGCCGTAGAAGTTTCTTGCTTTCCTTCAGACTCTCTCCTTCACAGTCCAAATCAGTTTTGCTACAAATACTCCTTCTTCCCTCCCAGCTGTTCTCTGTCTTTCACATAGTCACTTCTACTGCTTCAGTGAAGATGAAGAATTTCTCCCCATTCCTGTGCACTGTCTCATTCCAAAGCAGTGAGTCCTCCTCACCACTGGCATAGCAGGATTCTTCAAGAGCATCTTACAGAACCTCTTCTTGCTGCAGACCTCTGACATGCTACTCAACTTACAGCCTCCTTACTGGCCTTGAACTTGCCTCAACATTACTTCCTTGCTGGAAGTTGAATATCCAAATATCAAATATCCAAATATCTGATTCAAATATCAAATATCCAAATATCCAAATATCTGGTTCAAAAGTGCTAGAGAAGCTACCTTTTGAGCTTCTCATTTTTATCCTATAACACCAGTCTCTTATCTTCATGCTCCTATTTGCTATTTCTTCCACTGCTGGCATTTGAGCTGTTGGCTCTCATTTCTAGGAAGGACATTCTAACTCTCACTAGACTACCTAGGTCCACACTTCCTGGCATCCCCCATTTTCTCCTCCATCACCACTGACACTTTCCTAGGAGGCAGTTAATCAGAATAATAACATTTTGATCTACTGCAAGAAGCAGCATTTCTGCTCTGTTGCACTGGGGCCATTAACCAAGTCTTTGATTTAATGAGACCAAAACTGAGTCTGTACTTGAGAAAGAGCAGAAGCTCCATGTATCTCCCATTTTCTCTTACTGCTTTTCTGCAAAATAACAAGGTTCTGGCTATCAAAGACTGTAATTTTAAGGAAAAGTTTTGAAAGCAATCAGGCTTGATATTTGCAAGTAACTGTTTTACAGACATACAGAGAAATGCCATTGAGATGAGCCTGTGGCCTCTTGAGCTAAGCCAAAAACCAGAATAGATGTCCTCCTGAAATAATTCCACTCCAGTTGAAAAGTAAAATAGGACCCTGCTCAGTTCCAAAACACAGACAGTGAGGTTTCCGAAAGTGCACTTACATAAGACTTTAAGAAAAAATGTTGACCTCTATTTCATGATCAAAGCTGACAGTTAAACCCCACTGATTTCCTGGATCCAGTTGTAGGTCTTCATATTTAATAGGCTTTATATGTACAGTTCTATGTTAGTCAGAGTCAGATCCAGTCATCTACAAAGCCTGGGGGTAAGAGTTACATTTAGGGCTCTTTACCATCTCATTTCCTAGGTGGAGAACAATGGAAAAATTTAAATCAAACACAGTTCTTGACTCAGAAGTTCAAGGATTTCCATCTTAGATCATATCTGCTTGCTCATTTTAATTAACAGCAAGAGGTTTATTACTGTTTTTTATATAACAGAAAAGGAAATTCTGGCATCATTTAGAATTATGTTTTTGAAGTAGCAAACTGAAACAACAACAACAAAAAACAAAAACAACAACAAAAAAAAACCCCCAACACCCAAGCTGGAGCTGTGCACTTCAAAGACTCTGTTCCACACAGATTTTTCCAGTCAGCACTTTGTAATGTGAAGACCTTATGTAGAAAGTGACAGTGCTGTTCTTTGAAAAGCAAAGACAACCCATGGGATCCTGCATACTATACTACTAGACTCACAGGCACCTATTCATATACTTTCTGATGGATATATTTACTATGCTCCATAATGTAGAAGAAATGGCTGCATAGCTGAGTGTTAAGCAGAGTTCCAGTTTTAAAGCTGTGCTCCAAAAAGCACTTTAAAGCATAATACCACTAGTGCACTTTCATTCACCATTACCAATTTCTGTTCACCAGGTTCACGAGAAGAGAAACACACCTTTATTCTGAGATCTTGGTGAACTTGAAATTCCCTTAAGCCCTCAGCAACAAATATCCCCCTCAAATATTGCTGACAATATCCTGAGTGAAAAAACACATGAGAAATTATTTTCCAAGGTCCACAGATGCTCATTGGCTCCCTTACATCAAAGAAATTCCAGCTTTAGCATTTCTATCCTAAACTGGTATGCGGAAGGTTAGGCAATTATTAAATTGAGCTTTCAGAATAAAACCAACATCTCAGAGACAACCAAAAATCTGAGTTACCAAATGTAATGACATAATGATCAGGAAAGACTTCAGCTAATAACTATCCATCTGCTTCCAAATATATTTAAGATACCATCCCAAGCAAAAAAAAAAAAAAAAAAAAAAAAAAAAAAAAAAAAAAAAAAGCCTGGAACAGCTAGATTCTCAGAGAGATATATGATTTGGGAGCAGAGATCTGGCAGCCAAAAGTAAAGACCACGTATCAACTACAGCCAAATTCAAACAAAAGAAAGATGTCCTGGCCACTGTTCAATCATTGTCACACAAAGAGAGCTGCAAAAGTTGTATTCCCAAGCTACAGAACTCCTAAGCATGCCTGAAAGTGCTTCAGAGAGGCAAAAATTGAATTCTGCTCTAATTTTCAGCCTACCAAGAGTAGGCAGATGTTCCCCAAGAGACTAGAGTGTGACAATATGAGAGAAAGAAAATGAGATATCTTTCACATATGAGTGAATTCATCAACTATTTACTCTTCATTAGCATTCTTAACACGTTTTGGGACATCCCAGCATGTAAATACAAGGGAAGACAAAATGAACCTTCTTCAAAGAACCTGATTAAAGCACACATCTTCATTAAAAAAATAAAAATAAAAAAACCTTATTGAACACTTTTCTCTGGAATCTAATCTCTAATCCCTTCTAAGGGAGATTCTA
Organism: Numida meleagris; assembly: GCF_002078875.1. Lineage (NCBI taxonomy): Eukaryota > Metazoa > Chordata > Aves > Galliformes > Numididae > Numida > Numida meleagris. The sequence goes on along the minus strand of NC_034409.1, from coordinate 65,699,730 downwards.
GTGAAAAGATAGACATAAAAGAAATATACATAAAAATACTTCAAGTTAGCTACTTTCCTCCAGTTCTGAAAGAGAAATCATTGCACTCTTGAGGTAAAAGGAAAGACAAACAATAGCTATACTAATACCATCAGGATTTTAATAGGATATATTAAAAGATCAAACTCACCATCTGTGTGGCATCTGGTCTGCTATCCAGACTGTCTGAGCTAAGAAGTCCAAGTAACTCAACTGAAACTTGCTCACAAGCTTAAACAGTAAGGAAATACCTGACTTTAACATCAGTCTCCCACTACCATTTCATGAACAGCAGCTCTACCTGTGTTTCCTGGGGAAAAAAAGAAAAAAAGTTGCTTCCCAAGAGGAGGAGGAAACACCCATTGATCATTATAATAAGTTTATCTTTTTCTGTTGATATCAGACAGTGAGCACCTGTAGACCCAGAGCTTCAAGTCCTTGCTTGAATCAGATCATAATTTAGTTGCAGCCATCTTAGTCAATCTTGTACTAACCACTGCTGACTGGTCAAAATTAACTTTAAAAAACATCCAAATGACTTCTGGCATCATTCTAAAAAGAATAAGCATTAAAGAATTGTAAGGGAAGAAGTGAAAGAGAAAGCAAAATCACTTTGCCCCAGAAAACACATAAAATAATAGGTATCTCATTTTTCTCCTAATTTATTTAATTTCTTTCCATATAATACCTCTCAGCTCAAACAACTGGAATAATCAGCTGACCTGATTTCGTCAGATGTTACAATTAAGTGCTGAAGTTACATCAGCATAAAAAATTAGCTGTCTTCAGACTTGTGAAAGAAATGCCAACACCTATAACTATTTCATATATTTCATTATATTTTCTTGTTGTCTTAAATTGCTTGCCTTATAGTACATCTATTTAAAGATGTTAAGCTTTCAAGCAGAACAGGTTCCTTAGTGGTCTATGTGTTTTATTTTTTTGTCTGCATGTTTTATCTCTCATATATCTATATTCTAATAAACACTACATAGAGATTATAAATTACTCTGATGATGCAGCTTGCAACTGGGGTTTAGCCACGTGTTCTGCTGAAAAGCGTAAGACAGTTGCTAGAAATGAGTTGCTGTCTTCAGTAGGTTCCTATTTGGGTTTCACAAATATAACTAAGATGTTCCCTTCAACACAGGCATATTCATTCGTGTTTACCTCATGGCTCAAGTTCTTGTCTAATATTAACCTTTTCTTGGCTTCTTCTAGTTAGGATTATAATTATGTAAGTTTTACTGCAGTATCTTTACTATTGGAAGGGATAGGGAGACATCCATCTATAAGCAAAAGACACTTAGGGATTTGGGGAGTTATTTCAGAAAGTATTTATTTTCTCCAGACTGCATTTGAATATATTGCAAATGCTGGTTATATAATTAATATAGTTGCATGATACATAATGTTAGTGTGTGGGGTTCTTTAAAATTAGATTCTACCGACATAAACACATTTTTATCAAGAGCATGCTAATAGGCTGTTTTAAATTTTCCTAAAAAAAAAAAAAAAATTAAAAAATCCATAGTTCTTAATAAATGCTGTATAAAAAGCATCTGTCCTTAAGCAGAAACATTTCAGTTTGTCAGTAATATGATTTCTATTTCTCAAAATTTTGCCATTACTATACAAGTAAAAAAGTTTATTAAGACTAGCAGGGTCTCTACTTCTCTTAGAAATTAAGCTCTATATTCCTGCTAATAACAGTCTAAGGGTGTGCTCTCAAAAAAACTAACCGAACAAAAACAGCACAGCAATATCATCTCTCAAACTGAGCTGAAGCATAAAAAAGTCACATTTAATATTCCTCAGTACTTCTGGGAGCACCAGTTTGTGTCCTTTGCCTTAGGAATTCTGCTTTATGTTTCCCTAAGCTGGGTGAAAATAAAAATTCTATTTTCTAGGTCATATGTATGGATCATTATTCACTGAAGTCCTGCTCGACAATTGGCTAGTTCTCCCTTTGACATTAGGATGGTGGTATCTTGAGCCTGTACCAACAATCCCAGATGAAATCAGCAGCTCTTCCTTATTCTTAACTGTGTTAATATGTAAATGTCTATTTGATTTGGATTCCTTAATATGCACGAGGCTCATAAAAGTGATAGGGCATATCAGAATTATTGTGTGTGCTATTTCACAGCATTCTTGCCTCCTGATTTTCAATTTGTTTAAGCTGCTTAGCTTAATAGAATATTTTGTTGTGTAGATGATAACACCAATAAGCTATGCAAAGAAAATCAACATGGCTGGTGGTTGTACCAGACTCATTATAGTACTCTGCTTCTTCTTTCTGCATTAAACTCCCTCAAAAAGGAGACTTTTATAAAAAGTCACACCACTTACAGAGCTTGCTGTTCTGTTTCAAGAAGCCTGATGTGTAATTACGTCTGCGTGGCATCTTGGGGTGCATCATTCCACTTTCTTCTGTGTCTGAACTGTTCCCATATTCAGTCCCACTATCTTGGTTTTCATATCACTATTTTCTTCCCAGTATACCTAATAACTCTATAAAATGGATTTTAAATTAAGTAACCGAGTTTTATTGCATAAAACAAACAAAAGAATAGAAAAATCCATCCCAATGAGCAACCCTCCCCCCCAATTTTCTTTGGAGACTTTCAGTTTGATTTGGAAGGAAAACCTCCAGAAAAATCTCAACTCATTTCAATCTAGCCCTTATCCCAAAAATCTTTTTCTAAGATTTATACCACTCATCTTTTATCTCTTTCTAAGAGTTATGCCACTAATATTTTTCTACTCATTTGAGACAAGACTACAATTCAAAGTTCTTTTTAAGACCAAAAACTGGGAAACAGGAGACCCTACGCTTGTCTTCAGCAATGTGTGCTGTTTCATTCCCAAAAGGGCTTCTATACTTGGATACACCTTTAAAAGGAGCTCTTTACAGTGTTACAAACATCATCAAACAAACTCTCAGTAGTACCTCTTTTAAGCATCAGGCTCTTGGTAATTTGTTTGCCACTCAAGGGTATGATTTTGATAGTGTACTACCCTGTTGTTGTAGTTTGCAGGAGGAAAATAAAAGTAAAAAAAATAATAAGAAGAATAATGTTACAAAATTACTGGTCTACAAAACTAGTTAAACTGCCATGGAGTCCTGTCACCCTCCAGTAGATTTGGCACACGTATATGGATGGGCTATTCTTGACCCAGTTTTGAAAATCAAAGCAGAGCAACCATCCATGCAGCATGGACGTGATACCTATTCATTGCTGGCATCACTGACACTGGGCACATCACTGCATGGCATAGTCCTGAGAGCTGACACTTTGAGAGGAAGATCAGTATAGTCTCATTAAATTAGGTTTCCATGTTAAATCCTGCTAAGCAGGGAAAAGGAAAATCATTAACATCTTTTATTTATTTATTTATTTATTTATTTATTTGGAGCATTCTGAAAGGCAGGGCTTTCTTCCCAAAACATTCAGGCTCTACAAACAGGAAACTGAACGGTATTCTCAAGTCCTGAAACAAACAGACCTTTCAGCACAAGAGGAAGCAATATTTTTTGAAGCAGGACCTCTTGCACATGTCTGAACATTTAGTTCACTGTGGTTAACACAGTCCAATACTTTGTATACCTTCAATATCCTTGCTTCTGCTAAAACTGTAAAGATGCCATTGTATTTTGCTTGATTTAACATTTTATGGAATTAAATCTTTAATATTCTGAGTACCATTGTAGTCCAGTACCTACTGGTGTAATCCTCACTGGATTTTTTCTTTTTTTTTTTTCAGTATATCTTCTTGTATATAATTACACATCTTTGAATAGCCATCCAGAGATCTTTGTAATACATTCTGATTTAACATCTTGGTTCTGAATTTGAATTCCGTTTTTGAGGTTTTGGACCCCACAGATCTTTCATATTTTAGATTAGTCCCAGATTTGCAGAGTTTGGGTTTGCTTATTTGTTGTAACAACAGATAGCATATGAAACAGTGTCAGCTGAAGCTGTCACAAAAGTACAGCTGTTTCCAAGTGTGCCTGTGGAGCAGCTCAGCCTGCCCATGGTTTCTGAGGCCTGCAACTGAGCCGGGGCTGGTGCTGTGCACACAGACATTTGCCTTCCCCGAGGTAGTAATTATCCATGTTAACGAGCGATAGGTCTTAGCTCTGCGTGGTGTTTCAGACATATTATATCAGTCTGTTACAATTTAATTTTAACAGATGCCATGTAGCTTTATGGCATCGGTAGTCCAAAGCACGTAAGAGAACAACAAAGTGGCTGAGGATTAAACTTTAACAGGCATGAACTGAACTGCAGTGCCCTGTGTTTAATCACTTTGGTAACAACTCTTGTGTAAAAAGCCCACAGGCAGAGCTGCTTTTACTCCATGAGATTTGAAATGAGAACGTAAAGCCAGAGAGAACTTACAATAAAAATGTAGTTCAAAAAAAGAGCAGACTTGTAAGAATTTTTACCCTCCACCTCCAAACAAGATGCATTTTTCTTCGAAACATTATTATCTCAAAAAAGTACTAATTTAACAAATTAATAATTCAACAAACTACAGTCAAATCTCTCATTGGAAATATTACTAGAAACAGTCTATCACAAGGCCACTCACAAAGTCTGATATCTTCTGATATTTTTCTGGCTTTTTTCCCTGTGTAGGTGATCCCCTCCTTTTCTTGAGCCTGAACTGGTTATACCCTCCTATTTTTTGTTTTGTTTTGTTTTATTTCCCAGTAAGCTAAGTAGATAGCAGATAAAGATATCAATATTCTACACTTTACATTATGCTATACAGCACTGCCACAGAGCAGAGCTGGAAGCCTTCCATCTGCAGAAAAATTACACACCTGCTAAACAAATGAGAACTTCCATCTGTTCCATATCATTCTGCTGTTGCCATTTACCAGCAATTTGAGATGGTAACAAAATGCTTTGACCTCATATTTGTTTGGTCCAATCACCATGAAAAAATATATGGTGAGCTGCATTGTCCTAAACAAAAATCTGAAATCTAGAGATCTCAAGTGACAGTGTAGCTGAAACGTATATCTGAGACTTGCAAGTCCTGGCACATACCTGGCTGTAACCACTATAACCATTAGAGAAAACCTTTGTTAAAGCTGGATTATTTTGCTGGCAGTAATTTACCTGACCTTTTTTTTTTTTTTTTTTTTTTTTTTTTTTTTAACTTCTAAGCCATAATAAATACAGGAAACATTTGTTTTAAGAATTCTCTATGATGTAAGAGTATAAGCACCTTGGTTTTAAAATTCAGGTTTGTAAAAGTACATTTGTTTAAGATCAAAACAACAGAAAGACACAGTTACACAAAAGTGGAAAGACTTTTTTCACTAATATACTGAATGAAAACCATGCCCTGTAGATATCAGAAGGTAGGAAAGACACACAAATCCTAGAATACAGAAGGTTAAATCACCTCATGCTGTTAGCCTGCACAAAAGGCTGATTCAGTGTCTTCTTTGACTCAAATGAGAGAAAGAAACATAAGTAAAGTGCAGCAAAATCTTCTGTGAAACTAACATCTTAAAGCCTTCTGTGAAACACTGCTCTTCCTTGGAAAGCAACTATGAAGGGATTCATTTTAAAATTAATTCTAAAACCAGAAGGCTAACCTAAAGGTAACAATACTCTGTACTCCAGTGGGTATTATTGCTGCCACCAAGTCAGTGCTGACTATGTCCAGCAGCAAATGGCCTCTGTATGAAACCACAGTGTATTTCTAATCCCCAAGCAAATTTCTCAGTAGTAACTTCTGCACATTATTGGAAATAGTTACTCTAATTCCCCATCCTGGAAAATGAATAGTTGCAAGTTTTACTCCTGGAGTCTGGGAATCATGTCTGTTAAATGAAATTAAATCAGAGAACATGAGAATGAATAACATACCAATTTAGTCATTTAGATTTGAAATACACATAACACATTATTGACTGCTGACTACTGATAATCAAATGAAACTAAGATTAAGTACCTTCAGCACATACAAGTTTAGCTGCTTGTTTTGTTCCCTAATGTTCTTCCTCATCAATGAGCTCAAGTGAACACTGAAGCACTTTGATACTAGTGGCCCAACGTTATAAACTGCCACTATCTGACAAGAAACATTTACTAAGATAATGTCTCTTTAGTTAGGGAGGAGATAAAACTACTGCTGACTCTGTCAAAAAGTTTTGCTTACACAGAAAGCTTGATTCATTTGTCTTCACTTCAGCCTCATGCGCTCATTCACAACATTGCAACAAAAGATGGGTACGGTATAACTCTGATAAGTTTTTAGAACTATCAGTAGTTCTGTGGTACCACCTCTACACTCCATTAAAGAATAGGTCTCTGTCATGTTGCACACTACAGATACATGCAGTAAGATGCTGCTGGCTGAAAGTTTACAGATTAAACAAGAGTTGTATCTTGGTAGCTTACACTCTGCTGAATTTTGCAGGCAACAATCCACATGCTTGAATGACCCTCTGAGTTGGGCTTCAGCTCATCTCTAGGGAACGTGCTCTAGCAGGGGGCTGGACTCTGTGACCTCCAGAGGTCCCTTCCAACCCGAATGGTTCTGTGATTTTGTGATTCTTCCTTCAACAGGAATGGAGGGAGTAAATAGAAGGGCACAAAGAGGAAAGGAAGGACCATGCAGCCCTGGCTGTGCTGAACTGTCCTTCACTACCACAGCAGTTCTCTAGCCTTTAAAGTATTGAAAGATGAGTTTCCACAGTCTGCAATGTGGCTTACGTACAGCTGGCTCTCCTTTCAATTGACAGGATGATCAAAGCTTGAGCTCACTGATTCCCATTGCAAATTTGCTCTCAACTCTGAGAAGAGAGCTGTGTGCTAAAAGAAGAGGTCAGGCCAAAATAATATGGCTCTTTTCTGTCAGTAAATGTAGATTTCAAATGTTTTGGAAGATGCGTTCACTCAAAAACATGACTATTCATGAACAGAAAAGTCAGGATGGTTTTCAGCCTAACAGCTTTAAAGAAAGTCAAAACCTAAAACTTATTTTAAGAAAAGTAGTTGATAACATGCTTCTATGGCTTATATCAAAGTGTACAAGTTTTCCAATAAGTGAAGTGGTTTGTTGGTTTTGGCTGCACTCTTTGACCATTAAGAAGGTAGTTCTTACTCCAATTTTCAGCAATAATTTAATAAGAGGCATCTAGTTAAAATTTTAACTTCATACAGCAAAGCACTGAGACAGGCATAGAAGAAAATTTCTTGCAACTGGAAGAACATTATGGAACTATCGCATATTGATTATAGCTTGTACAGCAGTTATTAATATTTGGATTTTTGCTCATAACCCCTGTAATTTCTGAAAAATACCTATGAATATGAATTTAAATAAAGGCAGAAGAGCAATAATTTTAAATTTTAAATAAGACAAATTAGGGTAGTTGGGAACAATTTGGAACAGGTACCCACATACACAGTGGGATAATTCTGGGTACATGGGAGGAGCAAAGACATTAAATAGAATAATGTCTTATCAGTCTAAGTAATGTATGACTGTATGGGGAGGTCTAGGTCAAAAAGACTGGGCTTTCTTTGTGAAAACTCTGGGGAATGTAGTTGCCAAAATCAAAGGCTGAACACAGAAAATGTGGGTTATTGCTGAAAGGAGTAGGTGACTCAGTGACAGTGGGCAGATAAGGTGTACTCACAGCCACCTTTGACCCAGTCTGTACCAACAAGGTCCTCCTGGTCTCTAAAGGTGCCGTATGAGGCATAAAGGAAATATGAGCAGTGGGTGCAAACTTAGTCAGGGATTGTGAGAACTCATATCATACTGGTTCACGAGTCTGGAAGGGCTACATCCAAGGGTGCTGAGGGAGCTGACCAATGTCATAGTGAAGCCACTCTCTATTATCTTTGAGAAGTCATGGAGATCTGGGAAGGTCTTGATGCCTAGTGGAAAGCAGACTTTATGTCCATCTTCAAAAAATGTCCGAAAGAACAACTGGAGGAACTACAACCTGGCCAGCTTCACTTCAGTCCCTAGAAAAACCTTGGAGTAAGCCCTTTATGTGGAAGTCACTTCTAGACAGATGAAAGAAAGTGACTGTGAACTGTCAGCATAGTTTTACCGAGGGTAAATCATAGCTGGCCAATGTAATTGGCTTTCAATAATAAAATGAAAGGATTTGTGGCTGAGGAGATTGTATTGGATGTCATTTATTTAGACTAGCAAGGCTTTTATTTGAGGACAGCAGCTGTCATCAAGAACAACCCATACATGCTGAGAGAAATGGCTAACAAAAAGTTCGTGCCATCCTGCAAGGCTAAAAACAACAACCTGCCCTGGGAAAGCAGAGCCCCTGCCTGCCCTCAGACAGGGACTGGCCTGCCTGGGCAGTAGCTTTATGGTTCTGGGGCCATGGTGGGCAACCATAGAATCACAGAATATCTTAGGTTGGAAGGGACCTTAAAGATCATCGAGCTCCATTCAGCTAAGCATGGGCAGCAGGACTCTGCAACAGAGATGGCCAACAGCCTTCTCGTTGCATCAGACAGGGGCACAGTCAGTAGCTTGTGGAAAGCAAGGAATCATCTCCTCAACTTGTCATTCATTAGTCTGAGGGATGTATCACAGAGCCCTGGCACATCTGGCCTTCCTAACCCAAATTAAACTCTGAAGTGTCAAGTCTTCCCCCCTTCACACCCTTCATATAACATTGCAATCTGTGGGGACATTTTTCTCCTCCTCTTCCCAAGGGGATGATGCAGCCTCCATAAAAGCTCCATCACAACAGAGACATCATGGAAGCCTTCCCTTCGGCTAGGACTAACTCCATCTGCCACACCAAACTGCCTCCAGTAACTAATGAATCAGAGAATTACAGAATCATGAGAGTTTGAAAGGACTCTTAAAGGTCATCTAGTCCAACTCCCCTGTAATGAGCAGGGACATCTGCAGCTTGATCAGGTTGCTTGGAACCCCATTCTGCCTGGCCTCGGATGTCTCAGATACAAATGTCTCAGTTGTCAGAAACAGAAAATGCATAAGAGCAGTAAAAGAAACTAGAAGTGAAAAAGTGCAGACTAAGTGTGTAGAAACCAATGCTTCCAACTAGAAGGGTGCTAAAGCCACAATACTGGTACAGGAGTGATGATAGAAACCCCTCAGTTTGAGTCAGCTGCTTACTAGGCCAATATGCAGCACCTTGTGGGCTTTTAACCTGGCTCCACAAGTAATGAAAGCCAAACTATTTCACTGTTTACAACACAAAATCACCTCTCTTTTTAAGACAAAATGCAAGCTACTGCTTGCTTCTAACCTCAGCTGGCAAGAGTGCCATGGAGAGACAGAGACTGTCAGCTTGTGAGCCAGCCACATCACCTTGGGAACAAAGAAAAGAGCACTGAAAAAAAGCGTCTCATTCACTCACTGGCCTGGAACCTGTGTGTGGCAGCTACTCAGCAAGCACTCAGACTTTCAGCAGGATGTGTATTACATGCAGAATTGACATTAAATAACATTAAGGGTGCAAAGTCAAACACTTAAGAGTTAGGAAACACAATGGAGTTGCAATTGCCCTGGAGCGTGTCCTGATGTAATTCTAAAAACATTCACATAAAGGAAGTACCATTTAAAGAAAAACAAACAGAACAAAACAAAACAAAAAAATTAATTTTTTTTCAGTATCTTATTGTCTTTGGTATCTGAGGTATGTGAAGGAAAAAAGTAGAGTTTTCTATATGGAAGCACTATAAATTAGCACTGATAAAGAATATAATTTTGTGTGTGTATGCAGGACTTTGCACTTAAAAATATCTATCACTTCAACAAATTAGCATGGTTTTAAGTGGTTCTCTGTTATACAAGTAGACAGCATTTTCAAGATCATTTTAAATAAAGAAATTAACAAAAAACAAATTACAATTGTATCCATCTTGTATTTACCTATAACATAGATACTGGATGCAAACAGCAGACTAACAGTTCTCATGTTATACACTTTTTGAACACTATTACCTTGTTCCTCGCTAGTAGGAAAGAATTAGAAGAAGAATCCCTGTTGAAAACTACTTGTTTAAACTGAACAATACTTCCTTTTTTGAATATCCATTGATGCAGTATATTTTGGGAAGACAATTTCCATTTGATGTTAAAGAGCTGTTCCAATAGCTATTGTTTTGTTTTTCTTTCCCAATATTTTCATATGCAGTGTTTTATTTCATAGCCAACATTCAGAAAACAACTCTTCAGTTGAGAAAGAAAGAGGGGCAGAAAGTTCCAACTGAAAGGCTAAACCATGGAATACGCTATACAAAACCCATATCAATTACAATCTGCAGTGTGGTAGTTCTGTACAAATGTTATGACTATATTTAACCCATGTACTTAGACTTCTCAGTGAAAAGTGCTTTTAAGATGCAATTCATTTCATCATTAAACAAGTACCAAAAAATCAATCAAATGAGCCAACCCCAATAATAAGTGCTTTCCTCTCTCCTCTGTTTACTATAAAGAGACTGAATACTAGCTCAAAAGTGAATATTTCCCATAACCCATTCCTAAGCTACTGCAGCAATAGGATTTTTATGATGTTAGTTCTACAAAAACTTTTTAGTTTTAAAATAAAAATTAACTGCATTGACCTTTAATATTTGAAAATGATTCTGCCGCAGATTTACCCATCTTTTTTAGTGAAAATAAATGCTCTGACTCTGTACCAGTATCCTCTGGAAGTGGGTTAGCTTCCTTCCTCAGGACCATAACAACTATTTCCCATGTCCTTCAACTCTGGTATTTCAGCTTGTGAGCAAATACCTTATCTGTGGGATCTTTGCACTTCTGAACACAATGTAGGCAAATTGCAAAGAAGAAAAATCTGGGAAGAACTTAATGCTCAGTTAGGTACATTCTTTCAGAAACAAACCTGAACCACAGATATAGGATCTAGGTTTTGCCAGACTTGCGGACACTCAGACTAGGAATTTTAGTCTTTGATCTTTCACAGGATTCCCATTCAGAAACTGTGGTCCAGCTGCTTTACCTCTGTTCTGGGACTCCAGGAGTCGGTGCAAATTTTCTTCTTATTCTGTGCCAGTGGAAAATTCATGACATTCAAGCATGTTCATGCTGTAGGATGAAACCTAATGCTTGCCTAGAGTACCCTTCTGAGGGTTGGGGTAGTGACAATTTCTGATCATCTTTCTTCCAAACATTCCCTGGGCAGTGATGGATAAACTTGTTCAAGTCTACATGGGTGTTCTTGAGCTATCAGTACAACCATCCTCTGTTAAATGACAGAAAACTAGTATCTTTAGCGATCCTGTCTATAAGCATATTTTAAAAAGGTGGAAATCCTAGAAAGATCCACATGGTCCTTGGCCACACATTTGAGGACATGTTTTCCACATGGCTTACAAGGCCGAAGATAGAAATAAGCACAGGCATCCTCAACACAGAGGAGTGACAGGCTTGTCATCCCACTCTGCTTCAAGCAGTAACAATGTCCATCTCCAGTGACACACTCTTGAAATTATCAAGAGCTAATGATATTCAGCCCAGCACCTGAAGATCACTACAAAATTATTGTGACATTTCAAAGCCAGCTCAAATGTGCAGAAACCTAGAGTCCCAAGATACCTCTCAGGGTTTGTTTTTTTTTAATAGTTTGAGCTCCATTAGCATTGCTAAATTTTGGTCTGCTTTACATAATTAATGCACTCTCCCAAGAGTAAAATTCAAAGTCCAGTAACATAATAAACCTACAGTGTGCTTACAGAAATTCCATTTGGATTCTATCAAAGCACTTTACACTGAGAGAATATTGTTCTTATTCAGCAGCTGAACAAAAATGAAAAGAAGGAAAAAACAAGCTATTCTCAAAGTGCCACAGCAAATAAAGACTATAATGGACCTTGTATCTAGTGAAATGTGTGTCTCTGAGTCTAATGTTGAACGCATTCTCAGATTTTCATTCCAGTGCTGAAAAAAGAGTCTGGCCAAGCTCATCAGTATCAGGCCCAGTTCTGCTGTCATGCCATAAAATGCTGGATAAAAAACAAACATTCGGATAGTTCCCTGTGAATCAGTTCAGAAGAGCCTCATTTCAGACTCTAGGAGCAGAAATACGGTTACTCACAAAACCAAGGCTCCTCCTGTCCCTACTTGATATTCTACCAAGTAAGCTAAGGTACTAGCAATGAGTGCGTGAGTATCCTGTGATTTGAACAGCCCTACAGCCCTGAGAGTTTTGATTACTGGTTTTACTGGAGGAAAAAAAAAAGAAAAAAAAGAGCTATCAAGCTATCAAGATATGGCAGGTGGGATAGTTTTCCAAAGTCACCAGAACTCTTGCATGGAACCTAAGAACCATTAACAACCTCACCCTGAATGGCTTAAATGAGACCATGAGTCATGTAATAGAACTGGGCTTAAACAGAGCCTTGATGTACTTCTGCCTGAACCTCCCTCAACAGTGGAAGGTACAGAGAAGAGAAAGTCCCCTTCTGCCTCTCCACAGGCAACCAAGAAGTTCTTAAAAAAAAAAAAAAGACTCATATTTTACAAGGATGAAAGCTATTATAGGCAACTTCTAAGCACAGGGTTACTAGGTAAGGGGAGATAAAATCCATGAGCAAACGGCTGTTTTCCAGCAAACACAGCTCTTCTTCCAGACTTGATTTTAGTTTCTCTGTGTCCTTGATTTCCAGCAAATGCAGTCCAGTTCTCTGTGGTTTTCAGGAAGTTCTCTTCCAACACCTGCAAGGCTTGGACATCATATAGCGTCTCTACATGATCCTCAGGCTTCTTTCCCCTTCTGGTACCTCTCTCATCTGTCCCACACAGCCTTGTCTGGAAGCAAGATCAGTAGCTTCACAACACAGAAACCCACCAAAGGAAAAGAGCCTTCTGCAGTGGATTGCAGCCTTCTTAAAGGAACACATCAGTATTGTGAATAAGAGTGAAAACAAATGAAGTATCAACCACAAGAAATTTCCTCATAGATACGGGATGTCACACGTGGGTGTAAGCATTCAATGTCTTGAGGCCAGATACCACCAAATGATGAAGATCTCCCTTTTAGGCTTAGAGGGAATGGCATGGTAGTTGATGTATCTAAGAGGATAGCAGCACATTGTAGGATCAAACCTAAAGCCCAGAACTTCTCATTATTTATGCTTACTACGGCAGCAGCAATGCGAAAAGCAGCTACCTCTGCCTCTCTGAGTTCCAAACATTTAATGGATGGGGAAAAAAACATTATTGTTTCTGTATTCCATTCCTAATGTACTGCATGAAAGTGCCCTAAGTTTCTTACAAGCTGGGTTTGCCACACATTTTCTTCCTCAAGGAGTGGCAAAAAAAAACTCCGAAAAAATAGCTCAATGAAAAACAAGTTGAATCAGGCTGGTCTTGTTTGGTTTTGTGTTAAAACTCTGGATTTTTATATTTTTTAAAAACACAATGGAACTACTGAACAGACCACGCTCACTTTGCAACAGGTTATAGTGAGACTGTACAATGTTTTTTCATATTCACACTCTATGTGAGTTCACTCAGGATCAGGATGAAAAAAATTTCAAAACCACAAAAATTCACAGGATGCAGATCAGTGCAGGAAGGAAGTGTATTAGCCAAGACGTTAGGTAAGAAAAAGCAATGCAAGGCTGTGTCAAATTAAAAGAGACTTAGCTTATTTTGAGCAGAAGCATCTTCTTGTAACCGTGGGAAGAGAACTTTCCCCTGGGAGCAGCGATGTTCTCTTCTTCCACTGCAGTAACAGAGCTGTTTTGCATTAAATATCAGGCAAACAGTTATCACAAAAGATAAACAGAAAGATCTGCTCAGGAAAAACAGTAGAGATATCCATGCGAGAAATGGAGATTTCATAAGCAGGGACAGGAAGGCTAGAATGGGGCATCTAGATCCATAGTAAAATATCTGAGTAAGTACTAGGATTTTCAGAGGTGCTGAACATCTGTGCCTCTCTGCTGTTCATTAACTTAACAGGATTTAAAATTCCCTCTCCTACAAGTTGATTGCTCTTGCCAGTGTGAGACATTTATATATTTGCTCCACCGTTTGCACCTGCTGGAGTCCAGACAGCCACTGTACTGAAGAGGGGCAGCAATATTAATGCAATCCTGGGGACCAGCTAATGTATATTCTGGCCTACAAAGCAACACACCAGCTTAACTAAATGACCCCTGAGCCATCTTGTACCTGGATAGCTCAGACTTGCCTTGATCACCAGGTCTGATTGGCACACCACTTTTTTGTCCTCACTGAGTTCTTTTCCGCACTACTGCACTTAACAAGACTGGTGCTCCCTCGAGAAGCGCTCAAAACATATAAGTGACACAAAGACTTGTAAGCAATCATTCACAAAAACCTCTTAATCTTATCCAGTCCAAGGCTGGATCACTGTGTGAAAGCTGCAGTAAGCGCAAGTGAGCACTCCCAGGAATCCAGGGCAGACACTTCTCTGTCTTCCTTTAGAGACTGTGTGAGCTATGCCTCAGGACTGCCAGGGAAGCTGTCCACCATCAGAGTTTAATCAGATTTTGAGAGCTCTTATGGATAGGTAATGGGGTCTTATATTTTCCTTCCTTTCCCTTTTGAAGGAAGCAAGAAATCAGCAGGTGCTTGCTTTGTCTCTACTGGGGGATCATCGCAAGGGACTGAAAAGGGTCAGCACACATGAGAGTGCTGACCTGACTGTGAGTTTTGCTTAGCAGGAGATACACGAGGGTCTGAACTTGAACAAGTATTCAAAAATTCAGCATTGCTCAACACTAGCAACAGGTCTATAGATTAATATTTTTACTAACCACAAAACTTCATTCCTGGTAGCAAAAGTATGTAATACCCTCTATAAAGTGTGACACTTTTACATTATGAAAAATTCCAGTATTTACAGGGTTCCTATGCAGCATGGGGTTGTATAAACGATTCCTTGTTTTACTAAGGATATTATTACACTGTGTACACAGCACAGTAGGGCTGAAGCTAGTTCAAAACTACTGTGTATACTTCTTTTTTTCCCTCCCAACTTAAAAATCTATATAAACTGTACTTTGGTATATTGGGGGAAAAAAGGCCTGCAAATGATTATCTATCTGTCTTAGAAGAATAATTAACTACTTATTTTTTCCATGATAAAACAATTTGTTGTCTATTGTTTCTTTGCTTGTTTTGGAATTTGTTCCCCTGAAGTCATCTAAGGCACAATATTTGTTCAGGTTAGTTGTGGAGAAAGGGAGTCCAAGCTGCTAACCAAAATAAAAAGCAAAGAGTTTGTGTAGTTTGCAGGCTGAAGTGAGCACAGTATTTTCTTTCTGATATTTCCAGAGGTCTTTTTGTGAAGGAGAGGGAGTGAAAAAATATTTACTTATTTATTTATATTTATCTATTTAAGATTAGAGATTTTTTTTTCAAGTTACAGCATTATTCTGTTCAAAATATTAAATTTGGAATTTTGAGTACAAAGAGGAAAAGTGGTTTGGAAAGCTATTTTTGTGGAGAACTTTCATATTATAAACTTCCCTCATAGCACTGAAGGAAAATCTTAACACCTCTTCCTTAATGTCAGCCTGTGACAAGGAAGTGTGCTTTTTTTGCAGCAAAGAGCTAGGATTTAGTGGCTCTAAAACCACACTGGATTTAGTACTTTGTGTTTGATATGATGGTGAACAATGCTAGTTGTTCTGGTCTTGCCTTGGTATTCAGTGGATGTTAATGAGTACCATGTCTGCACACTTGAGGTGTTAGAGCAAGATGCCTGCTACAGGTCAGCAATCTGACTGTTGTATTTGAGGCACTAGATGACAGAAAGGGGGTTTTGGTGTTTCCCATGCCAACCTGTGTTTTGGACATGCTGGCCTCTGGGTTTGCGTATTGCATCCTGCATTCTGATGTTGATATTTACAGTATGTTAGTTGCCACTCACACAACTGAAAAGGTATTCATTACCCCAGTAAGCTCAGAAGGGCAAAAGTAAGGCAACAAGCTTTTCACAGGAACTGGCTTTCGAGAATTATTGGGAACTCTCTTAAAATATTTTATTAAAACTATATTCTTCCAGTTACTGTGGGATAACTGCACAAAGCAGCACTGTGAAGCAATTTTCTTTTCTTTACATTTTTCTGTTTAAGAGAAGCAAGCTGTAGAAGGGAGGCAATATATCCTTACACACCTTACTTTCCCTTAAATCTTCATACCATCACTGTTATAAAAACATTAGGTATATTGTTTTAGGTGAAATACTGGTGTGTTAAAATATTAAATACAATGAATTTTTGGAACAAGATACTGAAACTTTTATGTGACAGCCAGACATTTCTTCCTCAAAAAGTAAATGAAGAACATTGTAGCATTCCAGACCCTTGGAACAGAAAACAAAGAACAAGCTAGGAAATAATAAAGAAAGAAAGAGATTCTAGTGAGAATCTCCTGGCTTCTGAAAAATCATCTGTGGAAAGAAGAAAAAGATTATAGAACTTGTATCAGCTTTTCTGAAGGACTGATGGACTGTTACGTAGCTACCATAAGTCTGTAAAAGTTGATGTTAGGGCAAATCTTGCTGAACTTAAGGAAATCTGTCTGAAAGACAGTTCTTTCACATTTCAGCTGCACATAATCTCAAAAAGTCCAGGGATTAGATGGTTTGAGTATTCTTATAAATGAAGTCTGGTAAATAACACTCAAATAAACATCCTGAGGATTTTTTCTTATTCAGCTATGGTACAAGAAACACCTTAATTCTGTTGGTATGTGAATCAAGTCCATCACACCAGCAATGCAGAGGAGTCAAGCTTCCCTTTTGCAACAAATCAGAAGGGATTTAGTGTGAAAACAGAGAAAAAAGACGGTGTTTGACCTATGTGTAGAGGTGTATCTACAGCTAATGTAATTGCTGGAAAAGGTGGAGGTTGAGTATTTTTGTTTGGTTGGTTTGTGCACACCTATCTATGCCATATACAACCTTCCCAACAAAATGTTTTGCATTTGTGATATATGCTGCAAATCTGAAGTAGATCAAACAGCAAGAAAGTCTCTGCACCCACAAGGTTGAGCACACACACCTACAAGGCAGGCAGCATGCCATCAGTCATACCTCCAGAGAAGAACAGGAAAAGCTCACTTTGCTCTGGGTTGCCTCAATCTCTGGTTCCAAGGAATAGAGAGCACTGGCCCTGTGCCTGGTAGTTCTCAGCCCTCATTGCTGCATCTCCCCTGTCACTTGCACCTTTGCTTGGAGCATCCTCTCTCCCAGTTTCTGGCCCACCATGCTATCTGAGGAGTTTGGCATGGAGGGTCTTTCCCGAGGCTGATCCAGGTGCTGATTTTTATTATTATTATTTTTATTTTTATTCTTTTTTTTCACCTTCAGATTTGGAGCTGGACAGCAGCCTTGAGTGACATCTTTAGGCAGCCTGCCTCATGGGAGACAGCAGCAGTATATCCCCTATGCTTCCTATCTCCTCTGTATGATCTTGTCTTCTACATTTATATATTTAACCAGTCATTCATTACCATTTGAGTTTTCATGCTCTTGGGCATGTTCAGTGGCCATTTCCATCTCTCCCCTTTCCACACAATTACAGTAATATGGCAGGAAATTTACCATCTAACAGTTCTGCATATTGTAAATCACATGATCACATTCAGCTCCAGCTTGTCAACGAAGAACTTAGATCCTTTCCTCTAATTTCCACCCATCTTCCCTGGGTAAATTAAGTGAATTTTCCTAGGTGACAATGAATTATCATCTGACTGACACACCATCTGCAAGTATTTGGTCTCACTAAACACAGAGTGCAAGCAAAGAAACAGAATAAAACCCCAACTTCCTAGACACATTAAGGTATGGCTACTCTGTGTTTCTACAAGTGCATGAAGAGAGAGCCATGAATCACTTTTCAATGTTACCTACACATCCTTTATACTTTCTTCTGTTAGTTGAATGTTTAGCAATACATGCCAATACCAAATACTGACATTTTCCTGCAACTTCCATCCCCAAAACAGATAAGAAGCACCAGTATAAAGCAGGCAGAGATCAATCACTACCAGCTACCACATACAGTTCTCCTTCCCTTTGTACTTTGTACTTTGCCCATTAGGCAGCCTACCAATGTTCACCTGAGTGGCTGTTCTACATTTCTTTTTCCTTTTATCTAAACACATAGAACAATACCCTCCTCAAATGGATTTCCACCAGCCTGGTATGCCCAGTGATGTTCTCCCCCACCATATGGGCTGGTCCAACATCACCTAAGCCCTTTTAAATTTTCATTTTTTTATGTTGCAATACAATACTATTGACAACCTTAGCAGTAGATGTCTGAGCCAAAGTCGATTACAGTCCATTGAGTTTTTCCATTGACTAGACTTTGGACTGTACGCTTCAATTCTCCGTACTGACAATTAAGAAGTTAATTAAATAATCCTAAACACAAATAAAAGCTGTATCCAGGCAACGCATGAATTGACATTTGTTAGTACATCCCACACATTACTTGTAAAATGTGCTCTTTATTTGTCTACTACAGGGCAATTAGTTAGCATGTCTGAGAATGCCAGATGATAGTTAAGTAATCTGAGACTGAGAGCATGAGAAAGGAAATTAGTGGCTAACCAAATAACCACCATCAAGTTTTTAATACCCTATGATAAAGTTGTATTTAGGTCTTGCAACAGAAATCGTCTTGTTGAGTTTTACAACACATGTAAAACCGGAAATTAAAGCAAAGAACAATAAGAATATGGCCTGAATAGTGATTTTATCATACTCTTAATAGTGAGAGCTGGAGCTAATGCCACACCCTGGCATATTCTACAGAAAATATCAATATAAAGAAAAAAATAATTTAACGTTATAGGACATCTGTCTTCCTGCCTCTCTAGGGTTTCTGATGCTCATCACTCTGGTATGTAACTTCAGTTGGAACAAAAATCATTCCCTGTTCTGAAGATCATAAAAGTCTTGACGAGCTATACACAATGAGTAATTCCAGGTTCTTATTAAAAACAGCTTTTTTTTAAATGAAAAGAAAAAAAGAAAATTTACAATAGTCTTCTACCATGCTCTCTCATTTGTTAGGAGGAGAAATCTTTCTATACCATTACCTGCAAAAGGCAGCACAAAATATTTCTTGTTCTTAGTGTCACTGAATAATTATAGAATGGTGACACTGGAAACAGTCTGAAATGCAAGCATGGAACCTTTCCTGTCATACTGAAAGAAAATGGTAAGCAATTAATGTCTTAGGAACTATGCTTCCAAACCAAATAACTTTATTCCATCATCACTGCCACAGAACTGCCACAGAACTGCAACACACTGAGACACATTTTCACAGCCATTCACAATAAATTCAAATGCTCCTTATGAACATAAATGTGTGACAAACTACTTAGAAGGAAAATTCAACAAAAAAAAGAAGGCAGCACTCAAAGACGATCTAAAGCACTATCAACTATCTCCCAAAAAAGTCCAACAAGTCAGAAGATGCAGAGGAGTAGCTGAAAAGTGGATAACAGCCAGAGAAGAGATGGAAGATAAGAAGTGGTATTTCAGCAAATATTACTAACCAGCCAAAATAGGACAATTATGCACAGAACTGATGTGAAAGAGTTGTTAAAAAATGATGCTTGTTTGTACGCATAAAAGAAAAAGACTGAATAATGTAGTAACCCAATGTTCCTGCTCTGCATAAACGTTATATACAATACTATGATTTTTTGAGACCCTTCACATGTATCTTTCATATTTAATGAATATGTAAGACTACAGAATTATACTAACTTTTTAATATTTATATATTATTTTTCATATATATTTAAAAACACTTCAATCTCTTTTATACAGAAGGTAAGCTGATGACAGCTGCTAGGATTGAAATGAATCTTGTATCTTAAACTTATCAGCCAATGCCTAATGCAAATAGTGAAAGCAGCCTCTTAATCACCACACAGTTACCTCCAGCTGCCAAAAAACCCTGAATATTGAAATTTCAGTACTCAAAATTTCAGGTGAAGTTGTTTAAAATCCGAAATCTTTAATGGGCCATGAGAAAAGCATTGCTGTTTGTACTTAAAAGATAACCATAATTCTCATGCATGCCCACATGTTGCCATAAACCCATCTTTATATACATATTAAATGGAGGGAAACCACACCAAAAATAATATATGGGATGAATTATCCACAACATAGCTACCAAAGTAGTAAAACTACTGGCATATTTGAAAGCTATAAATATGACAAAAACACAGTGGAAACTGAAAGGACAATGAACTATAAATTAACAGCCACCTTCCCTAAATAAAAGATGGTAGTTGGCAAAACATTGTAGTCAGTTTTGTTCATTTGTTTGTTTTTTGCCTGGGTTAATAGAAGTTGAAGAGATAGAGAATCACTTTGGGGATGTTTTAGCTGACATTCCATGAGTCGATCTATGCAACATGTCAAGTAATCCTAACCACCTAAAGTGCCAGCTTGCTTATTCCACAAGGAGCACAAATATACTGGTTTTGAGGGTCCTTCAGCAGCTTCATTTATTAGGGCTACAAGGGTCTTTAGATACAACCAATTAGACATAAACAGGCCAGAAATCTGCACTGTCAATGTATGACAGAGCTGAATCCAATTAAACATACTCTGCTGAGATGTATACAAAATAATACTATATGCTTTCTGGAAAAAAAAAAAGTTCTTTTTGAATACATGCTTTTCTTCTGTAAGAAGAAAAAAATTATCTGTTCTTACTCAGATATATTGCTGCACTTTTTCTTATCTAGCTTAGCCAATAGACAGCAAGCAAGACCCATACTTTTATTTATGCAAATATGGACTTAAGTCATAACTGGTGCACATTCAAGTTGGTCCTTCTGCTATAGCCTTCTGAGTGCAGTACATGCCTTCTGGCTCCAAGTTTAGACACAGATCCAACCTACAGTTGTGGGATCCAAATGTGAGACCGTGTGGATCCCACCTTGCTACTTTCAACCTCTCTACCAAATGATTTCCATCAAAGAAAAGGTCACTTTCTTTGGCTATAGAATTTTCTGGCAAAATCATTTTGATTCCTTTTCATATTGCCATTCATTTTCCATCTCTCTATTTATGCCTGGGGAGATGGAATTAAGTGTACTGAATTAATTTTAAGCTAACATCTAGTTCTCACTTCTTTAAAAAGCTCTGTTACATGTTCCCAGTATTTGACAATCTCTCCTTTACATACTGAGCGTTGTAGAGAACTTGAAGTAATATCCATGTGAGTCACGCTGCACTAAAATCTGTTTTCAAAATGACTTAAAGTTTTCCTCATATCAACAAACATTTAAGTGATGGAGGAGTTAGGCAGGAAACTTGTTACATTACCCACATACACAGCCAATTGGTCCAAGTTGTTAAGATATCTAGAACTAGCTAGTTAGTTGCACTGTACTCATACGCTAGATCAAAAGCTATGCTCCATGTTTCCTTGTTGCTGTTCCTGTTAGTCAATCTACAAATGTATTTCTGGTAGTAGACTCTATTTTATACTTCTTAAAACTATCAAACAAAACAATAATTTTCATAATAAGCTGCATTTGTCCTACACAGACAATGAATCAGGTTCTGTATTTGTCTTATGGGCATAAGCCTTATATAAAAAATATAGCTTGTTTATACATTGAGAATCCAGACGTAGCTTACAGTGAACACATAAAACAAAGCTTCAGTCATTAACTAGGATTAGAATAACAAGAGGTTTTCTTTGCTCCATACTGAAGGGAGTCCTTGGTAATACCCCCATAGATAATGAGCAAGTAAAAAGGAGTCTATTTATCACTGGTGGCCCTTCTGTTCCAGCTTTCCTACACATAAGCTCCTGACTGTATGTGAATAAGGCAGTGGTCTCAATAATATCCTTGCTGACCTGATATTACCGTAACAAAGTGTCGAGAGACTTCCACCTCCCTCTACAAATACCAAGAAACATCAGGTCCTGCAACTCTGCCCATGACTCAGGTAGGCAAACTCTGAGCTAGTCACTCTGGCTTCCAGCCTCCAATACTTCTCAGGACTGTAGCTGCTCATGCATATCCACAGTTAAGTCCTGGTTCTGGCACCATAACTCATCATGAAGGAATTAATGACAATTAGCAATTTTTTTTTTAATACTTCTCATGTACCTTTATTTTTTGAGGTCATTTGCTTTCTAGTGAATTTCTAGTTGGGGATATTTCCTTATTAAATTTTCACTTTTTTGTTGGTGACTAATAGATTCTATATTTTGTTATATTGAAGTATGAACTACAATTGTTCAAACATAAGTCCCTTCAGGAAAGACTTGCCTTTCCTGGGTTATACTGACAGCTAATTTCACCACAGAACAAAGTCATGGATATAAAGAGGTGTCTACCACTAAATGTTAACGTCACAATCTTAGTTTCACACTAATAGAAAACAATAATAAATCTATTAAGCCTGTCAGGTTTACAATCTGGAAGTGTTGACGGTTGATATGGAACACAGAGTGTCTTACTGGAAATGAACTGCAATCGAGGAATGGAATACATCTCCAATTTTGGAAAAAAATCTTTCCTAGAGTGAAGGCAATAGACTTCTGAATGAGTAAAATATTCAATGTATACACGTAAACGCATACATAAGAAGGCATAAAGAGGCAAATAAAAATATTTTTCTGATATCCTGATTTTGAACCATTTATTGGTTCAAAGTGAGTAGACAGTTTGTCAGTGATTTCAACATGAGTAGGATTAACTCTCCGACACAGGAGTTTCTGAAGCTGCATAGCTCCTCCTCCTCGCACAGTTTTACAACCTTGCGTGTCTTCTAGCTTCTCAGACCCCTGTTCTGGATTTTGATTTGTGAAGCCAACTCATCAGCAGTGTTCTTGTAAATAGGCGATTTCTTTTTGTCTAATTTCTCTATAAACTATAAAAAAGACAAAATAACCCCCAATGATACACACCCCTTTACTGACAGTTCCTCAAAATGACACTCCTGATTTGAATTCCTGTGTCCAAAGGATTTCTGGCCTAAATACATCTACATTATCAGCCTTCAAAGTCTGGCCTAAGACATCCTGACAATAATTTTTACCGCTCGATCAGGTTTCCAGTCACAGGCAGACAAATACAGTGTTGGGAAAGTTTTAAAACAGTTCAGTGATTTAAGATCCTTTGTAGATCTTTGGAAAACATTACAGGCACCAGGGAGCTCTTACCATGTTGGAAGAAGGGTACAAACTCATAGATCACTGGAGAAATGCTATTCAATTATGAACTCACCCACATAAAACCAAGAAAATTCTATTAGGAGGGAAGTCAACTTCCACCTTTGTCACCATATAGTAAAAATCACAATTTCTACCACTGCCTTTTCAGTGATAGTATTACTACACACACAGCTGCCACATGAGAAAATATTTCATTTTGATATTATTACCTGTAATAATAATAATTCCACTTTAAGGTTTTCTACTTTTGCCCATAGTTTGTATTTGTACCCCACAAGCATATACTACCCATCAGTGGGAAAGTCACTTGCGTGTAACACAGGGTGGCCTGTGTTAAAGCTCTGTATTACCTTGGAAGCAAACCAAGTCAAAATTAAACTATGTGATTTCTTCAGAAGTTCAGAGAAGTACACGCACTATTGCAGGCTCCTTGGCAGGGCAGCAGCAAGTCTTTTGCAGTCCTGTACATTCCTGGGAACATTATTTTTTAAAGGATGGTAGAGTCTCAGTCCCTCATTCCAAGTCTGTGACTGGAACTCCCAAACCAGATGTGCCTGGCCTTCACACGGCTGCACAGATTTAAATTCAATAAATGTTTCCAATCATTAGAGGACAGGATGAGGACCTCGCAGCATGAGTACACTGGCAGACTTTGTGCTCAGCTCATCTCTCTTAGACATGCATGAAAAGGTAGGGAGCAGGCAGGGAGGACGGAGAAAGGGAACAGAATGAGCATATGCACAGAAGCAGTGCATGAGAAAACACTGCCAAGGCCAGCAGGGCAAATGTCCCTGGTGTGCTAAAACATTCAAGCACTGTGCTCTCATCCTGACCTCTTTGGCTATGCGCTCTGCCTATTCCAGTAAACACAACAAAGCCAAGACGCAGACTGAGTGCTGGGCCACAGTCATCTGTACCATCTTGCTCTTAGCATGCTCCCTGGCATGGCTACAGTGCATTTGAAGGTGTGCTCTCCTCCGTGAGTGCTTGGTCCTGGCTCAGGGGATAGCTCATATGAGGCACTACCCATGATTTGCAGCCTGGATGCAGCCACCTCACTTGAAAGAGCCAAAAGCAGGGGGCACGAGGAAGGACACGAGTTTAAGCTCACAAACACAAGGCACACCACGTTGTATCACTTGGCCACAGAGCCAGGGAATCACACCTGGCCTGTTAAATAGTACAGGTACCTCTGGTCTGAAAGTTAGGAGGTACACCAGGTCCCATACACTGTTCTAGCAAAGTACATGAAATTAAAACATGCAGGTAATAGAACACATATTTAGATACAGGTGATTAAAACAGGCTGCCAACAAGCAACGCATGGTGTGTCCACCTTCTGTCTTCGTTGGCTCCAAGGCAGCTCTTAAGATAATGTGAACCTTCTCTCCTGACACAAGAACTTAACACAGGGCGGGAAAGCCTTTTCTGAGAGGACTTTCCTCTTTTCCTGTGTCTACCCAAGGGCTGCCTACAGCCACCTGTGATATACTCTGCAATATGGAGTTGTATGGCATCTCAGAAGAGGCAGTAGAAAAGAGACTGGCTCTTTTATGTAAAAAAGTATGTGCAAATAGCCTTGTGTGCCAAGTGATGGAAGGATTATCTTCCAGCATTCTTTTTTTTGCCATAGATGATATTGAATTGTGCACGGTACATTTTCTTGCTAACATGCAAGACTTTGAAAGCCATGCAGAAAGGTTTACTGTGAAATGTATACCTTTATTCGGAGGATTACTAACTGACAGTGGATTGAATGAAATCTTACCGTGCTGCAGTACACTGCTGTTCAGAACAGCAATCTTGGCATAAATTTTATTTTGGATTTTGCAGGGATTCTTTTCTTTTTCACATTTGTTTTTGCAAGGTGCCTCACTCTGACTTGCCAGCTCAAAACACATTTCCTACTCATCACTTTCCCTGCAAAAGCATTGTTTGGCTGGCAAGTTAATAAGGCTGTGCTGAAGCACAATATTCTTCTAAAGCTGCCTATAGACTCTTCTGAAGAGAATTTGTGCTTTGAAATGTATGTTTTATTTATGGATTGTCCGCTGGAAATCAGGCCAGGAAGTTGCAGCTGCTGAGAAGTTAGATGTTCTGTTTAATTTTTAAACAAAATTCTAAACAATGTATCCTAGTATAAAGAAGGCTTTTATGAATCATGAGTCATTTTCTGCTGATGGAAATATGATTGGTATCTCATATAAGTTATTACTTCCCTGTCCTGCCTCTGCTCTTTCCTACAGAATGTATCTAACAATCTATTCTTGCTATTTATATCACGCGGAGGTAGTCTGATAACTGAAAAGCAAAAAAGACTATGTTTGAAGTTCCCATTCAAAAAGTCTTTCTAATGCTGCTTAGTTCCTCATCACCTGCCACATGCCTTTACCTTAAACTACAGAAAAAGTTAAACAGGACTGTAGTGAAGGGTGTGTACTACTTACCAAATTTTGAATTCTTTATCTACAAGCTATATTATCAAAACATAAAATAAATTATCATTTCAAATACTTACATGACCTTTTACACAAAAATATCTCAGTATAGCCACCTTTTTTCGTTGAATCATAGCACCAGATATCTATTTTCCACTCCTTTACACAACTGTCTCTGTACTAGTTGTCTTTTACCTCAAGACAGTACCCTTCTCAGGCCCCTGATAAACTCATTTCATAAGGAGACTTATTTCATTTATATTTACAGTTCTTTTAGTCCATGTCAAAAGTGGTTGCATAATCCTGCAGCAGGCTGGGAAAAACAGTTGGAATAAACCAAGGTGGTATGCTTCTCTGTATGGGCTTCAAACATTACAATAACTGAAGTCTATTTTAATACATTAAAATAAATAAAAAAAATAAAATGTTTTATTAAAAAAAAAAAGATTGCAGCATGGCAAAAAAATAGCTTTTACTATGGAAGGCAGAATTTATTGGGCTGGCAAACTCAGCATAGCAACACACTGATACCACTGCCTTATTTATGGATCAGAACACAAGGTACGAGTGTAGCAGATGAGCTAAGTGAACACAGCACCATATGCACATCTCTATTAACATACCCTGTCTTTCCTGAGGGACCTCTGTTTTGGCTGTTTGCATAAATAATAACTACTTCCTCAGAGAGAAAAACTAGTTGTATCCAAATGGAAATCAGGTTCATCCATTATTTGAGACGTTGAAAACATGGACTAATTTTAAATAGGTACCTACTTAAATAGGGTTTTTCCTTAAGAAGCTTAAACCCCAAAGTAGTAGCAACCTTGATAACTACAATAGTGAAGTCTGCTGTCGTAGGAAGAGGCAAGTAATAGCTAATAAAGCAGCACAGTAAAGCAACACTAAAGCTTAAGAAATAACAACATCAGGAGGAGGGAAAAAAAAAAAAGAAGAAAAATAAGTACTTTCATATCTTCAGGAAGGAAGGATGAGATTTTATTTCACAGATGCTGCTTGTCTTGGTTATCCTTTTTATCTTCATCTCTCCCTGCAAGCATGCCTGAATGCACAGAGCCTACTACACTATAATGGTATGGTCTTACTTTATTACACTAAAATGGTCTCCATCAGAGAGTCAGTCTTCCTACATGAAAATATGAAGAAAGGAGTCTCTGATCCTTTGGTCTTGAATTGGTTCCAGCAAGCAGCATACCCTTAAGTGAGAGGAAAAGTTACAAATGTGTACCAGAGGAAGGAAGAGAGCAAAGCCTGGGCACACTGGTGACAGATCCCTCCATTGAGGTCAAGGCCCTGTGTCCCTAGAAGATATCATAGGTACCACTGTTGTTAACAGCTAGGGTGTACTCAGGAACCACAAAGAGAAACACTTGGAAATCTGTGTCAGCTGAGCCACCTAAAACACCCAAAGTCTTGTACTCCAGTAGATACAAAGGTGATAGCCTTGGCTGTAACAGGCAGTAGGCTTGGCATCACGCAAACAGTCCAGGCCCCAGGGCATCTCAGGTTTTGACTTTGTCTGGACTTAGTTTACCTAAATCTTTGCTTGTCGGTTGCAATAGAAATTATCTAACAACCTGGTGACTGTTAACCTGGTTTCTTGCATCATCTATCCGATGATGTGTCAAAGATCCCAGCACAAAGACACAGCACACTGACCACGTGCCAAGCCCCTGTCCCTACCATACTGAAGATTTAACCGCAGAACGGAGGAGGCAGTGGGCAGACCACAAAAAAAAAAAAAAAAAAAAAAGAAGAGCTGCAACATTTCTTTGTATATGAACTGCATATAATTGCAAGTATAAATATTAGTATCATCTCAATGTGACTAATAATGAGTATTTGATTAGGCTAACAATCAACTCCTGTCTTTGCATAAAAGTTCTTAAAATAATGCCAAGTGAAACAAAACAGTGGGAATTCAAGCAGTTTTTCTATAACTTAAACTCAGCAAACAGGTAATCATACAAGGCAAGAGAAGAACATAGATTTACAAATGCTTCCCTGCAGGAAAATGTGTTTTCATCACTTTTCTCTATTTCTTAAAAGTGGTGTTTTACAGAAGTGTGGTTGATTGCAATAAGGCATAAGCCCATCTACTTTCACAGAGAAACAAAACTCTGAAGCAACAGGAATCCGCTAGGATCACTGATAGCCATATTACCCAGCATCCTAGGATTTGATGAAGCTGAAATAATAAACAGTTTTAAAGCCATGACCGAATGTCTTTCTTAGAGAAGCTCTGGTGAAGATTGCTGCTACCCGCACAGCTCCTCTGTGAGCGTGCAAAAAATATTAGGGATGATCAGTGATTGTGGACTCTATCTAAAGGGAGAGGGGACTTTCTGTGCTCTGGAGAAGAAGAAAGCGAAGTTTCAACAGGTCTCACATTCTTGTATGTACAAAATATATCAAGGGAGTGTATAATTAAAAAGAGAGAAAGAGAGAGACAAAAAGAAGAGTGGAACTAAGATTCAATTTATCACTACTTCTCAGAAGACGTAAAAGTGTAGCTTTTATGCATAACTCTCAGGTACTGAATCTAGAGCGCACACTTACTGACTGCACACAACCCAAACTTAATTACTGAAATACTGTGTTATTTTCTCTCCACCCTTTAAAATAAAATGCATAGAATTGCAACAGTTCAACAGCAAGCTTCTCATCTACAGTAAAATCTCTTAATAACAAAGCAGGTAAACAAGCCTCCTTTCATCAAGACGTGCTGGGACCCACATTTACTTTTTCTCTTCTTAGTTGGAGCTGACTATTTTTCTGACAAGATCTTATTGGTTGCTTCCATTCTCTTTTTGAAAGAATCCACCTTTATTTGGCATCCTTCTTGGAAGAGTAACAAAAGCAGGTTCCTTTCTTAGTGTGCTTTTGCACTTCTCCCACTCTGCTTACTCATACGAGCAATGACTTTCAATTTTTTTTGGTTTGCCTTTCACTGTTGCCCTGCCTTTAATGACATTGTGCATAAGTGTTATTAAATATCACTCAGTTAAAAAATATTAAAAAAGAAAATGAGAGAGAAGTTAGAATTCTTGATTAATTTCACTACTTAATAAAAACGTGGATTTTTTCATAGGTGAACAAAAGCTACTCATTACCTGTGTTAGTTTCTTCTTGTTACAATCTGCTTATTAACAAAAATAAAGGGTTTGAAAAGGAATGAAATGCCCAGTTTTCTTGCTTTATCTTTCCTATTACTCAAAATCTCTGCCACTCAAGGATGTTTACAAACAGTTCAGCAAGAAAATGAAATACTGACCTCCTGTTTGCAAAGTACTGCTACTTAATTAATAAGCCTGTGGAAAAAAAAACCAACTTATTTATTCCATAATTTTGTATAATCAAAGTCAAGCATCTAAAACCAAAACTTAAAGTGAGACACACTTGAGAATTCGCAGTCTCCAAACAAAAAACCTTTTAATATCATGTGGAAGCTGCAAGCATCCTACAAAAGGCTGGCTAAGTATAAGCATTTGGAATATTTACATAATACAAACAGAAACATAAAAAATTAGACCAGATACAAATTACAGACCCTCTAAATATTTCCTTTGTTGTTGAGATCCAAGAAGCTTTCCCTGGGATTACTAATGTGTTGTTAGAATGTTAAAATGATGATATACAAAATGAAGATAGTGCTTTACCTAATAACAATTTCTATGAAGATGGTAAAAACCTAGTGAATTAAGGAAATTAATATTTTTCTTTCCCTTAATGGATTGTTCAGTGTACCTCTGGAGCTGCTGAACTAAAACTAGGGCATGTCAGTTGGATATATGGATGGGGCAAAAGAACATAACATAATTCAACCATTCTATCATCCTTGCTAAGTAATTTAATGGATAAATGCATCACACCCCAGCTCATGGTCATTTTCTCCATTGTGTGTGATATTGAACACGTCTCAAGACAAAACTGAATGATATGTTAAGGCATCTGCTTTGAAATTTCTCAGAGACACAAGGGAATATTCTGATTTATCACCATCATCCTCTTCAATTGCTTCACTTCTCTTATATAGAATGGCTTAGATTGGAAGGGACCTTAAAGATCATCCAGTTCTAACCCCCACTGTGGGCAGTATCACCACCCACCAGGTTGCTCAGGGCCCAACCAATCTGGCCTTGAACACCTCCAGGGATGGGGCATCCACAACTTTTCTGGGCAGCCTCTGCCAGTGCCACCCTCTGGATAAAAAAATCTTCCTAATATCGAACCTAAATCTTCCCTCTTTTAGTTTAAAGCCTTTCCCATTTGTACGATCACTATCAGACCGTAAAAAGTCGGTCTCACTCCTGTTCATAAGCTACCTTTAAGTAATGTAAGGCCACAATGGGGTCTCCCCAGAGCCTTCTCTTCTCCCAGATAAACAAGCCCAGCTCCCTCAACCTTTCTTCATAAGAAAGGTTCTCTAGCCCTCTAAGTATCTATGTGGCCCTTCTTTGGACTCTCTCCAACAACTCCACATACTTCTTGTGTTAGGGGCCCCAGGAGACACCACTTATGACCAGCCTTCACTTGGACATAGAGTTGTTGACCACAACTCTATGGCTGAGACCATCCAGCCAATTTCACCACAGTCCACCCCTCAAATCCACAAGAATGTGGTGTGGGAGCATGTGAAAGGCCTTGCACAAGTCTTTCTTTTGTCTACTGATGTCATTAAGCCATTGTAGAAGGTAACCAGATGGGTCGAGTATGATCTGCCCTTGGTGGCTGTCCCCATGCTGGCTGTCATGGATTACCTCTTTGTCTTTCTTGTGCCCTTAACATTGCTTCCAGGAAGATCTGCTACATGATCTTCCCAAGCACAGATGTGAGACTCACTGGCCTGTAGTTCCCCTGCCTTCCTTGGCCCTTTTTTAGAAATGGGAGTGATGTTTCCCTTTATCCCATCATCAGGGATTTCACCTGACAGTCACAACTTTTCAAACTTTTTTTTTTCAGCAACTGCATCACTCAATTTGTTCAGGACTCTGGGATACATATCGTGTGGTGCCACAGACTTGTACACATTCAGTCTCGTGAGATGGTCTTAGATTTTCTCTTACAGCGGGAGGGAATTCACTTCCCTGACCCCCGTCTAAAGGTTCAGAGATATGGGAGGTGTGGGAAGCCCATCTACCAGTGAAGACAGAAGCAAAGAACTTGTTGAGTACTTCAGCCTACTCTATCTCTTTACAGCCTGTTCTCTCTTCTCAGTTATCAGTGTTGTTACTCTCTCCTTTCTGTCTCTCTTCTGACCAATTTACCTGTAGAACCCCTTCTTGTTATTTTTCACATCCCTCACCAAATTCAGTTCCATCTGAGATTTATCTTTCCTGATTCCATCTCTGCATGTCTGGACACTAGCCCTGTATTCTTCCCAGGGCACACACACCCCTGGTTCTACTGCCTGTACATTTCCTTCTTCTCCCTCAGGTTGACTATCAGGTCCTTGCTCAACCATGCCTGTTTCCTGCCTCCTCTGCTTGATTTATTATGCCAGGGGAGGGAGTGTGCTCTCAGGAAGGTATTCTCAAAGAGCTGTCAGCCCTGTTCTGTTCCTACGTCCCTAAGGACTGTTTCCCAGGGGATCCCATCCAATAATTTTTAAACAGCCTGAAGTCCACTCTCCTGATTTTCAGGGTTCTCACTCTGCTCTTTGCCATGCCCATATTCCTTAAGATCATGAACTCAACTATGGCATGGTCGCTACATCTTAGACATCTTAGACATCTTGCCTCCAATCTTAACCTCTTTAATGATCCTCTGAATTGGTGAGCATGGGGCCTAGTAATGCTTCATTTCTGGTTGATCTGTCCAATATCTGGACCAGGAAGTTATCCTCAATGGGCTCCAGGAGTCTACTGAATTGCTTGCAGCTTGCTGTGTTTTTTTTCCCAAGAGATATCTGGGTGGTTGAAATCCCTGATCATGTCGAGAGCCTGCAAGCACAACACCTCTTGAAGCTGGAATAAATGGTCTCATCAACAGGTTTCCCTTGATCAGGCAGCCTGTAGTAGATCCTGACCACCAAATGTCCTTCACTGGTCTGGTCCCTGATTTTAAACCACAAGCTTTCAACCTGTTCATGACTGTTTCTTAGAAACAGCTCTTCACATTATATCCACTTAGCATAGAAGGCAACTCCCCTGCCCCTCCTGCCTTGCCTATACTTTCTAAAAAGTTTATAGCCCCCAGTCTAAATATACCAGCTGTGCAATTCTCCCATCATGTTTCTGTGATAGCAATTAGGTCATAGTTTCCTAATTGGACCACAGTTTCCATCTCCTCCTTTTTATTTCCCATACAGTGTACACTGGTGTAGAGGCACTCCAGCTGGTCTATTGGCCACACTACCATCTACATACCAGCATCTAACAGCTGAGTGTATTTTCTCAATATGATTCTCCAAATGTAGGCCAGATTCTGTACCTCTATTGAAGACAAAGCCTAATTAAATCAGTCTCAACACAGTATTGGACCCATTATGTCACTGTTCCTATTTTATTTTGTTACCTTGCAAGTACTTTAACTATACACTTGCCAAGGTAGGCAATTGCCCCTAAAGTTTATTTGTTTTAGACTTACTGCTGCTTGCCAGAGATGCTGATGGGTATAGCCATCAGCTATAAAGCACAAAGGCAGGTAACTATCATGCTTTTGTTTTGGTCAAGAAGCTATTTCCTTTATCACTAGTGTGCAAAGTACACTGGTATTTGGCTGCACTCTCCTGCTTCCTTATGTTCTCTTAATGTTTATAGCTATTTCTACATAACAGACAAGTACATAGAATTTTTATTTCAAATAACAGGGAATTTTCAATTCTTGTTGGGTAGAATACCCAAGCTGCTACTTCTTTTTTTTTCACTCATACCAGTGTAAGTCTATAAAAACTCCCCTAGAATCAGTGCAATTCCTCTGCTGCAAGGCAGAAAAATCCATGGATTCCTGGAGTTGTGAGCTTACAGTTCATAAAATTAACGACAAGTCTCTTCTTTTAAATCTAGCAAATGAACCTCTTATGTGGTGAAGAAGTATACTGGCAAAAGGGGAATCAAGGTAACATAGTGAAAGCACTAACATTTTTTAAGTTGTAATGATGGCAAACTAGAATCATTGAAAGACATCTTTAATATATCAGGTAGAAGGCAAGCATGCATATAGAATCCTAGCATATTCTGATTTGGAATGGGATGCATGAGGATCATAGAATCCAACATCTGACTCCACCTAGGACCACCCAAAATTCAAACCCCATGTCTAAGGTATTGTCCAAACACTCCTTGAACTCTGGCACTTGGTGCCATGCCCACTGCTGTCTGGTGCAGAACCTTTTCCTAACACCAACATGACACTCTCTTAACACAGCTACACGCGGTTCCCTCAGGTCCTGTTGCTGTCAGTGCCTGCCCCTCTACTCCCCTCTCTCCATAATAATTTATTTTCAGACTCTCATGATGCTAAATTTACTAAAACAGCTTCATATTTTCACCAGTTTTCAAGAAAGAGAAAAAAACCATTATTCTTCATCAACAGCATTTAAAGTTTGTAAGGTGATTCCATTAACATAATAATTTTTGAGCTTTCAGGGTTTCCCTAATTGTTTTTGCTAGTCTTCCACATCATTAGTTTTGCTGAATTCCAGCTCCACTTTAGCCTAACATTTACTTTCCCTCCTTCATGTTTCTCTTTCAGGATGTTTCCACGATCAGGCCAATGTTCTCCACCCTTTGTGTTTTTGCTGTGTTTCTTTTTTTGTATGGTATTTTTTTCTTCCTATTTTAGCCAATTCCTCCCTCCAGGGGAACTGAGTTCTATACCTGTACTTACAGTTGTTCCCATTTCACCCTCTCCAGCTCTCTGTTTCAACGTCTCAAGAAATCCCGTACTTCCTTCATCTCATCAATTTCCTTCAATAAAGTGTTGAAAGGATGTGTAATTTCACTGCTCCCATCTTTCCCCTGTCTTCTTGTGCATTCTTTATTCATTTGTGTTTTAAGAAGTTCATCCATTACTGCAAAGATCAGAAGCTTCTGAAATAAATGAGAATGGCAATCTTCATGTAAATCACAAGGTTCTTGAAGTGGACTTCAAAAATACAGTCAAACTGATGATAAATACTGGAAGTAGTAACATTAGGAAGACAAAGTATGCTTCAGAGTCCCGCAATACATTGTATTACATTCAGTGTGCCGTTAGAAGGCACTCTGGAGGCTTTAATATTGGAAGGCTCCCATTTCTCACTACATTTTTGTAGATATGGCACACGTATCTTTCCAATCTTTTCTATAAATCATCCTGATATTCTTAAAGAGAAGGTTTATCAAGTCTAGCACAATCTTTAATGTAAAAGAGAGTGCCTAGAGCCTATAACTTCATAAAAAGGAGGTGGCAGGCCTTCACAGAGAGGAATAAAAGCTGAAGGTACAAAGATACTTTAGAGGCTGGCAGAAACATTTGCAGTAAGGAAAACAATTCTTCATCTGACTGGCTTGTGAGGAATATGTACTTCATGAATTAAGAATTTTGTGCATTAGGAACATGCTCTGTTGCAGAGTGGTTACAAGACACATCCTGGGCAAGAGCTTGGTAACCATGGGACTAACTCTATTTACTGACTGAAAAGCATACCTGTCAAAAACTGAAGCGCATCGATGTTAGAAATGTTACATTGTCATGTGCTA
Source organism: Numida meleagris (assembly GCF_002078875.1). Taxonomy (NCBI): domain Eukaryota; kingdom Metazoa; phylum Chordata; class Aves; order Galliformes; family Numididae; genus Numida; species Numida meleagris. Next base: position 65,665,350 of record NC_034409.1, on the reverse strand, counting down.
ACTCATCTACATAATTCCATTATCAGAGAGTCAATTTTGCTTTATTTATCTTCAAACCCCTTTCTGAAAACCAGATAATCTTACAGGTGAGAGGATATGCCTGAAGGTCACCTAATCCAACCTGCTGCTCAAAGTTGCAGCAGGTTTGTGAGGGTCCCTGTCAGTTAAGTTTTAATATCACCATTCTGATCACCACCTTTGAAGCCAGAAAATCCATCCAGTTCCATCCAGCTCATTACTCACTTATCTAACTCCATATCTCAACAATTTGTCTATAATAATGCTATAGGAGACCATGCTGGATAAACCTACTTACCTCTCCAGGCAAGCCTTTGGAACATATGCCATGGCAGAGCTCTGAAAAAAGGAAATAATTTTGATGTCTCAAACTACAGTAAAATTCATGAGACAAATCATACATCAAAATTTTTACTTATCTTGCAGTGATTCACCTCCATGTAGCCCTAGACAGATATCCTTCTGAACTTTCATAACTGAAAAAATGACATGATGAAGTCCCGCTGGTCAGAGACAAGTTGTATAAGAGTAATGTCTTAAAATTCAGTGGTGCTATAACTAATTCTTCTTTCACAAAATCCTCCAATAAATGGTGTAGGAAAGCTAATTTGCATGGATTCCCCAAATCAAATGATTTGTTTAAATCCCACAGGTTTCTTTCTGCAGAAGACTAGGAATTTCCTGTTGTTTTCAAGAAATCAATGTTTTGACATCTCTCCATATCAATATATAAATTCTCAAAAACATACTTGAGCTCCTCAAAGAATGTAAATTTCATAAAATTTGTTTTCATCGTGTGCTACTTAGATGGACATCATGCAGAAATGTTATATGAGCTGTGTGTTCCTATCTTTGAAATTTATAATTAAACCCAAATGTCAATTTGATTTATTTTTAAAATCTCTCTCAAATCCCTTATTAGGTAAGAATACAATTCTACAAAATACAGCAGAGAAAAAATTAGATCCTCGAAAGCTGCAGAGTACAGGCACACAGTCTTACATGAAAGCACCAGATTCAATAACCTTCAACTCTGATTTAAAACTATCAAAATAATTTACAAATATGAAAATGACATTACCTGAACCTATTCTTTTTATAGGTTCTCCAAAGAGTATCCAGAACTACTTCTTTGACTTTCCAACATGTTTGTAGGCACTCATAAGAGTACAGCAATTAAAAAAAATCTTTCATTTTACGTCAGCAGTATTCACAATGCTTGAAGAAATTGGCTCTGACAGTATTCCCTTTTTATGTATACACTCCATTAATTTCTGCGCTGTCTTTGCTCTACCAACTAACGTTAACATTTAAGGGTAGGATAAAGTAAACCATTCTTGCACCCCTTTAAATGTCTAGCTAACCTTTAACTTTTATTAAAATCAAGTTTTCAAGAACCTTGTCTTCAGTTTGTAGAAAGTAAACATACTCCTTACAATGGAGCGTTTAGGTCTTGGCCAATCAGAGGTTTGCAAGCATGCCTGCCCGGAGCCAAGCAGCAGGAGTTTGCACTACACAACCTAAGCCTTTGCAGGCAGGCCCTTCCACAAGGGAGATTTTTGTTCCTAAGAAAATGCAAAGCTGGTCCCTAGTCTCTTCTCAAATCCCATAAACCAGCTTGTGACTGTGCACTACTTAGACTGATGATTGTACAACAAAGGGCTAGAGAGAGAAAAGACAGCAGGCAGTGAGACCATTTGTGGCACTGGAGAAGGTAGCACGTGTTAACAGGGTGGGAAGGCCTAGTTTGGATATACTGAACATAAATTGTAGATGCTGCTATTTGTCCATGTCCATATTAGTAAAGTCATATTACATCCTTCAACTAAGCCCGTGAACAATCATTGTTATTTCAACAAACCACTTTGACACATACTAAAAGGTTTTGCACTCACTGTGTACAGTTTTGAAGCAAATAACAAAACTAAGGACAGTACTATTGGCATGATTTTTTATTATTTTTTGAGGATTTGTCTGGGTGGGAGCTCTAACAATCAGAACAATAGCTTAGTTGCTGTGTTTATTTTTTCCACGAGCTTTTGTACTGGTTAAGACTACATGACTACACAGCAAGCCTTTGCTTAATTAACAAAAGGTAACTTGGTTAATCCAACGTCTTATATTAGACAAACAATTTAAGAGAGACTGTTTGCCCAAAGGCGTCTGCTACTGTAAACTGAATGTAGGGCTCTATGAAATATATTATGCTGTCACAGCAGACATTCTCAAGATTTACATTAGCATTATCTTAATAAAGAACCTGGTCCTGTATTTACATGCACAAGAATTTTTCTTTTGCCTAGTTGAACAATCCCTATCACTTAATGAATGACTTCTTAGGAAAACACGTAGCTATTGATCAATTCCACACTTTCCTGCCTCTTTGTATAAGTAATTCTAATAATCATTCAACCAACAGCAACTCACAAACTTTCTTAATATGACTCTCCAAGAAGACTTGGATCAATGGCACATTTTTTAATCCTGGTGCCCACATCTAAACTCAAGAAGGGACCTGAAAAGAGAAAAGAGAGTTCCTTAACAGGAGGGGAAAAAAAGAAAACAAACAACTACAAAAAAACCCTCAAGGAAACACTCAAGCACAGCTCCTCATCTGCTGGCCTGCTTGTATTTCCATTCCTAAACACACACACCCCTAAAACAAAACTCAAAAGGCAGCTCAAAGGCAATATACAGTAACTGGCCTTGTTTTGCAATTAAAATTGCATTCAGAATCCTTTATCAGTATTAACTTTATGCTTCCTAAAACATGCAGCAGGTTTTAATCGCACATCACTCACCAATATGCTGCTCCTTGTGGACATAAGCAGTCACTCTGAATCTCTAAATGCACAGAGGAATTTACACAGAAAAATATGGAACGATCCAATTAGTTCTAGTTTCTAACTGAGAAGAGATGAGACTTGGTACTCGGGTACCATAAGAACATTTTAGAAGATGCTAAAAACCAACAAATCCACCAATGTATGTTGTATGCCTTGGGAGCATTAATTAGTAGCTTCTGCTGGAGACTGCAGGAACATGTTGTACACAGACTGCACAAACTGAGGGACAGGTAACTCTGTGACACCTCCTCTATTACCTTAAATGACTGTGGTTGTAGGGGCAACTTCAACACAGTGAAAGTAGAGGCTCCTAGTCACATAACAGATTCAGCTTTCTAATGGTAAACCGAAGAATTTCTTACTTCTCAGAAGAAAAAGTAGCTAAAGCATCCCCACAAAACACAACAAAACAAACACCAGGCTATGATAACAGACCCCTAAATGGCACAGCTCATAGAGAAATTGGTGCTGACAGGCAAAGTCAGAATGGTTTCCCATAGTCCAAAAGATTTTGAAGCTACTACAGAAGAAAAAATTGCAGCTATGTGGTTTATGATATAAAATCTATACATGAATTTGCTCACATACATAAATTAATGCCCCCCCAAAAAATTCAGATTAATTTCTGATAGGTGATAAAACCTTACTAAAAGTCTGTCTGCCCATAGCTCCTTGCCTCTCTCTGCAAGACAGCATCCACAAGTGCGTCTCTCCTATTTCCATGGCACACAGGGTATTGCTGTTTTTGAGACAACAACAGACCTCTGCTGATGGTACTTAGGTCTAATGCAGAAGCTAATCTTAAGCTTTGTACAAGACAATGTCAATTTATTTAGCACATCTCTATGTTGCGTATATCTCTGTATTATCTGTGGATAACAACTTTTAGCAGTCCAACAAAGTCAAATCTAAGTAAAAGCAAGCTAAGTTGAATATACATATATATGTATATTTAACCTTCATAATCACAATCAAATGATGCCCATCTAAGGGCCATGAAGAAGTACAGTTTTCACCAAAAGAAAAAAATGTGAGCAAGAACAAGGTATCATAACTGATAAACACATTGAAAGAGAATCACAAACTACCAGCCTAGGAAGAAAAATATATTCCTTTTTTCTATAATGAAATGTTTTTAATGTTTTAAATACTGTTTCATAGAATCACAGAATTGCTCAGGTTGGAAAAGACCTTCAAGATCATCAAGTCCAACCACAACCTAACCATACTACCCTAACAATCCACCGCTAAATCATGTCCCTACGCACCACATCCAAATGGTTTTTAAACACTTTCTGGGATGGTGACTCAACCACCTCCATGGGGAGCATATTCCAGTGCCTAACAACCCTTTCTGTAAAGAAGTTTGTCCTGATATCCAACCTAAACCTCCCCTGGCGCAACTTGAGGCCATTTCCCCTTGTCCTGTCACCAGCGAGAAGAGACCAACCCCACTCTCACTGCAATCACCCTTCAGGTATTTGAAGAGAGCAATAAGGTCTCCCCTCAGCCTCCTCTTCCCCAGACTAAACAACCCCAGCTGATAAATTTCAAGACTGTCTTCTAGCTTTCTCCTCTGAAGATGCTGTGGAGAGGTGTAGTAATAGGCAGATGTTTGCTGTTCTGGAAGTGCTGATTGAATCTCTGCTGTTCTGCTCTTTGAGCTTCCCATACATTTGCCATGTTTCCCACTCTCCCTTTTCTCTCCTTTGGACTGTAAGCTTGTAAAGGTGAATACAATCTTCTTGCAAACAAATATTTTCAGTGGCCACTGAAATCTGCCTCTATGTACACACAAAGAAAAGAAGAAAGAAAAGGAGAGGGAAAGAAAAGAGAGGAGAGAGAAAAGAAGAGAGCAATTAAAAGGAGAAATGAAAAGAAGGGAGAAATGAAAAGATAGAAAAAAGAAAAAAAAAGAAAACAGAATTGTTGTTTTAGCACATGCAATGCCGGAAGTTTGATTTGATACAAATAATCCCAAAAACTAAAAGCTCAGAAATAGAGATGTGACTAGGGACTCACAAGTCTATGCCAAGTGCTGCAAATGCTTTTCTCCAAGTGTTACTTGCTAATGTTGGCTTCACTCTTGGACGAAGACAGAGCACCGAGCTGCACATTGTAAGGGAAATCGGTGAAAGGGAGTACACTGAATATGCTTCTTAATTATCAGTGTATTAGAAGTGGCTCCTCAGAGCTCAAAGTAGACATTAATAGGTACTTGGCTGAGTGAAAAATGCATGATTTTCCTTTATCCATGACCAAGTAAATTAAAAATGAAATAAAGCTTTTGTGAAACACTCATTGATGCTTGCTCATTTATCAGGGAAGATAGAATGGGACTAGGCCCAGGAGTCATATTTTCTTGACCCACAAATACTCTGTTCTTATAATGAGTTCATCATGATTTTCTGCATCCCCTGTGCTGAGATCTGAGGAAGATCTCTTGCTTGTTTTTCTCACCTACTGTTTGGCTCAGGATCTGCTTGAACAGAGCTGGTTTGTGAATGCCATGCTTGCAAATATAGCATATAGTTGGCACTAGGAAGGGGAGAGGCTCTATTTTTAGCTACATGGGGCAGTACGGGCTGGTGGACATCCTTACTCTCTGATGGTCCCTGAGATGACCTTCATAGGAATACACCTTCTACTTCTCAATAAGCTATGACAAGGTCCAAAGGTTTGTCAGATTGTTCCCCTTACCTCCTCCCTTCTCTTTAGTACATTGGAATTGCTTAAATGTATTAAAGAACAAAAGGCATTAGAAGCTGCTGCATCTTCTGAATGGAAATCTGAGAGGTTTGAGGGAAAAAAGGAAGATGCGTGCTGGAGATGGAAAGTACTATGGAACACTGAAACCTAACAAGTTTTCTTGGATACTATAAGGTGTTACTAAATATATAAACATCTTTGTTCTCTTTAACTCCTGCCCAGATGAATAAAAAATGTTTTTTTTTTTCCTCCTCAAACTATAAGGTAGAAAACAGCTTAAATAACCTACAGAGAAACCCCAATGAACTGGCACCCAGAAACTGCTGGGTGCCGATGCTGACAGGGAGCAGTAGGGTATGTAAGATCTTTTTATTCTTATCAAAACTATTGCACAGATCTTGAATAAATATTGAGCAACAACTCACAGCATGGGATGGAGTGGAGAGATAGATGAGCACGTGTGATCATGACACTTATTTCCTTGCAAGTATAACTCCGCTACTTGTTCAATTTTGCTACCTTAAATGCCTCCATTAAATTGCAAAGTGCATGAATTGCATCCATAGTGATAACTAAGGCACTGAGGAAAAAAAAAAAAAAGGGAATATTGGCATGGTACTTCGGACAAGAATTAATCAACTAGCACATTTCTAATGTGACCACTGTCAGGTCTGAAATCTCATTGTACACCGTGTAGCCTGTTACTGAGATGGTGAAATACCAGCGGCAATCAGGACTACTGAGGATTTCAATACTGCACAACCACAGAACTTGTCAAAAACCAGAGAACTGCTAATTGAAGATAGAAAGAGATTTGTCTCGAATACACTATGGGAATATGTCAAACTTAGAGAATTCCCTCATAAGGAAAGTCTCTGTAACCTGGGTCTGTTCAGCCTGGGGAAAAGAAGACTGAGAGGGGTTCTGATAAATATTTATAAATATCTAAATGTGGGAGGCAAATGGATGAGGCCAGGCTCTTCTCAGTAGTGTGTAGTGATAGGACTAGAAGCAATGGCCTAAAATTTGAACATAGGAAGTTCCAGACAAACACGCAGAAGAACTTCTTTATGATAAGTGTGACGGAGCACTGAAACAGGCTGCCCAGAGAGACTGTGGAGTTTCCTTCAATGGAGATATTCAGACCCATCTGGATGCCTTCCTGCATGACTTATTGTAGGGAACTCGATGATTTCTTGAGGTCCCTTCACACCCCTGAAATTCTGCGATTCAATGATTTGCTCTTAAATATACATTTTCTTAACGGTACCTTAAATAACTTTTTGGATTTTACCTTAATGAGTTAATTCTGTGTTGATGGTTGAATAAGCGACTACTACTTGCCAAAACACCCTTGTAAAAGCAGCTGTTGAAATCAAGTGGCTCTTTCCTGCCTATTTTTAAGATTTAAATAAACAATGTTTTTATCAACAAAGCAGCCTCATTTGTGAATTCTAGACTGAGCAGCCACAGACTGAAGACAAAAAAGATGAGTTTCAGTGTAAAGAGTAATGCGCAGTGAAGTAGGGAGCCTGGTTCTCCACTCTGTACTAACTCTAAGTTAAACACTATTTACACAAGCGGAATACACTAATCATAAAACCTTGTTAAACGTTGGCTAATAATTATACCTTGTACTTATTAAGTGCTTTTCTCTTGATCATCTCAGAGCCTTCTGCAAACACAAATTCATTTTTACAATGTTGTAGGAGTAGCTAAACAATTGCTAAAGATACCAGACCTCCAGGGTGGAAATGGACCCTCTATTCTATAGAACAGGATGATATTCAACATCCTTTCAGAGGTAAGGGAGGATTCAGTAACGCTGCTGTGAACTGTACAAATCTGATGTTTTCAGCTCTCCTGGAGTTTTTATGTTAAAGGTAGCATAAAAATGAAGCTATAATTCCTTTGTGCTCTGTTCATAACAAAAAAAATATTCGTTTCTCATTATTACAGGTCCAGTTCTTCAGCCAGTGACACAAAGGCATCCCACAAAACAAACCACAGACCAGAAAAAGTCTGAAGCATAAACATTAGGAAGGCCAGTCAGCTGTCTTAATCTGATAAACCGCTTTTAGAAACAAAACAGTTGTTACTTGTTTGTGGGCAGTTTTTAATGGCTTTTTGTTGCATTTTAAGGTGCTGACTTTCAGTTTTATGACAGTTTTATGAATTATTTTTCATCTAATTTTTTTGTTTAATAGTGATGATGCCGTGACTACAGAAAAACAACAACAAAACTCTTGTCTTCATTGGAACCAGTGAAGAAATACAATACATAAATTACATATCAGCTATTACATGAATAGCAACATGAAAGTTCTCCAAGCAATTTGTATGGCTAGCAGATGGTACAGGCTCAACTTCATTAAAAAGCAGCAATGTGGGAGACCAGACTCTAGGTTAAGATTTCCACTTGACTATCTTTCTAAAAACAGTATGTGGAAACAATCAACTTCTCCAAATATTCATGTGTGTAGTAATATGGGCACTAACTCTGACCAATTGAAACATTACCAATATCAAAAGATACATCTAATTTTAATGTGGCTATGGTCAGAGTTTTAATATTAAAAAAAAAAGAATAAAAGAGAGGCATGGGAACCAAGCATTAAACACTATGGAAAACACCTATTCTCTAGCAATCAGCTGTGCAGTTTCCAGGGCTATCCTCTTCCAAACTACTTTCCTTTAGCAAACTGCAGATACTATTCTTTTAATTCTCTTTCTCTTCTTCCCTTCAGGGCTCACTGCAATGCTTCTCTTTTTGAGTCTTTTCTTTGTTTTCCTAATCAAATAATCTCCTTCCACTTTTATTGAGCAACATCTACTTTAATCAAATTAAATAAACCAAACAAAAACCTGCTGTGTCTATGCAATACTTATTTTGCTTGTTTGTAATAATCAATTGTTCAGCTCTATGGCACACTTGAAACTGAAATCTTCAGCCATTGACTATCTTACTCTGTTTATACAGAGCCTCTTGGAAAAAGATCATACTCTTAAATGGCACTGAGGTCTTATCAAATTAAATATAACCAGCAGCAACAGGATTAATTAATTGTACCAATGGTTCATCCATGAGGGGAGGTCTAGCCAGATAGATGGAAACAAAACCAAAACAAAGAAACACAATCACTCACAACAATTAACATATTTTAAAAACCATAAACACTTAAAAAGTTTTTTTAAGCCAACAATGAACTAAAACACAGTTATTAAAGTAAGTTCCTTTCTCAGAAACTTCTAATCTAAACCATTATAAATTATTCCTGTTTTGGGCTGAAGTTCCAAGAAGTTTGAATCAGTTTTACATCTTCCAGCAGCTAATGAAGACTGGATATGCGTAGACAAAACATTCTGCTGTTATCTCAGTAGACAGAAAAAACAAACAGAATATTTTATAGCCTAAAATAATTTCTCCACAGAACATTTTTGAGACCACGTGACTGTGCTAGGAAAATATATCAAGTTATTTTGTCATTTTGGTTTGAAATATATAGATGGCTCTTCTGCCATTTCTCTAAATACTGAAGTCATTTTTCATTGGCCATACAAGAAGCTGGGTATACATATAGTTAAACGCTGCTGAATACACAGCGTTTCAGAAAAGGCAGCTTAATGGATAAGAACATATGCCCCTTGAGTGCCATCAGTCACTCAACCAAAAGTGAGCAGAGGGTACAAACAACAGGTTTGACCATAAAGTTGGAGATGAGGGCTTTCTACTTCAGCCATGGATTCTAGCCAGATAAAATAATAGCTCTGCACTGTGGGAGAAATGCCTGCTACATCTCCCCAAGCAAGGCAGGGCTCTGGGATATGCAGTACCAACGGCAGTGCGCAGTCTCCTGCCCACAGCGCACGTTGCCACTGGGGCCCTCTACCTCTGCAAGCTCTACTTCCAGGTCTGCAGCAAACATGATCCCAGTCTTAATCTTCCTTTATGATGTCGTTTCCTTGTGTGCTGTACTTATTCCTGTGGAAAGTCACCCACATACCCAAACCAGATCAAACATGCAGGCATGTGGTTACTTGCGAGGCAGAACTTGCTAGTGCAGATGTCCACTGCACTACTGTGGCCACACTTGCAGGACACCAGTCTGGTTTCCCATGTGGCACAGCACAAGCCATGTAGACAGCAGTAGTCCTGGAATCTCGTCACTGAACTTCATTGCAGTGTGCATTGATATTTGAGCTTACTGAGCCTGCTATTAAGGTGCTAAACATTCTAATTATCCAAATAAGGATATAGGTGCTGTATTTCATTCTGAAAGTTAGAGAATACAGCCGTCCAATATTTTTTTTTCCAAAGTCAAATTAATGCAAGATGTGATGTTATCATTTAGAGCAATAACAAAGCAAACAAAAGTAATGGCCACTAAGCCTGCAGTAAGTAATTAATATCAAGCCAGTAAAAAACCGATACAGAAAGAAACAACTTTGAAATCCAAGAGAAATTAAATCAATCAAAAATTTAAAAAATCTGTTGTCTTTAAACACCAGATTATTTCCTTTGCACACTGTTCTGATATCATTCACATTTTAAAAGATATTTTATTCTCCCTCTCCATAAGTATCTATTCTCCACTGTGAAAAACATATTCTCTTCCAAGTTTACATGTACCCTGCTACAGATGGAAGAGAACCTCCCTCTCTTTAACTTAAGTCTTTGCTGAAATAATGAAGAGCCTTTAATATGTTTGATAAGGAATTTAGGACTAAGGAGGATGTTTTCCTTGTTTTCACAGCAAGTTTACATAAAGCAGGGAAATTAACACAGATTTACAAGTCTTAACTTCAGTCATCAGGATAGCCTTTCCCTTAGTTGCTAATCGTAGGACACTCACCCTTTACTTTTCCCATCTAAGTAATGAACAGGCAGGTAAGATCTGCTGAAAGGTCTCCAAATGGGGTGATCATTCAAAAACAAGTGTCCACGCTAGCTGCAGGAGCCACCTCCTGCCATGTATTCCACTTTCACCTTGGGGTGCTTCATGGTAGCATCTTGCTTCCCAAAGTCCGAGACCTCTCTCACTCACTACTTTTCCCATGAGACCATGTGCCTCTCACTTTGTTTCTGAAATCTCTGTTCCTTCCTCTGTAGCTCCAATTCTGCTCCACCTTTTCTTTTCTTTTCTCTAAGTGTAAAAGAGGACTTATGTGGTCACTCTGCTCAGATATCTAGTAAACTTGTTTAACTATTAGACCAACAATGGCTGTGGTAGAAATATCAGAGCTACTATTCTAAGTAAATATAGGGATGTCATCCAGAACCTTTCCACCAAGTACTTTGAATCAGCACCTAGAGAACAAATTTTGCAGCTTCTTTATGACTTGGCTTTGGTTCACACTGAAGTCTTTATACCATTTACATCTGTGGAAAACTTCATAGCTCTAGACAACATCTTAAGCTACAGAGGCTTCCAGAATTGTTGGCCTCAGTATTTTAAAGTGTAGGACACAAACAAGGCAATCAAAATAGCTTGTGAATTTAACCATTTCACAATGTTTATCTTCTGCTGCAAATACGATTCAATTGTCTTGGTGATTTCATCTATCCTTTGATGTCACAAGTGCTTTCAGATTCTTTAATCTAGTCAGCTCTTCCAGCTAGCTAATAAGATGATTCTCAGTGCAAATCAGAGGTTTCTGGTCAATCTCTGCAAGGCGAAACCATGAGGTTTGGGATACCAGAGCACTACTCAAATTGAGCCACAGTTTATCGGGGCACAGGAGGTGTTTTATAAACTGCCTGTAGCTGCCCTCGCAGTTTTACAATAGACAAAGTAGTCTATGGCTGTGTGCTAAATGAAAAGTGCAGCATAACATTTCCCGAGGAGGGTTACAAAACCTTGTTAGAGAACAGAACTATCATTTTTCCATCTCCAATGGCTGATGATTAAGACTCCTTCATGTCACTCAGCATGCATGCAGCAGTCACAATGTAAAGTGCATTGAACAATGGGGAGAAGCATATCCAGTAATAACATCCATTATTGCTTTTGTACATAAGAAACATCTGCTTTCCTCAGCACCATCTGCTGGACATCAGCAGAGGCTAGAGGCCATCAGTGAAAAAAACCACTTTTCTGTAAGTTTTTATATCATCCTCTAAAATGGAAGAGGTTATTTCTCCCCCAGCAAAATCTCTATAGAAAGATAAAGTCCTTATTAAATGTCAGTTTGCAAGGTTTGTTGTTGGTAGTTTTTGTTTGTTTTTTGTCGGTAGCAATTTAGCAATATCTAACCAACATCTTTTCAATTCCCATCATTTCTATACATCTTTTTCTCAGGGGAGTTAGACACACTGAATTCAGTCCTCTCGTAGATGATCATACTCTCCTGGCATTGTAGATCTTTGCTACACATATTCTTATCCCATCCTGTTTCTTGGAAGAGTTAGCTGAAAAAAAAAAAAGAGGGAGAAAACAAGGAGGTGCTCTAGACAGAGCTCTTACACAGTGTCTAGCCCACATTCCACATTTTAAAAGGAGTCAAGGAAACTATTAAATAGAGCCTACAACCAGAAGGCAGCACTAGGTTCATCTAATCTGACTTCCTGAATAACACAGACAGCTAATCCAGACAGTTCAGAACTGACAGTGTTCAAGAAGTGTTTGCACCAATGATTTTATTCCCAAAATTATCTGGAGACAAAAGAGAAAACATTGCTGGAGTAGTGCACAGCAGTATGCATTCTTTTTTTATACAGAAGGGCTCTGCAATGCAGTATACCAAAAGCAGTTTGTTTGAGGGTTTTCTAATGATTGGTTTTACTCTTGTCAGAAACTGTTGACTCATAAAAGAGCAAAACTTTTCATGGAGCAGTACCGGGCATAAAGCAAGTTTCATTAGGAAAAGTATAATTTCCAGTTAAAACCATAGAGACAGAATAATAGACATGGAGAAGAAAAGTAACAGCAGAAAAATCCAGTACTTAGGGCACTTAGAATCGTAGAGTCACCAAGGTTGGAACAGATCTCCAAAGTCATCCAGTTCAACCATCCACCTACCATCAATACTTCCCCACTAAACCATGTTCCTTCGTACTATTTCCATAACACAAGGGAATTTCAGGTTCCCCTTTCCCTTGTCCGCCATCTGTACTCACAGAAGTCACCTTAACGTCAGTGTACCAGTTGCCTGGCCTTACTGCTGGGTACTTTTGGGCTGCTCTCTTCTCCTTCTGCAGCACTTCCGCCCTTGGAAGTGGCTAATACCCACTGGGCCTTGATGTGAAATGGTCCCACAGTCCTGTTGTTGCAGAATGTCCATTTACTTAGGACACTGGATTCAATGAAGTATAAACTCTCTACTCCAGTGAATGTTTCTTTAAAGAAAATGAAACTACCTCAAAAAGTTTATAGAAAAAAACATGCCAGAGAAGCCAATAATACAGTGGACCTTGGCACTTATCCTAGAGAATGAAGATTCAGGTTCAAGTCTTTATTCTTGGTTTTTTGATCTTCGTCTTCCCCCCAGTCTCCCAATAGGCACTTTTTAAAAAACGTAAAATAAAGGTAACAGGCTTGGTTTTATCCCAGTATGGAACTGGATTCTCCCCTCGCCCCTTCAATAAAGAAGTATATTGTTTTTGTGCCAAGTCCTACTTTCTGTAGTTTTGTTTGGATAGAGCAGTACTGCACTTGCTCCACTTGCTTCAAGTCCCTGAGGTAAAAGGCACAGGAAAATCTCTTACCCAATATTTTAATATTGGACTCAAATATCTGAGTGCAGGAAGTTTTACACTTAGCATATCAGTTGCAAAATGAAGGCTCAGGCTTGTGTCTTGCACATTCCCTCGGTGTCCAGGCCTGTGCTGGTTTCCATAAGCACATTCATTCTCATAGATTTTTACAAGTCTGGAAAACATTCTCTTCAAACAATTTCTGTTGGGTTGAGCAGGACAGGCAACATTACAAGTATGATTTCACCATCAAAAGAAAAAAAAATCCTTCACCTCTCCTCATCTCTAATTCATATTTTGAATAAAGCAAATTAAATTTTTTAGAGCTGGGATTTCAAGGTAACCACCTTTATATTGGAAGTCTTGTGCATTTAAGCAAAAGGCATTTGTTTTTTCCTGGATGCTTATCTTGCTCCAAATGATGGATTTGCAAAAAAGGGCAGCTGCAATGGCTGCTAGAAAGGTTTTGTGCGTTTAACTGATTCTTAGCTTCCGCAGGTTTAATTATGATTAACTAAGTGATTTATGCCTTCTTGAAGTACATAATTCTCTCCTGACAGTTTCACGATCAGCTGCAGGGTCAAGGAGGAACCTCAACTGTTGGCTTATTGCAAGTAAGATAAGCCATGAATGGTCTAAAGTTCTCCTTTTATATAGTGGGAGCCAACTTCTGGTAGGCAGTAATAAAGGGGAGGAAAAGGGTCACATGGCTTCCTAAGGTTGTTGAGTATTTCAGAATGGGTATTTATGAGAAAAGGAATTGATAAGAAAAGCTAGACAGCAGCAGACAAAACTATGGTTTTATTTTGTTACCACTGCAAATAGAAGGCGATTCTTGAAACATAATTATTTGGAAAGCAAGGATGAAAAATCCTTCACGCAGTATTGCACAGCACACTGCGTTAGATGGAGCTCATGAACATTAACTGATGTATCTGGCTGAGAAAAGATAGTTCCACAGGACCAAGAAAAAAAGTATTGAATAAAAAGATGGAAAAAAAAAAGAAGCATTATCTTGTGATTAGGGCGCTATGCTGGGAATCAAGATGTGGCTTCAGATGCTTTTTTGGCCACTCGTTTGCTATCGATAGTCAGCCAGTTGAACTCAAATTCAACAAAACATGAAAGCAGATGCCTAAAGTTCCAGCAACGTGCAAGGCACCCAGGGAGTATAGGGATGCAGTCTGTTGTGCTTACGTTGAAACACCACACGTCAGAAATGATGTTTCAGTGATGTAGGCATGTTGGGATCAATAGAAGAGGGTGAAGCCAGCCTCACCTTCAGGTAAGGCAGAAACACTGGAATGGCATTGAAGACAGTCACACAGGCATGTTGGACAAGGCAGCCTAACCCATTGCAGCATTCTGCTGAGGGGCAAAGATGAAATTTCATGAGCCAGTTGAAATGACTAAAGGTCAGATTCCATCAGGACGATGATCCATGTGGAATTCAGTAAATTAGGTCTGGGTTGCCTTGCCCCAATTTATTCCTTGTTTTGCCAGTTGTTCTTGTGTTTTCCTGCAGTAAGACAGAAGATCTTGTGCAGAAAATACATTGTTAATTTTGTTTTTGAATTCATTTTCAGCTGCAGCAGTCCACAGATGCCAAAGCCAACATAAAGGTGTCTAGGAAAGCCCATTCCTTTTATTGATAGGCCCCAGCAATGTAGGTTTAAAGAGAAAGCAAACCTGCACTACATGGGGGGGGGAATCTTGTAAGAACTTGGTGACCTGGAAAACTCTTCCTGAACAACTTTTGTTTTTAAAGGTAAAGCCAGCCCACCTTGTGCAAGATGATCATAGCCACTCAGGGACACAAGACCAGAGCTGACAGGATGACACCAAAGAACTCCAGAAGGCAGGAACGTGACTGTGTGCTCATTTAATCTTCTGTCAAAGTGAATGAGTGTGGCACTGCCTTGGAACCATATGGGAATGCAAGGAAACTCATTCTACAGGGTTTCCAGTAGGGAAATCAGACATTCTGAGCATCATTATTTCATCTGTTTACTTGAAGAAAAAACAAGTCTGAACATGTGTGATTAGTGGGAGGCTGAACAAACTGTGCAGATCTGCTGAAGTTACTGCATTTGAGAATCATAGAATGGCTTGGATTGGAAGGGATCTCAAGGATCATCAAGCTCCAAACCCCCTGCCACAGGCAGGGCCACCAACTTCCAGATCTGGCTCTAGACAAGGTTGCTCAGGGCCCCATCCAACCTGGTCTTGAACACCTCCAGGGATGAGGCATCCACAACCTCTCCGGGCAGCCTGTTCCAGCACTTCACCACTCTCTCAGTAAAGAACTTCCTCCTGACATCCAATCCAAACCTTCCTTCCTTGAGCTTAAAACCATTCCCCCTTGTCCTGAATGTAAATGAGAAAGGATTATTCAACACAGAATTTCTCTGGCACAGCCCACTCTATGTACAGTATAATTATATTTTGTTGGTTTTGCACTATTACATCTCAAGTTTAGGGCACGTTTGCCATCAATTCTTTGGTAAACAAGTTTGACAAAAACAAATAGTTTTCATGTACATGTGCTTAAAGCTTATTCTAATTCTTATCTAAGTCCTTATTGTAATTTACCAGCTGGCTTCCCCAGCTATTTTGGTGGAATAAAATTTTGATCAGTTAAAAGAAATAGAAGTTCAACCCTTCAAAACAAAAGCGCAGACAAGTTTCCTAATATTCCAAATAATTACTTAAACAAAATCTGTTCTTCTTGTTCAATTTTCTGTATTTATTTGGAGTCAAGCAAAAAGTTGTAAAAATAGCATTTTCCAGGTTGTTGAGGAAAAAAAAAAAAAAAAAGACTGCTTTCCATACAGTTCAGAATGCTATGCACAAGCTGAACAAGAGAGCAAAGTTTAACAGGACCAATAGTCAAAATATAGTCAAAGAAATATTTTTGTAACTGTTCCAACAAGGCAAAGCAATGGATTTTAGAAAAAAAATTATAGAAATTGTAATTTGTACCAATGTCCAAATAAAAATTAGTTTTTGTGATCATCAGAAAATAGAAAAAAGTCCAACTATGGAGCAAAAAGTATCCTGAAATAAAATTATTTGAAGAAATGAGATGCAGCCATTAATTAAATTCAATAGACTACTGATAGATGAGCTCTCCATGTCTAAAACATTCCTAGATACTAAGAATTCAGTCAGTTTACCTGAGAAGTTCAATAATGAAGACAAATTATCTTTATTACAACCATCTTTGGTGGATGACTATTGCTTCCTGGAAGCAGAGACACTGCAGGCAGCCATGTAAATCACAGAAACAGTGCTGTTGTGGTCAAGAAGTGTCAGGACCCAATTACTGTTGTAAAGCCCAGGTGTGGGACAAACAATACTTCTCCTCAAAACATTACACAACTTATTTTAGAAAATATTTTATTTTAACTTGGATAGTTATTTTTAATGTTTCATATAAATTCTGGAGACTCAGTTTGTGGTAATTCTGGCCCAAATTTCTTGCTGCAGAAGTATTTATAAGTGAAGTGGTTAGATCTGCATTCAGATATATTGAAATTACCCTAATTGTGAGGATTATTTTGGCTTAATTGATTAACTAACTTGTAAGTTCATGTTACTTGCTAAATTTAATCATTAGAAGTTATAATTAGTGATAATCCAGTGTGACTAACCAAAGATTTTTTCATTCTATTTCTTCTGAAAACCCTACTTAATGATGTGAAAATCATTTCTGACAGTTTGTTTCCAGACTGTGGAAGAACTGAAGAGAGCCACAAAAGCTTATACTGTACGAGTGCTAAGAAATAGTAGTACTTCTATTGGGTGCAATCATTTGTATGTAAACTTCAATAAAATTCAAAATGTGCTTGGATAAGAGAAAGAAAAGATTTTTTAATTATTCTTCCCACTAGGCTGGATCACTACAACCTTTCAAAAGGAGTATGTTATGGTGTATTATTGCAATTATTGCTGGTATAATAATTTGAATTCCTATAATATCTTCCTTGCTGAGGCATTCATAAGTGCTTCTAAATGACATGTAGACAGCAGATTCATCTTTTGCACTCCCACATATGACAAAAAGGAGAAAGAACAATACTAAAAGAGCATAACCATATAGAAAAGTAAATGCTAGCTCAGGACTATAGTCTGGCACTAGCAGTGTATTCCTATGTCTTGCAAGCATTGACCAACTTTTTAAGCTAAGCTCTATTATTTTGAGTGAATGATGCCTAAAAATCAAAGCTAGAGAGTATCTGGATTTCTTATGGGCAAAGAGTCCTGAAATGAGTAGTACAGTAAAATGGTAACCTTGTTAGCTTTCACTGCTGCATTAGAAATGGGCAAAAATCTTATTTCTGCTGCCCTAGAACTGAATACGATCAGTGAAGCCTGGAAATGATGCTGTATCTTTCATTAGGACTATTTTAAATGGAAGTAAACAGTACAGAAAAACAAATGGTTTATAAACATTCACCAACGTAATTTAAGATTATATGAATATAACTGCTAATTTCACATTGCTTTGAGGATTTTTCTATGTGAATTCAACAGATTAGGGTTTTGTTTTGTTTTGTTTTTCTTAAGATTGAATTATCTTAAAAGAACATCACTTCTGAAAGGAATAAGATGAAGAACAAGCAGTTCTTCAGTTTGGTCGCAGACATAGTGCCTTGAATAAGAGTCTGAGTAGGGAATTAAAGGAAGGATGAAATAAACAAAACCAACAACAACCAATACCAAAAAAAGGTATGGAGTATTTCATCTGAAGGCTATCCATGGAATAAAAGAGTACATCTCATACTCTGTATTAAAAGAAGAGCATATTCAAAACACTCTGAATAAACTAGTCTTAGCCAAAGAGCTTTATGAAGCATCTGAGGACAAAAGAAAACCTACTGAAGTGATTATAGCAGTCTCAGTCTCAGTGTTAAAGATACGTATTTTCAATTTGTAGGTAAAAAAAAAAAAGTGTTTCAGTAACATAAGATGAACTATTGAAGTAGATACCAATCATAACATGAATACAGGTAAAGCAAAGACAGTAAAAGGAAAAATTGAATATCCATAAGAAATAATACAGTTCTTTGGTTCATCTTAACTGAGTTATTGGACGCCACAATCACACAGAATCACAATAAAATAAAAAGACCAAAAAACAATCCACAGTGGTTATAAGGAGAAGGTGAGGAAGGAAAGCCTATATGGTACTTCTACTAAGTATCCTTCTATCTGACAGTTTCAGCTCAACTTATTTCCTGAACCTGATGTGATTTAAGTGTTCTAAATACACACACAGGCTTCCCTTGGTGCACTAATTTCCCAGAACCACATTATTACTGAAGGAATTCCACAAGTCTGCTCTCAATTTCCTGAAGAAAAATCATCCCTTATTCTTTTGAGCTTGTCTCCAATTATGTCCACTCAAGTGGAAAAGAGGGTAGACTACCCAAGACCTCCGTTGATACCATCACTGACCTCTAGGCTATCTCCTCCAAAACATGTTCAAGCTGCAGAAATCTAAATTACTCAGGCATTCTCATACAGACGCTATGCAATTAATCATCCCTACTGCCTTTTTTTTTTTTTTTTTTAAACCCACTCTAGTTCTATCATGCCCTTTTTGACATTAAGGGAAAATAAACATACCCTTTACTCAGAAGTATGGGCAAACTATGGATTTTCATGCTGGCACAACGATGTCTCCTATTTTGATCATTCTTGCTTTCCTAATAATTTCTAACATTTCCTTTTAGGGGTTGAACAGAGATTTTAATGAAATTATCTATTACAGTGACAAGATCAAAAAAAGGTCACATCAGATTCCTTACTGACAAATCCATTCTACAATACACATTCTTAGCTTCTTCCATCTTGCTTTCTAGAGGAAGCAAAATTAAACAAAATAAGATTTCCTTAAACTACCTACTGGCCCAAATAACAATACCAATTTGAACCAAAGATCATACAAATATGCTAGAGAGTCAAATTCCTTGAGGCAGAAATGGAAAGAGCACGTGTATCAGACTGGTTATAGATAGTCATGATTTCACCACACTTCTGCTCCAAAACAGTGCAACATGAACCATTTCCTTGCAGCAGAGCTTATTAGCTCTGAGCAAACCCACAGACATACACAAACCGCTCTTGTGCTGCCAGCCTTGATCACAGACACTATTAGCTTCTGATGGTTACACCAGGTGCTTTGACATTCCACTATAGAACACCAAGAAGAGGAGAGTGGAAGAGCTTGAAGAATTAAAGAAGCATATGAAACAAGATAGAAATGAAGCCACAGATCCCAGTTTCCAGGCCAGTTCTCTAAGCAATACAGTAAACCAAGAAAGGACCCCTTGATTTCTAGTGTTTTCACAGTTCTTGAAAACACTCATGCAATAGTTCCCAAGTTTTTCTTGGAAAGAGAATGAAAGAACTTTCCTCCTCCTCAAGAGAAGCTTACACGTTTCATTTGCTCCTGATGAAACATTTAGATAAACACGATACTTTTTTTTGTTATTGAATTGCATGCATGCTTTAAAAGCAAAGTGTTTTTACTAAACAGGACTTCAAACCCCGCGTAAACTCCCTGACCAATTGAGAATCGAAGTGTGTTGTGGTGGCTCAATCAACACAGCTCTGTTTCAACAAACCACAAATTTTGTATCCCTAATAGGTCATTGCTGCCCAAAGGAAGCCTCATCAATAAGGAAAGTGCTCACACAGATTAGAAAAGTGTTCAAGTGGGTAGATTTAACAAGCCAAAATGAAAATAAATAAAATGTCATCCAGCATCTTTCCTCTTATTTCTGGTTTATAAATCTACTCCAGATCTATGGAGGTATTTTACTACAGATCACTTTGAAGGAACTGTTTATCAAAGACATTTTATTAAATACTTTCAGACTAACAACATTCTGGTTGAGCAACATCAACTTACATATCCTTAAACAAGGAGAACAGAACAGGGTTTCTTGTGATTGCTGATTCTTTTGGGGTCTGTTTGAATCTATCGGGCTAAATGATTTCTATATAAGTGTATTGAGCAACTCTTATTTTAAAGACTGATAAAAATAGCAGGACAAAGCCCTCCCATTAGTTCCTGGCACACACTAAACGGAAATGCACACCTCACAATGAGTAACACGTGTATTTATGGGAACAGCAATACAGAGTATTCCAGGAACGTATGCCACAGAGTCATATTAATAAACACTATTATGTCAACTCAGCTTGAAGTTTGACAGAAGCTGTAGAGAATTACCAAAATGTCTGCCTGTTGTCCGGAAGCAAAGAATAAACTAATACCAGTCACTGTCCCTCTGCAAGCACAAACCATACTCTGCTACAGTTTGGCTAGTGAAGGAGTCCAGGATCAATATGGTATCACTCCTGTGGCTTCCCAACAATAATTTCTGTTTATATACAAAAAAACCCAACAGATTAAACCAAAAAGAATTAAAGTCAAGCACTGTCATACAGAACAGAAAGAGATATAGAAAAAATATCTGTCAGCAGTATTTAAAATTCTGCCAAGACTCAAGAGAAAAATAGTAGGACCAGCAAGTATACAAGTTATTATAGCCCCATTTAAAGTACAGTCTAGCCTATAGAGCAGGCGGTGGGGAGAAAAGATTATACACAGAAAAGTGTTTGAAGATAAGGTCAGTAGAAACAGAAGGCTACATTACTCTCCTTATTTAGAGGAAAACAGGTCTAAGAATGAAAGCTAAAACTCTTCATCTATACTTTTGTTTTAATGTGATTCTTCTCTCCTGCTCCATTACACTTTAACAAGTGCATCAGAATCTGCTACCTGATATGACCTATAGAAATGGTTTATTAGATGAAGACATTTTGAGATCTAGCATATTTTCATAGCTTCCAACAAGTTTCAGTGTATTTCCTTAATATATATATATGAAAATTACATATTAGAATAATAAGGAATTCTTCTTACCATATTTAATAAGATACATACCCACATTCTATACTAAAAGTCTTATTATAAATGAGACAGGAAATATCTGCACTGCTGAAGTCTACTGAACAATATTTACTCTTACATACAATATTACTAAACTAACTGGTTTGGTTGAATGCTTCCAGGTTTTTGTTTTTTGTGTTGTTTTTTTTTTTTCCTCAGAACGATTTTTGTTGTTGCTGTAGCTAAATGGAAAAGAAGATGTACGATTACAGCCCAAACAGTTCAATTAAAAAAAAAAAAAAAAAAGAACAGAAGAAAATAAGGTTTATCACCGTTTTTAGAAATAACTTACCTTTTTTTTTCCAAGAAAGAAAGAGTATTCTTATGCTTGAAGACAATTTTATTCATCCACTGAAAATTTAACTATTTGAAAATTCACAATTCAAACAAGCCTTTAAGTTTTTTCCAAAGCAGCTTCCTAAAGACTCCACTAAATGTTTTCCATCTGGGGGCACGCCAGTGAAATGCTGTTGACAGACTAATCTTTATTCACCTCACCTTTATGATCAGGATTTTTTGCAACTGGTTTTTTGGCCCTTGTTTTGTTGCTGAGTTAAGCTTGGTTTAAGTAGAGAGGAAAAAAAAATGAGGCAAAAAGGCCAAAGTCAAAGATTGAAACTGAACAGAGGGGAAAAAACAACAACAACAGCAACAAATAACAACCAATCAACCAAGCAAAAAAAAAAAAAAAAACAACCCAGCACCTGGACATAAGGATGGAAGTTTGGAAGTTAATCAGATCAAGAGTAGCTCAGTAAAAAGACACGTACATGGCTGGGAACAATAGTCGAAGACTGGATGAAGGAAAATCTGAATTTAATAGATAAATTCCCAACTATGGTTATTCATTTTCTGTAAATATTATTTGAAACTGTAGCAAGTTCAGATATAGTCCTTCAGAAGGAGCAAGGAAATAGTCAACTTATAAAAAAATAGAAAAATTCTGAATTGTTCAGGTTAGTAAAAATGATTTTAAGGGATACCTCCATAAATACTTTGCTATTAAGGACTATTAAAGCTATAGGACAACTTGAAATGGAATATTGAAAACTTGAAACTTGAATATACTACCTAAAAGTAAATTTAGGCTATAAACTATTCAGTATTAAATGTTGAAAAGAAGAGAACTTGAAATAGCCTTTCAAAGTGGAATAGATGTGCTAAAAAAAGCAAAATACATTTAAAATGAAGCATTGATAACTGGAGATTGGTACAGGTTACTGTGCAAGGCACAACATTTTCTAGAAGAATAAAAATGAGGCTTATGTGAATATGCAGGAATAAAGCTGAACGGGAGCAAAAGAGTGAAAAGGTAGAGGTGGACTTGTTATTGATTTCAACTAGCATGGCAGAGAGTCAGTTACATGCTACTGACTCCTGTTGAAAAAGTATATTTACTTTATGGAGCCAGAGAATGACTATAGGAATCAGAGAAGAGCAAGGTGGAGGCTCACAGCCTCTGGAGAAAAGACTGGGGCGTTCAGAGGTCGAAGATCTTTTAAGGTGGTACTCTGACTAGTGAAAGTTTGGACTTCAATGATAGGCCACAGTGGCTGTAGAGCTGGTTGTCCTCCAGAATTAAGACATAAAGACAAAGTAGGAGGAAAACTAAGATAATAATTTCATGTGATATAGTGCAGCTTGCAACATCTTCCAGACTTTTCTGGGAGTTTTCATCGGAAAAAAACACAAAACTAAAATCTAACTCAGACCCAGGGCAACTCAAAAAAAGAGCAAAACAGCAACAGTGGTTGCTGAAGCAGACTCACCTGAAATTGCACCTGACTGCCTCTCTTAAAATCCCAGCTGTAGCACTGCATTCAACTACTCTGAAAATGAAAACATAAAGTAGTATAAGTATTCATGAAAGTATAAACCTTCTAAATGTCTCACAAGTCAAGCATTTCTTTGTCATGTTAGTTACAAGTTCATTTTTTAATTGCCCAGTGAACAAACAGCATTTTCCAGAGAAGTTAGTAATCTTTGTGGATGTTAAAATTCATTCATAAATATAGGTTTAACATTCCAGGGCTTTCACATTGTACCTCTACACTTACTGCAATACATGACTGACTCTTGGCATGTATCTTTGTGCCATGTGTACGTATATATTTGTTTTACAGCTAAGAACTGGGAATGGCTCCAGTTTGAAACAAATGATTGTTTCTGTTCCAGAACTATGATAGGAAATATCTTAAGCTTAGCAGGTATTGATTTAGATAGCAGCTTTATCTGCTGAATAGATGAAGGAAACAGGAGTGGTTCATAAGTGAGTAAATGTGAACTCTGTCCTGAAATCCACAATATACTGAATACCCTTCCAGCTTTCCATCATCACAGAAAAAATTAGAGCATATCTCTTCTTAACTCCTTCTACTTTTTAAAGTATTCACATTCAGAGAAGTTCAATTAAACCACAAGCATGCAACGCGGCACCATATTTTATCCTAGGTCTTTGTGTTATTTAAAATTTATTAATACCATAGACTGAAAATGCCATTGGTATTTCACAATATGTAAGAACAACCTGAGTAGGCTGGAGAGTTGGGTGGAGAGAAACTTGATGATGTTCAGCAAGAGCAAGCGTAGGGTCCTGCACATTGGGAGGAATGACCGCATGCATCAGTGCAGGTTAGAGGCTGACTTGCTGGAAAGGGACTCTGCATAGAAGAACCTGGGTGTCCTGGTGGACAAGGGGTTGGCCATGAGCCAGCAGTGTGCCCTTGTGGCCCAGAAGGCCAATGGTGTCCTGGGGTGCATTAAAAAAAAGTGTGGCCAGCAGGTCGAGGGAGGTGATCCTCCCCTTCTACTCTGCCTTGGTGAGGCCACACCTGGAGTACTGTGTACAGTTCTGGGCTCTTCAGTTCAATAACGATAGAGAACTTCTGGAGAGAGTCCAGCAGAAGGCCACAAAGGTAATTATTAGGGGCCTCCCTTATGGGGAAAAGCTGGGAGCCCTGGGACCGTTCAGCCCGAAGAGAAGGGTTGAGAGGGGATCAATGCTTCTAAGTATCTAAAGGGCAGGAGTCAAGCGGATGGGGCCAGATTCTTTTCAGTGGTGCCCAGGGACAGAACAAGGGGCAATGGGAACATACAGGAACATAGGAAGTTCCATCTGAACCTGAGCAAAAATTTCTTTGCTTTGAGGGTTACAGTAACACTGGAACAGGCTACACGGGTAGGTTGTGGAGTCTCCGTCTTTGGAGATATTCAAAACCCTCCTGGATGCTTTCCTGTGCAACCTACTCTAGGGAACCTGCTTTGGCAGGGGGATTGGACTAGATGATCTCCAGACATCACTTCCAAGCCATATGATTTTGTAATTCTGTGTAATATTTATTTATTTATTTATTTATTTATTTATCTATTAAAGAGAAGTGCAATCCCTGCTAGTGCCACCGAGGGGGAGGCCTCTTGCAGAGCTGCTGTAGGTCCAGGTCACTGCCAGCCCTCCTCTTACATGGTCGCCGGGCCCTCACAGGCGAGTGGCCAGGAGTGGAGGGACTGCTGCCACCTGCTCCGTCTCCTCGTGAGGCTCCTCCTGTTTCCCTGGGATGTGCGCAGCAGGGGTGACTGGGATCACCGGGAAGGACAGCCTCTGGTGTGCTGGGCTGCTCCTCTCTGTTGGGACTTTCGGTGCTAACACTGGGTCCAGGCCTTGAGAAGAAGGACACTTGTGGGGAGGCTGCAGGGCCGGGGGCGGCCACAGAGCTGTCCTCCTGCCCCCTGGCTGCAGGGCCCTCCTCCTGCCCTCCGGACACGTGGATGCCCTGGAGGCCCAGCTGCCCGTGGGCCTCCTCGCCCCACTGGCTCACAATGATGTCCACAAGTTCCTGGATGAGCATCTCCGCTCCGTCCCCCAGGGCAGGCTGCAGCAGCTGGATCAGGGCCTTGCTGTCCAGCCCAATGTTACACAGGGTGTTCAGGATGAGGTTCTCCACTGCCATTGCCTCCCACCACTGTGCCCCAAAGGGCAGCACAGGGTCAAGGATCTCCTGGTGCGGCCTGAACAGGGCTGCCCAGATCTCAAGCAGGAGACCGCCCACCGTAGGTCCTTCCTCTGCCTCCACAGCCTCATGATTAGGAAGCTATGACCTAGAATGCTTCTATTGGTTCTCTTTCTCTCTCTCTTTATTTTTACTAAACAGGAGCATGCTATCTGACTTCCACAGTCCTAAAAAGAGATAAGTAGCTTCGTGGGTATTCCCTCTGAAGCAATTTGCTTTGAGTCTTTCTCAGCACAGATTCTGGAACAAGTCAGTTTTTCCTCCTTTGTTTCATTTCTTGGAAGCCTTTCTTAGGACAAATTTCTGTACCAGCAATTGTTTTTCTTTTTGTAAAGGCAGGATGTCTTGTAATACAAATTAAAGTCTAAGCTACAGCACCTTGAATATTTTTAAAAACTATTAGAAATTAAAAACAAATTGCCATATGCCTTGTCAACAGTACTGCAGTTTTGTGGCTATGATTTGGCCATCATATTCATATGGAGTATTAAGTCCATAAGAAAAAAACCCAACATATTATACATTTCTTATTCCCCAGAAATCCTAAAGACTGTACTTACTTATCCTGTACCAAGACCTGGATTCCTACATGACTGGGGAGTCTGCAGTGAAGGAAGACAACATCATGATGGTTCGTAGAAGCCTGCCTTCTGAGAACAGCTGTTTTCTGTCTTTTCTGCATACACTTCTTACATTTACTATTAGGCAGGCAAGGGAAACTGATAGTTTACATCCTGCATAATCAGGAACCACTTTATGCAGGTACAGAAAGCACTTAGACTGTGTAGAGCCTGAAAGCCTCTTTTATTTCTTCTCCTTCCATTTTTAATCACAAGTCATTAGCAATCCAGACACATTTATATTCATTTCTGCCAAGTATTTAGTTGGGATTAGATAGCTTCTTGAGCGCTTTTTATGCACATTTTTTTTTAATTCAGATTGTGCCTCATGACCTATGATATTCTTCAGCACATTAGTGATGCATACAGCACTGCTCTGAATAGTACATTGAATGGATCTTCATGGATCCTATGAGGAAATTGGCTGGAGACTCATACAGCAGGCAGAAGATTTTGGATCTGATTACAACTCATGTGGGTGGCCTACTTGTGAGGGAAAGACAACATCAAGTCCCAAAACAGAGCAAGCTTAAAGTTTAGGGAATTTCAGATTTGGCCATTGCACAGTCTCCTAGAATCAGTCTGAAAGTATGCTGAGCTTTGCCTGAGCTCCTCCCTTTCACTTCTGGACAGATTTCTCAGGATGTAAATACCAGATATAAATTTACCCAGAAGAAACACAAGGAAAGAGAACCTGTTAGTGTAGCTACAGAGACCTCCAGTGTGAAAGATGAATTTACAATCTATAATAATGAGTAACTGTTTAATAAACAGCTTATGGAAGGCATCTGCAGAGGGAGCCCAGAACTACTCTTACTATTGGCAACTTCACAGAGTTAAAGTCAAAGGAAACACAACAATGTTATCTAAAATACACAAAGGGCATGAACTGATACGGATAATGGCAAACAGACTACATAAATAATCTTAAGAAGATGTTATTAAAAGCCAATGCTTTTGCACAGTCCATGAAATGTGAGAGACAGCATTGTTTGCCATTCCCTTTCAATTGGACTATAATGGAAACTAGTTATTTTCTTACTCCTCCCCTCAACACTGATAGCAGAGGTATCACCAAGGCAAAGCAGCTTACAAATGATACTGGTAATCATAGAGTAGCCCTCATTGCTCAGCATATCTCACACATCTGAGAGGTGAGGAAACCTGACGGACTCTTCCAGCCCCACAATCCAATATGAAAGACAAGTATGGCAAGAGAAAACGAGCAACAAGCGCTTCTACTCTAGGTGGCTGAAAGGAGCAGTGGTTCCCATTTTGTGCTGAGCTTTTCTCGTGTGCTTTATGTTCCCTAGATACTTCGGCAGGCAGTATTCTGATACTGACATCTTACTTGTCCTCAGTCTTCTCTTCTTTAGAGGAAATTCTTAGTTCCTCATTAGAGGAAATTCTTAGCATCTCCTTCTCCATCATTTTTTCCCAGGGAGAAATATATGAATTGTAAGGTTGTCTTTAGACCAAACTAGGGGAAGGAGAGACAGAGAGAGAGATTTCTGTTCCAAATACTTTGTATTATTTTATAACATTTTATCCAATGGCTATAGCAAGCTTAAATTCTCTGCCACTGCTTCTAAAAAACAGCAATGAGGGAAGACAAGCTGTTCCCCAATTTTCCCTGTCTTTCATATCCTTCCTATGAAACTTATCTCTATGGGGTTCAGGTCACATTTACATAAGACACAAAACAGTGGCATTAATTACCATTTCATACATAACTTTCTGTACCACTGACTGGGGAAAACCAGATGTACAAATCCCAAGAGAAGAGAAAATGTTTCCAGGAATTAGGAACAATTCTCATTCAAAGTCTACTAAAGAGTCCTAGGTCTGTTCATTGTCATTCATCCTCTAGAGCAGATTTAATGAGCATTACTCTTTTCTAACAGTGACATAAACAAATATAAATTCACTCACATTAGTACATCTGCTTCTGATATAAGATTCAAATCACATTTAATCTATACTCTTGAAGTATAGTATAGTATAGCTTAATTTAGACTAGAACATAGCTAAAGCATATAAATTATCATATATGACACGTGAATCTTAATAGCGAGTATTTACATAAATGCAGATCTCTCTCCCATTTTGTGATAAGCATACAGAAACCATACAGATAACTGCAAGATTCCTTCCTTCTCCTCTCACTCAGATGTAAATTGCTACAGGAAAAAGGAATGCTACTTCCAGTAGAGCCTTGCACAGAAGAAAAAAGCTAAGAAAAAATGTTTTGTTTTGTTTTAAACAAAATGCAAATGCTCTTCTTTTCACAAATTTTTATTAATAAACTGCTGCTGATGCTGCTGGCACCTTGTTTCTGTTGTTCAGATGAGTCCTCCCAGCTTCCAACAGTGCTGGTGTTTTCTCTTGGAAAGGGATATGGTCTACAAGAGTTCCATTAGGATAAAGGAGAAACATCTGCTTGGAGTATGGAGCAATGTATTGGCTGAGCTTAGGAGTAGGTTAACTGCAGCTGGTCAACCCTGCCCTATCTTGCATGCGTCATGGAGACCAAAATGAATTTGCATGCACTGTTTTTCAGTGGATTCTTAAAAAGAGATATGATTCAGATTCAAAAAAAGATGATTATGTTGGCCATTTTCCTTTCAAGTAGCACTGAGTTACATGAGCTTGTTTTTCAGAAAGACAACACTGTTGAATTATGAAGAAGAAACTATTGTTATTGTCTTTTTTTTTTTTTTCACTAGACATGGAATTCTAAGTGACTGAATCCAAAACCAGGCTAGAAAATTACAAGAGTGGGACTACTTGAATGTTGTTTTGGCTCCCAACCATCCTGGTGGCCACTCATTGTAGCATTAAAGAATGCATTACCAGTTAATCAAGAAAATTCTGTTCATATAATTTGGAATTGCCTTCACATCATGAGGTGCTTAATAGGTTTTGTTCCATATAAAAAAGCCTATGGCACTGTCTCTACTTCCTATGAAACATCAGTCAGACTTAACTTTTTTTTTCTCTAAGAAGATTATTTCCAACTTAATGGTTAAGGTAGCCCTTATAGTACTAGCTACTTAGATCCACGATTTTTAATTCTGTAATTCATAATTCACATATGCTATTCAATTTTATGATGGTGTAGCTCCCTAAAAATCAGTTACACAAAAAAAGGGCTCAATTAACTTCTCTGTTACACTGTTCAGCTCCACTGGTTACTTGAATGTGTACAATCCAGACTGACAAATCCGATGTTACCTGCTTAACTTTGGTTGTTTTAACAGGACTGTTGAACAAACCTTGGCAACTATGATCATGTCTGTGGCACATTGATCATGCAGGTTGTTTTACTAAGGATAAAGAAGTGTGGAAAAACAAAAAAATTATTTTATCAGTATTTTCACTGCACTGGTTATCTGTGTGGATTATGCTGCAACCGTACAGAGGTTTATTTGTTTTCCTATAGATGAATGCTTTTATAAGGTACTTTAGGATCTATGGATATATAAGAAAATATTACTACCTGCATGGCTTTTTTTCCAAAACTTACAGAAGAAAGAATTTTTTTCTGGAGACCAAATGAGAATTTCCACATACTGCCATTAAAACAAGCTTGTTTATATGGAGCTCCAAGGATTTTCTCACTGCTTCCTCCCTGTGGATAAAGTATCAGCATGTTATCTCAGGCCTTCCATGCACAGCTTTCACACCCAAATCAGTCTTCTCTGTTACTGTGTACAAAGAATATGGTACTAAAAACAAGTTCCCTCTTCTTTTCACTCTGTAAACATGACAGGCCCACTACGATCAGCAACAGGAGTATAATAAACTAGGAATGCAAATACACACGTTTTAGAGAAGGAAGTTTTATATGTAGAAAGTGCAATCAAAATAACCTGTTCTAAAAAGTATCGTGAGTCAATTCCGCAGAGACAAGAAAAGTCTCTGATCGCACTGACGTGGTTGAAGGAAAGACTAGAACTTGAATTAATATTTTTCCTTTTGCTAGTGGAGTTAGAAAGAAAAAATATGAGTTGAATACTCTTTTTAAGATTAATTAGCCTGTTCCAATTTTCTTAAATATTTCTTCTAGCAGATTGAGAGTTAGAACACCCTCAACATCTGCTCTAAATTCAATACTTGGATGGCTTGGCGCCAAACCTTCGAAAAGCTATCAGACAAAAATTCCAGGAGACAGGCCATGACTCTGGTATTTTACCTGTATCAAGAGAATGATAATCATTCTAAAAAGGGTAATCGTAAGCTGTGAGTAAAAAATGAATCACAGCAGAGCTAGAATGTTTTAGTGAAGAAATATGATTTTTGCTAGCTTTAGGCTTGTACAAGGAGACATTTTGTACTGTGCTAGAGCCAACTGGAAGAAGCAACTGCTGTTCTGTAACAAGGGTAACCCTAAAAACACTGAAAACATTTGGAAGTAAATTTCCATTGAGTAATGTGGTATTTCAGTTTGGGTTTTGGTTGCCTTTTTTTCTTCCTGAACAACCAATCCAACACATTGAATCCAGTGGATGACGGAGAGGACATTCTCACAAACTGTAGTGAAAAGTGACTTACTCCTCCAGAGACTTCAGCAATAAAGGCATAATAGTTTTTTTGCTCAGCATGCACATAAGCAAACTCTGGCTGACAATTCAGATGTTGTCCAAGCGAGAAGTGAAGTGAGGGATTCTGTCAAATTCAGTTAGATGTTTGTTTTTTTTTTCTAAACTCTGGGGAGTGATGAATAGGACATCAAAAGCTACTTTACGAAAACCTCAACAAGGCTTCAAGATTTGGCTCAGACATAACAGCTATCACTCCTATTTGTACTTTCAACTGTTTTTCTAGGCTGGGTCAAGTATAATTATCCCCATTTTTAAAAAGAAGAAAACTGAAGTGGAGTGCTGTGAAGAGATTTGCTCAAGTACTCACAGAAAACTATCTTCAGGACTAAGAACACAGGTGGCAAAACCCAACTCTTCTCCAAGAAACATTTCTCTACTGTTAATAAAATTTTGAAAATTGGCATCACACACCAGTCTTGATCTCATTTCCTGTTGGAAAAACACAGGCAAATCATGCTACTAGCAAAAGTTCTTGGAAAATTAATAAAACCATAAATCAAATAAACTCCTGAAAAACAAACTGAGAAAAATCCTAAGAAGATTAAAGAAGCATGAGTTTGCAGGGAAAAAAAAAAAATTGAGAACAGTAGGTACTTTTCTGTTTTGCTGCAAATTGTTTATAACCACAGATGGAGCTGCTGTTGAACATCACAGAATATTATTATTGGATGCTGTTCTCATACTCCTCAGATGGCAGGCTCTGACAGGCAGGTCTACATGGCGTCCAGAAAGTGTCAGTGCAGTCTGTGTGCTAGCAAACGTGGGCAGAGTGCAGTTGTACAACTGCTCCTGAAAACTTGTGCCACTTACATTGGTGTGCATGACACAGTACTTTTGTGTGAAGCACCTACTCACAAGTGAGCTTGGGAATGCTGCTGCATAGCAGTTACCTTAACTACAGAGTGGGTGTACAGGATAAGAGAATCACAGAAGTCAGCTTAATGACAATGACTTGGAGCACCCAAGAAGCAGGATAATATGCTCTGTCCAAGAGACCATTCTGAAATTGTCTGTGAAAATGCAAGGCAAACTTCACTTGAGATAACCATAATACTGTGGGTGACATTCCATGTTATTTTTTTTCGTCTTAGGCTGTTTATAAACATTAGCCAATAAGCATTTTGAAAAAGAAGTTTAGATGTAGATAAGTACTTGTATTGCTAGCACCAAAGAGAATCAACTTTCATGTAAGAGTAGTGCCTGGCACCTAGAAATCCTGCACATAAATAGAACATAAAGTCCATGACCTGTCAAATTCAAAACTAATACTTGCCAAGATACTTAAATTTCATGATTATCTTATCGTATCCATAGGACCGAAAATTTTTGAAAATCAGATCACAAACATAACATAACATAACATAACATAACATAACATAACATAACATAACATAACATAACATAACATAACATAACATAACATAACATAGCATGCACACGACACCCAGTTGGGAGGGAGTGTTGATCTGCCGAAGGTTATAAAGGCACTACAGAGGGACCTGGATAGACTGGATCTCAATAGGCCCAAGTGTTGAGTCCTGCACTGTGGTCACAACAACCCCAGGCAACCCTACAGGCTTGGGGAGGAGTGGCTGGAAAGCTGCCTGACGGAAAGGGACCTTGGTGTGCTGATAGACAGTCGGCTGAATATGAGCCAGCAGTGTGCCCAGGTGGCCAAGAAGGCCAGTGGCATCCTGGCTTGTATCAGGAATGGTGCAGTGAGCAGGACTAGGGAAGTCATCCTGCCCCTGTACTCGGCACTGGTGAGGCCCCACCTTGAGTACTGTGTTCAGTTTTGGGCACCTCAATACAGAAAGGACATTGAGGTGCTAGAGCAGGTCCAAAGAAGGGCAACAGGGCTTCTGAAGGGCTTGGAGAATATGCCCCACGAGAAGAGACTAAAGGAACTGGGGCTGTTTAGTCTGGGGAAGAGGGGGCTGAGGGGAGACCTTATTGCTCTCTTCAAACCTGTGAAAGGTGATTGCAGAGAGAGGGGGGTTGGTCTCTTCTCGCTGGTGACAGGTGACAGGACAAGGGGAAATGGCCTCAAGTTGCGCCAGGGGAGGTTTAGGTTGGATATCAGGAAAAACTTCTTTACAGAAAGGGTTGTTAGGCACTGGAATAGGCTCCCCATGGAGGTGGTTGAGTCACCATCGCTGAATGTGTTTAAAAACTGTTTGGATGTGGTTCTCAGGGACATGATTTAGCAGTGGGTTGTTAGAGTTAGGGTAGTATGGTTAGGTTGTGGTTGGGCTTGATGATCTTGAAGGTCTTTTCCAACCTGAGCAATTCTATGATTCTATGATTCTATGATTCTATGATTCTGTGATTCTATGATTCAATAACAACATAACATTTCAATGTTATGTTTGTAATGCTAGTCCCTTAAATTTAAACATTTTTTGCACAATCATAGTACTTCCTTCTGCACAAAAACTGCTTAAAATTTAGATATACCTTTTCACCTTCAACTATGTATCACACATTCCATTGGTGCATAAATATTGTAAAAATGTACACTGTACAAACACAAGCAATATATTCCCAAAATAAAACTGTTACTCAGTTACTTCCTGATCATAAAATACCACAAAAGTGAAAGGATAAATTTAAATTGTGGACTATGTGATGGTAATGACAACATTCATTTCAGATTCTTCACTCTCATATTGATTACTATTTTGATCTCATGAAGAATCTCTGGAATTGAATTAAAAATTGTGGGGGAAGATATATTTATGTTACTCACAGTGGCAGTGTTTCACCCCAAGGAAGTGAGGCAGAATACACAGAATTCAGTAGAAAGATTGCAATTGATTATTTGCATATTCATTTGATATTCATATCAACCAACTTTTGTTGAAATTTGAAATGACTCTTTGCCTTTGGAGGAGTCATAGACCTAGATCTAAAAAGACTTCTGATTAATATAGAAGATGAGGAACATGCTGAAACGCAGGTCAAAAGGAAGACACACACAGAAATGTCCTCAAAGAGATGGCATTTTAAGTCTCCAGCCACCCAATATCTGGGGAGACCTGCAAGGTTCACAAGCAATTACAGCCACCAATAAGCTCAATAAAGAATTTTTACTCCAGCAATTGTGTAATGAATGAACCCTCTCCTTACAACACATCCTCTGAAGACTGAGCAGTTCTTTTGATGTTTATTGACAGTCCGTCCAGTTTCCAAATGAAAATATGGTGTTAGGATTAATAGGTTTACTTTGCCATAAACCTCTAGATTATAGATAGGAGAATGAATTAGCAATCAAATATTGAAAAGAGCAAAAGCCCAGATGGTTGAAATATACATATTACTTGCTTCTGGATTTACAGGTCTGTCTCTCAGTTTAACAGCTACTCTATCGCTACAGTTAAAATTTAGCACAAAAATGGTGGTTCAGTTTTCCTATACTGTAGCAATAGTTCTGTGATAATTCACTCCCAGAAATGGCACTCAAAGTACATATGTTTTGTTGGGTTTTTGTTACTGTATGCTTTTTAAAAAATACTGGGCTTATGTTAGAAGAAGGAATTTGTTTTGCTCTGAAGTCCAGATTTTTCATTCTAGGGAACGGTAGTATCTACAAAGTATTTAATTGAACATATCAGATGCTAGCATGTGACAAAAATACAAAACTTAGTAGGCACTCAGTCAAGAAAATATGTACAGCAAATTTCCTCGAAAGGAAAATGATACTAAGATCAGTTCTAGTTCAATGCAAATCTTTGTAAGCAGACAATTAAAAAAACAGGCTCAGCTATTTTACAAGGAAATTCATGTGTTACTACATGGCACGATTCATTTTATTTGCAAGAGGGATCAGATCCCAGAAAAGTTATCTTGACAGATCTTTTTTTCATTTCCTTCCTATTTTGCTTTCACACAATATTGTTCAAATTTTCATGTAACCAATATTCATTCTGCCATGCAAGGAAAAGTAATAGACCAAAAAATTGAAGCTCCTTTTTGTCATTCAGATCTCGTGGCTCTGTCATAGACAAGCCTGTATTTTGCAGACACATAGTGCCATGTCTGAGCACCTCACAAAGAATGATGTAGTCTTTCAACAATTCTTTTCAGGAGTTGTCTAATTTTCTAAGCGCAGAAGCCGTCCAAGTAAATTCTTCACACTGAGTCAAGAAAGCTCTATCAGAAGTGAAAATTGAGCTCAGATCTCCAAACCCCAGACATGGTGCCCTGATGTTCATCTCTCTGTGGCCCATTCTCTCAGACACATCCATTTCCTCACTTCCAAATGAAGGGTTCTGCGACATTTAACAACAACAACAACAACAAAGTTAAGTTAAAGTAAATAGCTACAGAAGACAAATTTAGGAAATCTTTCTGTCTTTTTTCTAACTGGTATGACCATGTATAACATGCTAGCATGTGGTCGCAGTGTCTTTTTAAGTTCTTTGTGCTGAGTACTACCACCACCACTTATGTGACTGGTAATGTAAACAACATTTTCTATTTAGAGATAGCTCTCCATTCACCTTCCCTCTCCCACCTTTTGTACAGAAGATCAAAGTACTGAAAATCAAAAATGAAATATGTTTCAAGAGTTATGAAAATAGGCATCTGAAATTTGATTAAAGCCTAAAATTGACTGAAGGTTACAGAGTCTTAGGGAAACAAAATTATTAATGAACCCCTACATTCAGCTGTCCATGAGCATTCTCAGAATCACCAGTTTGTCTTGGGCTCCATAGAGATCCGATAGACAGAAGGAATTCAAACTGTTCATGTACCAGAACACACAAAGCAGCAACCATGATAGAATCTGCTTTCATTAAACCCAGTATCCATTTTGATGTTAGGAACGGTAGAGAAGCAGCCTTCTGAGAGACCCGTAATTCTGTGTATAGTGATTATGCTTCTCCTAAAAGACACAAAAAAATAACCTGAGAAACGAAAACCTAAACTGTAGTTAAAAAAATGGCAATGATGGGAAAAGAGAAATATTCAGAGGTACTCAGTCTCCTAACATGGTTTCCAGAACTAGGCTTTTCAGATAGCAATCCAGACTGTAGTTACTGTGCTAGCTCTGCAATACTAGAAGGTCTCGCTTAGAATTCAGGTAGAAGTAGCACATCTTTGGGAGGAGCAGGATTATCTATGGCCCTATGAAGGAATCAAAAGTTCCTTGTGTGACTAATAGAGAAAGAAGGAGAAACTAATTCCATCCCTAGAATCCATCTTTAAAATAATTTGGGCAAATTACCCTCTGATAGTTTGTTTCTTTCTCTGGAGTCTTAACAAAGTTGGAAGCATTGACAGCGATCTTAGACCGAGACATAACATTTGGATGGCCAAATTTAGGACCTGTGCATCCAATTCTTATCCTTTGTATTTTAGACTTGCAGAAGAGAAATTATAAAGCTTAGAAAAATTACAGTCAAATTCAAATTTATAAGGTTTATTGATAAACAGATCAGGGCTTTGCCACAAGGTTTAGGTGAGCTAAAAGCATTTTAAGAAAGGGAAGATTGATTAACAGGGCTGTACTTATGGCATTGGATATTTTATGGGCATAAATAAGTTAAATTAAGACTTGGTATAATCCTACTTTTTTTTTTTTCTTTTTTTTGTCAACTAAAAATGATACGTCTGGGACACGTTACTAAAACTGACCTTCCACCTCCCATAAATCACATGAGAAGGAACAGACTCTTTTATATCCTGACAGAAAATATCTCTATAATTTCAAAGGTGACAGGAAGAATGAGAGTTTACTAATAGTAAATTTATTTTGTTAAAGACCTCATTTCACCTTATCCAATACCTATTTTAATGAATGTTTGTTAGTACATCTTATCAGATAACAGTGTCATTCTTTTAGCATTATAGACGCTAAAACTCTTTAGTTTTACAGACTGTGAATGACAAACCACTTGTCAGATAAGATGTATCTGTAACTACTTTAGATTAATTAATCACAAATCTTCATGTTTTCCTGCATTAGTTTGAAAACAAGTACTCCAGATAATACATCTTTATCACTATGGGCCACCTAGTTCTTACACTCCTTTTTTTTCTCAGGAGATTTTTTGATTTTTGAGAATTTAGAACAAGATATCTTTCTTTCTAATACTCCTTCTAAATTCAAAAGAATTGATGTTTTCTTAGAAGCCTACAACTGAAGGACCTGAAATTTAATTTTATTCAGTTCTATCCCGATTATGACAATTATGGTAACTGGGACCAATTGTTCCCCTAACCATAGTCTTTTCACAGATAATTTTTAATGAATTAATTTATAAAGATAATATATAAATAAGTTCTTAATTCTCTCTGTCATACCAAAGGAAGAGAAAGATAATGGAACATGCCTGATGTACTTATGATCATGTTTTCACAAATTTTCCTGTTGAAAATATGTGTTCCTTTTTAAAAATATTTTGCAGGTCTTTCAGATTTGGAATAAGCAGGCAGAAAAGAGAAGATGGAGAAATTTTATACTAACAAGAACACATCTTCTTCCCTGTAGAGAAGATAAACTTTGAGAAATACAAGCATAACTGAGAATGCAAATGCATGAAAATACACAAAACTTAGCTGCCATTTGGGCAACTCAACCAATCACTTTACAAAGATTGAGTTTACAGCTATTTATACAAAAGAATTAAGAAAGAAACAGTTTAAATTTTCCATCATACCTTAAGCTCAAAAATGAATACAAAAATATAGGAGCCTTTTTAAAAATATGAGATTGGAATGGGCCTGCTGAGGTATTCCATTTCCCCTTGGCAATTATAGGCAACCACATACATAATCCCTTTCATAAGCAGATCGAGTTCTATGTTAACTAAATTAGGATTTGTGCTTTATCAAATTAGGATTTTGCAATTCTTATTGGAAAGCTTTTCTGTTACATTAATCTTCTCTTTGTTACACATAGGTTTTATATTTCCAGTTAAATTATGCAGGTTGCTCCAAAAGTAATGGTTCATATTTATTTCCATGGAAACTACAACAAGGACCACAATAACACTATTTGATAGAGCAAATTCACAATTACAAAACCCAGTTTTTCTACATAGTCATCACCATTAGCTATGCATTTTTGTCAGCCATGAACAAGAGCTTGTATGCTGCACTCGTAAAAATCTGTACCAGTGGAGGTGAACCACTGTCACTGTTGCCACTGCTGAAATGCACCATCCATTGCTTCACTGTGCTCAATTCCACTGTGTGGTCTCCATCAACATTCAGCAAGCATCAATGAATGTCAGTGGGTACCATTTTTTCCACATTGAGGAATTCAATGACATGTATTTAATTCATACGCACTTCTATGTCATATGACATTCTGTCAGACTGCCCCTCTGCTGCCATCCATCACACAGCAACAGAATGGAATGGAATGTTGTCAGGAAGGTTCATCCTCTACTGCCATACCACCAACATCCTCCTCTGACACCATGGCCAACATCATAAAATAGAAGGCATTACTTCTGAAGCATGTCTTGTATAATTATTGGCCATATATATTCATCTCTTTCTCTTTGTATCGGTGGAAACAGGAGGTAGATTAATGCCTATCCCAGACCAGGTAAAACACTGGTATTTGTAGCATTCCTGCTGGATCAGGCGAGGAACATGATTACAAGTCATAAGATTTTATACAAATATTATGGCCTTTGTACAGGCATCCCCAGCTATCAACCCCAGTTCTAGTCCCACTAAGTTCTGCCTTGTAGTCATAGAATCTCTCTTGATTAATATTTTAGTGAAGCTAGAATATATCAGGAAAAAAAAACCACAAAACAAAACAAAACTGTAATCCTGATGAAGTGCCACTTTCAACATTTCAACAAATTTATTTATGACATAGCAAAGTTTTTAATAGTACCTCAGAGAATAAGTGAAATGGAGTCCAGACATGTTTTCTGAGACATCTCCTAATTCTCTGATTTTACTGTTGTTGTATTTCCATGCAGTAAGCAGGATTCTATGGGCTTCGCTGAGCAACTGAATGTACTGTTCCTTACACTGCCATTTTTATCCAGGCCCATATAAGCAAGGTCAAACATTTTTTGATAGAAGTAGTCTTAGTTCCTGTAGGAAACATTGAGATCATAACTGGCAAATGCATGCATTAAGCAAACAAAGATCACTTATGCAAAGAAATGAGAACAACTTTTTTTAATCAGGAAAAGTCAGAAAACATTAAAGACCCAATTCACTTTACGCATGATCTGTAACCAGATATTGGGTTAGTTCTACTGCTGTTTTCCTTGTGCTACTTTCAGGCATCGGGTGGAAAATGAGTGGCATGGAGATAATCCCACCAGGGAGGCTGGATTGAGAACCCGAAGATAAAAAAAAATTTGCCCCATTTCCAAAACTGCTCAAGAACATGAAGGGGGTGTGAGAAGAACTGTGATCTTCTGAGGTTAGAATGGAGCTCCAAAAGTGTAGTCCAACCCCCAAAGACCTGGTGAGCTTCTAGAGAATAAAAAAACCAATTTCTATGAGAATTTGTAAGTCTTCAAGGGCTGAAGATTATTTTTTCTTTATTAAGATCACTTTTTGCACAACCTATAAGCAATGAGTTGCATTTAGTGCTTTGAGCAAACGTAGCATTAGTGGACTGCAGGAGCAAACAGAAGTACATGGACAGACAGTGTGAACACTTCACAGAAACAGTAAGCAACTTTCAACTGAACAATTACAGAAGCCTTATGCTGTAATTGCCCTTTAAACAAAATTACACCACAATCAGGGAACGTCAAATTTGGGAGGAAGTTTATTTTTGCAAGCTGTTGAATGTGATAGTGTGTTTTTCTTTAAACCATAAATCTGCTGACTTTCATGGAGGCTTTAGGAAACTATGAAATATGCAATTGTTTCAGTGTGGGGGTTGCTGAAAAATGTCTGATATTTATCTTTAAATTATCAGTGTAACTAGGCAAGAGAGGTGGTATAGCTGGTGGGTAGATATTTTGCAGGATATAGCTAGCTGTGCCTGCATCATCCATCTATACTTCCCATTTTTCCTTTAACATTCTTAAAAAAAAAAGTCACGAGTCTCTGGATCTTAGCGGAATACTCAGATTACACTAAGAGATTTAAATGCAGGAGGAAAAAAAATGATACTGGAAGGAATTGCTTTAAGTATGGAATTAAAATAAGTTTGCTAACCTTTTGCCTGGTCCAAAACCCAGAGAGCGAATGATAGCTTTGAAGCAACAATTTGGTGCTTCTCTCTGACTCCAGGCATCCCTTAAAAGGCAATTGCAAGACGGTAAAAGTCTGAGCTCTTTGCATTTAAGTCACATTAAGGAAAGGTGAACTTGAGGAAAAAGGGGCAAACAATTTAAGTGGCACTTGGGAGATGGTGTTTTTCTTATATATTATAAGATAAATTCAGTGTTACTTTTGGAATGTTTTAGTTCTCGGGGATAAAATTCATCTTGGTAGAAAGTCAGAGGACAAAACTACCGCAGCCTCTCAAATCTACTGAAGTCCAAAGAGGCAAATTTCATCTTCCACTTCAATTATTCCTATAATCAACTAATCCACATAAATAACAATTACTAACTTGTCCTTATTTGACATTAGCATGTACTGAGCTTAATGTTTTTTTTTTACATATCAGCTTTGGCTCACAGCTGTTGTGGAAAAGGCAAGCCGTTTTTATGCTTACACCACTGACACAGAAGCTAAAGCAAAAGGGAAACAGTGCACTCAAAAACACATGGTCACAGAATAAGTGCAGCTGGAAAGAGGAAGGGCAATAAATATAAGACAGTGGGTTTTGTTCCAGCTCCTACAAAGTGTGCAAGGGATACATGGAGGAAAAGACACGACAAAACGACTTGTAATTTTTGTTCAGAGTAGTGTCAGATTAGGAAAGCACCCTACTGCTTTTTCAGGACAACAAACAAACAAACAAATAATCATCATATTCTGTTTTGATACATATATATTTTTTTTATTTTAAAATTTTATTTTATAAAGCCAAGCATAAAAAGAGCAAAACTCTAAAAATTTTCATTTCCCCCTCTTTCATACAGATCCTTAGCTGTACAGTAAATTAATGATAGCATGAGAAAACTCATCAGCATGCTGACACCAGTTTCTATAGCAAACAGCATGCAAGGGACCATGCAACTGTTACCATGTCTGACCACCTCCATACCTCCTGTCCACCCAGCCACAGCAGAACCATAGGAAGGGGCTGCCCATATCAGTCCAGGGCAAGTCCTGAACGTATGCCTCACGATTCATAGCGACAGGCTTTCATCTGTTTGGTCATCACTCTTAGAGGATTCAGTTGCATCTGAATAAGATGGAAAAAAAGTCCTTCTCAAGACCAATCATCTGTTATTTCTGGACAACTATTCTGTTATAAATTGAAATAAACGATTGTTTTTAATTATCTTCTAATGTTGTTCCCAAATCAGTTTTTATGAACCTTAGTATAAACTCGGTTATATTTACTGTAGACCAGCTATGAATTCAAATTAAATGCATATTCAGTAAATCATTTCATAATGTGACCAAAACAATATAATGTAGTTAGTCAAACTAGTTCCTATGAAGTGACCTAAAACTTTATTCAGGATTTATAACTTCTTTAAATTTGCAGTGGCATGAGTCAGACATAAAATATAAAACAATCGAATATTTTTGTTAAAAACATTTAATGGTATACTTTTCATTTCTCTGAAACAATCATAGCTATAAATTTCCTGCAGGAGACACGATTTCCCACACTGTACAGAAATTACCTCTGGGACTTCATTTTACTCCAGACAAAGCACAAATTCTTTTGCAGTGTATGTGAATATCTGTGTGTGAGAGTGCTGTTTATAATGCAATAGATTATTTAGCCTCCTGCAGTTTACAAATAATAGACGGAAGTTCTCATTGCTTCACTGCAGCGGTAGCTTTCGGAAGCAGAGGGGTAAACTTACTTACAATTTGAAGTAGGAAACAGTGTTTCATTAATTACCTTTGTCAGACCATTACCAAGAATATTTGTGGGAAAAGAAGTGCTATAACACGTAGCAGTCCTAATAATGACATGGATGATGGCTGAGACAGCTTTATTTAAGACAGTTGTTATAAGCATATTTCAGTACTGCTGCTACGGGTGTAAGATACAAGCCATCATAAAGAAGTCAACAGCAAGTCATATAGTTTTTACTACCTCTGACTCACTGCCACTCGTGACAAAACTCCTTATAAAAAGATGCTATGACTTTTCTAAAGCCAGAGACTATGTTGCAGGGTTCAGTTGCTGGCTCTGCGTCAGGGTTAATCTGTGACTTCAGTGTGTTTATCATAACCCCATCAGTAAAATGGTGACATTAACATTTCTTACGCTCTTTCTCCTTTTATTTAGTTTGCCAGCTCTTCCCAGCAGAGTCTCCCATGGAAATGACCTTCTGTTAACATATCCAGAATATCTTTTAAATATCCAAGAGAAGTGAGGAAGAACAGATTACAGATGCAGGATGAAACTCTTTGTAAATATAGAAATTTTTTCCTATCTCTTCTTTCTCAGAAGTCAGAACACATATACACACAAACCCGCATAAAAATCTGGGTAAAATGCTGCTGCTAATAAAATAATAACAAAAAAAGGGATCCGTTTCCAAGAGAGAAATAAGTAAAATTAAAATAATGTGCTAATTTTAATATATTTTCAGCAGAATAGAATATTTAAATAAATCTGTCTGTGTGAAATACAATGAGAAAACTCCCAAGAAGTCATACTAGAGTAATTAAGAAGTGAGGGAAGATTAAAATAACAAAACAAAAAAAAAATTACAAACAAAATTGAACTATAAATACATTGATACATCTGTAAATTGCCTGTAACATTTATGACACAAAATTACATCGAATTTTGTAGTTGTCACTAGCTGTAAAAACACTCAGAAAACTTTGCATAGAAATGTTAAAATAACCTAAAAATATTCTTCAGTTTGAAGAATCTTGGTGAACAGCACAAACATAGCATGGAAAGAAAAAAAAGTTTGTGCAGCCTTCAAATTGTACCATGGCTGCTCCAAAAGTAACGCCTCCTATTTTATTATG
Organism: Numida meleagris; assembly: GCF_002078875.1. NCBI lineage: Eukaryota > Metazoa > Chordata > Aves > Galliformes > Numididae > Numida > Numida meleagris. The sequence goes on along the minus strand of NC_034409.1, from coordinate 65,622,827 downwards.
CTGGCCTACAGTGTCAGAGATGAATGTTGGTGGTAGGGCAATAGAGATTGAAGTTTCCCACCAATATTCTGTTACATTGTGTTGCTGTGTGACAGATGGCAGCAGAGGAGCAGTCTGATAAAATGGTGTCTGACATGGAAGTGCGAATGAAGCAAAGCTGTGTCACTGAATTTCTCCATATGGAAAAAATGGCACACACTGACATTCATTGACACTTGTTGAATGTTTCTGGAGACCAAACAGTGAATGTGAGCACAGGGAAGCAATGTGTGGTGTGTTTTAGTAGTGACAGCAGCAACAGTGGGTCTCCTCCACTGGTGCAAATTTTTACAAGCACAGCATGCAGGCTTTTGTTCACCACCGGCAAAAATGCACAGCTAATGGCAGTGACTATGTTGGAAAATCTTGTTTTGTAGATGAGAATTTGGTCTATCAACTAGTGTTATTGTCGTACTCTCTGTTGTATTTTCCATGGAAACAAATAGGAGGCATTACTTTTGGAGCAACCTATATATATTGACATTACAGCTTTTTCACATTGATGTTACCACTGCCTTATCATCTACCTTAGTCGAATACAAACTTTCCCAGGACATGCTGCAATAAAGAATTACAGAAATAATGAAGGCATGGTCATAAATCCAGGCAGGGATATATGCTTCTTTCCTATTGGCTATAAAAACCAACTGATGAAAGAAATATAATGTAAACTGCAGCTCTGTCATACATATTTTTAGGATGTGATGTCCTGGTCAAAGAAGGATACAGATTTGTTTATCCTAAAAAATAGAACAGAACACTGACCTTGAAGATCAGATCAAGTATAAAGTGGCCTAAAATAACAAACAAGATATATGTCATATCTTCAAGATTCATTTCTCAAGTTTATACATAAGCAACACTGGAGAGGCTGATCCTGGAAAATGACAGTGAGAATCCAGATGCCAAGAGACTGGAGGAGGAAATCAGGATGCTCGGTATATTTCAGTATCACTCACATGGAAATAAATAAATAAATAATAATGTCACATTGGATTAAATCAAAAGGCTCAGTACTAATGGTTGTATGCTGCTCTACTTTGAGTCTAACGGACTTATTCCTGGAGCAAGAAAGCCTTACCCTCGGTTGAAGGACATGAAGGCTACCAGGAGCAGTGAACTTGTGTTTGCAAAGGAGAAATCATCCCTTACCAACCTGATAGACTACTGCAATGAGGTAACTAGCTTGATGGATAACAGGAGAGCAACGGATGTTTTTTAGCTTGAATTCAGTAAGGCTTTCTCCCCCATAACATAGCCAGAGACAAATTGATGACAGTGAGTTGGATTGAAAACTGACTAAACATCCAAGCCCAGAGCTCTGTAGTCAGCCGCAGAAAGTAACAGTTGGAGGCATGTCATTAGCAGCATACTCCAGGGGTCGATATTGTGTCTGCACTGTTTAACATCTTCTTTAATGACCTATACAATGGGACAGAGTACACCCTCTGTGAGTTTCCAGCTTATATAAAACAGGGAGAAGTGGCTGATGCATGATAGGGTTGTGTTGCCATTCAGAGGGACATGGGAAGGCTAGAGAAACAGGCCAACAGGAATCTCATTACATTCAACAAAGGGAAGTGCTGAGTCCTGCACTTGGGGAGGAATAACCCTCAGGCAGCACTATATGCAGAAGACAACTGGCTGCAAAATGGCTTTACAGAGAAGGACCTCAGGGTCTTGGTGGACAGCAAGCTGACCATGAGGCAGTAATATGCCCTTGCAACAAAGAAAGCCAGCAGCATCCTGGGCTGCCATAGGCCAGCAGGTTGTGGGAGAAAGTTCTTGCTCTCTACTCTACAATAGCCAATCTGAAGTACTGTGTCCAGTGCTGGGCTCTCCAGTACATGAGAAACATGGACTTAATGGCCCAGCAAAGAGCCACAAAGATGACTAAGGAATTAGAACACCTTTCACACAAGGAGCAGCTTAGACTGCTCAGCCTGGAGGAAAGAAAGGTTTGGTGGTATCTTATCAATATGTATAACTACATGATGGGAAGGAATGAAGATAAGGCCAGACTATTTCTCAGCAGTGTCCAGTGTCAGGACAAGAGACAGTGGGCACAAATTCAAACATATAAAATTCCAACTAAATACAAAATACACATTTTACTGGGAAGGTGATCAAACACTGAATTTCATTGTCCGGAGTGGCTGTGGAATCTCCACCTTTGGAAATACTCAAAACTTGACTATGCACGGTCCCAGGCAGCCAGCTCCAACTGACCATCCTTGGGCAGGAGAGTTGGAGATCTCAAGAGATTTTTTCCAACCTTAACAATATTGTGATTCTGTAGTAGCTTGAAAGTAAATAAATCCAGTCTCCAAGAAAAACACAAATGAACAAACAAACAAGTGAACAAACAAACAAAAAACTTAGAACAACAACAAAATAGATAAAAGAGGAGAGGAATAGAATACATGACTATATGTTTTGCTTCTAAATTTTCTGCTACATCCAGGTAAGTAGTGCATAACTATTTCCTGTAAATGCTTGCTTGAGTTTTCAGGTTTTTTTCTTTTTCCAACCAGCTTGCTGGTCTTTCCATATTAGGCTTCTAGGTATAACTATGTATCTGAATTTCATTAGTGAAAATTTTAAGCTGAAGCTTAAATATTAATGCAAAACAAATTCTAAATCTTGCTTCAACAAGCAGTTTCTCTGAAACACAAGATCAGAATTAAATTAGCATAGTCAGGGATGAACAAATCTTACAGATTGCAACGAGTTGTAATCCATAAACACAGCTTGAATTCCAGTCATTTAATATCAACAAAGTTGTCATGGAGAAAATAAAATTTGTCTAAAGTAGGCACGAATTTCTGTGTCCTGGGGAAAGACCTACACAAGGAGCTGTGGTTTTGTGTATTATGTATACTTTGTAAAGTTGCAGACACATTAATTAACATCTGCCGCTATACTAGGCACAAAGGAAATATCCTATATTGTATGTTCTCCATACTTTAAAAAGTTGAAGTGACTCACTCCTGGTTAGGCACAAAACAATGGCAAATTCAGAAGAGACTCAGGAATATCTGGAGTTAAATCTAGTAGGTCACATTTATATGTTTTTAACTCCAGGAAGAAATCAACATTGTGATCACTGATTAATAAAGACTGCATTGCAATATTCATATCTGCACTGTATTCAGCTTCTTAACTACAATCAACATTTAAAGGCCTCTCCAAACATTCACATTCCCATTCACTACAAAATGTACTTTGATTTAGGCAGAAATTATCTCCATAAAGAGAAAAATCCTATGTTCAAGATTTATGACGAACTTCCACAGTGATAAGATTTGTGCTAACCCACTGCACAGAATTGTGTTTGACCCTCTGTGAACTCAAGGGTGTGTTATATTTGAGAAGTCCCAAGTCTGTGGTGGAATCTATAAAAGGCCTCTCTTTTGATATTGGTGACAATTTTAAGAGAGGAATACTTTTTTTGTTAGCTAACATGCATTACCAAAAAAAAAAATCACATTTGACCATGCTGCAGAAAAAATTGTAAAGCAGATAAGCAATGCTTTTTAACTGGAAATTCCTTGGTATGAACATGAATGGTGTGTCAGAGAGACAAGCATATGAAAGGAAACTGTCCATAACAAGTTATTGAGTCATTTAGATTAAGGAGTGCAAGTTCGGTATCCATTGCTCCATAACCTCTCTTTTTCATGATAATGAAACCAGCTGTCTGTATATTGCATATCTGCTTTACACTTCACATACTATAACAATTCAGGCCACAGGAAACAGAAGTCACAATGAGAGATGGGAACACCATTCAGGGATTTCATTCGTTGTACATTGATTTGCTTTATACAAGGCAATGTAAAACCAAATGTACTGCTCACCAGTTCACAAAGGAAATAGACACTACACCTGAACCACGCGTTCAGGTTTGTTAAAGACAGAAAAAGCAGACCCAAGGGCACAAAAGTTTCCCAGTATAAAATGTTTGGAATGGAACTAGTCATTTTTCAAAGATCATATCTGTCTGCAATAAGTTATTTTTTAGGTAATATCAGCAACCCCAAAGTGTTGGATCACATGCAGAATTTTTGAGCAACATTGTCATTCTGAACAGCGACTATATAGAATGGCATACACCTTCCATCTTCACAAATTTTCTATGATGAGAAGAATGCAACAGACCATAATGCTTTCAATAGATTTCTGGGTAGAAAATGTGAACTTGTAGCATTGAATCAGACAGAATAATCAGTGCAGAAATTCTTACTAACACCATTCTGTCAAACTGTGTTGTCAATGTACTTGTCCCATTCATCCACGAATAGTAGAGAATATGCCTGGTGAAATAATACTGTAAAAAGATCAAGTTTTAAAATGTAGCCTCTAATTCATTTACTATGTTTTCATTAAAAAAAAGAAAAAGTGGATCTGATCGTTTTCTATGTTTTGTGTAACTGAATATTCAGGCTGATGTATTACACAACACAAAGTATCAGGAATTGGCTATAGTGACTTGTCTTTACACATAATGTGGTAGTTAATCAGTACCATTTATTTTGTTGGAGAGAACAGATAGTTGTACACATAATTCTAAACAAGCAGAAACCTCTACTGTGTTCAGCTATAACAAATTGTGTAAAATCCACACTGCAAAGCTCAGGAGAAGACATCAGTAGAATCATAGAAATGTTGAGTGCAACAGAACTGAAACTCAGGGAGGCTGGAAATGGAGGGCAGGATCTCACATCACAGGCGTAGGCTTGTACTGAAGGCATGTTCTTTCCTGAGATGTTATCATAGTCCAAGCTTTAGTGGGTACAGCAGTACAGCTGGTCAGATGTGTTATAAAGATCACTGAAATTTGAAACATATTTTAGAATCGTGATGATTATATTTCCCATAGTCAGAATTTTTTGTAAGGTAATATTTTAAATGCATGTGTTGCTTCAAAAGGAAATAAATGAAACTTCAAGAAGCATCTTCATTTTGCTACTAAGTACCTAAAAAGACACTAAAAGAATCCTTTATTTATAATGCCTACCTTCTCTTGCAGAATAGCAAGATTTTGAAGTACATAGGCCAGATGCAGTTTGTACAACCGCTAAAGTTTTTCAAGACTTGTGTTCAGTTTTACTTGTGTTAAGTAAATAACTTTTACTTAATTTTAATACACTTAGCCTTTTATTCTGAAAGATGTTTATTTCTCTGATAATTATGTTTCACAATATATCTTAGAAGGGGATAGCTAAATATCCCCATTCCACAGATCTGTACATTTATGCAAATTAAAGACAAAGTAAAGGACATAGAATCACAGAATGATTTGTGTTGGAAGGGACCTTGAAGACCATCTAGTTCCAAACCCCTGCTATAGGCAAGGACACCTCCCTCTAGACCAGGCTGCTCAAAGCCCCATTTAGCCTGGACAAAACCCCATCCAGCCTGGATGGACATATGACTAACACGAAGCAGAGACTGAACTCCTTCAGAGATTCAAATGATCCCCAAGAAACAGACCTCTCAGAGTTCTAAAACAGTGATATCCAACACCAGCAATCTGCAGACTTCTTCTAAGAAATACAAAAATACTACCAAATGCTACAAGTTCTGTAGGTTTCTGTCTCCCCCGCCAACCTAAGTTTTAAAAGTTGACAGGATAAAGGGGGTTGAGAAACAGTTTATTCCTTTCTACCTTGAAACTTCTCATGCTTTGGATTTTAGATCATTTATATTTATCTTCATAGAAAAGCTGAAGCCACTCCGTTGAACTGTTTTACTTATGAGAATTGCAGATGACATCTACTTCCAGATTTTGAAAACAAACAAACAAACAAAAAGGAGCAGCAGTGAAGCTGCAGATGAAATTTAGCTAACTAAAGTTCTATGTCTAGAGGAGACACCAGGTGGAATTGATGATCTTGAATGTCTTTTCCAACCTGAGCAATTAATTCTATGATTCTATGGCACTTTCTGACTGAACACACCAGGCTGATTCCTGGTCAGTTGGTGAAAAACAAAAACACTTATTAACTCATGATTGGAGGGACCTGGACTGAAGGATGTCCTTGGTTTATGTTCTCAGATGAGCAGAGTCAAGAACATCAACTGCTTAGCAGTAAGGAGAGAGTAAATGTTTATAGTTCTTTAGCAACCGTGCCTGTAGTTCTTGAAGACATGTGCCTATGCAAGCTTATAGATGATTGCACAAATGTACTTATAAACAAGGAATAATTTTTAAATGTTGTTAAGAAGCCTTAAACTTTGATCATTTACTGCTGCTTCAGTATCATATAGGTCCATGCAAATGTATTATGCATTCCATTTAGGTTCCTTTGAACCTCCAAGGTAAGATGGAAAGGACCACAAGAAGAATATTAGCTTGGATTTCAGTAAAAATTTAACTCAGTGAGAGTGTATTAACATACTGGGTCTGGTGGGGATAGAGCAATCTTTCCACACAACAGCCCAGATACTGCTGTGCACTTGCAGCTAGAACAGAGGTGATATCACATCAGTGTTTCGGGTATTGCTAAGCAGTGCTGTCATAGCGACAAAAGTTTCTCTCTGAGTCCTCCTAAACAAGGCCAGTAGGCTGGTAATGGGCAAGAGATGGGGATAGAACACAGCCAGGACAGCTGATCTGAACTGACCCAAGGGATATCCCATATTATGTGACATCATGCTTAGCAATATAAGTTGGTAGGGGAAGGAGAGAAGGAGACTTTTTAGGAAAACATTGCTTTTTCTGAGAAACTAATATGTATATTGAGACCTTGCTTCCCAAGAAGTAGATAAACATTACTTAGGAAGTAGAGAGTATAGAGAGTATAGAGAGTATAGAGAGTATAGAGAGTATAGAGAATATAGAGAATATAGAGAATATATTGATGGTTGGACTGGATGATCTTGTAGGTCTTTTCCAACCTAGCTGATTCTATGATTCTATGATCATTTTTAACTCCTTTTGCTTCTCCTTCTGTCATTAAAATGCTCCATATCTCAATTGATGAGCTTTTTTTCATTGTGTTTTCTCCCTCTGTCCTTCTGTGGAGGGGGAGTGAGAGCATTATGGTGGTACTTAGCAGGTCATGGGATGTTAAGCCACCACAATTACCATGTAATGAAAGACATGAATAGTTCGTGCAAACAATTCCAAAGTGGGCTTAAACCAGCTCCTTCCAGTATCAGTAACAACATAGTCCTGGCAGTCCAGAGCCAGATTTCTTCAGCAGTTCATATCAGCTGTGCAGAGCTCTAGTTTATGAGTCCTGAGGTACTTAGCTTTAAGCCAGGTAAATCTAAATGAGGTGCATTTACATCTGACTACTGTGCAGACATGCTTGACAGTATAGACAAAAAGCATAATGTGTGCAATTCAGCATATTCAAAAAACCAAAATCCCAAGGAAATATACAATGGGGTCTTTCGTGGTGGAAGTGTCGATGCTTCATGTAGTGTAGGAGCTTGTAAAAGAAGGCATGCAGGTCAAAGATCAGAAAGAAACCTCTATTCACATTATCCTGAATGATAAATCTTCTAGCTCAAAGTCCCACTGAAATCATGGATAAATTAGATTGTTAAATTGAAATTACTGTTGGACATGGTGGTCAATTATTCTCCAAATACCCAGTGGACAAAAGTTTTCCAATGAAACTGCTATTTCTACAAGAGAGAGGTTAGAAGTGTGCATTATGCAGTTTAAATGCAATTGAAACAAATGCCAAGAAAAACAGTTGTGCATGCCTGACATTGGAGATAATTTGGCAAGTTACCGAAAAGTTTTACTGTGCACCCCAATTTATTGCTGTGTATACAAAGTTATCCCATAAGCCAAAAGTTATCTTAAGCTACGACAAATTTACGTTTTATGCAGAAGAAGAAAAGGTGACAGGGAAACAGAACATTTTTCTATAATAAAGCGTATGATGAGAAACTGTCTTCTACCAGAATAGAACCATTGGAATGCTTTTGTGGTAGAGAACTTTTTGTTTTGGTAAGTATTAAAGCCTGTAGGTCATCTGGAGACTGTTTCCAGCTCAGGAAGTTTTTGAGCATGTGGTTAGACCACAAAGTGATCTAAAATGCTTTAAGAAAATGTGGTTTCTTTTTCCTTCTAAATTTCTTTATGTCACATTTGTCAACAAACACATCACTGCACAAATGCCATGTGATCCCACAGCAAACTGCATTTAAGAGTTGAGATTCTGCTTGCCAACCTCATCTAAGACTCTCCTAAACCACATATTCTTTATGATGGCCAATGAATCTCTTATCACAAAGCTGCATAAGCACTCTTAGCATGCTGGTCTGAAATAATTTTATTATCCTGATAGTTCATGATTCCAAGAAGGCCAGTCATTTTTTTCATGAAGCTCAAAAGTACTGAAAGATTCCTTAACTTTTCCACCAGCAACGAGAGAGCCAGCACTGTACCATGAATGCAAGGACAAATAGAGTATTTGGCAGTGTAGTCAATGAGAGAAGATGTTCTTATCCCTCTGACTGAAACATCTGAATTGCTGTAGGTAAGACCGTCCGTGCATACGGCACTACAAGGAAGACAGCAAGAAAGCCTTTCCTCCATTTCCCACACAACTTGAACTTCATACACCTTCTGTAGTCACTACCCATGGTGAACATTCATTTTGCTAACCGCAACTATTCCAAAATTATGAGCAGGGCTTCAAAAAATTATGGGATTGAAATAATGTTAAGACTGTAAGCAAAACATCACTAGATACTGAGGTCATGGAAGCTGGCATTACTAGTGTTGATGTACTGCTTCCAGTCTGAGGTCAGGCGCAGCAAAGAAGTACATATTCCTATGGCCTGATTGCCACCTCTGTGTCAGAGAGCTTCTGAGATGAACTCTTCTCTCCAATTAGCTCCTTTAATTTTAAAAACATTTACAGAAATTGCCACTGAACCATAGCATTAAAACTAGTGATGCTAGACCTCTGAGCATAAATGTAATTTCTTTCCAGTAACAAATAAACAGAATAATGTTAATTTGTACTTGCTTATCTACTTACACCTATGTGGTGTTACACTATCTGCAGCATAAAACGTCACCTAATTTTCTCCATGAGAGGAATTTGGTTATCGTGATGTAAATTGCTAAACTAAGCTATTTATACAGTCCAAATAGAAAGTATTAAAATTTTGCTTATTCTTAGTTTTAAACAAAGAGACTGTAAAACACCAATAATTCATAGAAACAGAAAATACAGTCACTGAGCACAGGAATGTATTTTATTTCTAACCAGCTGTATAATAATTTGATGGATCCCAGATGCTGCAGAAAAGCAAGGCAAGAGCATAACCATGCAACTTATTTGAAACAGATATATATTGTATAAATTTATGCCTCTAATAACAATGTGATGGACAGAGTGAGAGTTTCAGACTGGATTTACTACATACACCAGAAACCATGGCCCTGTCAGTAAGCTGCCTGACTGGTCAAAAATGAAAGATACTTCAATATTTACTGTGGGAAAGTAAGACTTTCCCAGATAGCCTACATGAAAAAAATCCACCTATTTTCTTCCAAACTATAACAGTTATAAGGAGTTGTGAAGGAGGAACTGAATTCCTGCATTCACTCTAGATGCTTTGGGAAATGTAATGGAGTAATCTCCTCATCAGAGCTATGTAAACAGGTAAAATCCATAAACCACTTCAGATCTGACAGAGCTATATGCAACAAGAAAACATACGAAGAAGGGCAGTCGAAGATCCAGTCACATTAAAGGCCTAAGCTGGCAGCAATAAGCAGGGTAAAAAGGAGAACAGAGAATGGCAGTGGGGAAGAATGAGCATCAGTCTTATGAGAATGGAAAGTCTTCAGATTTTCACAGGGTGAACAATCTGAGAGGGAGAAACCTTTTCTTCGCCATCTTCTCTGTCTGCAGCATGAGGGGGAATTACAGAGATCAGGCTTTCCTAATACTGTACGTTTACACAATCAGTTGTGCAGCCATCTATTTGCCTGTCGAATGCTCTGCTGTTTGCAAAATCAAGCAGCTTTATCAGGAGGTGAAAACAAGAGGGAAAGAGAAAAAGAGATTTTTTGATTCATCTCCACACACAGTCTACAGTTTTATTTAAATCATTTGGAACAAAATCATACTGCTAGGCGAAATCTTAAGTTTGTCTAACCTTCAGTTTCATGTAGCTATAAAAATGAAGGGCCTTTTCTCCTGCAACACACCTTTCTAAAATTAAATAGTATCACTTGACAAGCAACCTAATGTCCCATTTAGGACTCCCCTCGGTAGAGAAACAGGTTTTTACCTACTTTTGCAAGCAGATACCTGTAGAGTTGTGGTTTCCTCAATGCAGCTATGGACACCCTCAAAGTAACTTCAACCCACACTTGGCATTGGAACAGCTACTGAAGTCATCATGCCCAGCTTCCTACTTGCTTCTCTGCCAGAGGTCACCATGAACCCAACAAGGATGATGCTGAATGGGACATGGGAAATGTAGAAGTGAAAATGTAAAGAACTTTCAACTATAAATTCTGTTTAAATGTAAAAATGAAAAACACATGGAAATCCAGTGATTACTCATTGTTGCTGTAATTTCTAGTTTACTGGGATTGCTACAAAAACTTAGTAAAAGAATTCATCTTTAGAAGGTATAATTTATAGAGCGCACATGGAAGCTAAACTATATTCATGTGTGTGTATAAGCATTTATAAATATATCTATAAGATAATGGCTGAGCATTTAAGTGAAACTATTTAAAAAACAAACAAACCAAAATAAAAACAACAACAACAAAAAGAAAACAACCCCCAAACCATAATTCAGGACTCAGTGGTTTATCTACTTTTTACTATGGTCATTTTAGCTAGGAAAATCATAACATCTATTCTTGTCATAAGTATTTAGACAAGATCGTTAGCTACTTTGTTCCAGTAAGTACTCTGTGAATAATTTCTAAAAACCTAAGATCTGAAAAGCCAAGCTTTGCCTGACCTACACCTGCCTGCAGACTGACTCTGTGGCTGTCACTGGTGATGCTTTGCCATGAGGTCTGAAAGTTCTTTCACAGCGGTTATCGCATCTGCAGGATTGCACATATTTGCTGTGTTGCACACATAAGTATTTTGTAGAATGTGCAAATCTAGCATTAAAATTTTCATGAAAGGTGAAGATAAAATGTCTCTTCTCAGATAAGAATGATAAAATAGATGGATTAGCTAAAAGGATTATTGGCAATCTATTGTACACCCTACACTTACTCATATTAGCTCTCTTCACAAAAATTATTTCCAGAAAAGATTTATTTTGAGACTATGAGTAAAATCCTCAATGGAGAGGAAAATATCTGTATATCATGCTCCAATTTTACTGGAAATCTAGCTGTGAAATATAAGAACTGCTTAATTCAGCCAGTGCACAGATACTAACCTTACAGAGAGTGATTAAGTTGGCCATTTAAGAACACAGTGTGGTGCTTTGACAGTTTTCTTTACATTGTGGTATTTAGTTTAGTTCCATACATATGTAATTTCAAGGAGCTTTATTGTTGTAGAGTTGGATCTAGAATATAAAGCACCGGGGACTTTTATGAGCCTGTCTGGACTATCTATACAAAAAAATCCTTGTAGTAGGCAAGTTTAACGCTTTACAACTTCTGAATTTTAATGAATAGGCCAGCATACATGTGTAATGCAGCCCTGTGCTGAATGGACTCAGAAGTGTTGTAATGTGTTGCCACTGGCTAAATTCTGAGGAGAAATGGAGTGGCTGAGACATGTGCTTTAGATCAAGATGATGTGGTACGCTTTCTTCTCACATCTATAGCCATTTGTTCTGGCCAAAGTATTGTGTGTAGAATACAGAGGACCAGGAAGCCAAGATGGCCAAAAATCTAGCTGCATCTAGACACTGTATTTCACAGTCACTTTTGCCTTTTTTTTCCAAGTTCTTAAATTTTTAACTGAGCAATAGCTAACAAGAATGTTCTCTTTGGTTGCTGCAGCTAAATGATCTCAATATCCATAGAACGAAGGTCCCATTTATCTCCTTCAAACACCAGGTCATCTTTTAGCTTTTGGAGTTATTCTTGCAGTGAAGTCCCAGAAAATCAAGTAAGTTAAAATCCCATTAATGTTGCCTTTTTGTGGTTTTTAGAAGTACACTGTGGCACGTTACTAGCATGTACAAAAATAATGTTTATTAATTGCCTATGAGTGTATGATATACGCGAAATTAAATATCTATGAAATTAGATACTTATGGCATACTGACCCCAACTAAAACATTTATAATTCTGTTAAAAACAGCGTTTTCTGCCTTCCAGAGCACCTCATCGTTTCCTTCCTTCTTATTCCCTCACTCAAAACACCACCTCACCTACCCTATAGCTAGTTCTGTACTGTTAAACCTGCTCACATCCACACACATACACAGACACTTTGATGGTTTAGAAAGGAATGGATTTGTTTAGGTGAACAAGCCTGAGAATATTATGTAGGTCACTCTGAAAGTAATGCCTCCTATTTATTTCTGTGGAAACTACAACAGATAGAGCACAATAACACTAGTTGACAGAGTAAATTCTCAGCTACAAAATGATTTTTCCACATAGTCACCACCAGTAACTATGCATTTTCACTAGTGTTGAACAAAAGCCTGCATGCTGCACTTGTAAAAATCTGTACTAGTGGAGGTGACTCACTGTTGCCACTACTGAAATGCACCACCCATGGCCTCACTGTGCCAACATTCACTGTTCAGTATCCAGAAGTGTTCAGCAAGTGTCAGTGAATGTCAGTGGGTGCCATTTTTTTTCCACATGGAAGAATTCGATGATACAGCCTTTGCTTCATACGCACTTCCATGTCAGACACCATTGTGTCAGACTGCCCCTCTGCTGCCATCTGTCACATGGCAACAAAATGTAATGAAACGCTGGTGGGAAGGTTCAACCTTTACTGCCGTACCACCAACATCTGACTCTGACATTGTGAACCAACATAATAAAAATAGGAGGCATTACTTTTGGAGCAGCTCTCTTATCTCTCACAGTTGACTCTGTGTGCTGACTGCGATACTTTTTAGAATGCATTCACCAGCCAAACTAAGAGATCATACTGTAATTTTATGAGGCTAATACATTTTTTCTTCTTGTCTGCAGCTGACATGTCCTCCAGAGCTCCAGAAAGTGCTGTGTGCAGGTAAACCTGAGAAGAAAGTAGGTCAAGTGCCAGTGCATTTTAGAGCACTCAGAAAAAAAAGCACTCTGTCAGGATTGCTATAAAAAATAAAAATCCAAACATCTTAAAAAATCTTGGTCTGTTTTTATTCAGATTTCTCTGATTCTAATCTCACATTAAAACATACAAACTGTGCTTTATTTCTCCTTGATCTGGGCCGATCCTATTTCAAGAACACACTCACCCCAGACCATGTAAACTCTAGGCTCACAGTCTGATTAATCTGAACTGTCTGTCCTGGTTCCAGCCCACTACACTTGTCTTTGGAGATGAATGAGGGATCATGAAGCAGGCTTCTGCCTGAGGGCTGGAATTCAGGAACCCCGCACAGTGGTACTACTTGTTGGATATGGTTGGGTGATGAGCTAATGTGCCTGAGTGAGATACGACCCCTGCAGAAAAAAATTCCCTCCTCATTCTTTTCTCTGTTTAGAATCATAGAATGGCTTGGGTTGCAAGGGACATTAAAAATCACTGAGTTCCAACTCCCCTGCTACAGGGAGGATTGCCATGCACCAAATTAGGCTTGCCCAGGGTTCCATCCAACCTTTTACTGGGACATCTTTTTTCTATGAGGGCCAGCATCTGCTGCCAAACCAGATGCTGCCCATGAGCAATCTAAGTGTGGTTTTGCCATGACCAAGAGCAGCACAGTGTTGGCAATCCAGATCCCAGCTACAAGTGAAATACAGCAGAAGGAACTGCCAAGGTGGACATTCCCAGCCTGCTATAAGACTCAGCTGCACACCAGATATAGCCCTATGGTGCAGTGATGGGATCTCTCAGGAGGTAGCATCATATGCATGGAAAGCACTCCCAGATCACTCTTCTTATTGCTCAATAAGTAGATGTCTGTGGTCTTGATTGCAAGATTTGGGCATGTAGCTCAGAGAGTATGGAAAGCCAGCTACTCCTGTTCACATCCTATGAAGATGCGTCAAAAGTCGATTGTCCCAGAAATGGGCAAATTTAGTGAACTAGCTTGGACGTGAGCAGCAGACTGACTGCAACATTACACAACTCAACATGATTTCATTTATCCTTTTAAAGTCAATTTCTCTTACATAATTTCATTTCATCATTAACTGATTTTGACTGCAAATCTCCTTTCAGCCTCTTTTTACCCCTGAAATCAAGGTCAGATGCACATCTGAGACAGGGCAAGCAGCTGATACTCTCACAACCATAGAAGTAAGCTGTCATGGTAGGGATCTGAGGAAGGTGGACTGAACATCTCCGGTAAGGAGATAGAAGAGAGAGTACATATATTTTTATGAGCTATTCATTGAAACCCAAGCACTGAGTAAATTAGTCTGCATGAGCCACTCTACCCCTCTGTGCTTCTATCTGTCATATTAATTACTGGGAAAAGATGAGAGAATGTATATGAATAATGTCAGCAAAACACGTTCTTTACCTGCTATCAAATGGGAGTAGAGTTTAAGAGAAACTTAAGCAATACAGACACAGCTCTCTGGACAGACTGCTCAGCACTGCCAGAGATTATAACTGCACAGACAGGCTCACTAAACTTGCCTTCATTTGGTGATAAAGTTATTTTAAATCTCTCAAGAGATTCCATTCCACTTAAATGCAGTGTGATAAGCAACATTTAATGATACTCTGAGAGCAACAGCATCTGGAATAGTGAGTAACATATTTTGTCCTTCCCGTTTTGAGATTGGTGATGCTTGTGACCTTCACTATAGAACCGGTCTTTGCAGGCAAAAAAAGGGAAAGAACAAGGCTGAGACACAGTAAGTTTCCCTGAGGAACAGAAAGAGATGAGCTCTGGCACCACTGAGTGTTACACGGCCAGTTTCGCCAAAAGCCAGGTAGGAAGAGAAATAACTTCCCAGGCAACTATGACAGAGGGAAAAGAGACATGCATGACAATCACTAGTCCTTCCTCCCAGGAACTCTCAAGCAGCTCAGCTCTCTCTGTTTACAGGTGAGGTACCCAAAAAACTGCAAAGGGAAAGATCCTGCTGTTCTGGAAAACACACTTTGTAGACACAGGGCAATGTCCTGTAATGCTGCACTGCTGCCACTATTTCTGACAGTTACAAACTGTAAAGCATTTCTGTGTGATTGATTTTTGGAGCTCAGATTGGCACTGTCTGTGTTCCTAGAAACTGCGTCACTGGAAGCTGGCCTCTAGATCCATTACCGACCACAGCTTCTGTCAGTGACAGCAATCAATAGCTGGGAAACACTGCTTTGGGGAAAAAAAATATCAGTCACAAGTGAATTTACCGAATGCAGACTAAAGCAGCTCTAGTCAGTCACGTAATACAGTTACCTCCTTTTCCCCTCCACCCTACTTTAAAATCAGACTTCTATTTGCAAGGGTTTTTTCCACAAGTGTTACGGAGGGGAACTGATTCTCTTCAGATTTTTCATTAAAAGTCCGAGATGATTTGAACTGAAAAAAAGGCACTGAGAAACACAATGCATGTGATAAACTGGAAGGCCACTCTGTTAAATAATCTGGATGTACTTTAAGGGAACAAGAGAAATCATCAGGCTCTGGTCTCAGTGGAAAACTTAACAACTAAAAAAACTAAATAACATATTCTCCACATCCAGTGGTAGAAAATAAAGTTGACTAAAAGATCTACAAAAAGGGACGATTTGCTATGGCACTATCATACAGCATTAGTGTTATCAATCTCTTTTCTCCTATTCCACTGCCTTAGATTGTATCATCTTAGCAACCTACTGACCTTTCCAAATATTTGCTTTCGTGCTTCTCAGTAGCTACTTTTGAATTGAAATTATGTTTGACTTTCAATAAAAATCCTACGAGCTGTTAAAGTGTAATTTCCTTTGATTATGGGGAGAATCTGTAGGTTCACTAACAACAGCTATAGATTGAGTGGCTCTTTGCCATCTGGATATGTTCCTGGGCAGCCTGCTCTGGGTGTCCCTGTTTGAGTAGAGGGTGGCCCGAATGGCCTCCAGAGGTGCCTCCTCAGCCAACCTCACCTATTCTGTGATTCATGCAATTACTGTTATACTTACCTGGATGCAAAATTTTGTTACTTAAATCAGAATAAATCCAGACTTAGTTGGTGAAAAAAACCTTGGTCTTGTTTTAAATGTGTAGTAGAAGGTATGCAAGCTGGGCAAATGCCTTGATGCCTGACAGCAAGAGAATGCTACCACCACAGAAAAAGAATTATTCTGAAAAAGAATCAGGGCCAATTTTTTGCTTTCACTTCCCGAAGTGCTGCCATTACAGGAACTTCCTAGCCCACCTTCAGGACGTATAGTAAAGAAATGAGATTAGGAAAGTGAAAACAATTTTTGGCTCCATATTTAACTGGCCATACTGAAATAGTGGTCCATAGTACCTGATAGCAGATTTCAAAGATTTAGGAAGAAATGAAAGCACTCACAGTTGATGCCCTCCCTGAGAAATCATAATGTGGATGTTGATGGTAAAGGCAGAATAAGAAGGATAAGATGTCTGCCTAGCAGTGCTGGCCAACCACAACACACCCTCCTGGAAATGGAAATATGTTCATGAGTCATTACTGTGCTGAGAGGACCCCTGCTGACAGCCCAGTTGCAGTAAAACAAAAAGGACAACAACTTAAACAAAAAACTTGGCCAGAATGGAGAATCCAAAGGCCAATACCATAGCATTCAGATCTAAATATAACCACAAAAAGGAATCACAAAAGGCAATGGAATAGGCAGCAGTAGTTCATCTATACCTCATGCTGGTGAGCCATGGAGACAGTAGGAAAGACGAGTACAAAGCACAGACAGACAGCCAACATAACATAGTCTGAGCCAGTCTCAGGATGACCGAGAAAAACCTTCAGCCGTCTACTGATGTGTCAGAAGAGAACCCTGGGAGAACTGAAATACTCAAATACCCAAAGCAGCAGAGGGAGCAGCTATAGAGATGAAAACAAAATGTCACTCTTACAACATCCAAGTAAATCTATTCATGTTGCAAGTTGAAGAAATCCGTATCAATTAACTCTATACTCCTCAGTATGGTTAGTTTTAGAGGATGCCTCCGGCAGGCAGTTCCTAGTAGCCTAGGTTAATGGTGAGCTTTTCTAAACAGAGGCCATGGTACACAATCCTATCCATACGCACCATTAAACAAACTGAAATTTTCATTCCACACTGCTGAACATTCAACACGTACTGAATTTAAGTTCTGCAATAAATCAAGGCAATTAAAAATAGTGAATGCTTGCGTTTACATGAGAACAAGAATTTTGAGATAATTACTCTGAAAGTTGGAAGTGGAACCAAGCAATATGTCTAATTAGCTTTAAACGTACTCCTGCTTTTTGGAGTTAGATTGGAAAGGATTTGTAGGGTTTGAATTTCAGAAAGTGTTGCTCAAATACTTGAGCTTTTACACCAGTCTTAAAGTTCAGCATGTGTCACAAACCACTGTAATAATAATGATGGTGATAATAAAACTTTGATAGCAGCCATCTGCCCATTCCAGACAGTTGAATCATTTCCAGGGCTCCCTGAGAGCCAGCACTGACATGGATTTTTATACACTATATCACAGACAGTATATGCAGGGTCTGCAGTCAAGACCTTTCGGTAATGACGTCAAAGAGGTTGTGCAGCCAGCATTTAAAATTGCTGCAGGCTTGTCCTAATGACATTAGGATATAACAAATGAGGAAAGGAAGATATGTATATCAATGCTACAATAACAAGCAAGGACAGCACACTTAGCTCTGCAGGCAGCACTTAGGTTATCCTCCATGGAGCCACTCTCTGAAGTTTGCGTCAGTGGAGGGGGGAGGAGTGTGAATTCCGTGACGAAGGGGCATAACTCAGCTGGGGACTTTTTAGTGTGAAGTCTGGAAAATAATAAAGAAAAAGTTAAGACAGAACTTGAACAAGAAGCTCTAAAGGATAGAGGCTTTAGCAAGATGGTTCAGTTTTCTGCTTACAGAGACAAGAGCCAAGTATACTGTTAAGAACAGTCTGTAGAAGTAAGTTGAGGATTTTTTCCAAAAAAAAAAAAAAAAAAAAAAAAAAAAAAAAAAAAAAAACAAAAAAAAAAAAACAAAACCACACACTTGAAATAAAATAATCAAACAAAATATTCAAATAGCACCCAGACTATTGGCAAAGGTATGCAACGACTCGGTTTGCTTCAGCCCTGCTGTTAACCTACATGCATGCGTATGTGTGGCCACATCTGAGCTGGAGCTTTGCTGGTATGTTCAGAGGGACACAACTGCAAGCTTTTTCTCTAGTACAGCAGCCTATAAAATGTCTCTCTCCCCTGATGCACCTGGATCTGACAGTCCTCTGGATACACTGGAAAGCTTGCAGCAGGTACTTACAAAAAGAGAGGCAGGAAAGCTCATTTCTTAACAGGAAACAGAGAAATAGCAGAGCATGAGTCCACTAGCAAGTTTTATAGGAATTACTTTATGAACTTAAAAATCAACAACCAGGTCAGGTTTTAGGAAGGTGGATGATTTTGTATTTTTAAAATTGAAACTACTAAGTACTTGATATTTTTCTGACAATAAGCATGTATGTATGCTGTGACAGGTGAAAAAAAGCCAGACATGGTGGATCATTAACAGTACTTGTGAAATAAGGTGTAGATGTGTACTTAGTGCAAGTTGGTGCTCTATTCATCTCCTGAAATATATTTCTTGGAATGGTGCCCTTCATGATTAAGTTCTGTAAAGACTCATATCCATGTCAATGAGACTACTACTACATATATAAAATATGTTAATAAATTTTTGTTATTTTCTTTGTCTCTAAAATATCCTAATTTAGCTGTTCAAGCTAAAAACATTGTGCAAATTTTCAGAGTTTCTTTATGCCCTTAATTTTACCTTTATATTTTCACTCTGCTTAACACAATACCTACAGTACTCCAGGTGTATTTCTCAGAAGAGCTACATAGTTTTTCATAATTACATTTTGCAAAAATTCAAAAGCTGAAGTTTATTCCTTGTACCTTTACTTTTATCGTATTTTACGGAAACCATTACAAAGACCTTCAATGAAAAACATCATTTAACAGTTAATTTTAATAATATTTTCAAGCTTTGCTTGTAACTTTATCTAACTGCATTGCAAAAGCATGCTATTAAAAGTGTTTTTACTTGAAAGGAGCCTTCTGCGGACATTTGAAGGTTCCAGGTCTCTACATGTGATGAGTGAAGAACAGAAGCAATGCCACATGAAAGTGTCAAGTGTGAAGGAGGGAAGATTTAGTTTGGATTTCGGGGGAAGTTCTTTACCAAGAGAGTGGTGAGGTGCTGGAACAGACTGTCCAGAGAGGTTGTGGATGCCCCGTCCCCGGGGGTGTTCAAGGCCAGGTTGGATGGGGCCCTGGGCAGCCTGGTATAGTATTAGATGTGGAGGTTGGTGGCCCTGCCTGCAGCACCGGGGTTGGAGCTTTGATGATCCTTGAGGTCTCTTCCAATCCAAGCCATTCTATGATTCCATGATCTGGGATCTTATAGTTTAAGGTCTGGACATACAGTATGGCCATGAAGAAACAGTGACAGCTGCAAGGGTGCATCTAGGGATATTGCCTGCTCTTAGGAAGGTCACCTTGAACACAAATACTGCCTAGATTCTTTTTTCTTTTTTCTTTTTTCTTTTTTTTTTTTTGGATTACAGTCACTGCTTGCACAGTCACTGCTAAATGTCTGATGAACATGGGGATCCGGCAACTTGGAGCGCAACTTCACATTTCAAAATACACACTATTAGCAATTGTGGCAAATGGAGAATGACTCTAACATCCTCCTGTGAGTAAAGGAAGAGGCACAAAGCTAGGGGAAAGGGAAAGAAGTAATAGAAATGCAGCCAATGAAACACAGTCTGACAAAGACCTGGACTCCTAAGATCATAGGGCTGCCTGCACAGCATGTCCCAGATGGCTGGAATAGTGAGACACCAAGATGATCTATTGCACAGCATACTCAGCACCCCACCTACATCAGACCAGGGCATGTAATAATGCTAACAATGGCATATGTTTGGCATTGAGTTTAGGGCAGGGAATAAGGCCTTGGCCTTATTATCTGGTCATTTTATTGCCTGGCATAACTGCAGAATTCTGAAGCAACTAGAGAAAGATTCATGCAGAGTATATCCCAAACATGAAAACCAGGGAACACATGGGAAACAGCTGAGGATCAACAATGTGTGTGCTCAGTGCCACCTCCACGTTAAGTCTGGGGACAGAAATGTATCTGGCCATAACACAAAACAGATAGTCTCCAGTTACAGTGTTTGTTCTGAATCTCTTCCAGCCACTCACTGAACTCCATAAAGTGGTAGAAACATTTAACAAATGCTTCCATGATGATACTTCTACTACTTATCTTAGGAAAAGGCTCACTTGATATTGGTCTCCAAGGACACAGATAACCCAGCAACTGCAGTACAAAGAACTCAGCCAGCTACTTGACTGCTGAACTCAACATTTTATTGTCAGTTTTCCCAGATGTTCACACACTCTGTCTGAAACTTTTTCTAACCCAACTGCCAAACATTTTTCTTGAAAGGAAGAAAGAAAGGAACTTAGGAGATTACGAATTCAGTACATAAAAGAATTTCAAGTAGAAATATAAATACAGAAATTGAATGGTGCTTCTTCTGAGCTAAGAAACATCAAAAACCTGTGTCACAGACCTCAACTGTTTATCGTAACCTGCTATACTGATGTTCCATTCCAGCTCTTAGTTTATTCTTGTGAAATACCCTATTCATATACCAAATATATAGCAGTACTCAAATTCATTGCACGAAAGCCAATGACTGTTTTGAGGGATGTAACAGATGGGAAATACAGGGCAAATATTCATTTCAGAATTTCCTGAGGAAAAAAAAAAGGTAATTAAAAAAAATCAGGTCTTTGGGATAACTGCACTACATAACTAAATCTTGTAAAACTTACGTATTAGAGGTCAATTTTCCAGGTTGGAAAGAATGAGTTGGATGTTTGACTGCTTCTGTCTTTGAACTTTCACACCACACACTGTTTCATAGAGACATAAAATCTCATAAATCCAAAGCCTACTAAACAAGAGGGGAAAAATGGCTGCAGACTTTCAGAACTGATCTATTCAACTGTTAACTCAGTGATACTTTGAGAAACATCTATAAATTTTCAGTAAATTTGAATCAAGACAATTTTCTTTGCAAAAGCTCTCTCTAATCAGAATTTTCATAAATATTCATTAGATCAGTGTTCTTTTATTTTTTTCTTCTCATTTAAGACTTTCTCTTGAGATCTATTACCTGCTAGGATTAATTCCATAAAAGAAAAAATGAATTCTAAAAATATGCATAATGTGTAGAGATGGAATTGCTCAGACTGCCTTATTCAGCACAAGACAAGCAGTATAAAATATAAATATACAATATAAAAAAATTTATAATTTTTATAATTTTTAGTATATGCAGAAAAATACGTATTTTTAAAAGTTCCTGATGGAAACTGTAGCCTATTTCAGTTCCAGAAACTCAATTTTCGTATTCCACTATCAAGGAAAGTAATAAATATGAAAATTTCAACTTCTATTAGATGGAGTAATTACAGTTCTAAGGCAATCATCTATTTATGAACTTATATAGTGCTCTTTGCATGTCACAGCATTTTTTCAGCATAAAACAACAAAGCTCTCTTTTTGTTCACATAGTCGCAACTTAAAAAAACCAACAAAACCATAAGAAAATTTTCCTTCAGTTTGGTATCAACACCACATAAATGGCACAGCTCAGTTTGTATGCTGAACTTGAATGCTGGCATCCAAAATAGAAGGAATGATTCCAGTCTTATTACTTCTTTTTTCATTTCCCACTTCCTTCTCACTTCTCTGATCATCAATAACTTACTGCTGCTTTATCCTACTATTCCCACTGAAAGACATTGATTTAAAGGATCTTAAATGAGGTTAAAAACACATCTCAGCTCAAAGTGCTTTCTGACATACAAAACACAGGACAAAACTCAGTTCATGCAAACAAAATCAAGCTTCTGAAAGCTTAATTGCACTAGGGTAGCCTTTGTGGGCTGAAGAATGCCGCAAAAGGAAAAGACAACAAAGATCACATAAGATAAACTTTTGCAAAACTTGCTTCAACCTGTAAAGTTTTACCATATTGTTTCATTACTTGGACACAAATTTTTGCAAAGTATAATGCATGACCTATTTGTTAAATCAGGAGGCTCCTGTATTCATTGCCATTTTGTGGACCATTTCCAAAAGCATTCATAAAACAAGTCTTTGTGTGCCTAAATGTGCATAATTTATATCTTCTTTTATGATTTACCTTCACACTTCTAGAATACCTCATCAAACAAGTCCATTCAGTAGCACCACTTAGGCTTTACACATTCCCATGAAGCAAGTATAATTATCTAACTTTACATATGAATAACCTCAAATGTAAGCCTATGTTCATTCTATCTAACGTTAAGAATCCTGATCTTAGGCTCTCTCAATGTCCAAGAATATATAAAAAGCTTTTCCAGTGAAGAATTCAATCAAAAGTTAGTTCTGTGGCTGAGAAAGGACACTATGGAGGGTCCCCAACAACACTGTGATTTTAGACATCTAGCTTAGATGATCTCTGAAAGACTAGACACTTCTAACTCCTCAGCAGTGAAACCTAGATGAAATGAATTGCATCTGCAAAACTGTTGGAGCACAGTGGGAAAGCACCACAACATTTAGTTTTAGGCACCTAAGCTAAGGTTAGTCACTGGAGACTCCAGTCTAACTCTGAGAACTAAGTTCTTAGCAGGCTCCACTGACTTTGTAGTGGATTACTAAATTCAAGCAATATCCTACACTATTATGACAATACTCATTAAGAGTACTCTCTCCATCATCGGAGCCCAGAATGTGGCATATGTTAACACTTTCCAGTGGAGACTTCTTGCCAAGACAGAGTGCTTTGCAATACCACCTCTCAGACAGTTAGCTGAACACCTGTCTAACTTCTAGGACACACAGGCATTATCCAGAGGCAGTATTAAAAAGAAATTTTCATGTGAATTAAAAAAAAAGTTTCCATTCTCAGTTGAACAAAGTTACAGAAGAGGTACACATCATCATCATAACAACCGTATAATGAGGGAGAAGTAAAGGGCTGGGAAAATATGGCAGTGTTTCACAGGAAAAGCTGTATGTCTTTAATCTTGTGCTTAAAAATGAACCAGATAGAGAGAAAACCTTGGCTGGGTTCTGCAGAGAAGACACAGAGGCTGTCCTTGCCTTCCCAGTTGCACACAATGGAGCTGCTGTGGGAAAGACATGCGATATGACAGGATGTGCAATCAGAACAAAGGCACAAAGACAATCTTTCCAAGCTATTTAGGTCCAGCAGAAGTTGTAAATGCTGGGGATCACAGTTCAAGAAAGAGGTTATTCAAGTGAAAAGGATCAGGACAGAGCAGCAAATTTATATTTATACATGAGGAAACTATAACATGTAAGAGTAGGCTAAAGAAAATAGGGCTGTTTTATCTGAAGTATAAAAAAAAGAGCACACAACAGAAATCTTCAGTTATTGAAAAAGTCGTGAAAATGAGGAGAATAACTTTTCTTCATGGTTAAGGCTGATGAATTTGAACATGAGTGAAAAAAGGGGAAAATTTATGAAGTAGCATATTTAAAGAATTCTAATCTATGGAGGTTTTACAGAATAATTTAGACAAATTGACAAGGGACAAATATAGGCAAGACGACCTCTTTGAGTCCATTAGACCTTTTGGATCTTTGTGCTTTTAAGGCTTAATATCTAATAGCAGTATCTGAACTACGAGTAGAAGGTGTGTGGGGTAAGGTTGACACAGGATTTCTCCCTCTTATGCTACTCACAAAATAGGACAGTGCCACAAAATCATTCTCTTACGCAGCCTCCTTTAAGTATTGGTTTGTAGCTGTCAGCATTGGGCTGAGTGAATGAAACTGAATCTCTTAGGGCTCATTGGTTAGGGCTATTTTCCAGTACTGGAATATATTAAATACCAGTAGAAGAATTCATCTTATCTTATCAAAGTCAATCTGCAACTCCTCTACATTTCTGGGAGTGCTTAAAAAAAATAAATAATTTGAACATATTGCTCCAGATTGTGATAAAATCCAGGCACATACCAAATACTTCTCAAAACCTTTATTCTTAGGGAAAGAAGAGAGGACCAGAGTGGATATACGGCATGTTCTAGCAAGCCTGACGGATCACTGGATAAGGACTTCAGGGCATGCCAGAAAGCACTTCTGGGTTTCAGTGAGGATATATGGCCAACCTGGAGTAATACATCAGATGGGTGGCAGGCTTGGCGCTGGAGTGGTGTTTCTGAACATCTACACCTCTTATCACCTCCAATGAGACAGTGGCAAAAATGGATGCACATACTTTGAATCTTTTTTATGCAAAAGTCATCTGTGGCACACATGGACTTCCCTATGTTTAGAAATTATTTTTATGTTTTCTTTGGTTTATGATTTTTCAAGTCTTACCCACTATTGGTAAGACATTATTTGTAGCATACATGATTTACCGTAGACAGAAAAAAGGTTACATAAACATCCTTCACTGCAGGAAACCTTGCATCATGCATTTTGAAAGGAAAAATAGATTTAGCTTTTTACTATTTTCATTTTCTCCTATAAAGTCAAAAAGATTTCAGGGGGCTTCTTTCTTCTTGAATTTCCTGGCTTTGTTTTTCCTTTCTTGTTTTCATGTATTCCAAATTCTGTAGTCTTTAAATAAGTGAACAACTAGCTTATAACAAGAAGGAAAAAAATTACTAACTTGGCTCATGTTTGAAAAGTCAGTAGGGATTTTCTAGTATTTTCTGAGGACCTGTAGGCACATTATGGCAAGGACACATAAAACAGTCTCCCAGTGTGGCGTTAACTAAGATGGGCAGATCATGTATTAAGTTTCAAAATATTTCAAAGATGCAGTTTAGTCAAGAGAAAAAAGTGATTAAGAGATTTGTTATCTGTATGCTGTCTCCTACATAGGACGAGAATTATTTTTTCTCCTATCATAAGAAATTACCACTACGAAATATCCTTCTTAAAAAGAACATAATTGAATTAGAAATCATTTGAAGTAGTTGCTTTCTGTTTTTGATTAAGGTGAACTGATGCAATAAAGATAAATTGCTGATTCCTGGGTTTGAATTGTCAAGAATGAAACTAAGAGGGCTTTCCTTGTACAGAGCTAATATTAATTATTGGCAATTAATAGCATAATTCTAGGTCAATTTTCTTTTTATATAAATTTTATTGAATGAACTGAACCATATGCACCATGTCATAATGGGAAACATCAATAAACTGTTACAGAAATTTTTCTTTCATT
The DNA here is from genome assembly GCF_002078875.1 of Numida meleagris. Classification (NCBI taxonomy): domain Eukaryota; kingdom Metazoa; phylum Chordata; class Aves; order Galliformes; family Numididae; genus Numida; species Numida meleagris. The sequence continues at coordinate 65,597,217 of NC_034409.1, read as the reverse complement.
TATATGCTGAAGGTTGTTGTAAGAGTTCATGTTCTTCAGCTTAGATACAGCTGCACGGCATTTGATAGCTTTGCCTGGTTTTGTTAATTTAACGTCAAGAAGAGACCATTTTGCTTTAACATTTTATAGAATGTTTATACTTTAAATATTCCATGTCAAAACTAATTTTCCAAGCTAAGTTCAGAGGAGGAAGAAGTTTAGTTCGTGCTAGGAACAGAAGTTAACACTTAGAAAGGAGTCAGTACAGGGTCACTGACAACAGACAGAAGTTTCAGAAACAACAAAATCCTCTTCTTATTAGCCTAGACCACAGAGGTAATCCAGTTCTCCCTTTCTCCCTCCCCTAAACTCTGGTAAGGGAACCTAGGGGCTCGTGCAGGTCTAGCAAATAAAGCAAAGAAGGTGAATAGAGAAACACCTGTAAAGGGTTTCCAGTAATTGTGAGCAGAAAAATTCTGCCCCTGATAGGGAACAGCCACATCCATCACAGCTGTGATTCTACCACACGTATTCCTTATGGGAGTCTCACCAAAGAAACAAAATCTCTATGTAGGCATTTAGATCCTAGAAGGCCAGTGTAACCCAATTTTTTTTTTTTTCAGGCAGTAGCACAGCAGCAAAAAATAGTTTTGCCATCTTAGTCTTACATGCTTTTCACACTTTCTTGTCACTCAGATTCTGATTGCCCTGACTTCTGACTGCCCCATGTCATCTTTCTTCTTCCAGATCTGTTTATGTATACACTTCTCTTCCTGCTGACATCTTCTGTAAAACCTATTAAATGCATTAAATAATTATAACTTAATTAACAGAATGTTTTCACACCATAACTTTGTTTCTTGTAAATTTTCCCTTTCCCCGTTGTGCTTGTGAAAAATGACACAAACTGAAGCAGTCAAGAGCAAGAGAAAATGACCTTTGGAAAATCACTAACATGAGAAAAAAAACAACCATGAATGTTGCCCTCTTGTATCTCCCAGGTTGCTGCTGTAACAGTAGAGAAAGGAAAAAATTGAATAGTTCACAAAGTTTTTCTGCACCTAGAGAAAACACTGATGTGTGCACCAAAAGAACACCACAAATCACCACTAGTTTTATGATCTCTTTTTGCCCATATATGAAATCACTTACCTCTACAAATGACTTAATCATCCATCAGTGTTTCCTCTTTTCTGCTGTGATCTTCCTACATATTGCTTGATACTATGGAAGTCAAGGATTAAAGGAACTTAATTTGGTCCAGCATCACAGACTTTTGCAATTACAAGTTTTTCTGCTCTGCATATACAAATGACATAAAATGACAGAGATTAATTCATAGCTTGTTTTTATCTGTTTCACGATTTTCAGACAGAATAGGGTAAAGAAGATTCTTGTTTGCTTGACTAGTCTTAAGTTGAACACAAGACAGTTGCCTCAGGTTGCACTAGGGGAGGTTTAGATTGGATATCCACAAACAATTCTTTGCAAAAGGGGTGACTAGGCATTGGAACAGGCTACCCAGGAAGGTGATGGAGTTGCCATCCCTGGAGGTATTTAAGAGATGTGTGGATGTGGCACTTAGGGAAATGCAGACTTGATGTGTTATGTGGATGTTTGGATTTGGTAATCTTCAAGGTCTTTTCCAAATTAGATGATTCTATGATTCACCTCTGAGTGATCCATTTGTTCTGACTGTTTCCCTGGAAAAGGTATGCAGTAACAGCAGTGACAGTTCAAATCAAGTTGGTTTTGGGAAAGTCCTTGAACTTACTATAACTGCAAGCAGTTCTGATGTCAAATAAAATGCATTCAGTAACTGTGATATGCAAAAAGCCAGCCGAGACTGTTAAAATGAATGTTCACGATGAGAATAAAAATCAGTTCAAGATATTTCATATAGGACGTGGACATTAAACTCTTGAACTTCTTTCAGAAGAAGAGGCCAGGAATTTGAATCTTAACCTTATCCTATGGAAACTATGGTTATTGGTGACTGACACATTCAACTGTGACCATAGTAATTGTGATTTCAGATCATCCTATGCAACTTCTTGTCAATGTTTTTAGGTGCAATCAGAATTTGCTCCAAATAATATAGCTAAAACCAAAATAAGATGTTGATTTCCTGTAGGAACAAGAATGTTCCAGCATATCCACAAGTAGAAGTTTTTCTTCATAAGCAGAGAGATCACATTGCTGAGTTAAAAATTATTTCAACTCCAATTACTCTGTTCGCCAACCTCTTCCTCCCCACCCAGCCAAGGACTCATGCCAAGATCTAGATAGATCCTTGGCAGACATTTTCATGACATGGTTGGCTTGAAAAGGCATGGGAGGAATTCCAGCACTGAAAATTCAGCTGCAGGTGGAAAAGCACAATCTGGCATATGCAATGGCAGTCATCTCTACACACTGCCATTTATAATATATTTTTCTGGCTCAAAAAAATGTGTGATCATAAGCACTTTGTGTAGCATTCAATTACTGCATACAAGCAACTCTATCACTGCATACACAGCAGTATGACTGAATAGTTGGCTTACCTTTGAAATAAATCCTTAGAAGTCACAAGCCTTTAATCAGTTTGCATTTTGTTCAGTTGATGTCATCATTCCCAAATAGAAAGGAAAAGGTGCTTCAAATCCATCTCTGAATGAGTGGCTGAGAATGGTACCACAACCACAAAAAGATGCACAGCTAATAGTCAGCAACATCCTCTATTCATTGTAATGGATGAGTGCAGACCTGGACTGCAGTTGCTTAATATACTTGAAGGTCTCTGTATGCTGGCAAATCCCTCTCTAAGGTCCTCCCCTGCCAACAGGCAGTAAGGCATTTTAATGATTAGTGACTTCTATGAAACAAAGTTGTTGTAGTAATTAGAGCAATTCTGGAAACATTTGAGTTCTTTATTTGGATTTTGGTTCAGAGACACCATCAACAGCCCTTTGTAAAATTGTATAAGGGACCTCCAGAGTTGATCTAGTCTCAGAAAACCTACCAGGTATACTCAAAGCGATGGCTTCCTATTTCTAGAGCTCGTTCACACACTTTGCATAACCTGGAAACCTGGTGTTGAGTGCAAGCAGGCAGCAGCAAATGAGCCTGTCTTAGCAGCAATGCGACAGAAATCACATGGAGAGAGAGTTCTCCTGTAACAACTTGACTGCTGAGGCCATGTAAGGAGTGAGAAGTTCCAGATGGGCTCTCTGCCAAGTGGGGTACAGCATCTCTTGGGGGCACAAGGCTGCCTCCCCAGGAAGGCCATCCAGAGCACAGGCCAATGGTGCTCTCTTGTGCACAGTGATATCTTCCCAAGCCTTTGGCTCCTTTATCAAGGTTGCAAGTTAGCTGGGCTTCTCACAGGAACAGCAGTAAGTCTGTTTCATGTGTATTTCTCTGGAGTGGAAAAGAATAAAAATAATTAATTACTCTGGGAAAAAACAAAGGAAAAAGAAAATAAGTATTTCCAGAAGAGCAAAATGCTACTTTGGGTCAAATGTTAATGACCCTGGGTTTGTGGCAACTCACCAACAAAGACCAGAAACCAGCTGATGTAGAAACTGGTGACACACACAAAGCCACACAGGCTCGAAACCAAAGCCACTTGGTAGGTGAAGATCTAAAACCAAAATTCAAGCCTGGTTCATGAAAGCTTAGCAAAATGGGAGATTACAGTGAAGAAATAACTTGTCAGATTGCCTTCCATCCTCTCTAACAGTAAGATACTTAGGAGAGAAGACACCTCTGGGGAACCATCCTTGATTAGTCCTGAAATGCTACCATAATATTACTACTACTACTATCGTTATTATTATTATTATTATTATTAGAGTTTTCAGAGGAATAGGAGGGATTATTTTCATGCCATTTTGGAAATAGGAAGAAGATAAAAACAGATCTTATGTGGAATGCTGGCAATTGAATATAATGCTTTCCATGCTTAACTTAAAAAACTGAAGATCTTAAATAAGTATATGATAACTAGTGCTAATTCATTACTAAAGTAAAATTGAGTTAAAAATGAACAATTTTCAAGCCTTACTAGAATCTCAGTTCTTAAGAAGTCCTCCAAAATTGAAGTAACTCCTATTTCACTACAAAACAAAATGCACAAGAATTTGCTGCCGCAATAGGACAAGTCATTTTTACCTTTAAATGAAAACACCAAGACCTAGAAATGACTCAGCAAGGAAGCATTTTCTCCAATATCAAGAACAATCTAAATGAAAACCCTTGGTATCGTTTAGAACCATAATTAAAAGAAATTGGGCTTGACAGATATCAAGGTTATTTTCATTTATGTTCATCTTCACCTGGCACAAAATTGCAACGGCAGATTAAAGTACATCTCACAAGAATTCCTCACTGCTAAACAGTTGCTAGTTTTACAGCAGCTAAATTTTTATTTCATCTGTTTGCCATGTATTACCTTAACTCTTTAATTACAATTCCTTATGCTTTTTTGCATTAGTGATATTTACCTCTCCTGCCATGAAATATGGACCCTCTTTTCCTATGACAATGAAACAGAGACCAAGAAGTAGGTAGCAGTCTTGGGACAAAACAAAATACTACATTCTTTGCCCCAGGCTGCGTTATATATATGTTTTTATTCACTGTAAATTATACTGCTCAGACACCCCATCCATATATAAGAAATGAAACCAAGAAAGTAGTTATAACAGGGCAAAAATCAGAACTTTGAATTCCTCCACATTATTCAGACTCCAGCCCCTGAATCATAAACCACATTCATGGTTTTGGCCATGGATCCTATGCAAACACTGTAGAGGCACCTCTTCCAGTGAGGTTCAGCTACTGCCAAAATCTTTATGGAACAGTCTGTCACTTTCCTGAGATGGAGATCAGAGCTCAAACTTTCACAGAAGAGCAGCTGATCCATATTGCAACAGGTGAGGACTGCCCCAAGAAAATAAGCACAAGGGACAGCACTCCCATTCTGATGTGAACTCTCATCAAGAAGTTTGCAAAATCCTTTGACTCTCATCAATCAGAATCTGAGTCCTGGCCCTGACTTGTGCACCAAACTCAAATTCTGACCTATGTCTAATGTAGATCTCAACACTGCCTATTGAACTTATCTTTATGCAAACCACTCATAATTTCTGTGAGAGCATGGGCTATGTTATTTCTTTCTCTTGTACATAAGGAAACAAATAAGAAGGGTAAGAAGAGTGAGAAATGTGCTCTGGCTATAAATAGAATTCCTTAACTGCCTAACCTGCTTCAATTAATTCATTATACAATTACGGTTGTCAGTTCTTCACTGTGAAGAATCCTTTTTAACTTCTTCTCCAGAACTATGATTTAAACAACACAAAATTAAGAATTTCCAACTGCAGCAAAACACAACCAATTATAATCAACAGTGACAAATTCTAACTTGACAGTAGGCATAATTAACTACATAAGAAATTACCCCTATGATAATGTTCAGTACGAAGCAATGACATCTTCAGAAACTTGCGCTCAGTATTAAGTGCAATCACAAAATTCTTGTGGGCTAAGTGATTAAATACCTAGCGCAAATGTTGAAGGTCCAGCACCCAAGATTTTTTGGGGAGTACCCCAGGTTTTTGTGGTGTTAAGTTCCCCCAAGTGAAAGACTCTTCTCCTAATGTGTTCCATCCTTAGAGAGTATGAGAGGATTCAAAAGACGTGGCTGAGACCTAGGCACATTCTGAAGAGAGCCAATGGCACAAAATAGATCTTTGTTTCTGGTCACCTCTCTAAATGTCTGGTATTTAAGAGAGATTAATTCAGCTATGCTCCTGAAGTTTTGACAGGTTTTCTGTTAAGCATCAGGAAGTGATTTTTCTTTTTAATTTTGAAAGTTTTTCTCAGTTCTGGCTTTATTTCTGACAGAATGGCTCAATCTTTTGTCACTCTCCCCTAGGATACAGTCACTCAAACCTACCTTATTACAGCAGCTTAATGAATGACAGCATCTCAGCCTAGCTTGGTAAATAATGCAATTGATTTTCAGGGACAAATAGTCTCTCCTGTATTGTTATAATCTTAGCTGTGCTTGTTAGCTTGTCCTTGCCCTCAACAGTGGGTCAGAGGGCTTATTTAGACTGGGAAATGAAACACAACGGAACTGTGAAGTTAACTTGCTCTGTAAGTAATTGATATTTTTGTAGTATGTGGGATATTTTAAACTGAACAAGATGAATAATTACATTAGACCTCACCATGAAGATTGAAGAAGGGTAGTACTCAAATCTGATGTGCAACATTTAGCAATCATCATTGCTTCAAAGAGTTGACAGTGTGACAGAGCCACCTGGGAAGTCTGGTGACAGTGCAAAAAAAGAGAGAAAAACTTTTCAATTTCATAAAATACATTGTAATTATTATCATGCTCCACTTTAAGGTCACTGATAATAATATTGCTTTACACTTGCATTCTGTGGCTTGAAAAACCATAACAAACATCTACAGAATGAAATCTCGGCCCTATTTAGGTTATCTAAAGTTTGGCCACTCAGCTTAAAAAAGCCAGAGTTCATATTTATAATATTCTCATTTTCTATTATTGAGCATTCTCTTTCAAACTTTTCCATTTAGAAAGCTGTCTTTGGATAACAAAGCAAACATGCAGTGGATACAGAAATCCAACAAGGAACGAGCCTCTATTTCTGAAAGCGTTCCAGACCACTGGATTTTTCATTAATTAGTATTTCTCAGAAAGTTACTGATTAGCCTCCCAGCTGTTTCTAACACTTCAGTCTGAAACAGCCCAATAAAAACAAAATCAACTTTTAACATTTTTAAATCTAATAACTTATAACTCCTAGCTTTTTGTGTAGGCCAAGCTGACCAGAAATAAACTGGACAGAAAATCAGTAAGGAAAGCAAAGACAAGGCACAGAGGAACCACTTCAGAAACCACAGATGAGAAAAAAATTAGATAAAAATTGAAGTTGCTGCTAAACTACGCCCATCACTTCATAACTGAGGCCTGTTTTTCACTTGCATTCCTAATCCTTCTAGGGCTTGAAATACTGTCAGACAGTTCCATACATATAAGTGCTTATGGTGTAAGTGCTTATGGTGTCCTCAGTATTGCTACTACAGACAAATAAGAACATATGATGCAAAAGGTATACTGGATTCAGGATAATTCACTGGTGAGTAGACATGCATTTCTGTGAGAAATGATGTAGTAAAACAAAACACTGACAGAACCTGTAAAATAACCTGATATTACATCACTCTGAGAAAATGAAATACCTACATTAATCTTACAATATTATTATTTTACATCAGTGTCATGGTTTTGTGATTTTCGGTTATTGGTATTCCACATCATAACATCATGTAGTGGACATACCTAGTTCTCAGAAGAGAAGGACTACTACAGCCCCCACGGTACTTTGCTCCTTTGTTACCATTTTCCAGCCGGAGGGAAAAGATAGAAGCTCGCAGTATAAAAACTTGCAGATCACGAGACCTCGTCCCTTTTTTCCGCCGTCTCTCGTCTTGGCAGCACCTCGCTCTCCAGCCGTCTTATCGTTGGTAGTAGAGTAAGGCCTACCTTGATTTTGGGACATTCTCTCTCTCTGTGTTGGATTTATCAGCTTAAATTGTAATTATATTGTATTATAGTGTGTTGTTTTGCATTCCGATATTTTATTTAGTAAATTAGTTTGTTTCTCCTCAGATTGTTGCCGCTGTTCTTTGCTCTCAGGGCCATCTCCCTACCCTTTTCCCCTTTCCCCTTTTCCCGGGATGTGGGCCCTTGGGTCCCCCGTCCCCTTTGTCACGGAATCGGGCCAACGCCCGTAAACCGTTGACAATCAGGGATGAAGAAAAATGCATTAGAAGACTGTTTATTTTATGGTCCAAATATAAGGCCCATTTCCCTGGCTTTTTCTTCACTAATAAATACATAGCAGCATGAATATTTAAAATAACAAATTAACAGGACACTTCACTGCACACACTTACATCCCTGGGGAGAAGATGAGAGAACAAACAATATGTGACAGATGTTAATCACATAGCTTAATGCACTGTTGGAAGTGGGTCAGAGATAGCAATGAAGAGTGCCCCACTGGAACCACTGGAATAGAATTAGAATAAATTATAAAGACCTATAATCAAATTGAAATATGAATAATGAATTTGTTTTGAAACACAGCGGTATCTGTTATATGTTTTGAACACGGATGTTCTGTGGAAGGTAGCCTCTCTTAGCTAGCCAGCTGAAATCAGAATCAATATTCAGCTTTGGAGATAGCAATTAAGCAGACATAGTTAATATATGGAGATGTAGTTAAAGCCAATCAGACAGAGAAAGTGAATAAGAGCTTAATTGATCTCCTTAACTGCATTTTTCTTAAAAATGCCTTCTGATCATATTCATAAAAACATCGAACAAAATCAGCCAGTATTTTTTCATACTGTAAGGAAGGCATTAACAAATATACATCAATTTTTAATTATTATTTAATTTCAATTCTCACTTCTGTTCAGTATGTGTACCAACTGCTACTTTATGAAATGAATGTGAAGAAATCAACCTAATTTATTTATTTTTAATAAGAAAGAGGGATGATCATGTTGGAAAATCATTGAATTAGGTTTCCAAAGACAAGAATTCACTCTTAGTCACTACAAAAGACTTCATGACTAGCACTGAAACCCCTTGCTAACGTATTAACAGCAATGAATGTTAGGGAAGATAAAAAGGATGGTGTTTTTACACCATGTAATTTTGGTCTAGGTAGAATTCTGGACAGCACATTTTATGGTTATCAATCTTATCCCTACCACTATATCTGCTACATCTGTTTAGATAACTATGATTCACGTTCCTTTAATTCACTAAAATTTTAATTTGTTAGCAATCTTGGCTAAGGGAAAGTTCAACTTCCATGTAAAAGAGTGAATAAAAATTTATCCCCTTTTATCCATTTTCTTTGTCTCTTTCAAATATAAATGAAATGGACAAGAACTACTTCTAAAGCTTTAAACTAATGCCTAGGATAACATGAACATGATTTTGACTGGGGCCTCCGTTTACTCAAGTAGAAATTAGAAACAACAATAAGGCCTTTTGGAAGAGCTCTTCCTTTTGTAATCTGTCCTAAAGGGAAAGGATTTTTCACTTCAGAATGACATTTTATCCTACATTTCTGTAGAAATAGGAAAAAAAACCAATACTGACAAATCATTGGCCTTTTAATTTTGCTTTGGCTGCAGTTTCTTATGGAGTCTACAAAACTAATACCACAAGACAGACATAAGTGAATTCATGCACAACTTGACCAGTAAAGATCACAATAGATCCAAACATCTTTAAAAAATGCAAAAAAAGCTACAAATCCTTCTAATTCCAAGATGACTCTAAAAAAAAAAAAAAAAAGCAATCAGTATCTGTTTAACACTTGAAGATCCCTAAGCTGAATACAATGCCTTAGAGATTGTGCCACTAGATCTAAGCAGAGGAGTGTAATCACATCCCTTGACTTGCTGGGTTAGATCTCACGAATGCAGCTCAGTTAGTTTTCATTGCAGCAATGGTTTCTTGCTGACACAAAATCACAGAATAGTGGATGTTGGGGTCAGATTTGTAGTGGAGTAGTAGTTTGTCTAGGATTTTTTAGAGTCAGGTTTTGAACATCTCCAAAGATGGAGATTCTGCAGCCTCTCTGGGCAACCTGTTCCAGAGTTTGACCAGCCCCACTATAAAAGAGTTTCACATTTGTGTCCAAGTAAACACCCAGATTCATTTCAGCAAAGATGTTCTCCAGCCAGTTTCTAGCCTGTGCTGTTGCATGCGTTCTTACTATCCCACTTACAGCATTTTTGTTTGTGGAGCTTCAGGTGATCTCTGTTGGTCCATAATTCCGACTCATCTAGATCCTTCTGAACAGCAGCATTCCTCTCTTCCAATTTGTATTAAGGCTCCCTTCCACATGGTGTTAACCAAGAAGTTGTTGAGACAATGACACACCATCCAGGTAATTGATGGAGATATCGAACAGAATCACCCTATATCAAGTGCTGAGGAAAGCCATTCCTAACTGGCCACTCAACAGACTTTGAGCTATTGATCATTTCCTGCAGGTCCTGGTAGCCTTTGGCATTTTCCTTTCCAAGATAATTTTTCACAGGTTCATTGACAAAGAGACGAAAACATTGGTGGGTTGCAGCAAAAAATTAAGTAATCATGTTATTTTACCATTTCCCCTACTGCAAAGTAAGCTTAGATGAGTTTGAAAGAATGAATCTGAAGAGATAGCTGCTTTCCCCAGCACAGCCCATGCAACAAAGAAACAGGTCTGCAGGCAGGCCCTGAGGCAAGAGAAATGCTATTTAGTCATTTTCACTTCCCTGATTCAACTTGGGGGCTAGGACAGCTAAGTGAAAAATATGTTAAAAAAACCTTTTTGACCTAATCTGTGCTGTCACCATGAAAGAGGAAGGTTGAGAGCACTGGACAACAGTGTGGAGAAAGTTTCTGTTTTCGCTTATGGAGAGGTCTGGAGGAAGGCATCTGCTGGTCTTCCCCAGTCTAAACAGAATGCAACAGATTTCAGTTTTAAGCCTTATCAGAGCTTAGCGAGGTGGGATCCTCAGCAGAGTCTGCCACAGGGAGAGAGGGAAGGGACTGCCCCACAAATGCACTTGCTCTGTTAGCAGAGCTTCCACAGGACAGTGGCCTAGCATAAATGGCCCCAAACCCTTTGTTACATGCCTCTTAAGTAGTAAAATAACACCTTTAAGGAAGTCTTGTACATTCAGGACTTTGTGCTTCATAGTATGAATTCATGCATTAACCAGATATTGAAGAAGAAAGCTTCATTTTGAAACTAAGTCCCTGAGCTCTACTGTAATTTTAGGGTTAAGTACTCTCTGCATAGCTGTTTATATCATTTAAATCTTTGGTGTCTTTTCTTTTGCATCAGAGTTTTGGAGTAGATTAAAACTACTCATATTTGTCTTGGTAACTCTTGAGAAAAATGTCAAAACAAAATGTGCTGGAATTCAAGAGAGATATAAATATACAGTGGGATGAGATAGGGTGATCTTGAACTTTAACTATCATATGTCAAAAGTTATTTTCTAGTGGGTCTGAAATACATGCTACTTCTCCACTTTTAAGACCAGGACTGGGATGAGGAAGATGTTAGAGCACAGGAACAATGAAAGTTACTTACTTACAGGATAGTTTGGGGTTCATAAAGGGAGAGCATGCACTCACTAGCAGTAAGCCTGAACCCAAAACCTCAGATGCTAACAGGCCAGATTCTGGAGGGCAGGTATGAAATTTAAAACAAATTTTGTATCCAAGCATAGCACTGACACTGTAGACTTCAAAGAGAAAGATTTTTAATGTTTCACGTGCCAAGTCCCTCATCCGCCAGAATCAGAGTGGATGTAAGCTGTCAAGTGCCAATCTTAGCAGTCGTGGGTTATTAAATTACAATAGTTAAAAGCTTTAAATATTATTTGTCTCTCTTGAGGTTGTATCAAAAGGTGCTTAGAATTTTTGGGCTAGCACTCAATTTTTCTTCTTTACTCACACACCTAAGTGGATATGAGACACAGCTCGGCTCACATGCAAACTTCACTGAACAAAAGTCCCTGAAGAGACTGTCACTGGCTCCAACACTTTGAATTAGCTTATAAGAGAAGCTGAGCCATGTCTCTCTTGCAATAAAGCACATTCTCATCACTTTATCAGAGTAATCCCATAAACTATAATTGTATTTTTCACACAATCCAAAAGGAAAGCCTTGTGGGAGATGTTCTAATTGTTCTTAAAAACACAATAGTTGAGTAATTTCAAGGAAGGAGACACAATGGCAAGAAAAATATTCTGAGAGAAGAAGATAAACTCAATCCTCAGCTAAATTAAGTATAAAAAAAAATCACTCAAGAAGAAATAACTTCCATCACTATCTCATTCAGTGTTAAAGAAGCAATTTAAGGATGAAAAGAAGCAGCATTTTGACTATGTGATTCAAATATTTTAACCAATAAAGATAGTATATCTGATTTTTTCCATCTGAGATTCTTATAAATTGTGTTGGTAGAACTCTCAGTAAGTGATTTTTTGTCAATAGTCTCAAGCAGCTCAAGAAACAATGGTCAGGAAAAGCAATGGTACTGGAGACTGGAGAGAGAAACAGGACTGTAGGACTTTGGTGCAGGGATAAGATAGAAAACTACCTCAAAACAACATGTCTGAGGTGACAGCAAGTGATTTATTCATAAGTCTTGACTACCTGTTTGTGACAAGAAATCATGGTCGGAGGGAACTGATAAAGTAGTAAACTGAACCCAACTGTAAAAAGCATACAGCATTTTTCTCTAGCACATTCAAATTTCTTCTGTCCTCATAACAGTCAAATTTTTTAGAAAGAGTGAAAATATGCTTTTATTGAACTTACCAGTTCATAAGAACTCATGAAAACCACAACTTCTCATTTTACATATACACAGTCAATATCTCTATCATGTTTTATGCATTTCCTTTTGCCTCAAAATATTGTTTAAATTTACCCACCACCTATTAAATATTCCTTTCTAAGCAAACATGTTAGGTGTTGTGAGCAATTCTCCTGCCATTCTCTCATCTTATTGCATATAAAACAATTTGCTTTTAAAAGTTGTTTCCCAATCTTCCTTCAAAAAAAGAAGAGATCAAGCGAACTGTCTGCAGTTCAAATAGATAAATCTGCAGTAGCTTTAAACAAACTACCTCAAGTACTGAAAACATAAATACTTATTTGGTAGAAAAATATCTTCAGTAGTGCCTGCACGTTAACTGTTACCCAAAGCTTTCAAATGGAGGAACCATTAAATAAAAATAATGCACCTCATAAACACACTTTCAAATTAGAATAAACAAGAAAGTTATCAAAGTATGCGGTTATAGTACCATGACATTAATGAGTGCAATACAAAATATTCTAGATAACCTATGGATGACTTTCATCTTTCTTATTAGTATCTCTTTAACTTATTACCTCTAAGATCCTAAAGCTACTGGATTTGGGAAAGAAAGATATGAGCATTGGACTCTTCCACTACTCTATTTGTCTGATATTAAGGAGAAAATAAATGAACTGTATTCTGAAGTTGCCTAGTTCCCATTGCCAGAAAATTAAGCTTCCACAAGTGTTCTTCATAAGTCAGAAGACCATGGAAACTAACAGAAATATTCAGGAAAAATAGACAACTGGATCCCATCTGACTTATGATCAGTAGCAACCCCATATCATTGGTTCTAGCTTCTTGATTTTATTTTCTCCAAAATATTTGAGTATGTCTCCACTATATGACCTGAGCACAATCATCTACAACATTCAAAGTCCTTCACAATGTATCCCTTTAGTACTGTAAAATCTGATGAAGAGTCCAAATTCTACTATCCTCACTCATATGAGGACACCCAGTGGCTTCTGTGGGACTGCTAACATAAGGAAATTGAATGTGCTCTAGGGCCACAGCACGCTTCTAACTTTAGTTAAGACCACTTCTCAAGCAGTGTTCTCTGCAGTTGTAGGTGTGCTTTGCTTAATCAACTTGTGTTAATTCAGGCAGAGCCTTTAATTCAAGTCACTGAGCCAAATTCTGTAGAAAGAGTACAAAGAAAATAAAGGTTACTAGCTACAAAGACACCCAGAATACTCAGAAGAAACACGTCAAAAGAAGCTCTAAATTTTGCATGTCGTGTCCTCCATCCAACTTTTTATATGTCCCTTCTGGAAAGATAACAGCAATTCTACAATCTGAAGGTGAACACTGGTGAAAGGTCTGGAAGTCATTGGAAATCCTGAAGGGATTTCCCTACCAAAGGATGATGGGGCACTAGTAGGAGAAAATAGACTTGCCTGTACTACCTTGAAATTTCACTTGTTTCCTAAACTGCAGAACAGTATCATTGTTCTGTTTCCATAGTACAGCTGAAAATCTGTCACTTACTTAGCTATCAAATACTATCATCTTAGTATTTCCTAACGAGATATTGGATCCAGTACTGGGTTCTTTGGAGCTATTAAATACACAGAAGGGTCATCAAAGAAAATAATGTAGAAAAAAATGCTTTACATTTTTAGTGGTAAGGAAAAATGATACCAGTTTAAACTGTACTGTGTTTGACCAGTTCTTCTGCAGGGAGGCTTTACTGACAACCTCCATGTAGAAAGAGAATGAGAGAGATAAGTATCACATAACTGAAAGGCAAATGTCTAGACTTTGGCCCCGGTCTGTTTTATTTTAGTATAGTTATTGCATAATTACTTACAAGGATCTTTTGGGTTCTCACAACTCCAAGATTTATATCACCCTAGTTAGTTAGCAATGCACAAGATATATAATACCCATAAAAACAAATAAAAAACAAGAACAAAATATAATTCTGAAAAAAGGTTGATGATTTGTGGACACTATTAGACACAACTAATGTCATTGTTTTGATGCTGTGCTAGTGACACCATTACTTAACAAGTGTTTCATAGTAAGGAAATGGCAGGTTTATTCATACAGCAATCTTAGCTTCCAAAAGGGAATCCAGTGCCCTTCTCTCTCACAACTCATAAGTAAGCCATGTTATGTGAATCCCAGATGGTGAAATGTATGATCTAGTGACCCTGAACAAAATGTTTAAGTCCTACTGTCTTCGTCTAATTGGGGAAAGAGCTGATTTTCTTCATACTGTCTGGTAGAATGCTATGTTTTGGCTTTGGGAGAAAAACAATGTTGAGAACACACTGATGTTTTAGGTGTTGCTGAGCAGCGCTGTATGGAGCCAAGAGGTTTTCAGTTTTTCAGCTTCTTGTACTGTCCTATCAGCAAGGGAGCCATGGGCACTCAAGGAGATGGGAAGGGACAGAAATAGGGCAGCTGACCTAAAATTACCAAAGGGATATTCCATACTGTATGGCATCATACGAAAAAAATATATAAAACTAAGGAGAGTTGGCTGCAGGGCAGCTGCTGCTCGGGGAATTGCTGGGCATCAGTTGGCAGGTGTTGAGCAATTGCTTTGCATATCACTTCTTCTGTATACATACATATATACATACGTATTATCATTACTGTTATTTCTCTCTTCCTTTTATGTCATAGTAAACCTAAGAGTTCTACCTTTTCTTGCAATTCTCTCCCCTATCCCTCTGGGGAGTGAGCATAAGGCTATGTGGTGTTTAGCTGCTTGCTGGATTAAATCACAACACCTACCTCTCCTCTTCAGATGCAAGATACTTGCGGCCCTCCATCTTTCTTACCTGCTGGTATGAATGCACTGGCTGCTCTACTATTTCATCCATAAATCCTGACTCATCTTTTCAATATTAGAGATGGAGTCTCAGAAACACAGGGGTTGGAAGGGACCTCAAGAGATCATTGAGTCCAATCCCCCTGCTAACGCAGGTTCCCTACAATAGGTCACACAGGCAGGCATCCAGGGGGGGTCTTTAGTATCTCCATAGAAGGAGACTCCACTACCTCTCTGAGCAGCCTGTTCCAGTGCTCTGTCACCCTTACTGTAAAGAAGTTCTTCCACATGTTTGTGAGTTTGTGCAACTTTGAGTCTTTTGGAAGAGCTGGACATCCAAGGCTTTTTGAATAAATCCCTGTGGAGCTGGGCGCAAATGCCAAACAAGCCGTCCTGAAGATAAAATTGCAAATAAGAACTTGAACCTTTTGGCACCAGAAATAGCAATGCCTGTTTAGAATGGCCTTTTGAAGACAAGAGTGTATCTCTGTTTTGGGCTTTGATCAAATTCTGTAACCATTATGTGCAAAATAAAACCATTAAACCCGATATTGTAGACTGATGTTAGAAGATTCCAGCTTTCACCTATGTGCATTTATGGTGTAATTTATTGATGTGGAAGCCATCAGGGGTAAAAGGAGTATAATTAATTTTACAGAAAGTCAAATAATGTTACAACCATATGTTTAGCCAAGATCAGATGTCTTAATGGTAATAAAGTAAAATGAAATAAAAATGCTCTGATTGAAAATTTCTTCTATAATTTTAAAGAGCAGCAAAGTGAGGAAATCCGAGATGGATCTCCCACAGCTGCAGGAACTCAGTTATATTACACACGTGATTACACTGTGCCTTGGACAGGGGAGCACAACTCCCACTGAAGCCAACTGCTTTACATTTTCCATCTTTGTGTGTGATAGGTCAGATTCTCAACAGATATAAATCAACTGATTCCATTAAAGTCAGTGACACGTTGGACTGATTTACACCAAATGAGTATTTGGTCCAGTCTCTTTCCTGTCTTGCAATAATTACATCACAGACTTATAATGGGTCTTGGAAACCAATTGCCTTTGTACCTTCAGCTTCTAGGCACACTGTAACAATGGGATTACATTATCTTTTTACTCCTGGCAGGTAATGGGGCAAGATGTCTTCTTGAAAGAGAAACAGACGTTATTTGTGGCCCAAGGTCTCCTTGCTCAGACCTACCAGAAGGACCTGCTCACCCATGGCAGCAGTAGAGACAGGGCTAGGGATCTCTAGGTCTGAAGAAACAGGACTAGAAGTCACATCTTAGCCTCTGCCTGATATCCCTGAACTCAGGTGACTAACTCCAAACTGAGCATTACAGACCATAGGTACATCCAGGGCGCATGACTTGCCTACATTCTTATTAGCATTTTGTAAAGGAAGATACTGGTAATTTTGATCTGATAGTTCCTAAGATGATAAACATTGTAGGACAGGACCCTTTCAAGAGCCAAGGCACTAGAAGGCTAAGTAAATAAGCATACGATCCACTACACACTCACTACGACTTCCTTTTCTGGTGTTCAAACAAACAATAGCAAGAAAAGTGAAACCATCTTTTCTTTTAACATTTTGCAGCTCCATAAATACAGTACAGAGCCATTTGTAATGCACAAGCTGTTTTGGGTAATGAATCATTAATTGACAAAGTAAACACAGCATTATTATAAGAATGTTGGAAATGTTTTTGTTCATGTTCAGCACCCTTCGGGAACTTCTTGTACTTTGCTTAAGATTGCATCTCAGGAGGACTTTCTCCCTCCTTAAAACAAAAATTGGAAAAAAATGGTCATTTATTTTGAAAGCTACAAATACTTTCTAAAGTATCTACCAGAAAGAATGCTGTCCCTTTGCCTTCGTTCTCATTTTTTACAGTTGAAAAGCCAACAGCAATATCAGCATCAAAAATGCAACCGTAATTAATTATATATGCTTCAACATGCGTCATCGCAATTTACAATGGCATGGGAGCTGACATTCATTGACATCATACAGGGATGAAAGTGATGCACTGCAGTGTGAATACCTGAAGATTGTTAACATGGTACTGAGCCTCTGTACTTAGAAACAGTCACTGCTTGTTGATTCAATCAGTTTTAGACAGAAGAGACATGTTTTCTTAATCACCAGTCATCTTTGCATGATCCATTACTAAAGTACCTTTACCTGCATGAAAGTATTGTTTGTAAGAAAAAAAAACTCATGATGCAACCAAGATCTGCAACATCAAGACCACAGTGGGATTCTACAGAGCCACCTTTTATTGGCCAAGTAGTTCATCCTGATCTTCAGTGGTTCTAAAAATTTCTTCACCTACTAACAAAGGTTGTTACTTGCCTATGTACTGTGATATAGTAAAGCAGATCCCCCTCATCACTAGTTACTTCTCCTTTTGCCAAAAAGAGACAAACAGTGATATTAAAAGTTATATAGGGAGGCAGAGAAAAGCAGAAAGGAAGTTCAGCAATCCTTCCTAGAACTTGTCACACATTTTAAGTAATAGTTTTTATCTTTCCAGAGGAGGTTATTTGATGGGAAAGGATGAAAGAGGAGAGAGGGGAGAGAAAAGGAAGGGTATCTTTCTTTGTGTGCACTGCCTAACCAGTCTCTCTCTTACAGTTTGCAGAGCAACATTCTTCACAACTGCAGTGCAGCAAACTGAAACTCCCAGTTAAGACCTAGGAAAAACCACTGACCATTTCTGTAGCATTGCAGCGCGTCTTTCCAATGAGGGCCAGCTCTAAGCTTGCACTTTTTCAGGCTCCACTGAGTTGCCAGAGTCTTTTAACTGCATGAAGATAGGGCTCTAAGTGCATATTCAGATCTGTTTTCAGATCTGTAAAACTCCATGTGTCACGGAGCTGCTTGTGCATGACAGCCTTTTCTTTTTCCCCCCACACTGGTCATTTTTCTTGTCTGAGCAATAAGGTGACAATCAAAAGTCAGAGTGACCTGTCACAATTTTCCAGTACACTGATTCCAGAGAGAAGATCACACCATGCCAAGGAGTAGAAGGGGGACAGGTGATGTGGAGCATTTGCTTCAGTGGTGCACAGTGGGAATGTCTTTTTTTTTCATCTTTATGTTTGACTCTGTGCCACAATCAGTTTTGAACTGCTGTAGTATATGAAAGAACAAAATACTTTTTTAATATATTGAGCAACATATAAAGTTTTTTAGAAAAGAAAAAAGAAAAAAATTTTAGGAATTGCCATAAAGTCTGGCCAAGAAATTAAAGACTCTTGTGACTGTGGGCTATCACTTTTTTGATGTGTTTAATTTTCCATGTCTCCAAATCTAATCTTTACAGGTAAACATATTTTCTTGTATTTGTATTATACATCCTACCAAAGAACATTACAGTTGTGTTCTTCTGAAGACATGAGACTTACATAAGCAAACAGTTAAGATAATACAGATAATTTAAAATGGGTATCCTTCCTGACTTAAAGATGGTGATAATCTCTTTGAACTTAAGACATACAATAGGTACACACCTGAAGATGTTTATATCCACTTACAAATCATATTGAATGTTTTTAACATAACAGACTAATAAGACCAAGTAATTTTAAAGTATTGGCTAGAGTAATTTCATCTAACGTACTGTATAAGCTCCCAACTTCCCATGCTGTAACTCAGCAACAAAAGTGATTGTAATACATCATTCTATCTAAATACATGCAATATTTCTTGAAAACAAAGAGAATGCTACTTTATAGTTTTCCATAGCCTGAAGAGATCTTTTGAAGAAAATTCTTCTTTGAATTTTTTTTTCCATTCTATTGGTCTTTTCTTTTTGTGGGTCAACATTCATGTAAGTAGCTGTATTATAGTCTGTCTTTTACCATAGGCCAAAATCTATAGGCCTACTTGGTTGCTTAAAATTTGCTTTTCTGCTTAAGTTTTGAAGAGATTCTATCCAGACTAACATCTGAAACCATACTAATTTCAGTATCACAGTGAAGGCAAACCAGACACTAAGGTGTGATGTTTTATTTCTAGGTTTTGGAAAGAGCTAAGTCAATAGTGTCTGACGAGAATAGCAGAACTAATATGATTTTTCCACATAAGAGCTAGCAACTGAAGCACTTTAAAAGAGCAGGTCTCCTCACCCTGTATTTTTCCACTTGAACAGACATGATATATGCTTGTCTTAGCGTTTAGTGATATCTGGTTCATCAGAAGATGAAAGAATACTACCAGATAGTTATTTATTCTATTTTAATAAAGTAAATCTTGCAATTGGGTATAAAATTGGAAGTCTAACTTCAAACAAGTCATTGAGAGAAAAACAAAATATATGGAAATAACACTACAGTTATGTATCTTCATATCTGTCAAAACATATTTAGCCAAAATTACTATTACCACTTTCTCTCTCACATAACCTCCTCCTTAAATACCATAGATTTTTGCTATGATATTTCTGGTAGGCATTAACTAAAGAATTGTGCAAAAGTTTAAGAGCATTCTATAGAGAAAAAAGTATTACCTGAGAAACATATTAGAGTTGCTGCTTCACAGTTAACAAGGGAAAAATTTCATTTGTACCCACACGGAGCCTGCAAACAGCACTACCTGCTCCTCTGCATAAACAGTGAACATGCAGCACTGTTAATTGGTTCTTTGCATTCAGTATGACTATAGGAGGAACCAGATAGCCAATGTCCATAATTTTACAGTGGTTATTAGACCTCAGAGTTAACAGCTTCACAAAGTGACTAAAGAGCAGTTCACAGTTCATTGAGATGCATCAAGAGTATTTGTCTTAACATTTCAGCTCAGAACATATGTTTGTCACTCTCTTTGATTTACTTCTTTTGGAGGGATTGTTTCATTGTGTTGTTTTTTGTGGTTGCTTGTTCTTTTCATTGTTATTTTTGCAGGATAGGAGGGAGGCTGAATGGAAGCAAGCAGTGTTTATGGTTGATTTCTTGAAAGAGAGTCTTAATTTTCCAAATGTGCTATGGAAGTTAGCTAAACAGGATGGACAGCTACACAGCTCATATATGAAACTACAGTTCATATATGAAACTACAGAAGGACTTTTGTTGTTTCTTCTTGTGTTAAAAACTGAAAGAAGGGTTTTTGATATAATCTGCCAATAAAAATTTCCTTAGTAGGAATTACTTCTCTCTCTTGCTCAAGAACAATTTAATACACAGTCCAAAGAACAAAATGATACACTGAATCTCTGCAGGGAACAAGGGCCATCCATTCAGGCACCATCCCAGTGGCTTTGTTGATTACTATTAACTGTACCACTGCCACAGAGCCATGCTACCAGAGAGGCTCATCTGTCTTACCTTTCACAGGTATCTTCCTAGATATTATTGAAGAAGAAATTATTTTCTTCTCTTCGATTCTATCACAAGCCAGAAAAAAAGAGCTAATGAAATGTTTTCCTTCCCAAGAAAAAGATATTGGGGTTAACCTGAGTTCAGAAACATATAGTTCCAGTAGACTGGATTCCAAAAATAGGAGGTAGCTGCAGCTGGCCTTCTTCTCAACTTGATCTAGTAAACCTGCAGCAATAACCGTAATATGGCATGCAACTCTTTGGAACAAGCATTGAGCACAGCATGGCTATGCTGTGTTGAGAACTCATGAGAAAATGATCCTCAAAACACAAAGCTAACAAAGTACAAGCTACATCACTAGTACGTGCTGGCCTGGAAACACTTGCAACAATCTTTCAGGTGTTTGCGCAGATCAGTAGAACTGTACCAGGTGAATTGTATGAAAACTCAGGAGCTTCATTAAACCTGAGGAGGCTGAAGCCTGAATTTTTTTCTTTTTTGCCTTTGAAAGAAAGCCTGAGCTAAGTAGATACTCCTCTGCTACTATATCACAAGAAAACTTTAATGGAGTCCATGTGCAGAGTTGCCTAGAAGTTTTAATGTCTTGTCAAAGCACTTTTCTCATAAAAATGCTCTGACACCCTAAGCAAGCAGCACAGAATCTTGTGAAAATATAGGAGATGTTACTTTGCTCTTTGCTTAAAAACTGAAAGAGCTAGGAAGAGAGACACGCAGACTTTGTTGTCCAGTCAGCAATTAGTAAATAGAATTCCTGCTCTGCAATCAGCATTCAGCATTTGCAGGAACATAATGCTAAACAATGACAAAGACATTTGAATTATGTTACAGTAGTGAAAATAATTATGGAAAGTACCAGACTGGTTAACATTTGGCAACATCAAATTAATGCTATTGTTTTAATTATCTTCCTTTTCAGTTCACATGTTGACTTCAGAAAGCTGTTACTCTGTTTTGATAGACAAAAATGTTTCTGCAAGAACAGCATAATGAAAAAAAATATATCTTTCTCTTAAAAAAAAAGATGGTTTTGTTCATCTAGCTATAAACCAACATATTAGTTTAAAAATAACTTAGGAAACTATGTCTTTCTGAATTGTGATTTTGCCAACACAAAGAAATAGCTCATATATTTATCTATCATTACAGCCTGGTTATGGGAACTAGAAAAAGGAATGCAACGATAGGAACATTAACCTTTAACAATGGTTGAGCTATAACCCAATCCTGTTCCAAGACTCCAGTTGCACAATGGATCTTTTTATGATAGTTTAAAATGTCTTTTCTGATAGCAATGTTTATAGAATTAGCTTGGGATGACATCTTTTCTATTTCTCAGGGCCCTAGAAAGGCAGGGGAAAGAATGCCTCTGCATGAGGAAAACTAGACAGGAGCAATCTCCATGACTATCAGGGAAATGAGGAGACCAGACATTTTGTCAAGGTTTCCATTCAGCAAGTCAGCATTCCCTGCCATCTTCTTTCTAAACACGCACTGCCAGAATGCCTGGATCTACACTGTCAGACTCACTGGAGCAGATAGGAGCCTAGATGTTTTCCTATCCCACATCCCACCACACTTATCCCCTTTCTGTTCTTTATGAACCTTCATAATACATACTGCCTACATACATATTTACCACATATGAAGAAGCCTGTTAAAAGTATCTTTTGGAAGTGCATAGCAGAGCTGAGATCTAAAGATATACAAGTAGTACATTTTACATTCTCGAAGTTCAAAAGAAGACAAACCAGTCTACTATTTTCTGTAGTATTGTTCAGTAGTGTGTTCAGTATTTTAAACTGTTCAGTGAACACTGAAAAGGTGCTTCTGTAAATTTTAGAACCAAAGCATTTCAGGAGATTTTTCTGAGTAAAGCAGTGTATCATGACTGAGTTTGTAAAGTATATAAATATATATTTTTTAATCTCTCTGAACTGTATATTTGTGGAGGTTAAATGTTATAGGTATATCTCAGGCCCGGGAAAGTTAATTTTGAAAAGCCAGTAAATGAAAAGTATACATCTGTTCTAAGGTGGTTTTTTTTTCCTTCATGTTAGGTCTCAGTACTGATATATGCCAGTCCATTTTTAGGTGTAAAAACATTAGAGACATTCTGTGAGTCTCTCATGATTTTTCTTCCCCTCCCCATTGCGCAGCAGCAAAACTTTCTGTAAACTATGATTGCTGTAGTAGGAGTATGATATTTCTGAAAAGAGTTTTACTCTTGTCAAGAGAAATAAGTCCTAATTATTGTAATGTGAAATGAAATAAGCTATATGAAGTTAAACAGACAAAAAAAGAAATTACAGCAGTTACGCTAATTAATTATTTGCATTTATGATCATTTGCATTCAAAAAAATAGAGCAAACATTTGAATACATATACTGTCTTCATGATTAGACAGTTCTCTTGTGACTGTATTTGCATATGAATGTACAGCTAAGGTTAATTGCAAAAGCTTTCTTTTCCATTTTTTTTAGCAGTTCTCAGTCATAGGATTTCTCTGGGAAAACCTGACTTATTCATGGTCAGTGTTAGATAGGACTCAGCTATCGAGCATTTGAGTCAACAAATTTAAATGTTCTTCAAAACTTTTTTGAACGTTTTGCAATGTTACCTGGGACAACAACAGTAACAAAGAAGAAAATACTCTTATTTTTATTGCTATTTTTATCCAATGAGTGAAGACAGAGCTCCTTCTTTACTGAGTTACCAACAGAAATTCTGTCAAAGGAGAGGGTAGTACAACACCTTTGGTTCAGAGCATTGGTGCAGTTCCACAACAAATTCCCCAGTCATCCACACTGGGCATTAGCTCAATTCACAGAGTGATTGTGCTGCACATGGACTAAATTCCTTCTGGAGGAAGCTGCACATGGACTAAATTCCTTCTGGAGGAAGCTGATATGGACACTGTGCTCCAGATATATACCAAATGCACTCCAGCTCCTACCATAGACACATGGCCTAGAGCAGATAGGTACTTCAGACAGCTTCAACCTACATGGCTGCTGAGGACTTAGTTTGATTCACTACAGGGAACCAAACTAAATCAGGTCCAAAGCAATCCCTCCCACAAAGCACAGCTAGTGCTGATAGTGCAGCATTAGCACCATCTGCTTGGGTTTGCTCTCTGCTTCTATTGCAACTGACAGCTTTCTGGTGTTGGCATCCAGAATGAACAACCTGACAGATTCTAGGACTCAGACATAACTACCAGAAGAACTAAAGCAATATTTACTGAAGTGGGTTCTGGGTCACATGCATGGAGAAGAAGACTGTAATGTTCCCAGTTTCTAACAACTTCTGCGCTCAATACTGATCAAATCCTCCTTCTCCATTTTAAATATTTGTTGTAAGGGTGGTCTTTGTCCTTGGTGGAATTTCTGTGTATTTTTATCACATATGACCTCAGCTCAGTTACCTGCTTTTCTTTCAAGCAATTAGTTCTCTACTAGTTAGGAAGAACTATTTGCTCAGGTCATCTGCTGGAAGAACATTTATGTATTTCCCAGTGGTCTTTTGTTTTTTTGAGACCATCTGAAGACCTATTCTCTAGCCTGTCAGCTCTAGCTTGTCCGTTTCAATACTTTTGCACGATAGGATTGGTATCATCCACTGACAGATTTGGCAGAAGAAGGGCCATTACCAACTGATTTCTCCACTCAAAGTTGAACTGTTTTCTACGGCAAATCTTTAAAATGTACTTTAAAAGAAAAAAGAAAAAAGAAAAACACAACATCTATGAGAACTCAGGAGCTTCTTCTTTTTTCGTTGGTGCTTATATTCACCTAATTTATCATAGTTGGACTTTTTCAGTAGAATGTTCCCTGTTCTGGAATACAAACTACACAACAATCTGTAGTTCTCCCTTCCTTCATCACAGGGTACAAAACTTCATGACATAACCATACTCAGGTTTATTAGCAGTAGCAAACTGGAAATGCATTTGGTGGTTTTTTGGTGACTGTTTTCTAACTAAGGGGGATGAAAATAACTTTACAGTTGTTGGAAATCTCCATTTTTATATCTCAAACCTGTAGCACTGTTGATTTTAAGATTAGAAGGGAGAGATGTAATCAGCTAAAAGTGTTCCTAATTTCATAAATCAAAGTATATTTTATCAAACCATATCATGGTTTATGGAAAAATACCTAGACACAATTCAAAAAATAATTAAAACAAAGAAATCTGTTCTTCCTACTTAAGCAATTAGTAACTATCTGACTTCACTTACAATTACCTAATTCCTGGTTTGAATACAGTTAACTCCAGTCCTTGCATTTTGTTTCACCTTTGTATGACTAAAACTTTCCGAATTCTGTAAACTTTATTCACTAATTTGTTGTTAGAAGACCACAATTACATTAAAAATAAACTCAATTGGTTTGCCTTCTTATTTTTCAGTTTTTCAATCAGATTGCAGCTCTTTCTGGAATCTTTGCATTTTGCTAATACACTTTTTCAATAACAGACATCAAAACTAAGCATATTAAATCTGCAATATTGCGTATCATCATCATGAAATTTTCCTGTCCCTTTTCAGTATTCCTTGTCTCATATGTCCACAGATGTGACCACATAGGCACATTATAGAGGGAAGACTCATTTATGGGAAGCTCTGTATTAGGCCCTTGTACTGTCTCTGCTAATGTGTTTAGCAGTAGCTTAATTTTAATCACACTTTACATCATTATGCAACATCATTGTATCCAAAGACACTGAGGTTCCCACTGTAGCTTGACAATACAAGTGTCAGAAAAAAATCGTTTGTCTACCCATGCTGTCTTTGTCAAGAGGTCCAGAAGTCATAATTTGATTCAAAGAGTTTTAGCAGTCAGGGGTAAAATATCCCTTGAAATCTTGATCCCTCACTGCCAGCCTGTGAAGGCTCCCACCATCAACAAGGAAGGCTGGCTCAGGTCCAGAGGGCATAACTGGGTGAATAGCACTGTATGGAACAACGCCTCTACAGGGCTGTACCAGGAGAAAGGAACCAGATATTTCAAGAAAAAAAAATATATATATATATAATGAAATAAAATAATAATAAAATGATGAAGTAAGGAGAGGGAAGGGGAGGGGAGGAAAAGGAAAAACAGAAGTTGGGTGAGACAGCAGGTTCTGATACATGGTTCTAGTCAAGGTTAAAACATGAAACCAAGTCAAGTCATTTCTTCTTGCAGTACTTTTTCCAATAATTTTGTAAGTCAAATAATCATTCACAGTAGCCCAGTGAAATCAGAGTTACTCCTAGTTTTGTCCATATTTAGTTGCCTTATTTTGAGATGAGTCAGTTCCTTTTCATCCTTATGGTGAAGGAAAGCCATGTAGTACAAAAGTAACACAGTTCAGAACATAAGTAAACAAACAATCTGAGTTCCTCCTCGCATAGGTCTAAATAAAGGATGTTATGATATTAGAAGATGCAGCTCTGTGAGCCAGGAAAAACCTGAAATAGTAAAGAAAGAAACGTACCATCCATTACACAAGCAGGCATGCAAATGGAAACTTCCTGGTGATAAATCTTTCCCCAGTGAAACTCTAAGAACAAGCTCAGT
Source organism: Numida meleagris (assembly GCF_002078875.1). Lineage (NCBI taxonomy): Eukaryota > Metazoa > Chordata > Aves > Galliformes > Numididae > Numida > Numida meleagris. The sequence goes on along the minus strand of NC_034409.1, from coordinate 65,571,054 downwards.
CTCACAGCTATTGCCAGTCCTGGTGACAGCTGCTTGGACAAGGCTCCCATTGTGTTAGTAAAGTCAAAGCCAACTTTATAAATTTGCATTGAGCTAACCTGCTAGTTCCCCTCTGAACAAAGTGCTACCTCAACTCATAGACCATGATGTAGTCTCACTTTGCCTAGAACACAGTTTCCAAAGCAAATAGCCAAGTTTTAATTTATGTAGAGAACAGACATACAAATTGTCTAGTGACCTGAGGTGAAGTGAGGAGAAAATACAAATTTTAGTCAGCCAAAATATATTTCCGTTTCATTTTGTTACTTGTAGCAGATCTAGATTTGTTTCTTTCACTTTGGTCTCAAAGTTTCAGACAAGTACCAGGAAGATTAGCACAGATAAATATGAAATGACTTTTTCTGTGATCTTACACACTCACTGAAATTAAGATGAGTCAACACAGCCAGATATATATCTTATAAGCAATAGACTAATACCAGATGGATTCTTTTCAATTCCTTACTCAATTGCCTCTCAACCTCTTTGAAATTTCATTCAAAAAGCTTGTATCACTCATCAGGGCTCAAGATTTGCAGTCCCTCCTGTGTTTCTCTTGCTCAGAAACAACTATCCCAGTCTAAGTCATTCAGGGGAGTTGGAATATATAATCTCCAGAGGTCTCTTCCAACCCCTACAATTCTGTGATTTTGTGAAATAATGTAGATCAAGACTAAAAAGCTTTCACTGAACATGGTACAGTCTTCATTAACACTGTATAATTCAATATTATCTAACAAGAATAGTGGGCCCATGTAAAATGATACATATATTTAATTAAAAGGACATCAAAACAGGTGTTTCAACTGCTCTCAAGGTCTTCTTCCTTATAGTCCCAAGGTGATTAGATTGGTTTATGATTTCTGCCCTGGGAGATTAAAAAAAAAGGAAAAAGAGTGATGATCCATCAAAACCCCACATTCTAAATCTCTCTACGCTCTGTGAAAGTACGGAAAAACACCTGTTCATAGTCTCTGAGACGATGCTAAACGTGAGAATATGAATTTTTGTAAAGCTTTGTGGTATGTCCAGAATAAAAATACATTTTTTTTAAAAAAGCATATTCAGAAGCTTCATCAGGCTAAATGGTAATTATTCCTAAGGCATATCAAAGGCATATGATGAACAGTTTCAGTGGACTGGTGTTACATTAACAGTAATAACATTAAACAAGAGAGCTTTCGGAAATATTTGCATCCACCAGAGCAATCCAAGATCTGTGAGTCTGGTGGATTTGGTATCATTTTATCTTGATTTTTGCTTTATTATGCTTATCCAGAAAAGCTGTTGAAATTGTGTTTCATGTGCAGGTTACACAATAATTGTGGTATGAGGATGGCTGATTATTTCCATGCTATTCTTTGCAAAATAAACTCTGGTCTCTTCTAGACTCTTCTGTGTGGTTGTCCTGGTGTGATAACACTTGTCAAGGGAACATGCTTGAACACAGGTTTCTAGACTTGCTAACTCTAGGATGTCCTATAATAACAACACAAGCCAGATATTTGCCTATTTGATTGCCTAACAATAAGGAAGTAACAACTACTCCTTCCAGACACTTGTTCTGCAACATACTTGTGCATCTAATGGCAAAACCTCCCAAACTGGTTGAGGTGTAAAGATACCTATAACAAATTCAGAAGTGAAGCATTCTAAATTGGGTTTTTGTTTCTCCCATTATATAGAGAGGATAATCACTTGCAGAACTGGAGTCTAGATCCATGTACATCTTGCCAACAACCTAAGCAGCACAATGTTCAGAAATGTTTGGACTCTGGATTTTTATGTAGGTTGTTTTCAAAGAAAGTAGCCATTGCTCAAAATTATGGAAATGTAGATTTCATTTGATAAAATGGTTTTCTCATTAGTGCATTCAATACACAGTGAAAACTTGAAGTAACAAAACAAAAGCTTAATAAAAAGCATAAACAAAACTAACAGGAATTCCTCTAGGCTGAATGTTAAAGTAGAGCCAAAACTATTGAAATGTCCGGAACCCAGACAGCGCCTAACTAGTTCACAAGTTCATTCAGGGTATGGAAGGGGGGAAATGTGGTCAGACACTCCTGTCATTTTAAAGAATATGTGTGGGATTTTGACAAACAAGACAAATGTTCTCATTCAAATGCACCACCAATTATTTAACTTACTTCCCCTTGATGTCTGGACTTCAGCTGCCTGAAAGACTGAAATATTTTGTCCGACAAGCATTTCTGGTGCATTGATTGATTTGTATTCTGCCCTTTCCCCTTCTCAAAGAGGTATTCCTATTTTAGATTTGACCACCCAAATCCATAAGCAAAATAGGCTGTCATCAGAGCATGCTTTCCACAAAGCCCTTACAATCAGGTAATTCTCCTCTGTGCCACCAGGCTGTTTTACATTGTTTGTACAAATGTCAATGCCTTTCAAGGAAGTTCTAAACTGCAGCCTCTGCCAAATAGTGACCTAAGGAGAACTTCCATTTAGCTATCTCTCCTCTTTGCTTTTAGCTAAAGTTAAGCTATGTTCAGCAGATCTACAACAATCCTGAGTTAACAGAGTGCGAATCACTGTATTTTTTTTGCCATGAAGAGACCGGAATATAGAAAGGAAATGGGCTATCTCCCATACTACTAAATCAAAACTATTATTGCATGGTATTTTATTGTGGTAATGCTGATTAGTTTCTATGTTTTAGAGACATAAACTGTTTCTATTCTAACCAAGCACCAGCTATACTTCTCAGTTTGGGGCACTGGCAACTCACATCTGTTTTGCAATGTGTACTTCCTTCTCCCAGTAAGGACTGTCCTTCTTTGATCAAGATTCAGGACTCATTTATAAGTATCAATCCCATTCTCAGATGACTGAATTCTCATGAAAAGAAAGATCATCAGAAGTTATACCATTAAGCCACAACGCACTTTTGCAGGGAGCTCTGCTCAGATGATGACAGGACAGAAAACAGGCTCTCTGGTTTACTGTAGCCATGAAGTTACGCTTGGCACTGTACACCACAGCCTCTGTTTTTAATCTCCACGGAGGAAAGCCAACACCATCTTTCACATGGGCTTAGTGTTGTAAGAGTTCTCTTTTTATAAATGTCCAGAGTCACTTCAGGGTTGGTGCTAAATAAAGCAGGCAGCAAGAATGTAAACTACTGCCTGATGTTTTGTTTTGCTACATATAGCCACCAGGAAAAGTGAAATAATTCAGAATCCCCAGAGTATAAGTGGGAAAGAATCTGCAGTATAGCTCTGTCTTATTTTGGCTATGCAAAGAAAAAGAGACATAAACCATTCTCAGACTGCACATCAGTGCTTCTCAACCAATGGCTGTGCGACCTGGAGTCAATGTCATCTTCGAACATGTTATGAAGCACGCAGTTTTCCAGGGAACTGACAAAACAGGAAAAGCTAAACTGAGGTATCACTCCTTTAGCTAAGGAAAGTTACCAGTTCCACTTAATTATTACAATTACTGTCTGAACTTTAGAAACAAACATTAGAGCCAAATATTTTCTAGCTTCAATTTCACTGAAGCAATTTTATCTGCCCAGCACTTTCTCTCTTAGGAGCTGTGTTAGGCACTTCTCACCTCCTTTTTTCAGGTGTAAGTACTTGCAAATCTAAATGGAAACAGTCATGTATTTAATATTCTTATGTGCAACTTATATGCAGGACCGAAAAGAACTTTAATGGCAAAGTAATAGTTCAGCAGCTTTTACATAGTTGTAGACATTATCCTCAGAGTCACGTACCAGAGAAACTGAGAAAGTATGAGTTAGAAGAAATTCCCCCCTTTCTGAACTATATATTAGTTGCAGCAATGCTGGAACTGCAGTGCCTACTATGAACTTACTGTGCTGTTTCCAAATAGCAGTCCTTCTTCCATTTCTGTTGGTCCCTTTGCACTCTGGTCTCATTATTTCAGCTTCCCTCTCCAACAGACAGCAGATCAAATTCTCTCATTTTCAGTCACATTAATCTGCAGTTACTTCATACATCTCCATGATGTTCTGACAAGTTCCTACCACGCTGACCAAGAAAAGAAGTCCCCACTTGTAAATGGTCTGAAAACATAAGTTACAGAGAAACAGAGTGTTAATTCCAATTCCTGTTCGGGTCAATGGGAATTCTGTCACTGCTTTTAGGAAAAAAAATACATTGGTCCGCATGTATTAAATAAGCCCAGCGGAAGTCAGTATGTATCCATCTGGCAGGAGAACAAACCAACTTTTGCTTCCAGCCACTGCTATACAAATCCCTTTATTTTAATGTTGCCCCACACTCCCTAATTCATTCTCAGCAGGCCTCCTATATGATTTAAAATAACACTCTGATCTATCTCCTGCCACTTCTACTATAATCAGCATGACTAGAACTCCCTCCTTAACCCTATGTGTAATACTTGCATTTATTTTAAAGAAAGGTAGAGTGATATCTGTGCTGAGGGCTAAAATGATTATAATGAGATGTGGCAAACTAAGTCACGTACTGGATCCAAAATTACAGTTGGGTTAAGTGTGCTCAAGGAAAAAATGAATCTGATTACATAAAAACTACTGGTTCCTTGTTGCACTGCTTTTTTTTCCTCTACATATCTTCTTGAAGTTCAGAATACTTCACTAATGTCTGCTGGGGTTGAGATTATTTTACAAATGGAATGGAATGAAATGGAATGATGGAAAGGAATGGAATATCCTGAATTTGATGGAACCCACCAGGATTGAGCCCACTTCCTGGTTCCACACAGGACCATCCAAACATCAAACCCTATGTCTGAGAGCGTTGTCCAAATGCTCCTTGAACTCTGTCAGCTTGGGGCCATGACATGAGGAGCCTGTTCCAGGGCCTGACCACTCTCTGGTGAAGAACTTGAAGGACCATTTCCTAACACCAGTCTGACCCTCCCCACAGCTCCATGTTGTTCCCTTGGGTCCTGTCACTGTCAACAGAGAGCAGAGATCAGTGCTGCCCCTCTGCTCCCCTCATGAGGATCTGTAGGTGGGCAGTTCGCGAGGTGAGGCTATACTTGCACAGAGCAAAGCAGGACAATCCCTTCCCTTAACCAGCTAACTATGCTGGGTCTGAGGCACCCCAGGGAACTGTTGGCCCTTTGGGCTGCCAGAGTGCACTGACTCATATTCATCTTGCCTTCAAACAAAATCCTTTCTCTGAACCCTAGAGAACTCCACTAGTGACTAACACCAACGTGCTGTAACCCATTTTACTGTAACCCTTTGAGCCTGACCCATCAGGCAATTGCTCACTCATACTCCTGATGTAAGCTCAAATATATTAACATTGAACATGTTAAGATGTTTAACACTTATTAACATTTATTTTAAGTAGTGGTATAGAATACAAAGATGCAATGTTAAGTAAGCTCTGTTCTAAGCATGTGAAGGTCTAGTATGATTTTTGCATTTTCAAAAATTGGAAATATCAGTGAGTGAGAGAAAAGTCTATGTTTGAGATGTAAGTTTGTGAATTCAGATCACAATCTATGTGTTTATGTGTTAGAGAGGAATATTAGAGGAATATCATGTGTTAGGGAGAGAATATTTAAATGCTAGAAAGCAAATAAGGAATTATTATATCAGTATGCTGTCAAAGTTGATTTAGCCAAAAATACAAAGTTCTTTGGATGCTGGAGTATTTCTGCACAGAATAGGGTACAAGCTTTAGAATTGTAGTTTGCTGCTATTCTGAGGGAAAATGCTGTTTTGTCTTCTGTTTGAGTTGATTAATACCTCCCATAAATTTGGCAGGCTAATCATGATCATTTTTAATCCAGCAACTCACAATTATTTCCCTTAGGAATGTGTACGTCAGTGCATCACCTAATGATAATCTGACAGGTGAATATGCTGTTAAGTAAGAAAAGATTTTATAATACGAAAAGGTGTACGCTTCTTATACATTTATGAATCTTTAAGTGTGACTTCTAGGTTATGAAAAAGGAAGAGCTAAAGAATGCTGTGTGATAAGTAGAAATAAAATGGACACATGGTAGTGAACAAAATTAAACAAAATGGGAGATTTGTCTTAACAAGTTGATCCTTCCAAGAAATGGAGGGGGGAGGAGGTAAGGAGATCGGCAAGGACATCGGAAAATACAACTTCCAAATGGTCTTGGATGGTTCTCAAGGGAAATAAGGAGCTGCAAATAGATGTGAGGACAAGTGACAACAAGTCTACAAGACTTTTTTTCCCCTCAGGAAATGAGGGAATATTATTTATGGGCAGTGAGCCAGCAGAACAGTTCTTACCACAGCTAGTTCTGATCAACATAGTTATAGGGACGGGAGTGTAAACACAGAGATAAAATAAATATTAAAGGTGATTGCTACAATGACCAATCACAGGTCAGTCAACTTTCCCGAATATCCATTTGTATTATTATAATTGGAAATGAATTTATGAATTGCCTATCAGCAATTAACATGTGCAATTTGAGTATTCCTGTGTTGAAGCACCAAAATAGGGCAGAAGGAGGCTCACACCAAGTGTATGCATACAAATAAAGAATTGCTGAGAGGACAGCATTCTGGGACAAGCTCTTGTTTTTTCTGGAAAATCAGCAGAAGTGGATGCCTCTCTAAAATGCATATACACTAATGCAAACAGTGTGGAGAACAAAAAGATTTAGAGGTTTATGCCCAGTTGCAAAACTACAAACTCACTGAGGCCACAGAGAAGTGGTGTAATAGCAGAAGAGTGTAGTTCTGCAGTCGATGGATCCAGGTCCTTTAGCAAGGACAAACCAGGATGACAATGAGGACTGTTTCTTTTATATGAAAGATCAGTGGGAATGCGAGCAGCTGTGCCATTTTAGGAATGATGAGCTAGCTGGGGACCAATGTGTGAGGATTAGAGGACAGACCAACATGGATGTTTTGGTAATGAATGTTTACTACAGACTGCCTGATAAGGAAGAAACAAATAAGGCCTTCTTCCAGGCAAAGCCTCACATTCTCATACCCTCATGGGGATCTTGAACCATGCAAAAGTCTTCCAAAGGAATAACATAGCAAGGCACTGGCAGTTTAGGAGACTTGTAGAGTATATTGACAATAATGATGAAGGTATCAGTGAGGGAGGATGCTGTGCTGGATCTCATACTTACCAACAAGGCAGAACTGTTTAGGGATGTGAAGGTCAGATGGTCTTGCTGCAGTGACATCAGGATGGTGGAATTCAGGATCCTGTGAGAATTAAACAATGCAAAAAGCAGGACCACAACTCCTACATTTCAGCAGAGGAATTTCTTTCCTTAAGGGATCTGCTTGGAAGAATCCCAGGAGAAATAGTCCTGATGAGAACAGGAATCTGGTAGAGCTGGCTTATATTCACTGCCTTCTAACTCAAGTATGGTCTGTCCTGGCAAGCAGGAAATCACGTGGAGGTGGTAAGAGGCCTGCATGATTGCCTGACTAGACTAAAACTCAAAAAGAATGTGTATAAGAGGTGGAAGCAAGTACAGGGTATCTATGGGGATTAAAGAGACAGCGTTTGAGTCTGCAGAGATGGAGAAAGGAGATCTCACCCAAAGCTGACTGTGATGAAGGATAAGAATGGCAGCAAGAAGGATTTCTATAGGTAAAAAGAAGACTACGGAAAATATGGGCACCACTCCTGAGTAGTTAAGGGGACTCATGACAGGAAATATGGAATATTAGATACTCAGTGCCTTCGCTGCCTCAGTCTTTGCTGGAAGGACTTAGTTTCAAAAATCCCAGGCCCCTGAGATACACAAGAAAGTCAGGAGCAAGGAAGCCTTACTCTCAGTGGATGGAGATAAGGTTAGAGTTAGATATACACAAGTATAAAGAGAAGAAAAGAAGAAGAAGATAAATGGATGAAAACAAAATCCCTATCTTCAAGAAGGAAAATCCAGAGAACTGTAGGCTAGATGGCTTCACCTAGGCTGACAGGAAGGCAGTAGAACCTCCAAACAAGCACACCCTGGGTTACATTAAGATTGTTGCCAGCAGGTTGAGGAAAAAAAGTCCTTCCTCTCTACTCAGCACTGGTAAGGCCAATCTGCAGTATTATGTCCACTTGGTACAAGAGTGCCATGGACTTAATGAAGCAAACCCAGCAAAGGGCTACGACAGTGATGAACAGATTGGAGTATCTGTTACACAAAGAGAAGCGAAGAAAGTTGAAATTGTTTTGTCTGGAAAGAAAGAAGGCTCAGAAGGATCTTGCCTGACAGGAGGGAACAAAGAAGACAGAGACTCTTCTCACATAGGAAATTCCATTTAAATATAAGAGAACAGATTTTTACTGCAAAGGTGATCAAACACTCAAGTAGGTTGCCCAGAGAGGATGTGAAGCCCTTGTCCCTGGAGTACTCAAAATTCAACTGGAAATAGCCCTGAGCAGTCTGCTGCAGCTGACCCCACCTTGTGCAAAGAGGTTGGACTGAACAATCTCCAGAAGTGCCTCCCAATGTCAATTATTCTATGCTTCTGTGAGTGATGTTCTATTCTGTGATTCTGTTGTAAGAACTAAGCCTTTATTTTTTTACTGTTATTTTTAATAACTTTTTAACAAAAGTACTGCTATAAATGTTGCAATAGAGATACTATTGCAGGTAATAAGCAGTACATGGTATACTAAATCTTCTTTTTACAAAAAAAAAAAAAAAAGAATACATGTATATTTACAACTGAAACAAAGCAGTAATCAATCTTTGAAACAGACTTTGTGTCTGACTTTGTGTGCTTTTCTACCATACGGTCAAAGTAAAGGAGAAAACTAGAGTATTCAAAATCAACCAAATCAAGAAACTTTCAAATGTAATTGGTGAAGACTGGTGTATAAAATTCCAAAAACTTTCATCAGTTCTTTCTAGTTGGCCTCCAAATAATTGTGCTTCAGGTACACAATTCTCTGTTCTTTGAACTCTGTACATCAGTACTACCTGAGCAGGCTTGTCCTTTATGACCATTCTTCTGACATGTTCCACTTTACAGTTACTTATGCTGAATGCATGAGGAAGAGATCAGTGCCAGCCGATTCAGAGGTGAGCAAGCCATGTATAGCTTCTGGGTGAGGAGATCGCAGCAAAGGGTAACCAAAATGCAGAAATTAGAGTACATCAAGGTGGAGTCGAGCAGTCCAGGAGCATCAAATCACTGTGCAGGCTGAACACTAAAGCATGGCTTCTCTGTTCTTCTTTTTCAGGTTTCCTCAGGCTGCTGCTTTCTTTCTGTTCACTGTCTACCCTGATAACTATGCAATTTCCTTACTCATAGACTTGGCGGATTTGATTGAGAGATAATAGCAATGAGTGAAAGAAGGAATACATTTTAGCTCTATTTGAGAAATGAGACAATTGAGATACTGAAAGGCCAGGTCACATATACAAGGGCATGTGAAAAAAGAAGTGATAGAAACATTAACAGAAGCTACATAGCCTGATTCAATGCTTGAACTACAGGAGAAAGGAGAATACTTCTTTGTGAATGTGAAGCATGTCTTGTACAAATGGGAGTAAAAGGAGAGAGATTAGAAGGGAATGAGGTATATCAAATTGCATAAAGAGTTCATGTTCAAGGGACAACTCTGCAGGTCCAAATGAATATCTATGAAGGACTTAAGTTGAAGAGCTGGAGTAGTGACGCACATACTCTGGCACAAGAAACAGCCCATAGAAAACACTTGTTTCTGATGTTGCCTGATGAGAATGGACAATCAGAGCATCACTCATCACACTTAGAATAGCCCCTAGACACTAATCATCACTTTGAAAATCCAAGCTCCAGGAAGGCGTGAAGAAAGTCTGTAGAAAGATATTACGTAGCTAAACAAATGTGGCCCAATGCGACATTAATCATCCACTGAATGTCATTAAAATAAAAAAAGAAGAAAAGGGCTTTGTTTGATTGTTTGGTTCGAGAATGTTCTTTTAATCCTCCCTTTCTGTATTTATAGATTGTTTTATCACAGAAATATATTTTTTTACAAGTTTCTTTCAAATCAGTGGAAAAGATGGTTTTTCTTTTCAGTTATAATAATCTTGATCCTCCTGAGAAAAACATAGAAGGAAAATAAAATTGCAGTCTGAAGAGAAGCACTATAAAAATCTTCATTCACTCTCCCATATTCACCCAAATTATATAAAACACTAGCTGGATATTATTTGTTTATGGCTGAACTGGTTTGCCAGTAATAAGTTTAATGCTTGGAAAGCTACTTAAAAATGAATTCTTATAGTTATTTATTTCAGAAACAAAAAGGTACTGATCCACCTACCTATAAAATCTATTATTAAGAAATGCTCAGAGACTGAAAAGCCATCTCTTTGTCCTGAAATGGCTCAGCAAGTCAAAAACTTTAAAACTTTTCTTCAGAACAAAACCCAAGACCTTAAAACTTCTCACAGAAACTTAGAACAGCTCATGCTGGAATAAATCCACGTGGTTAGGACATTTGTCAAAATGGCAAGTTCTCCCATTTGAGGTTTAGGCAGGAATGGCATAAAAAAAAAGTGGCTTTGCCACAATATTTTGGTGTGTCTCCCTTTTTCCAGAAGAGACAAATATATGTTCTGCTGTGAAATAAATTATTCAAGCTTTCTAGAATCTCTAGAATGGTTTGCTTAGATTCCTGTGAAACATAGAGTTGTTTGAGCCATTGGTTATCTATTTGTAAATGTCAACAGATAAGAGAGGCTGAAGTATAGAGGGGAAAAACTGTGAAAAACAATAGAAATTCCTTTATAAATTTCATGTAATTCTGTCATATTCTTCACTGTGTTATTTTTCCGGAAAAAAAAAAGGAAAGAGGAGAAGAGAAGGAGAAGGAGAAGGAGAAGGAGAAGGAGAAGGAGAAGGAGAAGGAGAAGGAGAAGGAGAAAGAGAAGGAGAAGGAGAAGGAGAAGGAGAAGGAGAAGGAGAAGGAGAAGGAGAAGGAGAAGGAGAAGGAGAAGGAGAAGGAGAAGGAGAAGGAGAAGCACCAACTTCAGAGACCTCACTGCAGCAAAAGAAGGTAGTGGTACAATTTCTAATGAAAATGAGTGTTATGAGTGTTGCAGTACGATTGGTTTCACCATGTGTCTTCCACTACATTCCATGGAAAATTGTATGGCAAAACCTTAACTTTCACTCAAAAGCTTCATTACTGCACAACACCATACCTATAATCATTTCTGTTGGCCAGTTTATGCTCTGCAAAGCATCTAGCACTAATAAATTTCAAGGATATTTCTCTGGGCATGAGAATAAATTTGGAATGTTAAGCTGCTTTTGGATTTACATGTCAGGAAATGTTCAGAAGTTTATTTTTGTTAAAATATGAATTTCTGTAACTGTTGCAGTATGCAACCATCTTTTTTCCTTCCTCAGCTACTATAAATAATCTGAATGAAATACACAGTGTATTCGGAAGTATTGCTCTGTTCAAAATTATAATCTTATATTTAACACTCTCTTTTTTTAGAGAATCTCCAACTCCTTTACAAACTTGATCTATTGCCATGTGAGCTAAACACTGGGTCAATTCACTCCTACACGCTCACTAAATTCATGAGAAATGAAGGGTGACAGTCATTTAACAGTAGCAGGTAAAATCCAGCAAATTGAGATTAATCTTGCTTAGAATTTGATAAAATGATCAGAGAAAATATGACCATTCTTCTGAAATGCTCTAGAGCTATCCTCACCTTCAAGGCAGGGTTTTGCTGCACCAAAAGCCTAGTGAAGAGGCAGGCAAAGCATTCAGTTGAATTTTGAGAGATCTCACCAAAGTAGCTCACTAATCTCAGGTCATTCCAAACTACGTATCTAGGGTCAATCAGGTTTTCCAAGAGCAGACAACTACCACCACCTGAGATGCCTTAGAGCATCTGAGACCTCCAGGTGGGGATCAAAGATGTGTCACAGGAGCAAAGTGGGAGCCAGGCTCTCCTGGAAGAATAACTGGAGACGAGGTATGATACTCCTGGGAGCTTATGCTGGCACCAGTACCTGTACATGAAACAAGGTTCTAATCAACTGGTTAGCTCGCTAGGCTCTCCTGATAGCACTACTAGACCTCTATTGACTAAAATGAAAACAGAAGCTCCTAGATTACATGCTAGACCTTCATATTAAGGTACCTAAATTTGTTAGACTCAAACTGAAACACATCCTCTCATCCATGTGAAAGACTTGGAACAGTGGTTTCCTACCTGTCTCATTGTGCCGGTCTCAGTTGTCTCATATAGACATTATCATATAGAATTACATCAGCTTTTCAGGTTTCCTGATGTCACTTGGGACGGTGCTTGTGCCAGATATAGAAACAAATATGGCAAGAATCAGGATATATTTCATAAACGTCAGTACTAGAAAAACTGCTAGTTAGCCTTCACTGAAACTGCAAATATTTGTGAGGTTAAAAAACAAGAACAGACACAAAAAAAAAAGAATTCAAGAAGCCATTTACTGTGAAGTGAAGCAAAAATGAGTGCAGGGACATTAGCAGAAATCTAAAACCCAAAGAACCCCTTCAGATCCGCCTATAGACTTTGCCGGGTAGAACAAGAGGCTCAGATTAATCTAGCAACACCATATCCCCCTTAAAAAAGTGCTTAAAATTGCATGGGTCTGTTTCAGGAAACAGGGGAGCTGATATAGGCTGTGGAACACATAAGTTCCCTAGAGACCTCCACGTAAAACACAATTCATTAAGACGTGCTGTCATGGGAGGCGGAGGGTTTGTCTCATGGATCTCACAATCAGCAGGCAAAGAAAGGGGAGAAAAAAATTGCTGCTCCCTTTGCAGACAGGATCTGCACTACACCAAGAGGCCAAGGAGGTGGTGTTTTCCTGAGCAACCTCTTTCTTAGGTGAGTTTTCTTAAGGAAAGTGCCAAATTCTCCCCTGAAATAGAGGTCTCAGACTGCAACAACAGGCAAACAGCAAGCTGCTGTGAGATTTGGGGAAAGCAAGGAGAGCCTTTCTGAATGCCTTCTTCCTTCCTAATTTAAGCCAGAAGGGAATACAGAGCTGATTATTAAATGCATGATGTGTTGATAACACTGAGTAAATACTTTGAAATCTCTTCCATAGGTGCCATTTACAGACTTAAGGGATAAAAGTCTGTTTTCCTACAGCAGGTTATACTCACCTGGCTCCACATCAAAAATACAGGAACTACTGCACTGTCCATATGCCTTATATGTGCTGAAGGTTCTTGCCTTTCAAAAAAAGATACATGTATTTCCATATGCTGAGGAATTCTAAGGAGTCTGATAGAAAAGAAAGGAACTATAAATTCTTCCGAATACTTATCTCTTTCTGGTATTCAGGAAGGGGCTGTAGGCAAGCACTACATTGGTTTAATGCAATTTTTGTGGCTGTTACTGAGCTTTAGTTTTCATTACAATCATCAACACTGAGCAGAATGGGGATACCATTCATCAGAAAATGTTGTTATTCTTATGATATGCACTCAGGGAACCAGAGCACAGCCATTAAGTCTTCCACTGAATGCCCAGTGGATCAAGCTTTCCTAACCACAGCAGGGGATCAATTTGTGCCCTTAAAACACAAATTACCTTCCTTATCTTAGCTGGAATACCTTGCAGCATTATGAATGTTCTTCATTACACAGCCCTCTTTACACACAGGTTCATGAATATAAAACACTCCAATTAAAGTAACACTGCCATTCTGTTTTAAAGGAATTCTATAGACATTTATCTCTGGAGGTAGCTCCATTCACCCAATGGACTTGCAACAGGGATCATTTCTACCTGCTGTGCCGAAGTACTGTCTCACATAATGCACACAACCCACAATTAAATGATGAAGTGGCATGGTAAAAAGGAGATTCAGCTTTCTGGGGTGAAACAGGGATAACATTCTACAAAAAGTCATATATGAGTTAGCTTGAGGGAAAGTACTTAGGCTGAAACAAAATAGCCCAGCTTTCAGAAAGGCTGAAGCTTCAGCTATTATATGTTTCCTCCTTAACCCACTTGGTAATTACTGTGCACATGTAGCCAAAGTCAGCCATGACATTCCCAGTCACAGATCTGAGCATGCCAAGACCCCATCCAGAGCGCTGTGAGGACTCTTCTGTGCAGTGAGTCATAGCCTGCTGCTGGCTACATCTGCTGCTTCAGAACAACACTTCTGGCTGCTGGGATCCGATGACCCCATGGGTCCTGCCCAGTGGTGAAGCAAGTGGGAAGGAACAGAGTGGATATCGTAGATCACAACCTTTGGCCAAAAGGTAATGTTTTCAAGAGAAAGAGGATTCATTCCTTAATAGGTGACAAGGATAAGAAGGATCTTTCTGCCAGCAAGCTTCCAAGGAGCTGCAGTGGTGCAACAGAGCAGGATTTGAAGTGAGCTACAGAGAACTAAGGGATTCACGTGAAAAATGAACAAAAAAGTCCAGGCTGTCTCTTCTGGTGGAGGCATTTTTTGTAGTGACCAAAGGTCAGAACAAATTTTCTTAGCCACAGTAAATGAAATAGGCCTACAGATTCCCAGGCAGGACTATGAAGATGTTCCAGCTTAGTATGGGGAGATGCAAGCCTAACTAGCAACACAATATTCTTTTACTGAGTAAGAGTGAGAGTGAAGGCAGATGTCTGAAGATCAAGCGTTAGATCATCCAGAAAACCTGGCATGTTTGCTAAGTCGATTGTTATGACTTTTGATTTTGGCAGCCAAATTTATCTGATGGTTACAGTAAACCAGAGACCTCCCAAGTGCAAGAGCTGAGCAAGAGATCAGATATGAACTGTATTTTCTTCCGACATAAGCTTCAACACCAATCAGTTTTGTATGTTCTACTTCCAAGTGCCAAAAATCGTTAACAAACCAGCAAATCAGGGCTCCAGCAGCAAACTCAGCTCTTTATACTGACACAAAGATTCTTATGTGAAAAATAATTACTCTATCAAGGTACTTTCTAGAAAGCTACCTGTGGTAGGCATTCCTAAATTCAACTTCTTTCTTCTGCTGTTCCAATGGCCATATTGCTAAAGTTGGGCTCCCTTCACCTCATCCTCTTTTGTGTCATCCTGCGTAAGAAGCGCAAGTCCTGGCCACATTTAGGCTCCTGTAGTTGTCAGGAAGACAGCTGGGCAGACTGTGCCCAGCAACAGTTATCACTGGTCAGCTGAGGGACCAAGCACCAGCATGGTGGTGCTTGCTCAAAATAGGCAGTCAGAAGGCTCCTGCTAGCACCATGAGTTTTCTGTAGCATAAATGTTAGAGAACAAGCAATGCTGTAAGTGGCCTAATAACTTCTGAAAACTATGAACTAGGAAGCTGTCCTATCTAAGAAGAAAATTCTCTAAATGTCATTTCTGTTGAAGAATTATGCTACAGCACTCTTAATTTATGTTATTAATAACAGCAACTTAACACTGTCATAATGGAAAATAAGTTGAGTTATGATAATATGTCTTAAAGAAGAAATAGACCTCTCACAAAGAAAAAACCTCTCACATTTCACTTTTTTTGTCACGTACCTGAGTACCAGTTGGCTTAAAAGACAAGAATACTCTTGCTCTTTGTAGCATGTGTTTTGCTGTTAATCTCTAGGAAAGTGATAAACCATATCTGAAAAAAAAACTAACCAAAATTGTTATTAAAGTAGAAATCAAATTGTTAGTAAGAATCAATTATTAATCTCTTTCAAAGAGAAGCAAATGGTTTCAAATTATCTTTCCCCCATCCTCTAGAATACAGCATCATAGAAATTGTGTACTAAATCAACCAAAAGTTTTATCTGTTTGGAGGAAGAAGAGAAGAAGAAATATAATATTATGCATGCCTCAAAAATCTGAAGCTGCCACGTGTAATAAATCACAGCATTTCTGAAATCAATTCCTATTGTTTCAAACATACCACCATTCTCCTTTCTGTGATGAGAAATGTACTTGTACTTTGTATTTTCATAGATGAACGAATGTCCTGGGGGCATGTACAACTCTCCTATTTATTTATTTATATTTTAACAACAACAAAAATTTATAATCTTACAGAACAATGACCTGTCATAACATTACTGGGAAAGGCTCAGCTTTAGGTCTTTGTGAAGGGATTACATTTTTATTGGCCTTAAAATCAACTGTTTGCTTACAAAGGAAAAAAAGAAAAGAAAGACATAAAGAAAATATAACCTGCTTCCAAAGGTTAAAATACTCAAGCAAAATAAAACCAAATAAGATAGAACATGAACATGCTTAGAGCGCCCAGAATTCCCTTATGGTGCTCTGAGCACTGCTGTTTTGACAGAGAGGATGGAGAAAGCTGCATTTACACTTTATTACCAGCAATGGGGGTGGGCACTGTGCCGCACTGATCATGCATATTGATCCAAGAAGCAGCTCCCTGTTGACTTGAGAAAGTCCAGAATCTTTTTCCCTGGTCAAATCCCCCAGTAGTACATCCTCAAGGAGCATACATCTGCCACCAGGCCAAGAAGGCATATAAGTAAGACAAAGGAACAGCAAATAAAGGGAACACAGTGTTTGGACGCAAGTTCAAAATTGTTCAGAACTGACAGTGGAGTGGTATCTACAGTTTGCTCTCCTTCCCACAAAATGTGAATAAATCAGCTCCAGTACTCGGGCAACTCATCCTTTCTCCTCTTAGGAACTCTTTCACAGTATTCACACTTCCATGGTCACTGTGCATCATTAGCTTTACTTTCCTTCTCTCTCCTCTTCTTTCTAGTCTCATCTAGTGCCAGACTCTTTCCTCCATATCTTCTGGTGTAACTGAGTAGCTTGCATCCATCTTCTGACTTATCATTTGGCTACTATATGTCTCATCGCTCTGTGCAGAGCTCTAGACAGCCCTGGCAAATAAAGAACATGAAGCAGAAACTTGAGCTCTGTGGAGGTCTGTTTGTTTTGGCTGTTGCTGTAGTTTTTATTAATAAATGCCTCCTGGTAGACTAGACTCTATTTATCATGACATATGTTATCTAGCTTATGTTCTTATACAGTATTTATTATAAAATTTAGGGTGTGCATAAAACTATTTCTCCCTCTCTTCCCAGGCAGTGAGGAGGGTGGTTATGTTATTCTAATGAGTATGATGGTCTTATGTTATTATTGGGAAGCTTTGGTTAAATAAGTGATTCCTGTATTTTATTTTGAAAATGTGAAATCTGTGGTTACTGTGGTCCATTCCCTTTGGGGAAGGATTTCTAATCCATCTATGCATTAATAATTCTCCAAGTTCTTTTTTGCTCAACTCTCCTAGTTGTGTATTTTTCCCAGGCTTCTTCAGCTACTTCTCTTTCCAGCACTGGCTATCTGATTGGTTTAGTGCTTGCTTTCACACACCACTGTAATCAAGAAGGATGTTGGACTAACCCAGCCAAAAAAGGAAATATCCATTTCCACATTTCCTTCTCCCATATTGTGACTGAATGCTAACTCTTGAAAATATTCTAGTTAGGTTTGCAGTGAAATTTTGTGAGAAAAAATGAACATAATCTAATAGGAGGGCATGAAAAATTCAAACTAGCGTCAGAAAGGGGAGCCAAATACTATGGTAGTTTTCAAAGAAAGCTTCTGTTTCTAAGAACAAAGGTCCTTTGTACCTCAACAGGGCACACCTTTTAGGTGAGGTTGGGTCTCTTGGGAAGGCATGCAGAGTTCTGGGGCACTGAAGTCAGGTTGTGTCAGGTAGACACCTGAGCTGGTCAATGTAAAGCCTGGCTTCTTGCACAACTTTGTTTCTGCTGGTTAAAACAGGTGAAAAGTACAAAAACATCAAATGATTGTCTAATGTTACTAACAGTATCCTAACAAAAACGGAGCAAGAATGAACTTCTAGTCTCAGTAAGATCTCCCTTTAGAGAATAACAAGGCCTAAATTTGTTTAGAATGGACAGTTTGTAGGTACTGCATATAGACCACATTATTTCTTTTCTTAACATGAAGCTATACAACATCTTGTTATTTACCCTTCTGAAGAGAGCTTTAAAGTATTGTGTAAAATATTGTCTTGAGGAAGGTCAGAGCTATCGTGCTGAGCCAGCTTGATAATTTTAGTGTTTGCTGAATCGCTTCACAGGTCCTTATATTCACAGTGATTTATATGAAGTGTTCTGTTTTGTATCTCCCACAAACTGTTTTAACACTGCACTAGGTAAACAGAATGTCATCAGATTTCCAGTCCTTCCTGGGTAATTTTTCCCAGTTATGTAAATGTTTATCTTAATTCTACTTCTTCCTTTGCACTTTTGCAAAATGTTTTTGCTCCTCTGCGCTGAGCCAGTGTGATAATCGCTGTGCAGAACTGAGACGAAAGAATACCAGGGCTGGATGCCAAGGAGCAAGACTGCAAGCACCCAGCCAGCAACCTTGTCTTTGAATACCAGTTATCCAAGAAGGCATAAAGCAGTGAGGAGAGTCTGTTTAGCATTATCACTCAAGAGCTCCAAATACACCTAGTGGATCTCTTCAGTGAAGTAATTCAGCAGTCTAGCTCCTTGTGTTTAAGTAGGAAAACTAGCTGCTCCTGTAAATTTATTCACATGTATGCCAATGCCAGACACGTACATAGGAGCAGAAGTTTAGATTAACAGTTGATTCCCCTGATTATTTTTCCCACCATCTAACCTGTGTTGTATTTGGCATGCAAGCTTCTAGGGAAAGGGAACAGCATGCTAAGTGCTGGCAACAGCATTCTGTTTGATATGCTTAAATTAATTAATAGAAAACAGCTTGTGTCAACAATGTTTACATTTCTCATGCTTTCACTCTTTAACCACTTGAATTAACTGTATTAAAAATACTTTAAAATCTTCTATGTATATAAAAATTCAGTACCCTTCCAAATACATATAAGTTGTCACTGTACAAAGTTGTTGATAGGTTGGAGATCATTCCCATATCCAAAGAGCAAATCTAACTCAGAAGAAGACATCAAAACTTCAGTGCAAGCTCCCTTCCAAACAAGTCCTGCTTTCCTTCCAGCTCACAAACATATAAGAGATGGGACCAGATAACTACAGAAATGCACAGAAATGCACAGATTTCAGTGGGTGGAATTCTGAAGATAGCCATCTTATTTCTAAGTAAATCTCTAAGTAAACAATTCAGCTTGTAAGAAGTTGAAACATTAATCTTTCCGCTTGAGAAAAAAAAAATTCTGCTTGCTCCCACTATGAGTGATCCTCGTATCATCCTTTTGTTTGGACATTCATCAACCAGTTTCAGACTTGGTTAGCTACATGCACTTAGCTAAATAGGTTTGTATTTTAGAAGCACAGATAAGTTCCTCCTTAATTGTTCACACATTCTATGTTAGGTCTCTAAATCTAGACATGAGAGCCAGAGCTTACTTTGATTTGATAGGATTTCACGGTCTGCTTCGTCAAACAGTTGTGCTAAGAGTGAACTTATCTCTTGCCAATGGCTATATAAGGAGCAAAAAGAAAAAGGAACCAATTATTAAGCCAAGGTGCTACAGTTAAGTTGTTTCGATTTAATTTAGTGAATGCCCAATGCCCATCCAAAAGGCAGAGTAAGTACCACAACACTCAATACTAGCTCATCATCCAGTAGCTAAGAGAGACAATATAGTACTGTATTTATGATGTGGGTTTGGAATCAGGGCTTTCTGTCTATGATTTATGTTCATGTAAAGCAAATGAACTGCTCAACCTGGATGAACTTAACATCCCTGTGATTTAGTTTACACAGAGATAAACCAGAAATAACACAAATGAAGCAGACCTAATTCAGACTGCATGACTTTATGGGCCAGCACAACAGGCAGAAAACCCCAGCCAAGAGACAACTCATGGTGTCACTGCCCTCACCTAGGACCACAGTGCAGATGGACTCACCAATACTGCTCAATGGCAAGGGCTCCTTGGCAGTTCAGTCACGCACAAAAAGAAGTAACTGTAAACCACAATTAGAGAGGACACTTCCATCTGTAGCTTCCCTGCACTTCCTGGCACTCCAGAGCATTTCTGCAGTTCCACTGTGTTTACTGCTTTGTTTTCATCTTTTACTAGCAACAATCAGAGAAAATGGGAAATGAAGCATGCAGTTCATCCTCCCAGGTAGAACCATTGGCTGAAGAAGAAACTAAATGTTATTCATGATCTCCTCCACAGAGACAAGAATAGGTTTTCCTAAAATGCAGGTTTGAAGTTAATCTGTATTTTTTCTCCTGCAGCTGCAAATGGCTGCCGTGCTTTTATTGTAATTCAGGCTTTGGCTAGAGGAGAAATGGCAAGAAGAACTGGCAAGGACGAGGACAGAGACAAAGAAGGAAACAGATTTAATTTCACACCAGATCAATTCCACAAAGTGTAGAAGCAGTAAAGAAAACATGAACAGTGTTTCCACTGTGCATGATATGGAAATTTTTGGACTGTTTCTTAGAGGAGAAAATATCCAAAATGTTTCTAAGGCTGAGCAGAACAAGTTCACTGAAAGTTGATGGGACCATTTTTCCTAAACTCCCTGGGCACTTGAGAAAAATTCTTACAGTCTGCATATTTTCTATTTGTTGACAAAATAAAATAGCTGCTTCTAAATAACAAGAATACACATACACACACAAAAAAAGTTAACTGAGTTTTCGATCTCCTGCTTCACTTGTATCTTGCATAGTCACTGATTTCCCAGAAAAAGAGGTTAATCTTCCTGCTCTGCCTAATACCACTCTGATGGCTGAGAGCTAGGTCTGGTGGCAGAACTTGCTTTTCCTTTCTCTCACAGAAGCACTGAGGGCTTTCTGGCTTGTAAAAGGATAGGTACTCATACACCATACATAGTCTGCAGTTTCTGTACTTACATCACTCACATCCCTGTGCCACAACGGACCTATGAAGAGTATGCCTGAAACCCTCAATGAAAAGGAGACGTCACAGCCAGTAGAGAGAGAGCCACTCCAGGTACAAGCAGTTAATGCAGAATGGTGATGACTCAGCCATGCAGCAATGCAGTCTCTTCTGGAGGTATAGAGGGGGAAAGAAGATATGAAAAATATCATGTCAGAGGGGTGAATCTGAAAAAAGAAATTCTGCAGATACTAAAGAATGATATTGAGCTTTCTGATTCAAGTTAGGCCTTCTGATCTAGGTTAGAAGGCTACTGTCTCCTCAAAGGGAAGTAGCTTTGCAATATTTCACACATGAAAGAAAAACTGGTGAATTTCACCTGGGTTTACATCCACAAAAAGCATGAATGAACTGCATTTTTCTGCTGAGTAGTCCCATACCTACCCTAGATTATGCCCTGAAGCAAAAGATCATGAAGACCTTTTATCCCAACATTCCTACAGTAGAGGGTATTAACAATGTTTGAGGAAATATTCATTTGTTCATGGAATAGTCAGAAAGAGGATAAAAACCCAAGCAGATCACCTCCAACTGTCATCTAATTCAATCCTTTTTATTTGTAACAATTCCAGAGAAGGGTCTTTAACCAACCAGAATGACATTCAGAAGGAGTCTGACCACCAAAGTTCCATCTGGAACTCTCTTTCACCTCATCTTCCACTCTTACTTAAGCTGTTGACACTTAGGATACATTTTATGTC
This sequence comes from Numida meleagris, assembly GCF_002078875.1. Lineage (NCBI taxonomy): Eukaryota > Metazoa > Chordata > Aves > Galliformes > Numididae > Numida > Numida meleagris. Next base: position 65,549,495 of record NC_034409.1, on the reverse strand, counting down.
TGAGGTGTTTATTCTTTAAATGGGATGAGTTGATGTGTTTGTGGAATGAGTGCTCTCATTAAAATTATTTGTTGAGCTTATTGTTCCTATGTGCATATAAAGGGAAAGCAGTACAAACAAATTAAAAATAAAGCAAGACACCGTAACATGGATATGTGCTGTGTTTCATTTCAATATATCAGGTTTTAGAGCTGAAGCAGGTAACAACATTAGCTATTGTCTTGCATTATCTGGTTTTGTATTCTGCTTTTTAAATAAGCCACGTGCTTTCTTTCATTAAACAGCCTAATCACCAAATACTCAAAACGCTTTTGACTGGGTAAAGTGGTCAGGTTTACCTTCAGTTTTAGGAGGAAAAATGAGTCTTGAATGGATTTAATCCAAACTGTAGCAAGCAAGAAAATTTAGCCAGACTTCATGCAAATGTTAAAGAAAGGTACACACCAAACCTACATTTTGTTACCAGTTTCCAGCCTAAAATGAACCTTTTGCCCCTGGACTTTTTGCTCTTTGAGTTCCTGATATGGGCAGCCTACTGAAAAGCAGCTACTCAGCATGTCGTTTCTACACTAATTCTGGTGGTGTAAATCACCCATGCACACAGGTCCACCAGCGCAGCTGACTTCCGCAGGCAGCACGGGATCCCTGCAGCAGTTTGATACCTCTTCTCCTTTGTTTCCCTGTGTGAGAGACTGAGGGAATATGACCAGAGCACTGCTCTATTGCAGCTATTCCTGGCCATCATATCGGACTTCCACAGCCATAGGAAGTGTAATGTAATGCAGCTCTAAATGTATATCCCTGGCTGGGCATAGGGGAAGTTTTTATGTCTCCTGTTGTGTTTTCAGCTCTGTTTGCTGGGGCAGGAGAAAGGGAAGCGGAAAGGAGAAACAGTGACTAGAAAGCTAATTTGATTTAACCCAAAGCAGATGGATCTCCCACTGGCATGCTTAAAGACTGATTTTTAATAGGATCCCTTTGCTTCAAATGAGAGTTTTAGTGGAGCCTTTGTAATCCATCTCTGCAAACCACTTCTCTCCCATTTTGCTACTCCTGTTTCTGAATTAATCCACACATAAGAAACAAGAGGAGACACAACTCTGGAGACTCAGAGGGGGTGAGGTAGTCATACAATCACAGAATCATAGAATGGCTTGAGTTGGGCTGGAAAGGACCTTAAAGCTCACCCAGTTTCAACTCCCTGCCATGGGCAGGACAGCCACCCACCAGACCAGGCTGCCCAGGGCCCTGGTCTTGAAGACCTCCAGGGATGGGGCATCCACAGCTTCTCTGGGCAGTCTGTCCCAGTGCCTCACCACCCTCTGAGGGAAAAATTTCCTCCTAACATCTAATCTAAATCTCTCCTCTTTTAGTTTAAGCCATTCTCACCTGTTCTGTTACTATCTGCCTGTGTATAGTGACACCAGCCAAATGAAACTGTTTTCAACAAAATCAACAAAAATGCACAATTAAATTTATCTACCTACAGCTCTTAAGTACAGAAACTTTAAATTCAAGATGAAGAAACTATCTGTCAATTTCATGCTACCTGAGAGTGTTAATTGTAAGAAAACATTATTTATGACTAACAGGCATTTATTCACTCAACACTTACGCTGTTTAAGTCAACAGGAATAGGTTAAAGATACGCTGGGATTTGTAGAATCCCCGAAGAAAGACAGCTACACACTAGGAATTTCCATCAAATTGCCCCTGACTAGGCTCTGGAACTCAAATATTCACAGCTTAGTATGACAAGGTGCTATGTGCCAGGCTTTATACAGCGCTAGACAGAATCTAGAGACATTTGGTTAATAATATAATGAAGTTTGAAATTTATTGCGACTTTAATATTGAAGGATTTAAAAAGCAATTAAACTGCTTTAAAATAGCAGAGAGTTTATGGGAATGCAATATGGATTGGAACAAACAAGCCTAAATCAACACTGGTTTGGAAGTCTAGTAAGGACTAGAACTATGGGAGGTAATTCAGGAACAGATGCATCAAATTAATTCCAGTAATACTGGAGTGTTAAAAATGGCAACAGAAGCCAGCTTTGTTCAATAGAATGGAAAACTAATCATCCATTCTCTCTCCTTCTGCCCCTGAGGGGCTGGATTTTCCCGTCACAGCCATTCATTGGTGGCAACAGATGCACCAAAACGTCTGGCACAAAGAAACTGAAGACAAATATAAAACATACAGGGGAAAAAAAGAAGAAGGAAAAAAAGACCCCAAGTGTATGTAATGCAGAGGCAAAGTTGTTTAATGTTTTATGCTGAGATCTTGAAACAGGTAATACACTTGAAATACTGAAGAAATGGTCAGTGCCTCATAGATAAAAAATGGCAGAGGTCACAAAAGAAGCACTTCTGAGACTAGCAGTGATTTAACTTACTTAAGCACATTGTATTTTAGTCACTGTGCATTCCCCATCGCCTAAACTAATTCTGCAGATGTGAGTCCTCCCACAACCTTAATACCTCTGCCATGCTCAGCTCTCACAGGCTGTGCTTTAGAGCAGCCAAGGACCCCTCTTATGGGCACTTGAGTAAAGTTAGGATTTGGGTAGTGTAGAGATGGAGATTGCTCATGACTGGAGTCTTCAACAGCAGTTTTCATCTAAAGGTCTCCAGTTCCTCCTTACACCTATTTGCAAGCTACACTGATATAGCTTCCCTGGTTATTTATTCACCTCGCCGCAGTGAGTGTGTGGAGCCACACAACAGAACTACAGTACAGTTTAGGAAAAAATGAAAAAGGATTGTCTCGGAGGCTGTGCAGAAAGCACTCCAGTTGCTCATAGCAATTTCTGGTCACAACTGGAAGTGGATGAGCAAGTCACAATTTGTTCAGCAAATTTATCACTTTTCTCAAGAATTGTCTGTGAACAGACTGTGACTTTTATTAATTTGTCTTCAGTTGGCAAGGGTGCACCAAATATTTTATGTGAATGAATCCTGGCCAATGGATTGCTCACAGACTTATGTCTGTTCTAATTGCTTCAATATTCCCACTTTGACATTCAAGCTGAGGAGGTTTAGATCAAGCTCTGCTTACAACAGATATGGTTTCATTCCTAAAGTAATGAGAAATTTACCTTTTAGACAGAAGATAGCCATAGAAATCTTCCCCTCATTTAAACAAAGCATAGCAAATCGGAAACAGATCTCTGGCACTGAGAGAAAGGCAAGGAGGAAATAGAGAAAATATTGATTAATGAGATTTATTTGTGCTGCGGATGGTGATCAAAGGGGAGCAAATGCAGTGCAAAGCGCTCACCATTGCTTTTAAAACCAAAATTCCTTTGATGTGCAGCACAGTATCCGGCCGTTATGGGAATTAAAAGAAAAAGCCATGAGAACGTTATTAATAATGGTTTAAATTGAACTGCTTCAGGCACCAAGCACATAGTACCAGTGTTCTGGCTTTCAAATGACCAGCTGGTGAATAATTATTATAAATTACACATGCTTAACCAGTATTTACTATATTATAGTATACAAAACCTCCTGATGCAAACAGTACTACAGTTTCCATACAGAGCAGCTTGCACACTTGTGGAGTTGATAAGCAGTTAAGCACAAAAAGAAAATCTCAAGTACAAAGCAAAGGCTACAGAAGAGCAGAGTGGGTGTGGGGACCATCCCCAGCAGTGCCAGTGAAGCTCCAGCACAATCAGCAAAGCAGCAGAAACATCACACAGATAGGCACACATGAAGCATTTACAACCTTGTACCATTCTCTCTGTATCCCTCCTCACACATCTCAGCTGACCACCTCTTTCCCCATTTGGTCTGACTGGAGGTCAGCTCCCCCAAGGAAGCTTCTCAGCCTCCAGCAGCCAACCCCAGCCTCACTGGTGTCATCCAAGGCACCCAGATGCAGCCAGCGCTGATGAGAACCCTGCCACTCAGATCAGGGAGAGTCATCCCTCCAATTTTTCTGCTCTTTGTGGCTCTTTTAAAGTTTTCCTCGCAGACATAGTGAACTGGAAGCTTCTTATCAGCTCAGAAAGAATGGAATTCTGACAAGGCTTATCCAGAGCAAGACCATTCCTTGCCATAAGAAGGGACAGAGAGCCAAAGAGTGTCTCCAGTGGGTCAGGCTAGCAGCAGCTACTGCCACCCAGGAAAGCAGGACAAGGTAGCAGCTTTGGCAAGGAGTTCCCACCCATCTTCCCACAGTCTCCCCTGACACCAGCAGAGCAACTCTGACTGCCTCATAGCCTTCATCCAACCCCACCTGCAGCCCCCGTTGAAAAGGTGAATGTTCATGTTCTGGTTCTAAAAGACCTTGCACACATAGGTATTTGTCACTGCAGCGGTATCCCTCGTGAGGCTATCATAAAAGTTCTGCCAGTTATTCAAGGATATAAAATGCACACAATTACTTTGGAAGATGCCATGGATCAGTATAAACTCTTTTTTCTCTTTTCTTTTTCTTTTTAAACTGCCTGTCAAGCAACCAAAAATGCAGAAATCTGACACATGTTTGATAACTTTCAGAAGGAGGCATTTTTGAGGAATGTGAAAGGTTAAGGAAACTGAACTTTAAATACTCCATGTTTGAACAGAATTATACCTTGAAAACACCATGTATAATGCCAAAAAAAAAAAAAAAAAAAAACACTTTCAAGATTTACAGGTATATTTTCCTGCCTTAAATATTACGTGATTCCTCCTTTAGTTTTGCCTCATCTACTGTTAATCACAGATAATTCTTTGCTTACAGAAATAAAGAAGATCCTGCTATGCTACATTTTTGTTGACATGAAAAACCAAACTGCATATTGCAAAAACAACTGAACGGCTCTGAAGAGCATCCATCCTCATGGTCTGATAGTACCTCATTTTTGCAGCCCTTAATGTATTTTACCCAAAATGAAACAACAACAGAAAGAGAGAAAAAGAAAACAGAAAAAAAGAAACCAGACTATTTGGACTCTTGTAAGCCAAATCCTAACTTCCTTTCATTATTACTTTTTAAATACAAGATGATCCCACAGTTCTTTTGACAGATTTGTTCAATACTGAAACAACAGTAATGCACTACATTAGCATCAGTGCTAAGCTGAAGCACTGAGTTTACAAGGATCATAAATAGAAGGGATCTAACAACGAACTAAATAAAGTGCATTACAATGAATTGCACTGCGCAGTAGAATGTAGAGAGAAAATCCAAAGGCCACAAAAACAGTTCACTGACTAAAAAAGCTATTAAACTAACGTTTTTACCACAAGAAATAACTTGAATACATTAAAAAAGAGTACATAGGTACAATTTAGTGAAGCATTTGAATTTAAAAAAAAAGCTTATTTGAAAAAAGTACTCATGATAAAACTGTAGAAAAGGCTTAGAATGCCTTAATAAAACAAAAAAAAAGGGGGGGAGAGAGAGAAAAAAAAAAAGAAAGAAAAATCTTGTGTATGTGAAATTAAACATTCCCTACATTTGAGTGAGAAACCTGTACTTTTAGGACCCAGGAAAAGCAAATTAAGAGTTACATTTGAAGATATTCTGACTGTTCTCCTTTCATATAAGCACAGAGGAACAACAGGACATGTTCAGGATACTGAAGATTTAGGTTCACATACTAATCAGATGTGAATGCTGCTTTCTCACATTCTCATCTTACCATACACTATGTCATAGATGCTTTTATTTCTCCTGAGAAGTTTGTTTTGTTTTGTTAGATAATTGAATGTTCACTGGGTAAATAGGACGCATCATGAACAGGATATACTTGGCTTCCTGTGGCAGGTAATTTCTGTCATTGGCTTCAGCAAATATTCAATATTCAAGCAAGAGATCTCTATCAGGATGACCCACCACATAAAACACTAGGATACACCAATGATATCAGAAACCCCATGGGTAAAAGCTGGGGCTGAGATGAGTCCTTCCAGCACAGTTTACTTCTTCTGTCTCTCGGCTAGTGGTAAAAGAGAAAGAAGCTGGTGCCACTCAATGCTCTCTTCCCAGACAAGATTCATTACAAATTAAAGACAAAGGTTCGTTTTTCCTAATGATTTAACTATTTCTCGTCATATCCCCCCATTAGAGTGTTAATACAGCTCTAAGAGAAACAAGAAATATGTATGTCACTCTGAAAATAATGCCTCCTAGTTATTGCCATGGAAATAACAACAGATACAAAGAGTACAACTTTAACACTATTTGATAGAGAAAGTTCTCAGTTAGAGAACACTATTTCTGAACACAGTCACCACCATTAGCTATGTATTTTGACCAGCAATGAACAAAAACCTGCATCCAACGCTCATAAAAACCTGTTCCAGTGGAGGTGACACACTGTCGCTGTTGCCAGTGCTGAAGCATACCATCCACTGCCTCACTGTGCACACATCTGCTGTTTGGTCTCCAGAAATGTTCATCAAGTGTCGATGAATGTCAATGGGTGCCATCTTTTCTACCTAGAGGAATTCAATGACACATATTTGCTTCATACACGCTTTCATGTCAGACTGCCCTGCTGCAGCCATCTGTCACACAGCAACAAAATTCAATAGAATATTGGTGGGAAGGTTCAACCTACTGTCATGCCACCAACATCTGCCTCCGACATTGTGGTCCAACAGAATAAAATAGGAGGCATTACTTTTGTAGCATCCCTCGTAGATTGTGCCATCACTGATCCTAACATGCACCCATTCATCCCTTCAGAGTCATCAGAGGTTGGCAGTGAGCAGAAGCACCATTCAGAGAGTGTATTTGTTCATGAGGTGTTTGTGCATGCATGGGTACAGATGGAACACCCTGAATCCCCACAGCTGCCAGGCAATTTCATTTCATGTGGAAAAGCATCCCCCAGTTGCAGTGTGCCATTCACACGGGGCTAAGTTGAGGAAGAGGGTGATGCTTCCTTCAAGATGCCTTTAGTAACACATGCTGTGCATCAGCAGTCTGGGCAACTAGAAGAAGCCCCAGATCATGTCACTGTTAATGAGAGAGCCTGGGGATGCAGCAGGAAATTACACCCACTTTAGCTGAAATTCATTGTAAAACATCATTGATTAATGATGGCCAACCAGGCTTCAGGAAAAGTTTGTGTCTGGCTAACTGGCTGCAGTTCTCACAGGGGATGTTAGCTTAGAATATGTATAGGGGGGAATAGCGTAGAGAGCATTTCCTGAGATACTCAGAAAACATTTAACCAACTTACAGGAGATTAATGGTTCAGGCAATAGAAAGAAGTTATGTCTCCATCAGCTGAGAATTGGCTAGGGAACAGAAAAGAGAGCCACCATAAGGCAGATTAGTGCTGGCTGAGAAGTTACTTGAGGCAGCATAGCTGGTTGGAGCAAAGCTGCTATTTCTTTAGCCTTGTCAGGGCTCCTGTCAAAGCAGCTGATAGCAGTTGCTGCCAGATAGGTTGTGGACAAGGCTGGTTTGTCAATCCTTGATTATCTTAGCCCAAGAAACACGCCGTTTTTCCTAAAGTAGTTGTGGCCTATTCCTCCCTGCTGTCTTCCCTCATATGGATGGAAACAAATGAGAAATTAACTTACATGCAAGACATAATGAACAGCACAGAAAGGAGAAAAGCACAAGACTTTGCAAACAGAAGAAGCTGGAGGGAAAAAAGGGTGAAAGACAGAATAGCCTCACTGGCATGTTCAAAATTATAATTCAGAGGACAAGTGTTAGACTGAAATAGTTGCAGGAAGCAGGACTATCTTGCTTTTTTTGTGATGGGTTACTCATGCGACAGAAGCTACCTACTACTCAGCACAGGCACGTGGTTTTAGGTTTGCCAAGGAACAATTCTTTCTGTTGTCCCAAGCATTGTTGCCATCTGCTACCAGACTTGGGGGGGTTGAAAAGACCCTTGGAGGTTGATAGAAGCTCCCTAACCATGGAGAACTCCCAAACAACACATGGAAAGATGGAAACCCTCTTGGCTTGAGCCCTTGGGCAGTAGGCTTGCTGCTCCCCACAGAGCAGAACAGCTGAGCACTAGGCCCTGGCAGCTGCTACTGCCCAGCAGGGTAAGCACAGAGGTCAGGGACAGCTTTATATCATTCCCTTGGTCACCATCATCCAGCTACACATCCACTGATGCCTGATTAAAAATGCATTTTATAGTACTAATTGAAGGGTCTTCCCCCAAATCAGCTCTATGCTTCTATCTTGCCTGTGCAGGATACTCAAAATTTGAACAACATACTTTGGCCTGCCCCCAGAAACCTGATATAATGGGCCCAGATTAATGTTTCTTGTACCTATCTCTTCTAGCTTATGAAATTCATCTTACTTTAGGCCTCAATAGGTGGTATTTTTCCTCTTCCTTCCACACCTCAGCTCAGTCTTCCCACTTCCCTTACTCTCACCTTTCTAGTCTCAGCCAATTCTCAGCTTACTGGGATCATTTTATTTCAGACTTTTACAGCACTGTACAGCATTTTCCATAAATACAAGTATCTGAATATTTGGCAATTTCAAATTCATCTCAAGCATTCAAAGAAGTCAAACTTAATAGCATAGTATAACTTATTGTGACATTAGAAATGTGATGGCTTGACTAAATCAAATGCAACCACTTTGTATACTTGCAATTTGTTACGACACCAAAGACCATCAGTACTTCTTTCAGCAGCTTCCTTGGGCTTTGAATCAGCCCCTCCTAGACTGAAAGCAGTAATAACAGGGTCATTACTACTACAAACACCAAATGAAAGGTATCGACTGTCATTTCTTTGAAGCACTATAAAGTTTTATTTTGCTTGTGTAGCTATATGACATAATTAGTAGCCTGTATACTCCTCATAATGTGTTAGTCAGGAAAAAAAAAAATCAAGAGTTACATAAGAGCTACATCACAAAAATAAATAAAGCAAAGGTTCACATTACTCCAGTGATCACTGCATGTAAAATTAAACTTTTTTTTTCAGTTTACTAGGCACATTTGGTCTGTTTCATAAATACATCATTTAAATAATAAGCCAGTCCTAATATGCATTAAAAACAAGCCCCTTCTTTTTGAAACAAAGCTATTCCTAAAAGATGCTAATGTTATTCTTTTTAAATACCCAAACACGCATCCTGCATTAATTTTTCCACATTTCATATTGTACAGAAATAATTACCAGCTTACCCAGCATAAGAATTGTAGTTTTGTTTAAGTCGCAGCAAAAGAGAGCACAGCTTCTTGCATTTCTAAAGTTACCTGTCTTAACTCAGTACCAGTCACCTTTGCAGTACAATTTGTACAAAAGAAATTTAAGAAATGCCAACAAGCTTAAGTTTTATCCACAGTCGGTTGAATCTGAATAGCTGATTTCATCTTTTATCACATAACACTTATGTTTGGATAACCAAAAAATATGGCTATCAAGCTCACTGGAGCTACTTTCAAACTAAAAATGCTAGTTTGTTTAACTGTCACTGTTCCAAGGCATTTTTCAACTTTATAATCTGAAAGTTACATTTTGTTCAAGGTTCCATTATTCCAGTACTTTTACATTGATTTTATTTTCACATAGGATGTATGATTTTATGTTTGTTCAAGTTGCCAAATTATTAAATCAGTCACCGGTAACACCAATAACAAACAACCATTCTAAATATGAAGAGAGCAATGCGCCAACTTATTTACCAACTACAAGATCGTGCATTACCAACATTACCAATGCAGCAGAGGTTCTTCTAGGGCAGCCAATTGCCAAATTTAGAGAAAAAGCTAATGAAATGTGTTTGGTTTTTTTTTGTTTTCCCCAAATAATGTAAAATTAGAGCAACTTCAAACAGCAAGAAGAGATTCTGTTTCAGACAATATTTAGATTGGACACTGAAATCTTTCTCAACTTATTTAAACCACTTTTCTTCATTCCTACTGCAGGGAAATGCAGATCAAAATTTCAGATTCAAATAATTGCAAACATGAGCCAGAAATCTGATCCAAGTTTTGCAAAACACCTCTCCATCATTCAGGGAGAATCTAAATTCTGACACCTCTCAGCTTAGTCATATCTGCCACAATATGGAGGTGTGAGTATGTGACTTCCTGGCTCCATTACCTGCCTCAGCTGAGTTTCACAGCTACTAAGTTTGACCCCAAAGAAGGAACACAAGCCAAAAAGCTGTTGTGGGTAGACGAGGCATATGGGGAAGCAGTGACACAATTCATCCTGTGGGCAATCAGTTGCTACAATTTTAAGGTACCAAGCTTGGCATAAATCTTTGAGGGAAAGTTACATCTCAAACAGTATTTGCCTACTTCAATTGATTCAGGAAAACACAATTCAGTGAGCAAATCAAGCCCTAAATGAATACACCAAGTCAAGATTGCTTTTAAAAATATTACAAACTATGAGAAAAGTCAAAATCAATTTGCATTTTAATTTTCATTTGGGGTCAGGCCAGTTTGTAAATGAGAATTGAGTACACACATAATTTCCTTTTTCCTTTTTCTTTTTTTCCATTATCTCCTCCACCCCAATCATAAGAATTTCATGCACGTTCAGGCTGTCCTTTTGTTCTGCTACAACAAAGTGCCCAACCAATTGCCAGGTCAAATGCATTCAGTCTTCTTTCTATTAGCATAACAGCTGGCATTTGCCTCTTAAAATTCCTTTACTGTCAGCTAATGCATGCCTTCCAATTTGAAGAATTTCTAGTATGGCTTTCCACTCCAGTCATTTACAGGTCTCTTGACATTACTTTAAGACTGTATGGGTCCCCATCAAAGACACAGATTAAAATGTCTTCAGATGATGTTCAGATTTGGAACCAAACATCATTAGATTCCTTTCCCTGATGGGTAAAATAAAACCATAAATTTGAGCAGAACCAACCAAAACCAAAATGAAAACAAAAAACCACACCCTACTATGATAGGAGTACATTTCTTCAGTATATTCAAGACCCAGGAAAGCATTTCAACTCATGCAAGTCTTCCAGTGGGCAAATAATAGTACCTGATAACATTTTTTTTTTATATCTCTTGGAAGACAGAGCCATTGTCACCTCCCGGTCAGAAGCAGCACTACTTTAGCAGCTTTCCAAACAGCTTACAGTCTGTAGTCCATAGAAGAACTGACTGTTCAGTATATGATGCATTTTTTATGAGATGTCCAAGAAGGAACACAAAATAAAAGTAAATATGCACTGAAAAACTAATAAATCTACCAAATTGGGGAAAAAAAAAGCAAAACAATCCTGTAAAATACAAGTAACTGCTGTAAATGTTCTTTATATTTAAAAGGGATATTGGCCTCCAAAATACTAAAGACCATATCTTCCCATCTTCAACAGTAATATTTTTTTAATTTATTTTTCTATGGGGGAGGGGTTGAGTGGGGAAGAAGTTGTTGCTGTTGTTTTACATTAGAATTGAAGTCTGTTGTCATTTTGATAAAATTACATAGCAAATGCAAGATTCTATGATTCTATGATTAACAGGTGCCAAACATCCTAAGGGCAAGTTTTGTTTTGTTTTGTTTTTTACTGCCTTTCTGGGAGCTGTAGCACTACATGTGCAATGCAGAGCAAAGGAAGCTTTCAAACATCTTTGTTCTAGACCAAGCATGTCCAACCCTCAGCCCACAGCCTACATGTGGCCCAGCACAGCTCACAATGTAGCCTAGCCTCTGCTGCCACACCGTCATGGTGGCAGCTCTGCTCCACCAAGCAACCTGGCCTGGCCCCAGGCGTGCTGCTGCAACTCTGCAACAATCTAACAGCCAATCCACACTGTCTGAGATGAAACCAGGACATGCAGTGTAGTGCTAACTCAATTTATAGCCAGTAATTGTTTGCAGTTTCATACATTGGCTAAACACAGACCTGTGAACAGCAAAAAATATGCAGCAGTGCTTTCTGCTTTGGTAAAGGAATTTGAGAATGGGTTTCGGATTGCCAAAAAACACCAATTTTTTGGTGTAGTTGCAATTCCAATTTCAGTTGACATAAGTACATTACCTGCCAATTTTCAAATAGAATGTATAGAGTTGCAATCAGATATTCAACTCAAAAATCTGATCATGCCTCTTTACTAGAGAAAAATATCCTGTGCTTCACCATCATGCCTTATTGTGCTTCACCATCATGACCTTGATGTGCTTCACCATCATGACCTTATTCATGTCATCGGTTTTTGGCAGTAAATACATTTGTGAACAATTAAGCATGTTAACAATCATGGATGAAGTACAGAAAAAGTAAAATTTCATCAAAAGTCTCTGACAAATACCTTGAGAACTCACTAAGAATTGTGAAAGACTGATGCATTAGTTTCACAAAAACAAGGTTAAATATCCCATTAGTTTTATATTTTTGTTTCTCTTTTTTTAGTGATAATATTAAAACTTAAAATAAATGTTGTTACTTATATATGTTAACTGTGTTGTATATTTTACAAGGGCTGCTCTGAACGTAATGCTTCCTATTTTATTCTGTTAGACCACAGCATCAGAGGTGGATGTTGGTGGGATGGCAGTAGAGGTTGAACCTTCCCACCAATATTCTCTTACATTTTGTTGCTGTGTGACAGATGGCAGCAGAAAGGCAGTCTGACAGAATGGCGTCTGACACGAAAGTGCACATGAAGCACAGGTGTGTCATTGAATTCCTCCATGCATAAAAAAATTGCACCTACTGACATTCATTGATGCTTGCTGAACATTCATGGAGACCAACCAGTGGATGTGAGCACAGTGAGGTGGTGGGTGGTATGTTACAGCAGTGGTGACAGTGAGTCACCTCCACTGGTACAGATTTTTACAAGTACGGCATGCAGGCTCTTGTTCATTGCTAGTTAAAATACACAGCTAATGATGGTGACTATGTTGATTTTTTATTTTTTTTTGTAGCTGAGAATTTGCTCTATCAAATAGTGTTACTGTGCTCTTTGTTGTAGTTTCCATGAAAATAAATAGGAGACATTACTTTCAGAGCAACATATGTTTATGCAGCCCAAAATAGTTCATCTTCACTCAACACAGCCTAGGCAAGCCAAAAGGTTGGACACCCATGTATCTAGGCCATATGACTTCTGTGGGCAACAATTTAGACAGTCTGAAAGCTAAGCTACCCAACTTTTCTGTAAGTACTGTTGTGACCTACAGTGTTGCTTTACGTCATGGAAGTACTAAATGGTGTGGTCAACACCTGACATTCTCTTCTCTTATCTCCTAAAATCAAGAACTAAAAACTGTTTTCTACAGGTTCTCAAGCAGAGTGTCTTGCCATGTCCAGGAGCAGAATTTCAGTGGCCACATCGTATTATTTCAGTCTTTTAACTCAGTGTAAATTGACAAAACACCTTTCAGTTGGTCTTTATGAGCTGCTTCATAGTCTATTCAGATGGGACAAAGTCATAGAGGATCCAAAGAGATTACTGACCATATGTTAACCCAAAACCCACTCAGGCATGCAGGGTAGCAGAGTTCACTGACTTTGGTGAGCATTTGATTATGCTCCACACACCTCTATTATTACTCTAATATTACTTTATATTCCAAAGTATTACAGCTATTCCAGCAGATGCCCAGCATCTGTGGGCTTGATGGGGTGCTAATCCTATTACAAGGTGATGATTGGAAGCCTATAGCTTATACTTCCAGATGCTTTTAGGATACAGAGACCGCATATGCTCAAAGAGAGGAGAAGGAATGCTGGGAGAGCTGTTTGGGTGTGAGAACTGCATATGGTATTTGCAGAGTTTCAAGAGTTTCCGGATAACTAAGGACCACAAACCGTACATACATTAAACAGTAGAGATTCATGGCACTTTTGAAAGTTTGGAAAACTTTACCCAGCAATATGCAAACCTGTTAATACTCCCACTGGAATGTGTTGGAGATCCCAGTAACTCTTGGCACGGTACACCTGGCAATCAGCCACTCAAGCTGCTTTACTTTCAGGAAAGTATGGAGGCCTTGTGCACAATTTCCCAGTCTTTCTTAAGAGTGAGAGGTTCAGGTGACTTCACTTATTCCACTCTGGCCCAAGTTCTGGCACTGTAGATGTGGTGATCTATGGATGCCACTGTAAGGAACTGGTTAGTTTCCTGGTCCTGATTAACTGGAATATGTTGTTCACAATCCACATTCTCTTCCAAAGATTGCACAACTCCATAGTTCAAAGTCCCCACAAAACAGTCATAGAATCATATCACAGAATGGTTTGGGCTGAAAGGGACCTCAAACATAATCTAGTTCCAACCCCCCTGCCACAGGCAGAGTTGCCAGCCATTAAATCAGACACTCAATCAAGTTGCCCAGGGCTACATCCAACCAGTCCTAAGGAAAGAAAAACAACTGTTGATCACCATTCCTATGCATTACTGTGGAGTCTCATAAGATTTGGTAAATATCTAGGCTCCAGATGCTGAAATTGATGCGAGTCTTAGCTTTACTTACTTGCTAGCCTCCAGGAGTAAGGGAAGGATGTGAACTGGAGGACTGAAATATATTCCAGTGTTAACAAACCCAAATGCAAACATTTTCAAACAAGGCTATTCATAGCATAGATTACAATAAGAATCTTGTTTGCACACACATGCTAAGTCTTTTATAATGCCCAAACAAACAGGCTAGCAAAGTAAAACAAACAGTATTTCAGCAAGTTAACAGTTATGTTACTCTATCAGTCTCACACTTCTTTTGACTTACCAGTATTAATGACAATGTAATTAGATGGTCAGGCAATATGCCCTTATCTGACAGGAAAAGAAGAACTACGGGAAATTGAAAAAAAGAGAGCTTGGAAAACATTTTCAATAAAGTATCAATAAGACAGTAGGGGTTCAGTTCAAGTTTATTGAGATTAGATGTAAAAGCTTTGAAAACAGGTGTATAGAAGTAAGAACTGCACAATGTTACGAAATTCATTTTCCACCCCGGGTCTCCTTTAATGATAAAGAAGCATCACTGTAGTACCACATATGACATATAAGCTCTACTGGCTAAACTGCTACCAACATTTTTTTAAGAATATCTCTGTAATAGTTCTCCATTCTATGTTGTCTGTTACCAAGTTGCAGAAATAATGTTTGTTCCTGAAGAAACAAAAAAACCTAAAAAATAAAATTAAATACTCTTTCAGTATCACCTCCTTCTTTGTTTTTAGAGATGTTGCAACACATATGAGTTGGAGGAAATACCAGGAATATTTTTTTCTCCAATAATAGTATTCAGTGTGTTACAGAATAATTATACATAAATACATACATAATACAATGATCAAGACTACATGAGAAACATCTCTGATAACATTATCCTATGGATTTTGTATAGGAACTGATATGGGATTCATAGAGTATCCCAAGTTGGAAGGAACCCATAAGAATGATCAAGTCCAACTCCTGGCTCCACCCAAAAATCAGATCATATGTCTGAAAGCATTGTCCAGACACTTCTTGAACTCTGGCAAGCACGGTGCCATGACTGAGCAGTGTGGTGACTTCCCAGGGGGGCCTGTCTCCACGCCCAACCACCCTCTCAGTAAATAATTTTTTCCTAATATCCAACCTGAACCTCCCCTGTTACAGCTTCATGCTGTTCCCTCATTGGTCACCTGAGAGAATAGATCAGTGCCTGCCCATCCACTCCTCTCATGAGGAAGCCATAGGCTGCACTGAGGTCTCCCCTCAGTCTCCTCTTTGCTAGGCTGAACAAGTCAAGGGACCTCAGCTGCTCCACATACATCTTCCATACGGTCATAAGACTTTTAAAAAGAAGGGAATAATGAAATATAAGTGGTACTACTAACCTTTCAGTCTGTTAATAAACAGTCTTAAAAATATCTACCTGCTCCAAATTATTATATGGCATGCTTGGTGTCAGGGGTATCATACTGACACTGGTTCCATCTGATAAGACCTCAGTTTTATAACCATGGGTTGCAGCCTTGCAACTAAATCCATTAGTTCTGGGTCTTTATGGAGTATATTTAACTTCAAGAGACATTCTGTGGAGTTACAAAGATATCTGTGCCACTGATCTTGTTGCAGAATGAGGCCCTTTGGGAGCAGAATGAAAGGAATATCATACTTCTTACTTCTTATTGATGTACTGTGCCAGGAATCACAGCTTTTGTCTTAAAATGTTATAATCTATAAATCAGCTCTTCATTACTGATGCATTGTAAAACATCTCAATTTCTATTTTTGACAATCAGAGCATTTTAAGTTTCCATTATTGTTCACTGTTTGCCAATTTTTTCAAGAGTTTTTCAGGGCACAAGTTCTTCTGCTGTCACCAATTTTTTACTTCAGTCATGCCAAGTCTATAAATACCTTTCACGTTCATCAATATTTTAAGTATCAAAGTACCTATTAAAAGCTGGTTTTCATTTAATTATCATACAATTTCATGACAAATCTGGCAGCTTCTGTGGAATAGAGATCTCTGAATGTGAAAGAGTATGTGGGCACCATATCTCATTAGACTTGTAAAGTATTATGTAGGACCAACCTTTTCTTTATAGAGCTTGTCTACTTATTTTAACAGAGATAAGACTGGCAGAGGGTGCAAAGAAGATGGAGACAGGCTCTTTTCAGTGGTTCCCAGCAGCAGGACAAGAGACAGTGGGCACAAACTGGAGCACAGGATGCTTCCTCTGAACACCAAGAAGCACTTTTGTGCTGTGGGGGTGACAGAGCACTGGCACAAGTTGTCCATAGAGTCTGTGGATTCTCCTCCTTGGAGATCTTCAAAAGCCACCTGGGCATGGGCCTGGGCACCCTGCTCTGGTTGTCAGGTTGACCAAGAGAACCCTTCCAACTTCAGCCATTTAGTGAGTCTGAGAAAGGCGACTGTATAGGATTCTTCCAGTCTACCGCAAAGGGAGTAACATTTGCTCCTTTTTCATCTCCAGCTCACCCTGTCCACTGATCTCTGTAGAAGGATATAACAGAAAGGTACAAGGCAGTGAAAGAGGATTTACCTTCAGCTGAATGCTGTTCTTCTGATCAGTTTTAATAGTCTCTTATGATGGGATTGGAAGTGTCAGACATGTTACCAGCAGCATGTTTGCCAAAATCAATGAAAAAAGCCTGCTGAATGCAAGTTTAGCAGGAAGACAGATGAGCGAACCAAGGAAAGCACTATATTCTTTTCACCAGAGTGGTCTGAATCTCTGTAAATGTAAGGATTTTAGTAGTAGATTCTTACCTGCTCTTTGCTGGAGGTATATGCCAGTAGTATAAGGGAATGAAGTGGTGTTGCTATTTAACTTCAACATGGCAAAGCAGGCTAAATACTTTCTCAGTTTGTAGTGGGGAAAACATGGGGAGGAGTGTGTTGTCAGACACTGTCTCCTGGACTCTAAAACTGTCATGGTAGCCAGCATACATAGAGAGGATTACACTGAGCCTCTAGGCAAAGCATCAGCTTTCTCTAGGAAAACTGTTTCCGCCTGCCTCAAGCAGCACTGTCCTGATTTGAAAGGAATGGCTTTGTCTGAGCATTTATGGCCAGGAGAAATATACAAGGGAAAAATCTGCCTTGTGTTTAAGTCATAAATACATAGCTGTAGGCATGTTTATAAAGTGTATATATAGTATGTGGACAGACAGATGGATACATTTATCATGGCAAGTCATATCACAGGGGTATTTACTATCTAGCATATGGTAGAGCTCTGTACCTCTAGTCTTTTCAAACTTTTAACAAAAGCAAAAACATCCATACCTGCTTTTAGATATAGCAGAAGAAGTGTTTCTTTTAAAGGACCCCTCATAAGCTTTGGCCCTATGGCAAGCAAACTATTCTATAGTAATTGCCATTTTCTACAATGTTCTTGATTTAAAGAGGAAAAAAAAACTCATATCAGCCTAACTTTAACTAATCAAAATGAAAGGTTATTATCAAATGCTGTAAGTAGCTACAGTAAAATTCTGTTCATATGATTTACAGCATTTGATTACACACATACTTTTTATCTCCATGTACGTAGAGCTTGGTGCCTCCAGGAGATTTGCCAGTTACAGTACAGGATTATAGTCCTAGGAAAACGTCTGATTTTTTCACAGTATAGGTTATTTTCTTGAAAGCATAGGACCAAACAAAACCTTTATTATGCTTTTACCACCTCTGAAGCAATGAGGTTCTGTAAACAGCTTAAGCAAAGAATCCCCAAGGTATTCCCAGAGAGAACAAATGCCACTGTTTCATAATTAAACAGTTGGTCTAAATCTTTCTCAATAGACCGATAGTTCCAAGCATTCAATAACTTTGAAAATACATATTTTTCAAAAATATCATTTTAATTTCCCATAGGTACTTAAAATTAATTTGCATATACAACTGGAAAATAAAATCCAATTGCTGCATGGAAGTATTATGGGCTACAACAGAGTCTTGCAAGCAATTGAATTTACAACACATTTTTAAGAGCTGTGCATTTTTGCAAGCCAAACATGAAGCTTAGGTATCAGTTAAGTTTCTTTAAATTCTGAAAGTAGAACACAGGGGAAGGATACCGAGACTTCAGCAGAAGCAAGCACAGTTTTAAAATGTACAAAACTACAAGTTGGGGTCTAAGTTTATAAAACACTTCTGGCAGGCATCTTCATTTGTATTTTGCTACAGCACCTTGAACAGAAAAATCTCATTCGTAATTGGTGACTTCTTAGCCATAACATCATTGCAGCTCATCACTATCTACAACTACTTGACAAGAGGTTGCAGTGAGGAGATTGTCCATCTCTTCTCTTAGGTAACAAATAATAGGACACAAATAGATTGTTATAAGTTCAGGCACAGGAAGCTTAGATTGGACTTTAGAAAGAATTTTTTCATGGAAAGAGTGGTCAAGCATTGGAATGGGCTGCCCAAGGAAGTGGGCATCCCTGAAGGTTTTTAAAAGACATGTGGATGTGGCACTGAGGGACATGGTTTAGTGACGGACTCATTCAGTCAGGTTGATGGTTGGACAGGTCATTTCCTGTCTAGATAATTCTATAGTTCTATATATTACAGCAGGGTGGAATGTAATAGGAATCTTTATTACACAACAGTCCTTCGACTGAAAATATAGAGCTTACTATATTTGCTGCTATCATTTATGAAATAAATTATGGGCCACCAAATAATTACACAACAATACATCTGCACACAGATTTAGATATTCTGATACTAGTCTCCTGGAAAAGCAATTTCCAAGGATCAAATGGAGTGGCTAAAGGATATAAGTAACTTCAGGAAGAGATGGATTCTTAACTGCTACCACAGTTTTCAAATGCAACCTTTTCATATGATACCTTGCTTTCAAAAACAAACAAACAAAACAAAAGCAGCAACTCACATGCAAAAACAAGAATGATATTTTCAGTACAAAATTTCTGTTCTAAATTTGTTGTAGTATTTGTTTTTTCAAAACCACCTTCATTGCACTAATATACAAGTCACATGTTCCTTTTTTTTTCCTCAGATGAGCAGAATTGAATCAGCCTTCCAGAGCAAATAGTCATTATTATGAGCTTAAACTTTCCTTCCCACAAATATTCTCTTTAGTTCCTTTCAGTGACCATTCCAGTCAATCCCTATAATTCTATTTACAATGTAAGTGAAGGAAATTTAATGAATATATGACTTGAATCACTCAATGGGAATCTCAGAGCTGGAATTAATTTTCTAGCTGCAAAAGTCTAGTCTAGTAAGTTTGCCTGCCAGCTATGAGAACATGGACTTCATAAAATCAGACATACAACAGTTGTTACTGAAAAGTTACCTTTAACAACTGTTACCACAACACGAGATCTGGGATAACAAGGGTCTTTTCCATTTCTGAATGTGAAAGGGAGAAAATCATGCAGGACAGAATTTTACTTCAAATTAGTTCCAACAAATCATAATTTCTCTGTGTAAAATAGCCACATTTCATAAATAATTATTCTCCAGGATGTCAGATCAGAAGTTTAATAGTTCCTTCATTATGGCAGATGTGAAATGTCTGATACCTAATAAACTGAAGCTACAATCAACTTTTCTCTTTTTAATCGCAGTGAGATACCAACATCTTGATAATAGTAAAGACTGTTAAAATAAGTTTCCCATAATCTGCGAGGAAAAAGCTGTCCGTAAAGTCTTCATGGAATGATTTTACTCCAGTGACTGTCACATGCTCTGGAACAAAACAAGCTTAAAGAGAATAGTTTGGGTTAGCTCTATACTACTTCAGATTAATGGGATTTAAAATATTAAACATTGACAGATTGTTAAATATCACCTGTTTTAAGTAACAGTTTAGATGTCCTGAACACTAGTAGAAGCAGGGGAAAAGGCTAGGTTCTCATCACAAATGCTCTTTCACTAACTCTCATGGCTTCTAAACCTATACTGGTCCGTGAGCATGTGCCAGGAAAAAAACATTTCCAATATGGATCTGAGGAGTAATTTGATATTTGCTCTGAAATTTTAATGAAAACTCTAAATAAATTTGGCATCAAATACTTTGTTGTAAAAGTATAGAATTTTTCACCATTTATGTGTTGTCTTAATCCCGGTAATTTTTCTTCCTAAGACAAATTGACTGTTGTTTTCTGGCCAACAGTCCTCTGAGGTTGGATCAATATATTGTGTTAGAAAACCTTGTAAGATTTGATGGTTTCCTAAACTATTTGTCACTCCATGGTACAAAACTGAGATTTTTCTAAATCATTAGACGCTGCTATTAGTGATCAAGATTTACTGATGCTTGTAGGTAGAGTCAGTGGTTACATAAAGACAGATCACTCTCTCAGAATACATCTTAACATTTGGAGATAATGTCCGCAACTATTTCTATTAGACCTTGTTGTTGTTCTAGCCTGAGCAAGAGTCTCAGCTGAGAATATCCAGATCTGAATAAGTTTTGCTGTTAAACTGCTTTCCTACAAACAAGCCATTAAATAAGAAAATGCAGCAAAAAGAGTTTTGAGAAACATTGGCAGGACAGTTTGGAAATATCTGGAAAATTGTATACCACTTATATATTACCTTTCAAAAATATGAAATTCACCAAAAGAAGAGATGTTGCTAGATGTAAGAGTACTAATGAAAATCCTATGATAGCAATGATACTGACGATGTTTCCTTATTACACACATAAACCAGCAGTGTGAAAGGATGTGTGTTCTGAGCCAGAGCTGCTAGCTCTTCCTACCAACCAGCACCTGTTTCAAACCAAAATATTCTGAGGGAGTTCATATTTCAGGTCTGGCTCCTAAACACATCAATAACTCTAATGGGAAGGGCTTGTGCAACATATAAAAAGAAAATGTGAACAGTAGTTTATTCTGGAGAGTAAGCATGTTACAATGAGTCACCTAGAGCAACAGCTAAAATGATGAAAACAAATCTGTCTGAATATGTGGTATGGCTGTAGAGCAGTTCACTTCAGAGTCAAATGAGAAGTCTTTCCTGATGGACTGATTTGGGGATGCCAAATGGTATAAATGAAAACATTAGTTGTATTGATCTGCCAAGTATACTCCTGAACACTTGCAGAGGCTCTTACTGGGCTGCATAGACTAAGTAATCATATGACTGAATAGCTGGAAAACATCCTTATAGACAGGAATTGTATTTAATGATCTAAAAAGCAGCACTGAAATAAACTGTTAGGTTTTATGGTATTGAAGACAAAAGTACTCAATCTTATCTTCATTATAAAAGCAAGAAAACTGGCAAAAACAGAATGTATCAACATAACAGGAAAAGTAGAAGTAGCAGTAAGATTTTTTACAGTGTTCCGTTTACATGCTTTAGTTATGGCACTTCACATTCTAGAAATAATTATTCCCTCTGTCATTTTAAATGCTAACCAGCTGGAATCAATACTGGTGAATTCTATGACTTAGATGTCTAACTTCACAGTTAGTTCACCTCACTGAATCTCCTATTCTTATCTGATTTCATCCTCTCAGAAATCAGTGAAGAAAGCCCTCGCATCTGTGCAAGATTTTATCCAGCCCTATACATTGCTTGTTTGACTGTAGGCATCAGAATTTCTACCACTTAGGTCTGCATACATTAAAAGGTAAAATCAGATGAATCTCAGAAATGAATAGCAGAGAAAACTGTCGCCAAGGGCCAAAAAACCTGAAGTTGCTCATAAGACCGTGAGGAAAGCAGGGAAGTTTTGAACGTAGAACAAAAAGCTGAAATGAAACTGTTGAAGTTCTAGGACCAGGAATATTAGAAATCAAGACCTAGCTCTGCTACTTATTTACTTCCTAAATAAATACATAAATAAATCAATAAATTGTTAGTCTTCATGGTCTGAGATTGGTAGATAAACAGCAGTATATACAGCTAACTATTACTAACAATTAATTACAGTTAGTACTGCAGCATTACAGTTCCTATTTTTAGTATCCAACATTAGATGTATTTTTAAGAATCTGACCTGCACAGTAACACACAAAATAATTACTGAGTTACATTCAGGAATGTGTTACGTTCCTAAAGATATGTCTTTACGTGCTATTCTCAGCATGTACAATAGCGTCCCTATAACATTCTTTTGCTCCCATATCAAGACCCATCTTTCATGTGGCTAGAGATTTCACCTCCTCTTATACTGCAGTATCAGTGGTGGTTATTGTAGTTCTTTTCTTCCACCCTCAGATTTTCTGTCATAACTAGGTCAACTTATGAAGGTTCAATACGGTCATAAGTCATTTTACAGGCTTAAACAGAGAACGGCGTTATAGAACTTGTATTAAGTCTGGTTCTCTGTAGGCAAAACTTTGTAAAGGCTGTGGACACCTAAATTCCTTTTCAGTTTTTAAAGCACTTTGTGATCACAATCAAAAGTATCTGTGTCTACTTCTACTAAATTCATTTTGGTGCTAAATTTGATTTTGTGAAAACTTGAACTAATGAATTATGGCAAAGAAGAATCAAAACCTTTATGAAATTGGGCCTATCAACCACTGTAAAGTTTACTGTCTGTATAACACAGAAGATGACAGCCAGTAAAAACACTACTCCTAAAGAAATAAAGTGGGTACCACAGGAAATACTAGGCAATCACACAGCTGGCAATTTCCAGGACTGAAAAGTAAACAAGTGTCCTATGTTTGGCATACTTTCAGGTACTGTGAGCAAAAAGAAACTCAGTTTCAAATTTCATATATAAATTAGTCTTTGTAGAATCCTACAACACACAACAAACAGTATACAAGCTGGACCAACACATACATACAGTTAACAAATTTTACAACTACACTAAATGTCATTTAGTAGGTTTTTAGAAGTACCAAAAAATTGCCAGGATTAAATGCTTGACTCTCACACACTGTATTAAACAAAGTAATTTTGATTAATTCCTCTAGTTTAAAAAAAACAAACAAAACAACAACAACAAAAAAAAAACACTTCAACCTCTCTTGAAACTGCAGTTCAAAGTAAAACCATAAGATTGCACTTCACCCGAAAATGTTCTTTGATCACATATTGTAGAAATGTAAAATTTACAATTTTTCACACGATGTTAGAACATTTTCTCCTTTTCTCTCCACTCATTTGTCTTTTAAAGGAAAAGTAGAAAAATGAAGCCTGAAACAGAAATTAGTAAAGAAGGGGAAGATAAAGTCCATTATTCTTGTTCTTTAGGTATTTATTTTTCCTGTCAAAAATATGAAATGACATGGAAAATTAGACTTACTTCAGTTTCTTACACACCTTTCAAAACCCTTTTTGAAAGGCTGTTTGGTAGCAGTTTAAAACTTTGTTGATATCAGTTTCAACATTTCTGAGTGCAAAAAAAAAAAAACCCCAAAAATCTTATCTCTTAAAAAATATTTTAGGTTGGCATTTAAGAGTAAATGTTTTTCCAGTTAGTTACAGTTATTTGTGATAACATCAGAAGCTTCAATTTATCATGTTTTAGACCTCCTAAATAGCTATTTTTAGACTTAGAAGCAACTTCTTTATCTACCTAAAATTCTAAAGTGCCAGTCTCAGTATGTTACACACATACGCTGCAATAAGGGGAACTCTTTGTCCTAAATAGATGTTCAAGCAGCTTGAAAATTTAGTCCGTGTGCTGTATCATGACTTTCAGCTCATCGATTCAATTCATACTAAAAATTAAAATAATTTAAAAAAAGAAAAAATGAGCAACACCAGAAATAAATAGAATGAAAAAGTCATAATGATTGACAGCTGTAATGACCCATATTCTCCAGCTAAAATCTAAGACAAGCATCTATGTGAATGTTATTGCAGAGTAATGATTCTAACTTGAGATCATACTTTAATTTATTTTTAAAATTATTTCCCCCAAAACAAACCCTGATATCCATCCGTATACTTTCCAACTGAGACCAAGCCAAGCCAGCTGCAGAACCAAAAAAAGGAATTCAGCCTCAAAAACCCCTTAAGCACCTCTGCTAAAAATGCCAGTAATTGACTCGATTCTCTTCCTTCTCTTTTCAGATTCTGATGGGTTACGCATCAGCCCTTCTGCTCATTTCAAAGAACTAACTTTAGTCTCCACTGAGAATCCAGGGTATGATATAAACAGCAACCTACCTGCATTTAAGACCTAGGCAAGGTAAACACCCCAAATCTCACAGCTGGGAGGTGGGAAATGTGCAGAACCTTGTCTGTGCTTCATGTCATCCATCAGTCTGCAGAACTGAACACATATCTTTTCAGTAAAAATTACCCCACAGTAAGTTTATATCGTGGTTTTTTTCATATCAGCACCTTGGGATGCCACAGCAGGTTAGCATTCTTCTGTTATGTACATCTATATGGGTGTAGGAGAAAGGGTACTATTTTAAAAAGCAGGTATTCCACATAATTCACCACTCTTGGAAACGTTTATTTTAACTATTTGCACTTAAGAAATGTCTTTGATGCAATGCTTCGTTATCTGTATACCAAAAGATTCCTTTTCCTGGTAGTATTTTAGAAACATAAAGTTAATAAAAAAAAAAAAAAGCAAAGTAAAATGTAAATAAATAAAACAATAACAGCAGACCTCAGATAACTTCAGTGAGATGGCATGTTCTCATGAATAATTCTCTCAATACATCAGTCTAATGAATATGTACAAAGATTTGGCATATCTATTTTCTCCTTTTTAAGTCACATTGACCACAAGGCACCAATATGTTCAGCTGTAATTAGCAGAAATGCTGTGGTCCAATATCCATGACACATCCTAGAGCCACAGGAAGCTCATCTGTTCACTGCTTCACAAATTGCCAGAACACTTCACAATATAAGATCAAGCAGCACAGAGGAAGTTCATCCAAGAAAATATCTTTGATGTGTCTTTGGTACTGTTTGCAAGATACTATTTATTCTTGGACTACTTGAACATCTTATGCAAACAAACTTTTTACAATAGAAATTACATATTAACTGCTAAACGCACATACTTAAAACGTACACAGATATATATTTAAAATATAAAAATAAAACCTATTCATCAAAGATGAAGAGGGAAAACTATGTCACTGAAATTGCAGTGAGGTTGTTTTTAAAAGGCTAGAATATCTTACTATAATTTAAACAATTCGTATAGACTCATGCTACTTTGAAATAAACCTTGCTTAGTGAAAATTCAGGCCAAAGCAACACATAAGCCAAATTCACTTTCCCAAATATTAATAGATTCCTTGTTCCTTACAGTCCTTTACTCTTTATCATTATTCTGCAAAATGTTACAATCACAGTAAAAACAAAACAAAAAAAATCAGAAGAGTAAAAATATACCATTTACAAAACAGTGACCTAGATGTAATCAAAACCATTGTAACATAATTAAGCCTAATTAAGACATTCAATATCATTTCTTGTATTTGCTTTCCCATGTATCCCTGATACATTAAAGATTAATTCTCTTTTCCCCCTCTTCATTTTCTTAACTACAAGAATTCAATGTTAAATCTCCTGCATCATATTCACACATGTATATTATCATGTCTAATCGCAGGAATAGCTCTCCTGCAATACAAGCATGGTTATGCTCTATCAAAATCAACAGTGTAATCAAGATTCATGGATTATGGGTCTGAAAATCATGGAAAGTCGTTTGTCTTAGGTCATTGCTGTGATTTCACAACACGACGGGTGGAAGAAAAGGAAGAAGGCTTCCCTGGCCCCTTTCACCTTCCCATTCCCTCCCAGGGAGAAGAGAAACAAAAATGACCCAATTAAGATAAAAACAGGACGGTCACATGCTTCTTGGATGAAACTTTCATCTCAAGTCCAGCACTTCTGACTGCACTAATATATATCACTAAAAATGTCCTTCCAATTAAATAATCTTCTCTGCTAGTGAGTGTTTAAGTTTCCCTTAGTCTTAATGTATGCATTAGTCTTAATGTATATCCAATTTAAGAGCATTTTTCCTTCCTTAGAATTCTGTGATATCTAATTTAAAGAAACTATCATCTTCTCACCTTGAAGGCCTTCATACCACGAGAAAGCCATTTCTTTTTCACAACCTACATGAAGTATCTTAATTCTTTCACTGTAAGCAAAGCATGAATCATCACCGTGATATTCTCATCTCTCTTATTTTTACTTATTTTATGAAAGCACTGATTCCTGGCGTGCAAATGGAACACCTCAGAGAAATACAGCATACCTTCATTTTCCACATTAGAAGATTGTGATACCCATCTTTCCCCCCAACCTACCCTCTCAGAATTTTGCTATAGCTAAATATATGGATTTGTGATTCTGTGTTCCAGTATCTGAGTTCAACTGAAAGATGTTACTGTTACACAGCAGCAAGTGTTCAAACAACAAATATACTTAATTTCACATTTAGCATCCTTATCTGTTAGCACAATTTAGGAGCATCAGTGGTTCTGCTTTTATGTAGAGCTTGGATGCTGTGTTCAGATTTTTCATATATCAGTTAGTCAGTTCAAAGTAAATGCCATTCTGCACTAGTATTTTCCCCTTTTCTTCCTGTACGTTCAGTAAATAAAAATAAGAAAAGCTATCTACTCATTTCCTGGTATTTTTCACCAGCTTCAGGAAGATGAGAACTTAGGCAGATTTCCCTCCGTTGATTATCTCCTTTTATTTAATTTTTGACCAGCAGTAAAATTGCTAATGCTAACATTTAAACCAGACATTTGCATTAATTCCAGCTGAGATGATTTACTCTTTTCCAGACCAAATGTTTCATACTATCTTGCATTTCAGCAGACATGATCATTTTTTCATGCTTTTTTTTCTCCAAGTTCTCCTCCCAACCAAATCACTAAAGATTTTCAAACAGATAGAAAATAGTGGAAAATGGGACACAATAATCTGGAAAGTAAAATGACAAATCATATAAGACTTCAGATCCTACTAACGTCAAACACCTTTGATTTTCAAATTAAAATCGCAAATTCCATTCATATCTGTTTAATTTCCTTTTTTCCTCCCAAATAAACTTGAGACAATAGACAATTGTGAAACGGCCTGCCATATCCATCAACCTCAGGACTGTTTCAGGAACAGACCAGGAGACCACATCCTGAGTTTCTCTCTTCCCAGTTCTGGGAAAATTCCCATTAGAATGTAGATACTGAATCCTCAGTTTGAGTTCAGGTTTCACTCTGGGTTCATTGGTCTCCAACACAACTCTGAACTAAACAAGCTTCTGTTTGCTTCTTCACCATTTATTTCCTCTGATTCTGAAGTGATAGCGTCAGATTTCGGACATCATACCAATTTTCACAGCAAAAGCATGCAATGGTAAAAACACAGGCTTATAAATTTTGCTAAAGGAACAAAGAAAAGAGAATCTGGCCTGGAAAAGAGAGAGGATCCATATTTGAAAACAATCCATATAAAAAGTTACATCCGAACTCACATTTTAAGAATATTTTAACTGTAGATCTTTGTACCATCCATAAAGCACCAAAGAGAGAATAGAAGCACTGGAAAAAAGAAAAAAAAAGAAAAAAAATATTTTAGCTCAATACTATGTCTGTGTCATCACCTCAGTGCAAAAATTTTCCTTGAAGTCAAGCAACTGGCATGTGTAATCCCCTAAAGATACATCATCAGTGACACAAAAAACAACCTGTATTTACTTCCTACCAGCCACAGCCAACGAATTCTCTTTTTTTTTTAATCATCAGCAGATGTTTGAGCATGAGAGAATAGTCAACTCATTATTCAGTCATCTCTAGCAGCCTTCCTGATCTGCTCCTGCTCCTGAAGTCTAAGAAAGTAGAGCATAAAAGCACTCTGGGAAACTTTCCATGTTCCTAAAACAGTGAGTCATTCAAAAGCTGTTTTTAACGGGATGTGAAAGGGTGCCACCAGCAACACTAAGGTCATCTCCAAGTGCACACTAATGAACCACACAGAAAAGAGTAGAGACATTTGCAGGAGGTTGTTTAATATTTCTTGACATCTCAGTACTTACATGGCCCTCAAAACTTTAATATGAATGTCTGAAAATCATTAATGGATTTCACCCTCACATCATCCCTGAAAAGTGGAGTTATCTACATTTTGCAAATGGAGAAACTAAACTAAAGAGTAGGTTAAAAAAGGAAAACTTTAAAGCTACAGCAGGGATACGATGAATTAAAAATGTGGTCACAAATATCTTGAATCCTGTCTTTTAAAACCTTATGAAAACTTGATAAAAGAGTGGATGTTTCTCTTAAAAAATATCCAGCTTTCTGAAGGAAAACAAAATTGTATTCTGTTCATATGTTCATAAATATGAACTTTCTATTCATATCAACTGCCTTTTTGAATTTAAAGCTACTTACGTTAAGGAAATATATTCAGCGTCTAATTTTGAGCACGATAACCACCGTCCTCTACTGGAAAGTATGCCAGGTATCCATGTGGTATCCTTATTGACCACACTTACTGCAAGATCACAAAAAGCCCAAGTCCTGTTGGGTTCCAGGTCATGTTATCCAAATTTTTAAACAACAAAAAAGGAAAGACAAGCTTTGACCAGGGAACTTACAATCAAGAGATAGATGCACTGTACATCAGCATGACTACCTCACTAGCTTCTCTCTTCTAAAAAGCTAGAAAAAAAAAAAAAAAAAAAAAAAGCTACTTCCCATAGTGCTGATCTGAATGTGAATGGTCTGAGCAGCTGAACTGCATCACATCCACTGTATGCTNTACAGTGTCAGTCCTCCCCTCAGGCCATGGAACACATTCACCATCTTCACAACTCCTGTGCAATGTATGTGAAGCCTCAGCAAAGCCTCAAAGCTTTGCTTCCTATTTCTGATGTTACAAAGTCTCCCACGGTTTTAAATCCTTGCCACATTTTGTTTATAGACTGCTAGCAAAATAAAAAGGAAAAGAAAAAAAAATCCAAAAAGTAACAGTAGGTGTCTTATTCATAGTGTATGATTTATTCCTTTATTGAAAATGATACTCTTACATAAAAATCAACACATAACCTATGTTTATATCATCCTACCTCCTGAATTTAAAAGCATTAACCTTGTTCCTGCTCATACAGCTTTACACTCTCACACTGAATACAGAGCAAATGGAAAAATGGACTCAAAACAGTATTCTACCAAGGATGGGGTTGAGCGGTGTGGCAGACATACAACTGATCAGACATCTGAAGAAAATAAAACCTAAGTAAATTAGGTTTTCATGCAAGACATCCCACCAAGAATTAAGCAGCCATTTCTTAAAACACCACATCACCATTACTTTTATCATACATAGAATGGACCAGTCGTAGAATCATTAAGTTTGGAAAAGACCGCTAAGATCAACTAGTTCAACCATCAGCCCATCTCCACCATGCCCACTAACCACATTCCTCAGTGCCACATTCACACAGTTCTTGAACACAACCAGGGACGGTGACTCCACCACCTCCCTGAGCAGCCGGTTCCAATGCATCACCACTCCTTCTGAGAAGATATTTTTCCTAACATGCTCCCCATAAGACTTGTGTTCCAGACCCTGCACAGCTCTGTTGCCCTTCTATGGACACATTCCAGGGAACCCAGAACTGAACCCAGCACTTGAGGTGTGGCCTCATCAGTGCAGAGTACAGAGGGACAATCACCTCCCTGGTCCTGCTGGCTGCACTACTTCTGATACAAGCCAGGATGCCATTATTTGTTGGATTGCACCATTTAGGCATCTAATCTGAGGAAGGATTAATCCCTTCCCAAGGAATTAGGGGCAAAGGGAGAAGCACATCCTGGTCTGGCTAACCTTTCTGATAGCTCCTTCTTTTATCCAGCTGCAGCCCTTTTCAGTCATACATAGACATACCTGATGTACATCTCCTCATGAAAGAAGCTTGGAAGTATAAGTACTAAATATATATTATTATCCAGACTAGAGGTTAGAGAATGACTGCCATAGCCAATGGGCTGTAAAATAGCATCTCGGGCTAGTCACTAATGTTTGGCCAGTAAACTGAGAACAAACACCACTTACGCCTGGAAATTCAAAGATGCACAGTCTCATTTCACATTTAGCTTTACTAAGTTTGAATATTTTTCTGAGTTTCCCAACTTTACTGGGAAAAACAAACAAACAAACAAAAACACACACACAAAAAAAACCCGCTGTTCTGTTTTGACATGCTCAAGAGCAGCCTGCAGACACCGCATCTCGCACCCCAGATCTGGGTGTCTGTGCGTTTCCACAGGACACACCGCTGACTGCAGCAGGCGGAGATGCGCGCGTCCCTGCACAGGTGAGGGCGGAGCACGGGGACCCTCCCGCCCGGAGCAGCCCGAAGAGCCGCGGCCTCGCCAGGAACCAGCGGGAGCGGCGCGCGCCGGGCGCCCTCTCGCGGTCCCGCCCGGCACAAGGCCTGAGGGCTCTGTTAAACGGCTGGGAGCAAAGCGCGGGAAGATGGTGAACTCAGGGCCCTCCGAAGCAGGGCTCTGGAAGTGCATTCCTTATCCTGCCTGCCACGGTTTGCCTGTTGAGTTTAATTCCCTCAGCCACAGGGATAATGTGGCACACGGGCCACGAGGATGCAGAATTCCTATATCCAGGTTGCAAATGTGCCTTAGCAATGCTCACGCTCGGAGATCTCTCCTGGAACAGATAGACATCTTCCAGCCGCCATTCCACACTGAGGACCCATAGAGAAAATAGAACTTTGTAACATACAGAATGAACACGAGGGCAACTACCAGTGAGGACTGCGAAACATGGAGCTTTAAGCAGAATGTTTCAAAAGACAGTGCCAGCACACATCTGTCTCAACCATACCATTGTTCCACAAGAACTCAGTGTCTCAGCTCGCACCATCCAAAGCCTTTGTGTGTATGTGTGCGTAGATGCAATTGTTAACTCACACAATTGCTTGACTCACAAAAGCAAATGGAAAGAATTGAAGCAGAAAAGCCCTCCTGAACAAGCTGGAGGTTTGATGAGAGTATATGATTCATAAATACTAGGCTAGCTTTCTGCTGCTTCTTTGAAGAACATAATGCTTCCATTTGATTTAATTACTCTGACATAAAATCACTCACATCGAACCAACAAATAAGAATGAGAACAGGATTTTTAAGCCGACAAACTTAAGAGTGCCTAACATCCCGTGTCATACTGTTGCAAAGGGTCCTCTCTGACAAAATCCCACTACTCCCATTTTCAAGGGCGTGTGGGAAGCATCTTGTCCCTGGCTCATTCACAAAAAGTACATCTGTATTATATGACTATCCACGTCCATAACAGATTCATGTCACTATGTAAACAGCTGGGGAATCAGCTCTCCCTCTCTTCAAGTTTCTCTCACCATAGCACCACCCAATTAGAAGCTGCCTAGCATCAAACTGTCACATCGGTTTTGGTGGCAATTTGTACCACTTCTGCAGTGAAGTTGTGAGGAATGGGACAGTAGAAATAGCACTCAGCAGAGCTGTAGTGAGAACACTGAAGAACTACCGCATGTCTAGTCCTTACACCAGGTCTTCTCAAACACCTTATAGATGACTCTTACCTAAAAACAACCCCTTTTCACACTTTTAGCAAGGCACAGACAGCTATGCATGCCTATTTAATGCAGTAGTTTTCAACCCTTCCAACCCTATCTTGCTAATTAATCCAATCTACAGAGCCACAGGAAAAGCAGTAGCAAGCGTTTGCTCAAGTGAAACCTGTAGATTGCTACCTCCTTACATCCTAGTCATCATATTTTCACCTTTCTCTGCAACCACAGAAGAGTATCTGTCAAATCTCTCCTACCTCCCTTTAAGAACATCCTGCCAGTTTACTGGCATCACAGAGCTGTGGAGCCAAGTCTACACGTCTGCCTTGCATTAACCTAGAGCATCAAAAAAATGCATTCTCGTGAGGTATGGGTAATAGCTTGACACAGTGAAATGATGTTTGACAACAGAAGATTATTTAATTGGGATTAGGTGGTTTGGGCCAAGAGAGATCTCTGGAGAACACGCTTTGATTTCCTGCTTGACACATCCCTGAGGGGAATGACTAGATTGAACAGACACTGCCCAGAGCTTCTGGCAGACTAAGAGAAGAGAATGGAGGGGGTTTAGGGCTTGCAGTGGGAGTGCCTTCTGTCACTACTGCAGTATGCCTCTGGCTAGACAAACATTAGGTACATTTTTTAAGGAGCAGGCTGACTCCATGGAGTTTAAGTTGGCTGTCAGGAAGCATGAGACAGCATTGCACAGTGCACTCCTGATATTTTCTGTTGCTCATTCAGCAGTAAAAGACATCTGTTCCTGTCATTATGGTACTAATTCACATATTTAGTGTGTTGTCTAATTGTAAAATTAATTTTAATAAGTTAGAGTTGCTATCCATGCACACTACTGGATACAAATGCATGGGATTTTCTATTCTCTTCACATTAAAGGTTTTGTAGGTATTGTCTGAGGTTATTAGTGCCTGCATAAGCATAGACTTTAAGTATTTGGATAACATTAAATCCTCAATATGTTCAGCTATCAATCCGATCTCCTTATGTCCCTGTTTCACAAGAGTTACATTTGGTTAGTGCGACCCTTCTGTTTCCTCCTTGCTCCAGTTGCATGTTACTAGGACAGATGTTTAAGCAATTGGGGGATGTTTATTAGAGGTTTGATTTTTTGTTTTATTTTCTTTTCTAAAGATAAATTCTCAAGTCACAGGGGAACAGGACATTAAAAAGCTTATTCACTTATGTGAACATTTATAACTATAGAGATGGAATTCACTGCAAAAATCAGAGCCAGAGCTAGCCAGTTTAGCAAAAGTGTGAGAAGGGATATAAAAAGAGAAAAAAAAGTGCATTGCTGTAGTTGTTTAAAAAGTAACCTTTTTAAATTAAAAGTTTACAATTTTTAATTATAAAATAAAAAGAAGTTTATGTTTCAAAAAAGACCTCCTCTCTCTTGCACAAACTGTAACAAAATTCTCTGTGAGGTAAATAAGAAATGAGCTTAGCTCCAACCCAAATTGATTAATACTAGAATTCTTTCAGCCAGAGCACTGGCTTGCTGGAGATGAAAATTTTCCAATAAATATGGTTTCTTGGCCCGTTATCATCCCTCCTTTCTTTGGCCCATGGCACACTTGGTAGACTCTAGATGCATCACTATAGGCTTCAAAGAAATTCCATTGACCAATTGTTAAATTCAAGGAAAATTTTTTGTATTCAGTATACTTTCACTGTTGTGAGATCCCAGCACCTTTAAGTTGTAGTTTACAGACAAAATGTTACTGGGAGAAGGCAAAAGGATGCTGAAAAGTAATCGTAAGGATTTCATCTTGGGGGGAAGACAAGAATGCTGCCTATCTCAAATCTACATTGCAGTTTTTGAAGTTTTTAACCAATGCCACATTACCTGGCAATCAGTGTTCTCAACATGTTTTCATTCAGAGATTGTTTCCCCTACGGAATACAAGTGAGCATAGATCCATAGGAGACGTTGAAAATGGTTTACATCAGGGGAGAGGCTGGCAGCCTCCTCCCAGATCTCTTTTCCACTCATTTCCTCTTTTCTTCCATATTCCTCTTTTCCTTCCTTCCTTTCTTTTCTACTTCTATCCATTTTTTTTCTTTGGGAAGTAAGGAAGAGGAGAGAAGGATATTCCTTTAACTAATCTGGTCACGCTGACAGTAGTCGGTTAGTCCTGTGCATAGAGTACTGCACTCACGGAGCAACTAGGAAGACAGTAATGAAAAAGTTGCTTCCAATTTTTCCTAAAGGCCTGGAACCTGCTGGTTCATCTAAATACAAGAAAAATAATCACCAAAAAAACAAGTGTCACGTTTACTCCTGGATGGCTCTTACAACTCTTTGGAATACTGCCCTGTCACTATCCCATCTTTGCCAGTTTTCATGTTACCAATGAAAGTCTTATGATGTCATTTTTTTTCCCTTCGAGCCACAGTTCCTTGAAACAAGAGATTACTTAAAGATCTTTTATTTTCTCAAGGAAAGCTAAATTTCAAGTCCTTGTAGTTGTGGAGTTGTGGACTTAAGGGAATTATTAAAGATTTATAAAAATACACTCAGAACCCTTTTTCTTTTTTTTTTTAATTAAAAAAAGCAAAAAGTAGCACATCAGGAAGATTTTAATAAAATTAAGATTGTCGAGAATTATTTTTCAAAAGGAAGCTTTATGCATTCCACAGCTACATTTTGTACAGGAAGCATCCTAATCCCCTACAAAGTTGCAGTTGCAAACAACGCTGCTGCACTTTCACCATATGAGCTGTGATCATATCTACAATCTCCTTCCTCTATAAAATATTTTCTCTCTGAAGGAAACACAATGTACAGTTCCAGGTTGTTGTCATTCCATCTCCAATAGGAGAGGCTAGAAGTGGACTGATTAGTGGAGCCCAAAGCAATAAAAGAGGTCATAAAACACAAGTCTTAAGGAGTACTGTAAAACAATGCAACAACTTAGAACCATCAACAAGCTGACCTAAAATAAACCATGAGTTTCAAGATGACTTGACAAAAAGAAATGGTTTTTTTTTTTCCCATTTGCAAAACTGATGCATTTCCACAGAAAATATCAATTTTGCTCTAACCACAAATGTCTGTCAAATCATTTCAGCGGAAGAGTTTCCAACCAATGCTAATCATCAGTCACTTGAAAATGTACACCAAAATGTCCTTTGTTTTAGTGTACATCTGCAGTCAATCAACAGACTAATTTGGAACAAAAGAAGTCCATATACAGTTGGAAAAACAAAAGCGCCATCCAAACTGAATGGCTGCCAAGAATGTAGCCTTGAGAGAACATCTGAATGACACCAAGATATGTTGTTCTATGCTAATCTTGAGAGAATCTGTTTTGATTTT
The DNA here is from genome assembly GCF_002078875.1 of Numida meleagris. Lineage (NCBI taxonomy): Eukaryota > Metazoa > Chordata > Aves > Galliformes > Numididae > Numida > Numida meleagris. The sequence continues at coordinate 65,514,279 of NC_034409.1, read as the reverse complement.
GAAGAATCTCTGTGCTGTATGGTACTTTTACACTCTATCATTGTTTTCCAATGATTAGAGCTACCCAAACCTATGTTCACCCAATTACATCTATTTGTTTTCCTCAGTGACTTTGCTCAAGTGAGACTCATTCCATGTATGTGGGAAGGGAAGGGAAGGGAAGGGAAGGGAAGGGAAGGGAAGGGAAGGGAAGGGGAAAGGGGGAAAAGGGCAAGTGAGACCTTTGCTCTCTGCTTCTCAAGGGCTGATCAGATACAGCCTGGAAATGTCACCACTGAAAAATACTCAGACATGCCCTAATACATCTTGCCTGATATTGTGTTTAAAGGAATAGTTTGCTTAGCAAAAACTTCCAAGACTTCACTGCCATCCAGTTGCACAGCACATGACATCTTATAGCAAGCAACAAGAGTTTTACCAGTCAATCTACAGCTTTTAAATTATACTGCTTTTGTTCCTGGAAATTTGTGCTCATTTGCTATACTGTAATGTTTATAAACACAGCTAGAACATGTAAAGCAAAATGTAATAATGAGAGAAAAACTAGTTTTTAACTACAGTGGGGATCCCTCCACGTTGGCTGTAGTTAGGGGAAAAAAATATGCTGTGTCTGGAGATGTCCCAGAACACTTCTCAGCCTCACATTTCCCCAGATGAATTGCAGTCATTTCATACGAAACCTACAGCATGAATAATTCGAAATCAAAAGAGACGGGGAAGTTGCACCTGACCTAGAAAGGAAAAGCTTTTGTTTTCAACTAACTTCTAATGACAGTCTAAATATTTTTTAAGACATGAACTATAAATTGAACAGCACAATGGAGTAAAAGTTACATTCAGCATCCTAAAATGCTCATTATGAAAATGTAAATGTCTTCCAAGAAAAAGAGACCATTGTTTGAAAAAATAACCAAACAACGTAAAACATCCCTTGTGGGAGTACAAAATTGCTTCCACGATCATGTAGTTCTAGCAAAACAGAGATCAGCTTAACTATTAAGCAAAATGATTGGCAGACTCTTTTCTTTCCCAAATATAACAAAGATACGAAAATAAATGGGAAAACCGCAACCAGCTTAGTTAAAAAGAAGGAAGATCAGAGTATGTGAAGTAGTGGTCTAGAAGCTGCAGCTGAATCACAGGCAAAAACTGCGTCAAGACACAGCACCATGCATACATGAAGACCGGTAACAATTTGTACTATGAAATGAATATCTACAAGGGGTTCGCAATATTGTATTTATGTACTGAGAAAACAATCCGAGAAGTGGATACTGTAAGAAATGGAGACTAAACACCAATATAAGTGTTACTTTCTAAATCACGACCTTATTTCCAGCAGAGAAAACACTTCTCAGATATTATGCAGTTTCTAAAACAGGTCCCATGAACTGCAAGAAGATGCTCAGAAATCCAGCTCTTACTGAAATGGGAGTTTTGTATACCAGCCTGGAATTTCTGTGACTAATTTGGTAGTAGGACATGCGAATTCATTTCCTGGGACAAGAAGGACACTTTACGGGAGCACTAAAAAATTCATTTCCCTGATCTTGTTGACATGTTCATTTTAAAAATTGATTAAAACTTGTCCTTCAGTTTGACAGCATTAGGGTGGCTAGTCATGTGGATCACATGTCACAAGCTCTCATTATTCTAGGCTACTCTCCAGCTCTGCTGAGGTGTCTGAAAAGGTCACTGTATCAGAGACCACAAAACATACCAGTCCTTTTTTTAAATCTCCTCTTCCAAGGAGTATCTTCTTGTCTCCTCCCCTATGCTTTCCCCTCACAAAGTACTGTGATTCGCTTCCTTTCAAGTAGCATGCATCCAGTTAGTGTTGCCTAGGACCTGGCAGAACTGACCGAATACTAAAAGTCTGCTTGGCTATTTTGTGACTAGTGATTGAACAGGAGTAGCAAGTGGGACCACAGAGAAGAGATCTAATGAAGCTCTGCCCAACGGCAGCGCTTGAATCACAAACCAACTTTACATGGTCTAGTATTAGATGTGGAGGTCGGCAGCCCTGCCTGCGGCAGGGGGTTTGGAGACTGATGATCCTTGCGGTCCCTTCCAACCCAAGCCATTCTATGATTCTATGATTCTATGATTCAAGTCAGCCAGACTTTGCCTTTTACCAAGGTCTGCATCATTTTGGAAAGAAGGAAAAGAATTCTGAAATTAGCTCACATGTACAAGAGCACCTTCCAAGAGAGCAGCTCTCAAATAACATTCTCCTTTATAACCTGATTGAAATAATCATCACACAGTCAAGCAGTTTGTTGGTTACACTCAAAGCAAAACATGCTTCCAGCTGTGAGAGATAATTGTGGTTTATTGATTGGCTTTTGAAGACTTTTATGCTATATTTAGTTGTAGGCTTGAGTGTGTGTGTGTTTTGTTTTTTTTTGATTTGTATCACAAGCGTTGATGAAAAATGGCTGTTGCTTAGAGCAGTCAGCTGTCCTCAAATGATTAAACTCTTATTTATGTACAGAATATGTTTCACCTGCAAATGTGCAGGGACTTCAAAATTACTTCCAGTCAAGCTGCCATGAGCGCTCTTCACATGCACTAGAAAGAATGGGTAATTATAAACATCTCACTACAGAGGAAATATTTTAGAAGTCACAATATCAACTTGAACTAGTTTCCCATCTCTTCAAGTGTTCCTACTCTTTACAGTAGCTCGTACAGGTGCACCAGAGGCAGATTCAGAAATCAGAAAATAAGCACAGCAGAGTTCATAACCCTTTTGTCTCCAGTAGTTAGGGTAGAGTACATACTTACTCCAGGAATTTTTAAAACACTTCCAGGACTTTTTTTAAGCATAATTTCTAAACAGCCTTTACCTTTATTTCATTTGTTCTTTAGATGGCATATACAAAGCCCAAAGAGGTTGCCTCAAGTGTGACTCAGGGTCTGTGAGGGCACTCATGGGAACTCTGACTGTTCATGCTTGTTTAAGTGTAGTCTTCCACTCTGATGCAATGGGAGGACAACACAACTGGAACAATGCAAAAATGCAGTGGTAAGCAGGAAAGGTCAGACTATAGCTCTAGTGCCACAGCTATGGCAGTTTCAGACACAGGAGAGGGAAAAGCACAAAGAAGGAGAGATAATTGAAAAGGTGTTGTTTTTTTTACTATATTCGTCTTAAAGCAAGATTGTTTCATTTGGAACTGGGCCGGAAGTTTAAGTCACCTAAAACTGAAATGCTCCATTTGGAAGCAAACCATGCCACAAATGAAGCACTGAAAACATTTTTTTTCATATTTTGTTTTGTTTCATTGAATTGCTCCAAAATTGTTTGCAGATAAATTGAAAACAGTTTTCATCTAACCAAACCTGTTTAATTTATTCATTAGGATGCCAAATGGACTCATCACAATATGCGTATTGCAAAACTAATTCCCTGTCTATAGAGAAAAGTTGATTGTGTTTCTACAGCTGCATGAAGGATGCGTGAGTAATTGCAGAATTAAAATAGTCAAAAAGCAGTAACAAGACCAGGCAATAACAGTTGACTATTTGTAAAAGATACCGAATCACTGGGTTTTAAAGATGAGGGACAAATTGAAGGTTGCCAGTGATTCTGAGGATTAATGGAACTTGAAGGAATAGGCAGAATTGATTTGATACGCCTTGCGATGGAATGGTTCAGAGTCAGACAATATATCGTGGAAATACATCTTTAGGGTAATATTGCTATCAGTAGGGTGATGGATCACACAGCAATCTGGCGTATGTTCTACAGAAGGGAAACCATCATATTCCCATCCCTCTACACAGCCAGGAAGAGAGAGAGAAAATCAATAAGGAGTCAACTTAAGACTACTGTGAGGGGAAGAAGAAATATGGAGTATTATAGGAGTTCTTACAAGTGCTGTTCTGAAAGTAATGCCTCCTACTTTATGATGTAGGACCACAATGTCAGAGGCAGATGGTGGTGGTATGGCAATAGGGGTTGAACCTTCCCACCAATATTCTGTTACATTTTGTTGCCATGTGACAGATGGCAGCAGAGGGACAGTCTGGCACATTGTTGTCTGAGATGGAAGTGTGGATGAAGCAAAGGTGTGTCACTGCATTCGTACATGTGGAAAAATGGCACCTATTGACATTCATCAATGCTTGCTGAATGTTTATGGAAACCACACAGTGGATGTGATCACAGTGATGTGGTGGGTGGTGCATGTCAGCAGTGGCAACAGTGAAAGTGGGTCACCTCTGCTTGTGCAGATTTTTATGAGCATGGCATGCATGTGACTATGTTGAGAAATAGTGTTTTGTAGCTGAGAACTGTATCAAATAATTTTACTGTGTTCTCTGTATCTGTTGTAGTTTCCATGGAATTAAATAGGAGGCATTACTTTCAGAGCAACCTATTATCTTTGTTGAATGCAAACATGTTAGCAGCAAACAGAATAGTTACAGGATAGCCTTCTGGCTCTTACAAGTGACAAATTATTTAGTTTATTTTCCACATTGTTTGAAGTATCAGACTAATAGGGACCTAAACTTCCCTTACTGTTAAGATTTGGATCAAGACTGTTTTTACATTTACTTTAGAGAGAGAAATATGTTATCAACCTAGAATCTCAACTGTAATTGCTGTTTGAGGGTTTAGGCAATGCACCAGGTACTATCTTCAAAAGGATTAAAGTTGGCATAATTCTGTCCCCACTTAACTTAATGGAAGCTTTATTGTCAACTTCAGTGGGAGAAGGATTAGATCAATGACTGCTTCTGAAAATCATATCCTAAGTCATGTCAAGATTAAAAGATTAACACTGAAGAATTACATATTAATAAAGTTACTGGAGTGTACAACTCCAGATTCAGGTGGACTTGTAGAGTAATGGAAGGATGAAATGTAAACACATGAAATTAAGGAGAATGAGCAGACATTAATAATTTTAAAGTACCAAATGCCTTGTAAATAACTACCTTGTCTGAATTCAACTATGTTTGAGTCCCTAGATTCTAGAATAAATGCAACAGAACTTGAAGTCAGTGGATAGTTATGAGTGTTCTAAAAACAATGTATACAACTCTCCAATAGCAGGGCTACCAGGAGAAAGAGGCAAAAGCTTTAAGCCAGGTTCTTTAAGATTCTCCATAAAGATTAATTCCAGCCACTCTCATCCCTCCTTAGCACATGCAAAAACGGGAACAAAAAAAAGGTCTGTTGGTAGTGGTTTTTCCCCCCTCCAGTGTCATAACATTGTTATTGTTCGTTTTCTAACCACAAATGGAAGTATCCAAAGAAATATGGTCTTCTTATCTGTATCACAACAGAATGTATCAGGTAGACCACTGACATTTTTTGCATTGTATGGCCAGATGTGGTATACTCTTCACCACTTGAACTTCTCCCATCTGGTTGACAACCTTCCATTTTTGCAGATGGTATTCCCTAGGTTCACGTCATCTTTTATTTTTCATTTCTGAGATCACTTAGCTTTCTATCTATGGAAGTCCCAGAATGGGTTGCATGCATAGCCAGCCTTTAAGTGGCATTTACTCTTTTATGCCAAATAAAGTCAAAGTGAAGAGAAAGCTCTCACATCCCTCAGTTACTGAGGTTTACTATAGATGGTTTTCCCTTCTTTGCTGAGGCACTCTCTTCTCTACTGTCCTGATTATATTCTCATTGAAATCAGATTCAAAGATCCAACCTTGATGGGAGGAGGAGGAGAATCTGCAGTAATCAGTAATTAAAACAAGTACTTAATGTTATTGAGGGCAGAGAGAAAAGGCTTTTGCCCCTTGCATACAGTAAGCAGCTAGCTGGTGTAGGGGCTTTGCATACTTCGGGAGATATATCCACAAATGCTCTTGCATTTGTGATAACAGCACATCAGTAGTTACTTATGTTGTGTACTGGCAAATGTGCAATATGCACTTTAGTATTCTTAATAAGATGCTGCGTTATAACAAATCTATTACACTCATTGTTTGCTCATTTTCAGTCCCAGTCTCTGTTTTGCTGCCTGCTTCTAAAATGTACATGGTAGATATTTAATAAGGGAGTAATTTAAACATAATAGACACCACAGAACACAACTGCCTTAAATGCCAATAAACATAGTCTGAATAGTGTGTGTATATGCTCTGGCACTTATTTGATGAACCTTGTGAGAGGAATTCATGATATAAATCCAGTCCTCAATAGGAAGGTGCCCACAGCAACATTGGAATCATCAAGAAATGAAAAAGCCTGGAGAATAACTCATTTTCACAACTGGAGATCAAAGCTGAAATTGCATGCAAGAGTGTGTGTGTCTGTGGAGGAGGACTGGTAGAAGGGAGAATTGGCTTTGTTGCCTGTTCATGCTGTATCTTGCCTTTTAATAAATTGCCTGATCTAATTCCCACTGAAGTAAACTAAACAACACCCATTGTCTTCAGTAATGAATCTAGTCCAGGAAAAAATTTCAGAACTTTTCAGCACCGTTAAATTAATTCAAGAAGATGAAGAAAGAAAAGAAATTACCCAAGAAAAATATTAGAGCTAAATTCCATCTTCTGGTTTTAATGAGCGCCTGTGATGCTAGCCTGTGACTCTGAAACACTGGTTTCAATTCTCTGTACTATTTAACATGACAAAAAACTTTTAAAGGAGGAATTGAAAGTCAAATATCTTCAATACATCAACTATTCTCTGATCGTCAAGGCACTTTTTCAGGAATTAGCACGTCTAGAGCATGTGGGCTATAATCCCACATACCGTAGGGAAGGGACTGCATCACGTCACTGTCAGATGCTGTAACCACGAGGCAGTTGTGTAAGCTGGACTACCATCACCATCTAGTCTTTCTCCAGATGTTTTTCTCATGAGCGTGGAGGCTGCCACTCACTCCACGTGGAGACTATTCTAAGAGATACGCTTTAACTGTGCTTGTAAGAGCCAGACCACAGGGAGAATGCACAACCGAGGTTCAGATTCTGCCTGGATCCACATAGAGGTCCACCAGATTGCTCTACCACAACAAAACAGAAGTTATTCTGGGCATGCGTTACTTCATATGAACTAAAAACTTCTCTAACTAATTTTATGAGACTAGTTATGGAGGTAAGGTAGTCTTGGTTTCAGGTATTCAAATCACCCCTCTGCTCTAAACTCTTTTGCATAGAATCATAGAATCACGGAATTGCTCAGGTTGGAAAGGACCTTCAAGATCATCAAGTCCAACTGCAACCTAACCATACTGCTCTAACAACCCACTGCAATGCTCAGCTTTCCCAATCAGGAATGAAGACGGTACAATATTCTAACCTAACAAAAGTGAGACAAAGACAAACATACCAAAAAAAATCTGAAGTCCTGAAATATAAACTGGTGTTATATTTGTATCAGAGAGAGAAATAAATTTAGAAAGTGAACATCTCTGTTTCTTTGTGAACCTCCATGAACTTCCCCCTTGTATTATGCCTTTCTTGCTGTGTTTACAGGAAACTGAAAAATGACTGAATGGAAGAATACTACTTCTTAAAGGCTTCAGTTTGCAGATACTGTAAGAGATAGCTGAACAGATATTTTAATGTTTTTCTGACTAATGCTGTATTTCCTAGTAAATGTATAAATATATCATTGTTAAATAAACAGTCCTCTAACTTCTTGTAATTACATACAGCTGCAAAAACCTGTTTGCTGAAATTTCAGGAAGCAATGCAGAACTTTTTGCCTTTTCAGATTTTCCCATTTCCCTAGACAATTTATCCTGAAGCATGAGCTGATATATATATATACGTATGTGCTTTTTTTTTAATCATTAGAAATGTATTTCACTTTTTAACCTTTTTTTTGTATATTGATTACAATTGATACTTAAATGATACACGTCTTACCCTTTCTCAGGGATCTTTGACTAGAAACAGCTTTTCAAAAAGATTTTAATTTAAGCAGAGAAGGTTGGAGGTCAAGGTTGACGATCACAGGTATCAGCTGCCCCTGATATCTACAAGTTCATTATCTGCTGAAAGCATTGCTAGTTTGCCAATTTAAATCAAAGTGCTGCAGAAGATGTCTGAAATGTATGAAGTTTCAAACAAAACCCAAACAAAACAGCAAAAAAAAAAAACAAACAAAAATGTAGGGTCATAAACCCACAGAAGCTGTTTAGAATGAAAAATGGCCCTGAACTTCTGTTCAGCCTTGATCTAGACTACTGATGAAATTCAGATCCAAATCTGTTCATTCATAGACTCTTGATTAGAGCCATGAAAATATTTTAACACAGGTAAAAAAATTTTTAACACATATAACTTCTTGCTTGGCTTCTTTCCTTAAAATACATGAAACCAAAATCCCAAATCCAAACTCCATCTAAAATCTGGGAAACTTACACAGCTCCAGACTCGGAGAGCTCATGTTATGTGACTTCATTGCCAAATAAAGAGTAAGACTTTTATTTACAAAGCAGCTCAAGATATAGATGCCTGCTACTGAACAAACAGAAAATTCCTTGAACTTCTTTCAGTAAATTAGAGGAAGAGTTGCTGCTTATCTGTCCATTAAATAGCACACAATTTCAGACGTTTCTTTCTTTCTATTGTGCAATAGAGAAGTCATTATTAAAAGTGTTTTAGCTTCATTAAACACAGATAATGGTACATTTGTATAGCATACAAATAGATTTGTTTTGAGGCAGATATTTTAAGAATAATGGTAATAAATTCCAAATACAAGGAGAAGCTCTCGCCTCTTCTAATGGTGATGGTCTTGGACCAAAAGACAGATCCATAAATCTTTAAGTTACATTAAGCTGTGGAGTTTTAACTTCATCTGGTCAGGAGAGGTGCATGAATTTTGTCCCTAAAGATCCTCACCTTTTAATTGCCCCATCCTACTGTTGCCTGTCCCCAAAGTCTCATCCCTGCCCCAGAGAGACAGGTTGGAGTTGGGAGTGTTGGCACTAAAGAATGGAAAACAGAACGGGAAGAAAAGTGTGTGGGACTGCTTACAGCTCTAATCCTAGAACATCCTCCTTCATTAGCTCTAAAAGTTCATGCACAGTACTCCCATTGCACAGCCCAAGAGGATATAGCTGACAAATTCCAGGTGCAATTAAAACCTTCAGAAAGCAGCTTGAAAGAGCAAATCCTTCCATGAACTCTGATTCTTGAACTCTCTCTTCCCTTTGGAAAGCTGAGCAATCACAGCTAACACCTAACAAAAATTAATTAGGATTCATTTTCTTGGTGTAAATAGAGTAATACAAAAATTGTAACTGTTTCCAGCAAAATAAATACCTTTTGATCGCAGGAATTTAATAGATAGGTCAGGCGCTGTTTTTGCCAGATGCATAAAGAACACAGTGGCTGAAACAAGCTCCGGCTTTTCTTATCCAGTAATATATTTTAGCAAAATTCTTTCCTTACTTTGTATTTTTGTTTTCAAGAAAAAGCTAAACAGGGTCTTTGTGCTAACATACAGATTGTCAAATAGAGTTTTAAATAGATGCAGAGTTGCTTTGAGCTGGATTCTAAAGCAGATGGGAGCCAACATAATTGTTGGAAAAAGAGGTTGACATTCATGTTTCCTGACACATATACATGAGGGCAGACTGCAGCATTCTGCTCGCACTGAAGAGCTGGGATTGAGCCAGGTAGCTGCGATAGTCAGGTTGAGAGGACATAAAGGAGAAATGAAGATAAGTCAAAATGATGCCATGCACTAGGAATATTGCCTTGCACAATCTAGTTTAAACACAGGAACAATACTACTTTATTGCTATAATTTGACATAAAAAGAATTGCTATATTTTTCTCTGTGCTTATCATAGCTTCAAGGACTCAGGACTGCCTACATCTAGCGAAAGTTCTGCTTTTTGCAACCTAGCAGTAAAAATATTTCCTTTATATATTTTAACAATTTCTTTAAAGAAGGGAGATTTAATATTTTAACAATGAAAGTCCAAATTATTTTCCTTCATCCATTTTTTAAATCACAGTTGCTTTCTCAAATAAGAGACCAGGCTAAATTTCTCCTGTTCCATTACCAGTATTTTGGTACAGACTATCACTTGCAGAAAAAACACACAAGAACCATGATGTCTTTTTGTGGATACTCAAAAGCTACCTCAGCAAAGCAGTGGAAAAAAAAGGGGGAAAAGAGAAGACATCAGAAGTCTTTTTTGTTCAAATACTATTTGCCTCAGGAAACAGTTTATTGGGCAGAAGCTTCCTCCAGCTCAGATAGACAACAATTTTCAGAAATGGACTCTTACACATTTCTCTTAATCGGAGACTCCCAGAGGAACTTTTCTACCCTCACGCTTTTCACCATCTGCCTAGCAGTCACATGAACAATGAATTCTTCCCATCAACGAAAATCCCTCTTTGTGCTCATAGCCTTTATGAGGACCAGATGTTCTTGGGTCTCACTAGACCTAAACCATACAGATACAGCTGGCAATAATCTAATTAGGCATAAACAGGTCTCATCTCCCCTTAAACAGCCATTCATCTTATGACCAACTGGTATGTTCAGATACCTTAAAATTTTCAACTGGATAGTTAGCTTGTTTCTTTAGTGTCAAGGAGAAGGAGGTGTGTATGTATAGGCTTGTATAAACTCTCACCCTTCTGTAAATGTCTGGCCTTTAGGAAACATGCCAAGACCACAAACATACACCACGCTCAGGGGCCAACATTTTTCTCATTTAAAGCAATGTACATTTACACTGCCTCCTCCAACTTCAACAGAGAGATCTAGGAGTTAGATTACCTTGTTAAAACTTTATCTCAGCATTATATTAATATGAATGTTAAAAATACATGACTGTACTTACAGTTTTCCAGTTGCTCCATTTTGGGTGGCAATTGTCTTTTTTCCTTGTTCCTTGCATGTTTCTTCTCCTCTCAGTCTTCCTTTCCCCCTACAGGTACTTACACATCTTCATTGACACACTTCTCTCCAGCCTGCTTAATCCCTGACTGACTGCAGAATGAACTGTAAGAAAAGACAGGTGATCTTAGCTATGATGCAGCATCTGTTGGTTTCAAAACTTCTGATGTTTTTTCTTAATCAAACCAGAAAATTCTATGACTACTTGACTCCAATATAGGAAAGTTCAAAGCCCTTTGGTGTCACACAGAAAACGCTTTTTGCTGTGGAAAAAGGTGGAGTAACTTCTACCTGTGGCAACTTACATTTCAACCATGGTAATAATAGAGCTGATAAATTTGAGCATGGAATGTAGAACATGGGCAACTTGCCCACTCATGACTTGCCAGCTGCTGGGAATGATTTGCCAATCTACACAAATCTTCACTAGCCAAACAGTGCGTGTGCCAGTGATGTTCACCAGTCAGAGTAAATACAACAATCCTAGTGGGAAGATGTGATGTGAAAGTAGGACACTAAAAAAAAAAAATTAGTCTTCCGTAGGGGAGGCTGAGATGTGACCCTGAACTCAAAAAATGCTTTCAAAGCCAGAAAGACTTCTATTGTGTTAATTCAGACATTTACAGGGAATTACAGGCAATCTGAATTCCATTTCAAGGTTAGAGGAGTTTGCATAAATGATTCTCATTTATGAGAGATCATAATAAACATCAGTTAGAGAAGTATTTATGACTGGGAACAAGCCTGTTTGTTAATTGTTAACTGATGAACCAAATCCTACGTAAGGTCACATTTTGAAATAGGATATGGAAAAGCAGTAAAGCAGATGTAACAGTCTTAGGAAAAAAAACTTCTAAAACATCTAAACAAAAAGGAGACAGAGGTGGAATGGCTTAGGTCAGAGTTAGTGCTTGATGGGGACAACTGTCATATTGGAAATAGTTTATTAGATTTTCCTTTCCTGTTAAAATAATCATTACTGATTAGCTTATGTGGTGAGCCACTACTGTCATGTATGCCCATGCCCTAACATTGTTGCTGGAAAATAATTCTTCCTTCTCCTGAAACTTTTGTAAAGTTGCATAAGCACTAATTAATATGAATGTGTTATTGACAGGGAGTGCTGGTTAAGGATAGGTACTTACCTCAAATACGTGTTTGGAGAAAAGAAAGTATCCCAAAGCAAACAGAAAATCCAAGCAAAAATTCTGCTGAAGAGCCCCAGATGTCCTCATCTTTCCCTGATGTTGACTTTGCCAACAGAGATAACAGAGATTGTGCCTCCTCTGCAAGATGTGGATCAAATACAAAATTGCACCAGTTGGGCACCTTGTAGAGAGAGATAAAAGAGGAGAGCAGGGGAGCTGAGATCTTAAAAGTAAACAAAATAATAGAGATAAATCTAGTCCTTCTAACAGGGACCAAACAAAAAGACTTTGTGAAACCTCTCTATGATTATTGTTACCACACCAAATCAGGAGTGGAAGACTGAAAGTGTGTCCCAATTCTAGATGTTACTGGAAGGAAAACAGTGAAAAGGATTAATGTTAAAGGGGAGGGACACATACATTTTAATTTTTATTTTGTGTAGATTCAGTTTCTAACTTCACCAAGTGCATTTCACCTTCCCCAGATAAAAACTGATTTGTATCTATGTGCACAAAAGGCCCCAGGGAGATGCACTGTTATATTTCATGTTCCTGTGCAAGGGCTCAGCCTGATTTAAAACACTTGGGAGGCAGCCTAAATATTTTGATTCTGACTATTTTTGCTATCACTAACCACCTGAAATCTAATAATTACAATGACAGACATCTGTTCAAATCAGATGTTATTTCCTTTTTGCAAGTTATCCTACCATCTCAGGGAATACATCAAAATAAAAACCATCCCTGCAGAGTTCTGCGTAATTACTGAGAAGACCTAACATCCGTATTCTTCTTCCCATCTCAAATCTATGGATTGCTGCAGTAGGAAAGAGGATTTGTGCATATACATTTGATTCTTCCCAGTCTTCCTAGATCTTTGTCTTCTCTCTCAGGGAAACCGTGATACTAGATCATGCTTGCCTAGTAAGAGAGGAAATTTTATTGCATCTAATCTACTAGCACTCAGACTGGATCAGAGGTTCGATGTTAAGGATATTTAAGTATAAAGACATCTGTCTGTCTCCCTGGCAAACCAACTCTGAGATGCATAGACAATTCGATGCAGAGCAGAAACACCTAAATTGGCTTTGTATGAGCTAACAGGGAAACATACATATCAACATGGCACTGCAATGCTGAACATAATACTCACTGGAGCTGGTGTTGCTAATTCAGTGTTTCTGTATTGTGCTCCCTTGCTTATTATGGTCATGGTAAAGGAAAAACAACTGTCCTTCAAATGCCATATTACCAGTGTGTTCAGATGGTATTCCCACTCTCCAGATTATCTTTGAGTCAATATATCTATGGAGGAGGAGAGTATGACCTTGAAGAGGATACTGCTCCAGGACTTCAGCTGAAATCCTGACTCTCCTGCCCTTAGAAAGCCCTCTCACATGGTATCATCTCACAGGTCGGAAGCACTGGCAGCCGGTGATGAATAAATCATAGCCTATAATCTCTTTAATACAAGTCTCGCTTCTAACTCCTAATAAACGAAAACACTATGTTTCCTTTAATAAGAAATGCATGAAAGTGTGCCATTCATAAAAAGATGCAATTAAACATATGAAGCATATCCTGATGTGACCCATATTTCAGTAACAGTGTGATCTTCTTTCTTGTGTGGCAGAGAGACTTGTCAAGGCAACCTTTTTTTCAACATTCAAGTCATCTCATTGAGAAAAACTGATCAAATCATTAGGATTAATTATACAAATGCAAAATAATTCTCCAGTGCAAAAGTACTAAATAAAAAATGTCTATTAGAAATAGGCTGCGAAATGATGCTTCCTCTCTCTGAAGAAAAAAAAAATCCCTTTTATTCCTCTTAATGAAAAATAAGGAGGAGCTTCGCTTTAGGCAAATTAGATCAAAAAAAGTAATGGATAAATGGTTCACAAGAGAAAGATCCTCCTTCCCCAAGGTTTTTTCTTCTAAATAATTGTATTCAGGTCCAAATGTAAGAATCTAAAATGTTATTCTAAGAGTTGATTTTGCAGAAGTCTTCTAAAAATTTGTCATCTTTGACTTCACCAGTCTGGTGCAGAGAAGTGAGCAAATGAAGGAAACACATTCACCAAAAGAGAGTCCAGCATCAATGAGCAGAGAGTCCACCAATGTCCTTCATTACCTTCAGACTGATGTTTTGCACCATTTTAAATCTCAGCAGTTATCTCCTTGTCATGGAAAAGCCTTATTCCAAGTAAATAGATTTCACCAAAAATACTTTGAGCTATTACTGAATATTCCTCTTTCTACTGTCTTTTCTGAAGTAAAGAACTATTTAATTAGGCAATTAAAGTGAGCCCTTGCTCAATGAAGTCAATGGGAATTTGCTATTCACTCCACTGCTGCCAGGATTTAACCTTCAAATTTCGAAAGGACTGCCTGTCAAGTTAAGAAAGTATTTAGGCATACTGCTGCACTAGGTGATAAATCTCTCTGGTTTCTTTATAAATTTCCATAAAAAATATGGGAAAAAATACCAATGAATTTCTAGAAATGGAAAACTACCCTCTGTGCAATACTCCATTGAATGCTGGTGCCCTGCTGTCAATTTTGTAGAGAAACTGTAAGTGACATTGTTTTGTTTGATCCTTACCATCTCCAATCAGCCAAAATATTTATCCCATTTCCATGAAAGATTCCACAGTCAACTGACACAAACCAGCTACATGAGCAGAGCTTACCCAGTCAGAATAAACTCCTAATAAATTCCAAATAACTGAAGATGCTGCAAGATCTCTTCTCTGTAATTCACGTTACAAAGATCAGCTCTGATTTACTCTGCTTGCTGCCACATATGGCTTCCTGCAGAAAACAGCTGATGCCAGGTCTGAGTTCTGATCTGCCCAACAGGCAGTAGCCTTCAGATACCACAGGTAAACGTTCAGGACGTTCCCCAGAGCTGCAGGATGAAAACCACATTGTCAACATCAACTATGCACCACCATAGTACAACTTCAGTTATGTAAAACTGAAGCTCAGCAGTGCAGAATAATTTTTCCTGAAGGACAGTCCAAAACTCTTGTGAAAGCTAAGGTAAATTTTGCCACATCCCGTCTACATGCAAAGCTCACTTCTTTAACCTTGCCCTTTTCTCTTTCTGCCACAAACATACAGCTGTGAATTGTTTTGAAACAAAACCCATACAAAATGGTAGAAATAACAGCATGCACATTTGTCCTCCGGGGGAAAAGCTGAGAGACTAAACAACATGCAACAGACATTAGCTGCATCACTTTTTACAGCCTGCAGCATGCTTGGAGGCTGACAGTTATGAAAGCCAAGGAGAAGTGCAACAGCCTGTGCCACAAACAGCCTGTTCAGCCCACATTAAAAGTATTGACTTGGAACCAGCACACCTTGCTCATAACCAGGATTAATACTGAAAATGATCAAAAATTGAAATTATGCAAAGAAGTGGTATCACCTTTATAGGCACACAACTCCACACAGCAACTGCTCCACTTCTGAGATGTGCCCCAAAATAAATGCTAAGGGTGACTAGTATTTAAACGCCATCTGATTACAGCATACAGGTGACCAGAGCATCTTCTGCACGTCTCGTGGGCAAGTTTCCCACAAACCCTTCTGTCAAAGCCAAAGTGTTCTGGGAGCTTAGTGACTGCTTGCATGCTCCAGACTTAGGTGCAACTCAGAAGGTGCACCATGTTTCCCTGAAATCCCTCATTTTAGCATACCTCTGGCATGTTCCTTTACAAGCATCATAGACTGTTGTCCTTGCACTGCAAGTTTAGCATAAACAAACAGCATTTGAGGAAAACAGTTCATGATTTAAGCAGAACAAGACCTTAATACCCATGGATATATGATTATTGTATATACCTAATACAAAAGTAAGCACTTACAAAATTGAAGCACAGCTATTACGAAATACTTGTTAGTATAAAGCCAGGTACTGCTAATGATAAAGGAAAGCTACGTGATAAAAGGTAAAAAAAAAAAAAAAGAACAATTTATAACACAATTACATCACATTATTATTAAAAATATATCAGAATGTATTTTAATTTCTAGTGAAAATCAAAGTGCAATTTCAGTGTGCACATCTTAAAACTCAATATAACAGAAGGTGAATGATAGTTCAGACCCAAATCATTCTTACAATACCTTATTTTTTTTTTTTACAGTGGATGTAAGCAAATCTCAATATTATCTCATTGGATGCTTTGCATGGTTTTGCTGTGAATTAGATAATAATTGAAAAGGTTACTAGAAAATGACAAGGAAAGGACCTTTTACATAATTCCTCAGTTGAACTAAGGAAGATGAGAAGATTTCTGGAGATTAAAAAATAAATGAGCATTTATAAATATAGATGGTGAGGTCTTGGGAAAAATACAATTTATTGCCCTCAGAGTTCTGGGAGAACCTGCTGGAGGCAGACTGTGTTCCCCAGCATTAGTGCTTGGCTAGCCACCTCCATGAGCACGCCACCAAGAAATCATCTGCTGTTTGTACAAGTTACCCAGCATGTGCACTACTATGCTGAGGTCACGGACTGCTCGCAGCAGAAGACGACAGCCTGCCACATGGACTCCCCTAGTGCTTGGCACAGTGTCTGGAATGGAGACAGAGCCAGTTTGCATGAGAACGAAAAGCCAGCCTGAGAGACTGCCAGCCAGCCGTGGCCGTTTTAACACCCTAGTTGAAAACAGTGAAATTTGCTTTACTAAATTTCCTCTTCCCAAAAACAAATTACTTAAGTTTTTACAGAATGGAAGAAATAATTGAGTTTATTTTTGTTTACTTCTGTGGTAAGCTAGCATTTACATTAAATTATATGGACCCAATCATTCTGAATTTAGCTTCTTTTACACCATTTTGATCGCCTTAAAACTTACAGGCACCCGCCATCAGCCAGTTACTGCTATACGTATAATTGCCATTCTGCTCTTTGTTATACAGTATTTTAAGGTCATCTGCAACATTAATCCTGTTTCATATTTTATTAAACTACCATTCTCTTCCACCAAAAAATGTTATGTTGATCTCCTCCGGCTCCAGCTGTAATTCTCTTCCACAGCGGATTTAGTCTGTTGCTCATCATTACAGCACTAAGTACACTTGCTTTTAATAAAAGTTAGAATAAATTAGACTTTAGTTAGCAATTGTACCAAAGGGCAAGGTAATTAATAGCTAAACAGACATGACCATTCATGTAAAATGAATAGCATGGGCTACCTGCTTGAAATCCTTATCAAACCTTTGCTTGTTTTATTCTAGTATCAACTAGAACAAGGCAGGGTAGTCAACTAAAACTGCTTTGGTAAGGATGATTTTTACAACAGCCTTTTAAAGCAGTGCCTTAGCATATAATGATGAAGACACAACAATTCAAGCTTCAGAAACATAAGAAATCTGATTTGACTTATTTGGGTCAGAGTTTCACCTTTTGTCCAGATGAATCATATTAAGTATTGTGGTCTGCAACATTATAGTCCTTGGCCATGTATGCAATGCTATCAGTGTAGCACTTTGAAGATGGGCTATAAGCAGATCCTGCCCCCAGTGCACACACTGCCAGATGAGGCAGGATGAACAAAGAGCTTGCCGCCACACCTGCACTCCATATTGCTTACTTTTAAACTCAAAGACACTACCTTTGACTCAGGAACTATGTCTTGTATTTTGCCTTATATGGCCACTACTGCTACTGAGAGAGGATACAGGATCTGGCCCAAATATGCAGTTCTTACTCAACGTGAAGCTTCATCGGCAAACTCATAATGTAGAAGAAACCATGAGCTTTGCAGAATATATATGCTACTATTCTATTTAATTATCATGTGGCAACCACAGCTCTGACTAGGTATCTAGGGAGCTGCATCTTTCTACAAAAGCTCTGTCTCTAGGGCCTCTACCACTTAAGAGCAATCATTCTGCTGATTCAAATGCATTACTCTTGTATTAGGATTTTTACTGAGTCACACTGTCTGTCCTCCCCAGACCTGACATGAACGTGGAAGGACGTGAAAGCAGAAGTTCAACAAACTCTGTATTACGAATTCTGGCTGAATACCAGAAGTTATTGCCTCTCCACTCCTAGTCAAGATCAAGCATACAACGGTAAAGAATCCCACATTGCAAAGACTGACTATTAGTGATCAAGAAATTGCATGATCACTTAAAAACTTTACATTAGACAGAGGACAGCAAATTGAACCAGGAATACCTCTCCAACATCCAAAGCATTTACCCCCAGAGGAAAGAGCTGTGAACATATTTGCAGTTTTATTTCAAATACCACAAAAGCAAGTGCTGCAGATCTTCAAACTTGTGTTTGCTTTAGTTTGGAATCAGAAAGCCAGACTGAGAGCAAAAGAGAAGATTCCGCTGCTTTTGAATGAAGGAGCACACTGGAAGTTGAGTAACTCCATGAAAACCACACCTTGAAATGACAGGTCCCCAAGTCAGGATGAATAGGGAGGAAGGACTCTGGCAAAAACTTGGCTGCAGCACAGCAGTCTGATGGTGGGCTACAAGATGGTCCCTCCAGCTTTGTCTCAGAATCCAAGAGCATCAATTCATTGGACTCTTTGTGAGCTAACAACAAGACTTTGTCTGTTGTACCTGCAGATCTATGAAGACCACAGCCTGAGGAGTGACTCCTGCAAAATTGATAGGAATCTTTTTTTTACACTGACTTTTGGAAAGAATTGTGCCACAGCAGGTGCATAAGAATACAAGGATCAGGTGATTTACTTACACTTTTCATGAAGAAAACAAAAGAATGTTATGCCTCCAGTTTTTGAGAGACAATCTGCATTACAGAAATTGAGGATTAGGAGGCTAGCCACCTAATCCAGTCAAATGCTGTTCCACTCCCTAGTTTGTTCAACCCATTTTCCTCTCTGTGACAGCAGGTATGTCTTCAAAGCCTCACACAAAAGTCTTCTCTGCATTTCAGATCTCAGTGCAAATGTTATTGTCATTTACATTCGTACAGAAAAAAAGGTGGATAAAATGTTGCAGAAAAGGGTGCAAATGACAATGACAAACCACATTTTCCGGATAATACAAATTTATGCAAGGTAGCTAGAATATGGACGAACTGAAAAATTGCAGGAGCCATATGAGCCGTGTGAGCCTGAGTGGCTGGAGAGAAGAATGGCTGATAACATTCATTGTGGATAAATATACAGTGATGCACTGGGGGAGAAACTATCACAGATAGAAGGATGGACTCTAAACTGACCATTACCACTCAGGAGTGAGACAAATAAAAGCACACTGTTCTGGGAAAACATTTTTTAAATTTTTAATTAAATTTTTTAAATTAATTTTTGTTTGGTAGTCACCAAACAAAGCAAATGCTGTAAAGCTGGCAGGAGGCTGGTACAAAATAAAGGTAATGCATGGTTCTCAATGCAGTGAGTAGACCAGACCTATGGAATTCAGTGCCAAAGGAAACTGTGACAGTAAGAAACTTGTACAGATTTGAAAGCAAAGAAGTGTGTAGAAAGGCACTGCAGATTACAAAGCAGATTAGGCACAGGCATGTTCAGGAAAGTCTCTGAAAATATAGTCAGAGTATGAAAATTACTAGGGTGGAAATAGCATATATGTTTGACCCGTCCTCGCTCTTCTCCAAGCATCTCTTTGTTTATGTTTTGGGCATTATGGACAATTTTTGTAAACAGTTACAAATGTTCTTATGTTCCAGCAGGCTTGGAACATTATTCTAAATTCAACTTTCCTTGCTGAACCATCTTAAATATTTTCTGGAGGCTCACTTTTCATTTACACCTGAAGAATAAAAATTTTAGAGTCTGACTCATCTTTACACTCCATATTTTAGATTTCTTAAAGCCTTTAAGAAACTATAAGTTGCTGTGCAGAACTGTCAGTTCTACACATTTCCAAGATCATTGTAACACATAGGTATTTGAGTAAGAATGGCTCTGTGAAGGCAGTAAGTGACATTTGAAAAATTCTATCTGAATGGCCCAGACCCATCATAACACAACAAGAAGTTTACATGAAGGAAAAAAAATAGAAATTAAAAAAATATTGCTTTGTAAATTTGTTTTTAGATACATACTTTTATTTACTAGGAACCATTGAGTTTATTTTTAAATAGAAAAGCTCATGAGGGGAGCATTTAAATAACAGGCTATAGAGCCTCAAAAATTAAAACCAGCCCAGAGTGATGTAGATCTGGATTCCACCCATCTTTTCTTACTTATTTTAGCTTTTATTTCATGATCAGCTGCACTTGTCAGATATTCTCTCAGTAGCCCACATCATGCCCTTGTGTTTACTCTATATGCATATTTCTCTCGTGCTCAGTCAAAAAAGATTAAACAAATTTTATTAAGAATGAAAAAGCTTTACTTCTCAAATACAAGACACCAATAAAATCCTCCTCAGTCTGTGTATTTGGTTCTCAGCAATTTCATCTTCCAGAACTATTTTTTATTAATCTAGCATAAAGCACAGAGTTCCTGGTATGTATACATGCATGAATCCACAATCTTTGAAAACTCAAAGTAGTTCTATCATCAGAATTAAGTGGAAAAAATGTTTAAGAAACCTACAGATTCTTTTTCAAATAATTGCAATCTCTGAATGAATTTTTTTCATCCATATCTAGGTGTTAGTGGTTTCCATGACAACGTTCTGTCAGTTTTCCACTATTTCCAGCAGTTTTCTGCATTAAAGCTTACATATGTTATTATTCAAAGATTAGCTTCAGGTTTTTGCAGAAACCTAAATCCTTCTTAACAAAGGCTGCTATACCAAAAAGTTCAAAAAGTGTTGAGAGTAAGTTTTGACAAAAATATCACATATTTTGATAGAAGTATAGAGAAAGAAACAGCAATGACCACTTATGTTAGCATATTTAAAATATTAGCCTATTCAAAATCTAGCATGCTATAACACAAACATGACAATGAGAGAAACACTTTGATGAAAATCACGCAAGAAAGATGACTCTGATGACAGTCTAAGCCATGACAATTAAAATTGCACCTGCTACTGTTTCTCCTTTTCATAGCCAAAAGCCCGTAGATCCTGTAAGTTTCACAAGGTCTCTCTCCAGCACTAAAATCAGCCTCAGTTCTTCCAAGTTCACAATGGGGTTGGCTCATGAAAGAGCTCAGTTTTCAAATAAAAATAAATAAATAAATAGATAAATAATACAGAAAAGACTTAGTAGGAGACAAAAAACTTGGACCATTCAACATGGGAAAAAAGTTATGTGATAAATAAAATTGTTCCAGAAGTCACTCATTTTTGCTTTGGTGCAGAAGGTGGATGGAAGAGATTTGTTGCCATGGCGTACAGCATCTTAAAACTGCAAGGGTGACGAATGAGGTAGGAGATTTGCCATAGAAAAATAGGTAATGTGCTCAAGTTGGAACAGAGCAAGTCAGCCACTGGAGGTCTCAAGAGGGACCCAGTCTTTCTCCTGACAGACACATTATTCTATGGTAGGAGATCTGAGAAAATCAAGCCATTTAATGGTTTGTGGGATTTTTTTTTGTTGTTGTTTGTTTGTTTTGTCTTTTTTTTCTTTTCTTTTTTTTCTTTTTTTAAAGTGGAATAATTGATGTGATGTGTTATTCACATTGGTTTGAATAGATCCATGACCCTGAAGAGCATTTAGAATTGGCAAGTAGGTTGAGGTGAGCATTCAGCACAGCTGGGTGCTGCAAAAGGGAGAATCCAAGCAGGAGAAACTGCACATACATAAATCCTATGATGAAGAAAAAAAAGGATGCTGTCCAATTTTCTACCCTGCTTAGAACAGGGAAAACCTTGAACTGACCTCAAGGAAGAGGAACAGTGAAATAATTCAGTGATCCAGACATGAAAGGGCAAAACACTTTATCTTATGTTTGGTGCTAGACTTTTCTCAGGAAACATCTGAATCCATGAACTGGAGGAAAGAATGAAAGCACATTTGGGAAAGCCTCAGATAGTGCCCAGCAGTGCACATCTGTGACTATGCACACAGCTATGCAGCATGTCATACAGCCAAACCTCTTTTTGAAACTTTTTGAGCATGAAGACCAAGCAAGACAAAGAAAAACTGAGAGTTTCAAGTGCCCTGAAACAAGACTTCCAAAGCTCTTCTAACACTATGTCTTGCAGAGAACAGCAACAAAGGAAGATCTTCCTTGTTCTTCTAAACTCACCTGCAGAGTTTCCTCTCAGTAACAGCCTGAGAATATTTAAATTATTTCTGAAGCAATAAAAGGTTGCAGTAATAATCCATTGCTGATTTTGGTATCACTATACTGATTTTAAATACCATGCAGTAAGCTACTGATTACCTATTGAGTTCCCCTCTGCAGTGTACCTCACAGTTGTACCTCTCTTTCTAACAGGAAAAAGATATCTCTGTTCTGTTCCCTTTTAAAGTCTAGATGTTCTAGAGTAGACTTGCCCAACAGGTGATATTTTAGCACTCTCCAATAGGATTTTGCCCACAATAAAATTTTTTCTTTTTTCTGTTGAAGAAACTTTTAGTACTAACACCTTGTGCAAAACCACTTACCTAAATTGAAGATTAAACATCCTTCGTGTTTATTTCAGTCAAGACCATTGCAGTACGTAATTTATATTGTCCTTATGATGCCCCTTTTACCTTCTTTACTGCAAAAATGGTTTTTTCGTTACTCAGACTCCTGATGTTACTTCTTGGTCATTTCTACAGCAAGTGCTGTCATATTACAGAATCACAGAATTACAGGGGTTGGAAGGGATCTCTAAAGATCATCAAGGCCAAGCCCCTGCTAAAGCAGTTCCCCACAGCAGGTTGCACAGGTAGGTGTCCAGACAGGTCTTGAATATCTCCAGAGAAGGAGATTCCACAACCTCTATGGGCAGCCTGTTCCTCCATCACTCTGACAGTGAAGTTGTTCTTCCTTGCTTTTGTATAGAACTTCCTGTGTTCTAGTTACTTTTAGATTGGAGATATAAGACAACTATCTGTAATCATCTTCTTCAGCATTTACCAATCCAATTACTGGGTGAAAGGTTAAAATCTTTTTGGACTTTTAAGTCTTTTTTTTTCACTACACGTTCTGTTAAAGATTATGACTTTCTATATTAAAAGATTTAAAGATTTACAGATCAACTCGTCCCACATGTACTCACATGAAATTCTACTTCACTGGTAGCAAAATACATCAGGACTTTTAAAAGTAGAAGGAATATTTTGTAGGGTGGTGTGTCTCAGTCCCAACATTACCAGACATGATAATAATGTGACTTTAGCTAGTTTAATCTTCCCTGCACCTGACTTTAAAGGCTCAGGCTACTTACCAACACGAAGGTGCTATCATGATAACTATTCAGAATTTCAGGTATTTGGTATTATACTTCTGAGATCACTGTAAGAACGAACAGAAAGATAGTAAAAGATCTCACATATGTAGATCACAAGAGATATTTTCTTTTTCAGCTCATCAACGTGTAGTGAGGTATTGAGATATTTCAGAGGCAATGTTTGAAAATTGGCAAACAAATCCCACATGGGAATTTCAGACAGTACAAAGATCTATGCTATAATGCAATGCATTAGAAATGCTTGCTATTAATTTCCAATATAAATCTGATAAATTTGGACCAAATACATTCACATCTTCAAATACAAATTAAGCCTGAATATATAAGTATGCAATTTTATTTTATTTTTTGCATACTACATTAAAAAGAACCACCTTGGATAAGAGAAATAAAATAAAAACAAACTAAATAGCACCATCTTTGGACTTGGATATGGAACAAAACAAAACAAAAAAAAACAGCACCTTTGGCTGTGGTATGTAACCTTTTTGCAGAACCATGCTTGAAGTTCACATAGAGGAAATCTTCCTAGCTAAGTTTGCTTTCAGAAGCTGTAGGTACATACAGAAATTTGCAGAATTAACATATGTAAGGTCTCAGACCATATTACCACATATTCTAAATATAATCGGTAATTAAAATGATGTCATCTGAAACTAATTCTGGCCCCCTCACAGCAAGCCCACATTTTGAACTCACATCATGCCGGCCACGTGCATTCCAATCTGTCCATATCTCCTGCCTCCTCCTTCAAAGCCACACAGGTGCCTCAGTGTCACCTTCCATGCTGCCCCTTCTGCACAGGCCATGCTGTCCAAGACCATATGCCAAGATAACTTCCTTGTCAATGCTTGCTTTTCATGCTGCCTGTAGGAATGAATACAGGTAAAATATGATGTCAAATCCACATCAGAAACATGCACTTTCCTGAGCTATGTGATTTTTCTTCTATGATCCTTGTTATCTTCCTGTCTATATTGCACTTTTCTGGTTTGTGCTTTTCTTTCTTTTTCCTTTATCTTATTTTGTTTTATTATTATTTCTGTTTTATCAGAGTAGGTATATTATGGTCACAATCTACAGACTGAATTCTTGGCATGTTTCTGACCTCATGCACAGATTACCTCACACAAAACAAACAAAATTATTACAGAACCATTTTTACTTGTTTGCTTTGCTGCTGATTCTGCTCATGTTGACAGCTGTCAAGTACTAGAGATTTTTGAAAAAGCTATCTTCCTTATTCAGTTACTAAACAGTGAGTGAGGAGCCTATCTTTAGGCACACAATTGTTTTAAGCCTTGGCCTTTCACTGATTGCCTCAGTTTTTTCAAGCTAAATGAACTGCATGTATTATCTCACTGTCAATATCTGCACCACTAAAGACAGCATCAACTGCTTTCATTGATGAGTGGTATTTGGGTTTCCCTCCCTTTCCTAAGTATGCTATTGAAAAGAATAGCACTATAAACTTCCCTCCATGTCACAGATAATTCGCTCTGGGCATCCAGTATGGGTTTGAGCCTTTTCTGCAGGTGCCACCTAAAATCGCTGAAAATGTGCTTTTCACTCAAGAATCACAGCAAGCAATCATGGCAGCAGCAGTTACAAACTTCATGACAGCTCCACAACTCTTAAGCATCCAAAGCAGAACTGCAGCTCTTTTTTTTTCAGCAGCTTTTCCTTTAAATACATTTCTTTTCCCATAAATAAGTGCTGTAGAGACTGTCTTGATTTAAAAAAAAAAATCTCACCTAAAAACTTATCTAAGAAGTGTTACCCTTTCTCTCTACAAATATTCTACAGATATAAATCAATGGCAGCTCTTTCCCAGCAGAAAATCCACCCACCGCTCTTTCTTAGTTGTCTACCTCTTCCCATTGAGGCATGTAGTAATAACGAGAGCAGAAGGGCAGCTTTAAAACAGTTTTGCCACTCCTACACAGAAGCTTTAAGTTTTTTGGCACAATCATAAAAGGCTGAACTTGATTTAAAAATAAATTCCATGTTACCCAGTGGAAGCTAACTGTCTTAGGCCAATGGCTAAACAAAGTATTTAATTTTATTATATGATCAAAAGCAAATTGTACTGATGCTTATGACTTTGTGACCCATTCTGAAAATGCTCTGGGAACCTCGGAGTGTGCAGGTAAAAATATACATATATATAAGGAATTAGAACATTTTTACTTTTATTTGTAGAGTAGCACCTGTTTAGAGACAATATACGTGCCAAGACGAAGGCTTTCACTCACACAGGTTACTCTGAAGTTAAATGAGGCAAAGTTTCTGAGAAAGAAACATGATGATGATTTTACAGGCGAGAAAAGAACACTTGATCACCAGTTAATGTGAGTAATTTCAAACATGGAAGATTAGCCACAATATTATGTGTTCGGGCACTAATGTAATCCATGGGAATGTCTGTTACCTCTTTGGAAAATCCTTCACCTATGTGCCTAAGAAAAAGTAAGTCAGTGACTTCCTCAGTGTGGCAGATAGCATCTGTGCCTGAAGAATGGATGCTGGCCAGATTTTGTGATTATAACATTCTCAAAGTCATTTCTGCCCCTAGAGTATGTGCATTAGGTTTATTTGTGCTCAGACAAATAATCTTTGTCCTTCCACTAACAGTTCTTCAAACCCTGCTGCCCTGCTGTTCACAACTTGTATTTCAGCATGTGTTAATGGCAAATATAAGGATTTAAATTTTAAGATGTTGGCAGAAAACAAATCCATATTTTGTTGCTCCAGTTTCTTCTGGAACAGATTGAAAACAACTATCTAAATCCTATCCTGAGGACTGTAACAGCAGCCAAGAATGCTTAAAAGAGGTTTCCTATCAAGATGCTGTTTTTCTTAGGCAGTGACTCATTATCATGAATTACGGTATGTTCATCATTATGAACACTTGAAGTCTGGTAATCTTTTTTTATTTGATTTCGAATTATTAGAATCTTTAAAAGGAAGCACAAAGGCAACAAAAAGCATGCTAATGAGTAGCAGGCTGTGGCAAATATGTTAAAGACAAGGTGATAACATCAATCATCATGCTACTGTGAATGTAAATAACTGTAATTATTAGCATTATTTGTTAAGCTTGGAAAGTGTCATTTGTAGGACACGTACCTGTAGAAATTACTCTGTAAACTGAAACTGACTTCAGACATCACCAGTGCTGTGAAACTCATGTTGGCCCTAGCAGTCATGATTGCTCAAAGCACAGGTGAAAACAAAGAGTAGACTCACCATCCTTGCAAGGCCCTTCCAGAACAGAGGTATGGCTGCTAGTTCTTTTTCTTCTGCTTACCGCTAACTCTGTTCTCAGGAAGACAATGAATGTAGGCAGAATGATCATGGCTTGGCTGCCTAAAAACAGTAAATTTGTGGAAAGGATTGGAAAGCAAGATTTTTTATTTATTTATTTATTTATTTTTAAATGAAGTAGAGGCACTCAGGTTACAAATGCAGTCATCTGAAATAACAGTGCCATCCGATGTGGGGACATAATTCCATACATGGAGAGAACCTAGTCACTGTAAATGTGAAAACATTTCAAAATGATTGAAAATGGATAATGCATTTGATAGAAGAATATAGCCAAAGGAAGTACAGGAAGATGGGAAGAAGGGAAAGGTCCGTATCTGTAGCATCCATTCCACAACAAAGACTTCTGAAGCCAAGAAAGCAGCAGAGAACATTATGCTCAGTAGTACAGTCCTCTGGGAGTTTTGGAAAACGTTGATGAGTTTATCTAAAATAAGAAGAGCTGACAGTGAAGATATGCCATTTACAACTTCTACATTAGCACACAAAGTGAATCACAAGCGTGATCGTTCTGTGACTACTTAAAGCAATACCTGAGAGAGTACCGGTGCACCCCAGGAAATGACTTCGTAATGGAAAACCAGTGGAAAAAACTTCTCTACCAGTCTTTATGGGGAACATAATTCCTCTAAAAATACTTGTGTGTGTGTGTTTGTGTGTGTGTATGTAAATAAATAAATTTCAAGCAAGCCTGGCCTAAAAAAAAAAAAAAAAAAAGAGAGAATAATGTAATGTAGACGAGAAAGAAGACATGACATCAAAGACAAAGCAAAAGCAGATCCATTAAGAGACTGGGATTCCTTTACTAAGGAGGAATTTTACAGATTGTAAATATTGCCAGTCTCTAAAACAAGTGAAATCATAAAAAAAAGAAGTGAAGAAGCACGAGAAAGCAAATAAGAGTACAAAGAGTATTCAGATCAGTTACCTCTACTATGTTATTTATTATGTTTTGGGGAAGCGTAATGGAAAACTAGTAGAATATTCTTGTGGAAGGCTGTCAAAACTATTTTAGTAATAATATTTATTATAGTATGCTATTAGACATGAAGTCAAGGATACACACAATATACAGACACAAAACACAGCATAATGCCTCTGGAACAAACCATCAGATGGAGAGACTGGTAAAATTCAAGACTTGCTTTAAAGATTAATCTTTGTAGCCCAGAGTACAACTGACATGAGACAAGTGCACAGTTGTAGTAGATTAGAGCCTTTTAACATTGATGCTTATGATGCATCAGAAGAGGCTTACAAGCATACCAAGAGGAAAGGAAAATGGAAAACTACATTGCAGTTGAAGGATCTTCTAATAAAAGACAGAAGGATGTGTAATGAGACAGGATGGTGTTACCACCAATGAAATGAAAAAGAGCTGACAAACATCTGAGCCAGTGGCAGTAGCTTAGGGATAGCCAAAGGAATGGTTGCTTAAATTTGATATTAAGCTTGGAAGGAAATCCTACAGTTTGTTGAGGGACTGTTGAGTCTGGCACAATCAAACAAGGTTCGATTTCCACAATTAGTGAGCCTACAAAAGGCTCCTGTACAGTTCTGTAATTTCACTCCCCTGCCTCAGCTTACCACTACAGCTCTCCAGACATACAGCGCTCACTGAAAATCTTGGCGGAATGCTTTTTTGGGAGCCACAGAAGAGAACTTAAAACAGACCCAGAAGGTCCTTTTTTGTTGTTGCTTTGAATTCAGGGTTAGAGAGAAGAGCAATAGGCAGAAACCAAGTTTTAAGGAAACCGACTGCTTGAAATGTGGAGAAAATACAACACACAGCTTCCAAAGAAACTGTATCAACAACATTTCCATTTCATATGTTTGGATGAATTTCACTGAGAGCTGGAGCAGAAAGACATTCTTCAAAAGCCTTTACCCAAATGTCTCCAAATTTGGTCAAAAGGGATCTTTAATCAAATCACGTTAAAAAAAAAATAAAGAAAATAAAGAAACAGAAACTCAATTACCACAGAACATTTCAAAGCTGTATATCTAAGCTGCTTGCTTAGTTTCTCATTTTGCAGCACAGTAGTGTTTACACTAATAAAGCCAGAATGAACAGTTGTTGTTTTTTTCCTCTTCCTTCCTCCCCTAGAAAAAAACGACTGGTCAATAGTACACTGGCCAAAGTCTAAAATGCTTTGTAAATCAATTCTCTGGAGGGAGGAAGAAAGGGATGAAGGGCGCTGGAGAAAACAAAGCAATCATTTCAAAATAAAACCAATGAGACAACACTGAAGCGTGGCCAGAAGTGCCACATGGCACTGTAAACAGCGTGAACAAGTCTATCAGTGTAGTCACGAGCAGAGGTCAGCGTCAGAGAGGAGGACACAGCTCGGGCAGGCCACAGAAGGCCCCGCTGCTCCCTGGGGGAGCAGTCGGTGCCGTAGATCTGATCCAGTTCAGCACAGCGGGGTCATGTCACCATGGGACAAGGATTCAGAATACAGCTATGTTGTCTTATCTAGCAATTTTTATTTCTGGCTGACGAAACTGGCCTTTTGGGTCTCCAAAGACGCAAATCCCAGGCTCCTTTGATTTGTGAAATTGGAAACGCTCGCTATAATCTCAGCTTGTTTAAAAAATAAGCACATTTCTATCCCTGTTCTATCCTCTATCTTTCTAAATTATCTTGACAACATATACTGACTGACAAAGTTGAAAGTGCTGTAAGTGTTTTCTTACAATCAGGTTATTTTCACAGTCAGGACAAACAAGTACCCGGAACTGACCTCGGAGATCTCTCTCAAGTCTTTTTAAAGGATCACACTGTTCATTTCAGCTGCGAGGAACAGCACTGCTCTGGCTACTGGGTCCAATTGCAATTGCTCACAGCTGTAATAACTCTAGTGTGCAAGCAGGGTGACGGCAAACCACTAATTCCAGGCTGGGGCTGTGGCCTGAGAGATGGGCATAGAGGGGACCTTACAGGAGTCTCATTCCTCTGAAGTAAGTACTAAAAACCTAACTGGGCCCAAAGAAAAGAAAACTCTGATCACAGCCCACCATCTTGTTGCAGCTACTTCACCCCCATATCCAAATCCTGGATGAACTCTCCAAGTCTGTACAAACCACGCAGCGCTCCTGTCCAGAACCAGTCAGCAGGGCATCCCCAAGGAACCCGTGCATCCACCTTTGCTGACTGACACTCAGAAATAACTCCTGCTAATACTGTGGGTAGTGGAGGGTAGAAAGAAAAGAGAATTAAAACAGTCACTACTGAAAAATCCTCTCTCTCACTGGCTCTGCCACTGAGCACTCAAATAATAGCACTGCTGCTATTCAGAATCCCAGTCCTAGTCCTCCGCAGCCACAACTACTGTGAGAAGCAACGGGTGAAAGGATTATTTCTAAGACTACTAATGAAAAAAAGTGAGATAAAATGCTCTCACGAACTGAAGACTAAAGCATAAACAGAGTTGCCTGTAGAGAGAATGATTTGGACGTCCAGCAAGTCCTGTGATTTTCCACTTTCCAAAGCTGAGCACACACAGCATGAGAGCTTAAAAATTCACCCTGATCCAGATTTTCTGGATCTACTTATATCCAGAAACAGTTTGTCTGAAGGAAGGGATCAGAACATCAAATGATATTGTCTCCTCCTTGTTTCTGAATGCTAGAACTAGCTGCATTAGCAGTTTTACATTCAGTGCAGGATTTTTTTATTATTATTAACATTGTTATTATTTTAAGTGCAAAACCACCTTGGGATTTTGCCATATAGAGCAGCTATGACTTTCAGCACAGGATGTGTATTTGGGGAATTAGTCATATATAAAATGGTACAAATCACTAGAAAATCTAAAACAACTTTTCAGGCTGACAGGGTGGTATGTATATTTTCCTTAATGATACCTTGCTGATATTACAGCTGTAAGATTCTTCCAGAGGATCATTTCAGTAACACATCAACCACCTTCTGTTTACTCCTCAGCACTAGGAAAGTGAAAACAGTCTCTAGAATCAACCGATCCAGTCACATCCCACAAGCACAGAAGTCTTAACTTTCTATTTGCATAGCAAATCTTTTGTTTCATAACCTAAACACCACACTTGCATTGCTTACAGTAAATTCTTTTTCATGTTTATTTCTACTATCATTACAATACCTCTAGATTCTCTTATTTATAGTGATGTTGCTGCAGCTCTTTTCTTCTATAGCTACTCTAATTTTGTTTGTAATATGGTGGCATGAAAGAACTCCTTTAGTAGGATCATGTCATACCAGACAGTACAAAGAATAATAAAAACAGTTTATGTCCCAAAGATTTTCCAATTCCAAGTAATTTACACAATCTTTTATTTCAATTTATTCTGGTATTGATCAATTTCATGTACTTCATCCTTTTCCCATACCCAAATTTGCCTGTCTTCTGCTACAATCCTGCTCTTCTCAAGAAATGTATGTCTTGTAAACTGACCGCTTATAAACCACTTATAAACTGACCACTGATTAAGATGTGACTGGAGGCCCCTTTATGTCAGTAACACCTGACAACAACCTAAGTGTGAGTACGTCTTGAAGTATAGAAATCCTTCACCAGTTAGATCTTGCTTACAACTTCACTGGATGTTTATTTCCAAAATATTAAGCACCTAGTAGAAACTTTCCAAACTCATGCAGCCATCTTACTGTAGTTCTTCTTTCTTGGTACATAATACATTATGTAATAATGCAACACTTCATCAAACGCTTTTCCAAGAACATAATTTTTTTTCTTTGAATTCAACTATTCTTACAAACACAAAAGATTGAAGTCAAGTAATGATGGCATGAACACTCTTAATTCAATCTAGTATATTATTTGAATGTATCTTCATTATGTATCTTTATGTTTGTGCACATACTATCTCCTTAACCAGGTCACTAGAGGTGAAGGAAAGATAAAAAGGGTTTCTTACCTTTATCCTATGCTTTTTCAGTATGATGATTTGCACAACCATGGTAAGAAGAGGTTAAGATATTTTGCATAACATTATGAATTAATAAACTTCACTAGAAAAGTTGTTGTTTTTTTTTAAGTACATGTTTCAGGAGGATCAAAGAATTCATTACTTTCAAGGTTTGTAGAGAAAATTAGTTTTAAAATGTTCAGGCAAAAGGAATAATTTGGCTTTTGAAGAAAACTGCACTGAAATTGAATCAGTTTAATTTCTTCTGAAATAGAACAGGTCTCTGACTGTACTTTCAGTCAAGAGAAATCTAATTTGTATAATAACAGATCAAAAGATCAGTGTAAAGTTTTGACATTGTTCTGAGAGGTAATATCTGGTAGATTATGTGAAGTGGTCAGTTAGTTTTCAGTTGTCTGCAGAGCAAAATACAGGACTATCTGATTGATTAACAAAGCAATCTCAGCCTTATTTTCTTAGGATTAGCAGAATTAAATCTGTTCATCAGTTATGGAGTCCACAAGAGAAGGAAACTAACTCCCAGATGATGCGTGGGGTCACAGCTCCTCTGGTTCAAACTGATCATGTTCTGGAGAATCCTCTTTATCCAAGAGACTCGTGATGACAACATCTTCAAGAGCCTCTGCAAAATTCCCACTAATTAATGTGCATAAGAACTGAAATGCCTTGGGCAGAATGCAGAAGTAAAAGATCCTGACAAACTGAGGAACTGTCATCTAAGATTGTGCTTATTGATTTCTTGTGTTATCTGCCTGTGTGACTAATTAATCAATGAGAAAGGAAAATAAAAACTTTGTATACCACTCACAGGATTCTGTACTCTGAGATGTATGTGGGCACAAGCAAGCTTCCCAAGTGGACAAGAGATTCTGAATTAGAAGGTGATTTGGTTGAATCTTTACAGACCTGAGTCACTAAAGGATATTAACTGATTGCATCAGACCTGGAAAGCACACACTTCACATCTTTCAGATCCACAAACCATAACAATATGAAATGTAGGAACACGGCTGAAGTCAACATTCAAAAATTGAAACGGTAAATGGTGTCAAACACCAGAGGTATGTGTCTCCACCCCCTTTGCTTCTTTTAAATTGGAAATTGGGCACCTCAGCCACCGGGTCCAAACATAGATGATGACTAAATTTTTACAGTGAAAAAAAAAATTCCTCTTGAAAAATAGAGAGAATGACCAAAGGGATTGCAAGGAGACTAAGCTGTGTAGTTGTAACTGACAGAATATATTTATGAAAGCCAAGATCTATTAATCTGACACAACTTCATGCCAAAGCTTTTCTCAGCATCCAATGACTCTGAATGAAATAAAGTTCAAAATGGTCCTACTGCTGTCAGCAAAACTACTACCTGCACAAAGCCCCATCCAAGGCACAGGGTGTCATTTCTATGCTAAATTTTTAAGTCTTGATGGCTGGTGACAGAATAGCACCACACTAAAATATGCTTGCTATTACAAGTTTTTGTTTATTCGTTTTAAAAGTACTGATGACACACAAGACCCACAGAATTTGCCTTAGAGCACGTTACGATGTGGAAAGCATCACAAAGACCACTGATGAAAACAATCTCAGACATATGTCCTCTGCTGTTACTTAGATCACTCAGAGGATTTCAGAAAGCTAAAATAATCAGCATGGCATCCATATAGTCATAGAAATTGTCACTGCATATGCTGGAGTTATGTTATGTATAGCCTAGAGATGTATATGTCAGAAGCACTATTTGAAGCTGCAGCTAGTCTAGCAACCATTAACGAATTACACAGATTTTCTAAAAAAAAAAAAAATCAAAATCCATCATTACCATTAAAAAATTTCAGGGTGAACTCTTTCACTCAAAGTGCTTCAAGGTTCACTAAGGGCAGTTCTTCTTGATTCCCTCAAGAACTGCAGTCATGCACAGGAGTAAAAAAAAAAAACATATGAAAAGCTTTTGCTTTCATCTGCTTTTTTTGGACATAGCCAAGGTCTATACAGGTGTATGCCAGATGGGCATGGCTAAACTGCTTGTGATGACAAGTGCAATATTTCCAAATGTTTTGCTGTTTTTCTTGGACAGCCTTCCAGAGAATCCCTAAGATTTCTGCCATCTAATTCATTAAATCCTGGAAAATTTTAAACTTGCCTGTGGTAGCCAGGAGAAGATGAGAATATTGCATCTGGGATTGGATGTTGTTTTGCTGGAGATTGAGGTTTTTCTCCATTCTGTCAGATAGCTGGTGTCAGAGAAACCAAGCTGTATGAGAAGATTTAATGCATCCTTTGAAATTGATGATTTTCTTTGGAAACAGTGTGCAATGCTGGCTTTGTGGGCTAACAGCAAGCATTGTAGCTGGGAAGTGAGAGGGGATGGCAGTTCAGCCAAAACTATTAGCATGATGAACAGCACGGGGACACAGTAGATGGAAACACAATACCTGGGGCAGGGTGCTGTGGGCTCTCCTCTGGAACCTGAGCTGCAGGGTGAGAAGTGTCTGGCAAAAGGAAAAGAGAAATTAGCAACCCCAAGTGGGAGATGAGTAATTCGCTTTCTGGTGTATTTGGACCACAAGCAGAGGAACTCAGCCTGAAGTCACTTCTTCGGGCACTCACAGGCAATGCCGTGCTATCAAAGCCTCTCCAGATCCATTTGCCCATTTTTTTAATTTCCTAATTTTATTTTTTTCCGAGGCATTTCTAGAAACTTAAATAAAGTGCAAAATAGTGATTTGTGTATGTTTTGGTTGCTGTTATAGTAATGCCTCCTATTTTATTATGTTGGCCCATGGCATGAGAGGCTGATGTAGGTGGCATGGCAGTAGAGGTTGAACCTTCCCACCAATATTCCACTACATTCTGTTGCTGTGTGACAGATGGCAGCAGAGGGGCAGACTGACAAAATGGTGTCTGACATGGAAGCTCATATAAAGCAAAGGTGTGTCACTGAATTCATCCATGTGGAAAAATTTGTACCCACTGACATTCACTGATGATTACTGAACATTTCTAGAGACCAAACAGTGGATCTTCCATTATAATCTGTAATAAACATATGGTTTCTCTTTTGTCTACCTACCTGCGGGTTCTATAAACATTTATTTCTTAAAAAGGTGCCAAACATTGACAAAAGATCATGTTACATCCATTACCTCTCTGGAAAAAAAGCAGTCATTTATACTTTTCTAAGTTCCTGCAGAAAAGTTAATTTGGACATGCCACCTCAAATTAAGCTGTGAAGTAATATATACCGATTCAGAATTCAGACTCTAGCTATATAAAGAAACAGACATAAAGACAGACAATTTGAACAGCAAATAATAGCCCAGAGCACTGGCATTTGTATTAACATTGATTTAGGACAGAAGAATGAAAAAAGGTACCCTATCTCTTGGACATCAGCACAAGGGAACTTATTTCTTTTTGCAAGAAATGAGTCTGCCCCTGTAATAAGCCTTCCTTCTCTTCCAATACCATGGCAAAAATAATCCATGTCTGTAATCACAAGTCTGTACCCTAAATCAATGCTGACACAGATTAAGTGCAGACAAATGATGCTGGTCTTATCAACATAACTAAAAAGAACTGAGATCTCACTAACAGAAAAACTAACATGCAGGCTGGAGGTATTAAAAATCTTTTTCCTTCAGAATACACCGGATTTTCTAGCAAAGTTTTATCCTTGTCTAAAATGGACAGCGCATTGACAGTGTTCAGATGAGTGGTGTTTTCCACTATTCATGAGAAACTTTTTTTTTTAAACATGGAGCGAAGTTTCTACCTACACATTTAATCTTCAGTTGCTAGGACATCAAAAAAGTGTGGAATGGAATTTGTTTCTTATTAGAGCTGTATTTTTCTTAAAATACACTAAGAATCAATGTAGATTTAGATAACTGTGAGCTCACTGACTTCAAAATCCAGTGCATTAGATATTGCTGCTATACAAGAACCAGTATCTACTATGTCTATCTGCACTGGACCTATTTATCGGTACTTCTTTTAATGTCCTCCAGAGTAGCAGTATCTTTTCCCCCATCTGAATAGTAACCCTAAAGTAATTCTACATTCCTTCGTCTCTTTTGCATAATTTGGCAATTACTCAACTGCTGAAGTACTCAAGTAAACACTTTTACTCTGCACATGGCACAAATTTTTCCAACCACTTCTCTTAAGAGTTTCTTCAGACCTGAGGGGTTGCTGACAGTTGTTGAATTCCTGTATTTCTAAGGGATTTATTATAGCATTTCAAAGTGCTTAGATCTCCTGTGCTTTTAGAAGATCTGCAACTTTCAAATGCATTTATTAGAAAAATGGAACACTGAAGATTCAGTGATTCATTTTAAACTGTAGAGTTACCAAAAAAACAATTTTAAGCTGCCAAAGGCAACCCTGCCTTAGGCAGCTTCTGATATTGTTTTCATGTGGATATGTCTGCCAAGATGCGTAAGTTGAGTCACGTTTTTCATTGTCTTCTAAACTAGAATCTAGAATCAGATTTCTCATTGAATTAATTTGTAGGGCTTTTTTTTTTTTATCCCCATAAATGATGACCAACTTTCTTTTTTTGGCTGTGTTTTTTTTTTTTTAATCTTTATCTGTTCTTGGCCAAGCTGACAAATCAAAGAGCTATACAATCTACATGTTGTTATTTTAGTGTATTTTTTTTCAAAGCATGCAATGAATCCATGTGTATATTTGCAAGTTTTCTCATAATTAGGTCAATAACAATACAGCTTACTGGAGATGAGGGAATGCATTCAAACTTGATGCTAACATCTATAGTGAATTATTTGTTGAAACTCATAATTAAGAATAGCATCAGAACTTTGTGCTATAGATATTTTTCCTGGCATATCATCACACTTCACAATGTTCCTCCACAGATTGTACTGGAATGTTCTAAATAAAATCTGCAAGCACATGAATGACTTTCTTCTCCCCTTCCATTTCATGGCCTTTTGGATGCTTGTACAGAGTTTCTAACAGAGGAAATATGGGCAATTTATGGTCTTCCAGCCTGAGACTACCTTCACCTTCATATCTTTCACTGATAAAGTATTTTGCAGATTCTCCTCAGGAAAGTCGCATAATATCACAAAAGTTTTTGCCACGGTTTTCATCAGGATGAAGGTGGTAGTATCTACTTTTCATCTGTCTATTGATCTTTCCTGGTCCCATGCCTCATCCAAGTCAGTAATTGTATCACTTACCTTGTCATTTTATGCATCTATCCATCTTTACATTTACTTGGTCTTCAGCTGAAGTTTTCTCACTTTTTTTTTTCCCCCTGTTTTTATGTTAGACTCTACTACTTTCTTTGTCAGTGTTCTGTGGAAAGAGTACACGTGTAACAGAAACTGAATGCATTGATTCTCATTGCCTTTCACTCCTCCTGCTCCTAAACCTTTAACTCAAGCAAACTTCCTGGAAGGAATACTTTCTGGAGGTATATCTTCCTATCACCAGCTTCAGAGTCTATTTTATTTGTGCACTTCCTCCTAGATCATCTTTCACAGTTAATTATTATACCTGCAAACTCATAGCATTGTCAGACTGGTAGAACACACTAGAGACTTAACAAGTAAATTGTATCACAGCTTCAGCTTGTAAGAACAAACTGATGGCTAATTAGACAATTCTACTCTTTATGCTCTCAAGCAGAGTAGACAGCTAGTAGGGTTGAACAGTTCATCACATGAGGTACCTACACTCCAAGTAATTCCCTTGAAACTCATTTGGCTACAACTGAAAAGTAACTCAAATCCTACTTTTCTTTTCTTAGCTTGCAACTCTTATCCAAAAGGAGACCATGTCTCCCTACTCTTGCGTCCACATTCCATATTAAGATCCATGTTCTCAAGATTTCTCCTTTCTATCAAGAAAGGGTTTTTTCTTAATGCCTTTTCTATTGAAGTTCACTGCATAGAATTACTCTTACCTCTTCCACATACCATTTGCAAAGCAAAGCAAAACAAAACAGTATCTAAATGTACTGGATACCTTGATATTTGCTGCTATCTACGTGTAGAATTTTAAAATTCCTGCAAATAACGTGTTAGGACTTTTTAACTAGCAAAATTAATGCTATCAATTTTTGATAATTATGGAATATTAATTTTATATTCTCTAACTGTTATGACAAATTAACACATCTGGCATTTTTTCTTGTTGTTTTTTTCAGATAGAACGGATCTGACTTGAGATGGCAGCATCACAGAATGGCTTGGGTTGGAAGGGACCTCACGGATCATCAAGCTCCAATCCCCCTGCCACAGGCAGGGCCGCCAACCTCCACATCTAATACTAGATCAGACATGGCAGAGAACTTTGTGCTTTTGCATCTTGAGTTAGATGGTACTATTCTGTGAGTGACTTAGTGTCTTTTTCTCCTTTTCCAAAAGCTTTTTTAATTTCAGAAGCACATACCATTTTCAGAGCGACACAGGAAGCTAAGCCCTGTTCTTAAAAATATCTGGAGGAATCAGAAGCTGCTAAAAGAGAGCAGCTCTTATTTACTTCACTAGCTTAGGTACATTTGCAATGCTCATGTGCTAAATACAGCATGCTGAACAAGAGCTTCCTTCTGTGTCAAATCGTAATTGCCTGCTGCTTTTATGTCATCATAATTATAATTTTCACTCTGCATTTTAACCTCGAAGGTGGA
The DNA here is from genome assembly GCF_002078875.1 of Numida meleagris. Lineage (NCBI taxonomy): Eukaryota > Metazoa > Chordata > Aves > Galliformes > Numididae > Numida > Numida meleagris. The sequence goes on along the minus strand of NC_034409.1, from coordinate 65,476,038 downwards.
CTGAGATACCCCAGTTTCAATTGAAAACTGATTAATGTTTGACAGCAGCTGCCAGTTCTAGCACCACAGTTGTGCTAGGATTTCATGTGCTTGGAAGAGGGCTAACCATAAGACAATCACTCAGGCCAATATTTAACAAGTCTCCTTCTCTGGACCTACAGGCAAGTCAGATACTGCTGTTGATATGAATATCTTTCTATCAAGGAACTGGGTAAGGCTGGGTCAGGGACTTTCAGCAGCTAGAACATGTTGGCAGAGGTGAGACAAATCTCATTTTCAAGAAATGACTGCTTTCCTAAGCACCTGCCCAGACCACCAGCAGAGCCCACACAGCAGGCCAGCTGCCAGGCACCAAGATGCTGAACCAAGCCCCTGGGCTTCTGTGAGGGTGAGGTCACACAGAGGTGGAGCATGCATGTCCACTTGTTTTCCAAAAGGCTATTAAGATCCCTGGAGCTTTCCAGACTATACTTAAAAAGATTCCTTTGCTAATCCTACTTTCTTGTTCTCCAGCCATGTCTTCTCATAAGGATGTATCTAGTCTCACTCATAGTCAGGTATTTTTTTGTGGTGAAAAGGTGGTAAGGCCATGGCACTTCCTGCTGAATCCATAATTCTCAGACCTTGGGATCCACAGCACAGGAAAAGGACCTCTGCCTGTGAATTGTGCCGTGCCTATTCAAACTGCTGTGGGAGGAGGGAGAAGGCACTAGGACAAAACAGCTTCCAAAATCTACCTGAGAGAGATAACCACTTCTCTTTGCTTTTATGTGGTCCAGGAGAGAGAAATCAAGGAAATTACATGATTTGTCAAAAATCAAACAGGGTCTTTGTGACTTAGCTGGAGTAAACTGATCTATATTCTACACCTTTTTCTCTGATGTTGTGCTCTTACCTTTGATGCTCTGTCTGGATTTTTAGATTCTTGATTCTAACACGATCATGCCATTGCTCATTGATGACTGAAGTTTTTCCAAGTTGCACAGGAGTGCAAAATTCTCAGTGCGGGTTCTCATCTGGCATAGTTTAATCTCAGCAAGCCAAGCGGCAGAGGGTCCCTCAAAGTCATTCTGTTTTATACCTTTTTACATAGTTATCTTTGCACTATTACTACTCCTGCCTCATGCTTTGATTTAGAATCTTGTGGGAAATATTTACACTGATCACTGATTTAGAAAGAGTGAAAAAACTTTTCTTTCTTCTCCAGAAGCGCATAGACTCTTCTATTGCTGCTGCACTCAGATTTTACTATTTATCCTTTGCTAACCTGGCCTTACTACATCTAATCTGTACATCACCATCACACTCTCAGCTGAAGAATATAAAGGATTTGCTTGAATTCACTCACTTAGTAACTGCACCATTCAGAGAGCTGTACCAAAAATAACTTGATTTAGCTGGCAGTTTAAGTAGCCCCTTAGCAGCACTTAACGACTACCACTGATGGAAGATGTCTCTATTGACTGAGGATCATCAAGGCTTGGGGTGAGTCGGCGAGCTCCAGCTCACACACGTCAGAGCTGGCAGTTCATGTCTGGGGGAAAAAAACAACAGATTCCAGGGCAAAGTCCAGTTAGAAAACCCAGCAGAAATTTATTGTCAAATCACTCACTGGGGGGACAAAAAATTCCTGTTCTATTAGCATTAAATGCCAGAACAGTTGATGGTTGTTTTCAGGAGAGCCCCTGTAGTTTGCTTGAAGGTGCAAGAAAGTAAGAAACTTCCTCTGCTTCCTCACTTTCAGACTGTGTTCACTTAATATGGACAGAAAATAAACTGGACAGGTGAAAGTTGCTCAAACATCAAAAGATCAAATCCTGGTTTTGCTCTGGTATTCCCATGCCCCTAAAGTCACAGTAACATCAGATAAAGAACACCAGGAAAAGTCAAATATTGTAATGTTATGTTCCAACATATTTTTCTTCACTGTCCTTTTCTCAGCGCACATTGCTATTTTCCACTTTGACAATTACAGGTACAGGAGAAAGCTTGAAATCAAAGCCTTACAATCCTCTTTACAGAGGATGCCACCTGGGTAAGAGAGCACCAGCAGTCCTCCACTAGCCCTTTTCCCAGTGTTTCTTGTGCAGCAAAGATTTACCTGCAACTGAATGAGAAACTCCAAGGAGCCAATTGATCATCCACCATATAACAGAACCAAGGTGCCAGGAGAAGTGCAGGTACCAGCTGAGGAAAGGAAAGGGCACCTACAGCATGACAGATTCCTACCTGCAGAGGCTCAAGGATGCGGGAAGCAACTTGCCACCAAAATCACTCAGAATCGGTTGGGAGAAGCAGCAGTGCATTGTAGCCACTCACTGGGGAACAAGCTGAGACGCCAACAGCTGCAGACAGCCTTCAGCACAACCCTGAAGAAATGTAAGTCACTTCAAATGAACTAGATGCTTTTGAGACAAAGTCTTAAAAAAAAAAAATCCCAGAAAGAAAACTTTTACAGAAAGCACATATCTGATAGATTTTTGAAGAAATAGACATGTGCATTTGAAGGTGGGGACAGACCATTACCCTGTAAGAACAGGAGTAATACCACTCCCATGCCTAATGGGCAATGAAACACATGAGGATGCAAGGCATCAAGAGGCCAGAGTGACTTGGGAGCCCAGGATATAAAAGAGATGTATGGAAAGGGCAATGCACATAAATAGATGCATCTAAGCACATCCTAAGTATTCTACAATCTGTTAACTGAACCAAGATTCTGGGAGAGTAGATACTACAAAAATAAACAAACAGAAAAAAAATCCCACAGGAGCAGGGAAATGGAGAGCAATAGGGGAAAGAAGGTAGGGTACAGTGATGAAGTAACTACCCTTACACATAAAATTTTGAGGTGAAGGGGAGTGGAAGCTGTACAGCCTTAAACTCACATGGTGGAAAGCGTCAGTACTGTGCTTTTTGTGGCTACTCCAAGAATAAACACATCAATGTGAAGGCTAGCCCATATGACAGAGATGCACAGATGTGCTTCACTGAAGGAGATGTCATGTAGATCACAGATAACTCGTTTGATGTGGCATTTGCTCGGGTAACCATGCAATTTTTTGCAAACAGACAACTAAGCAACTGTACAAAATTTGTAGTTCATTGCTCTCGTCTTCCCTGTGGCTGAATAAAAACTTCTCATTTTTTTAATGCACTACATAAAAATTTGATCCATTCATGTTTCTCTTCTTTTCCAGTTGCTCTCCCATCTACAGATTTGCACCATATATGAGTGCTCACCGCAATCCATTCAGACATTCTTCATTCATAGAGATGCAGTAAAGAAATATACCAATAGCCTGCCTGAGACAGAGATGGCATTAAATCTCTTCAAGGAACCCAGTGAAGGTCTTTCAGAAATGCCTGCCATCAGCAGTCTTCCTGAAGGCTGCCATCCTATAGTTCATTAAACAACACTTGATAGCCCTCTCCACTGCAGCCCAAGCAGTTCTTCAACCTCAGGCCTTTGGTTTGAACACAAAACTCATACGTCACTGCCTAATGCTTTATCTCTCACATACTGGGCATGCTGCATTACAATTACTCTCCCACCTCTCATTCTGAGATTCCCCATGCTAGACATGATTTGTCAGCTGTCCATCAGCTGACATTTTTTTCCTCCTATCAACACTTGACAATTCAGTGAGAGATTTAAATTAAGACAGTAAAATTATCAATGTTGTTGGCTGAACAAATTTAAGAGTTCATAAGAGCAAGGTGCTATCTTTCAGTTTCTTACCACGTCACTGCATATGCCTGTTTACGGTTTCAAGTGTGTCTCATAAAACATACAGCGAAGTAAAAAATCTTAATGCTACGTTAGAATTCGTGAAGTTTTCCCAACTTTAATATCACCATTTCGTATTTAAATATACAGAGACCTCTATAGCATTTGAGTTTTTCTTCTTATTATCTATGACCACACACATCCGAAGATATTTGCATTTAATGGTTTTAAAAGCCTTCTTACTAGATACCCCTATTTTTCATGTCTTTTAGGGCACAAATTCATACACAGTCCTGCCTCACATAATTTATTGTGCTGTATTTTTTGTTGTTTTGTGATGGCATTTTTTTTGTGGATTTTTTCCTTCCAGTTTGTTTGGCTGATTGGTTAGTAAAATGTTCACTGCTTATACGTAGGGCACTCCAAAAATAATGCATTCTATTTTTTTCCATAGAAACAACAACAGATACAAAGAGCACAAGAGCACTATTTGATAAAGCAAATTCTAAGCTACAGAACACTATTTTTCAACGTAGTCACCAGTTCATCAGCAATGAACAGAAGCCTGCATGCTGTGCTCATAAAAATCCGGTGACCCATTGTATCACAGCTGCTACAGTGGTGCAATTGACATCATCAGGAAAGTGTAACCCTTGTAGTCCGTCTTTCACTGACCTGAGCAGACGGAAGTCAGAAGGCACCAAATCTGGACTATACAGTGGGTGTGGTAGGACAATCCAGTCAAGATCAGCAATGTGCTCCATGGCCTTCAGACTGATATGGGACCTGGTGCTACCATGTTTCAAGAGAAAGGTTGTCCTCTCTGGCCAGACACTGAAAGTTCAAGCCTTCATCTTAGTCAGTATTGTGATAGAGTGGTCAGAGTTGATGGTTTGTCCAGATTCCAGGAAATCCAGAAGAATCACCCCTTTCCTATCCTAAAAGACAGTGCCACATATTGAACTTTTTCTTCAATGCGGAATTCACATGTTGCCACTTCATGGAGTGCACTTTTCGCTCCTGCTCATAGTGGTGACACCAAATCTCAGCAGTAATGATGTGATTCAGGAAACTGTCACCTTCAGCCTTGTATTGGTTCAACAGGTCCTGACAAACTTGCATAACTTTGCAGTATTTCCATGTTGCCACCATTGTTTCCAATGCATTGAAGGTGATAATCAACTCCATATGAATTCCCTGTCATAATACACCGATTCACACAGGCGAGCTGATCAAGACATTCTTCATTTCATGATGTGACAGCTGTGTATGGTCATTCAGAACATAGTTTGTCTTTCACATCTCTGTCACCACTTCTGAAACAAACCACCCACCATCTCACCATTCTGACATCCACTGTTTGGACTCCATAAGTGTTCAGCTTTGATGAATGCCAGTGGGTGCCATTTTTCTTGCACGGAGGCTTTCAGTGACATGCCTTTGCTTCATATGCATTTCCACGTCAGATGCCATTCTGTCAGACTGCCGTTCTGCTGCCATCTGTCTCGTGGCAACAAAATGTAATAGAATATTGGTGGGAATGCTGAACTTCTGCTGCCATACCACCAACATCCACTTGTGATGTTGGGGCCAACGTAAGAAAATAGGAGGCATTACTTGCAGAGCAGCCCTGGTACAAAAATAAAGATATGCAAATGCCTACGATTTTCAAAGGAAATATCCTATGGCAATACACAGAATCTGGAAAACAGTAGGAAAAAAAAATCAAAACAGATTGGTTTGTCTGGTGATTGATTGGTGTTTTTCTGGTGCCTTTTTTTTGTCTTCTCTCCAGTGCAGTAGTTATGCATTTGGTTAAATTACTTCAACTCAAAATGACAGCTCTGCTTGTTATCGTGAAAGAGCTGATGTAATATTATTCATAAAACTGAACTACAATCCCCCCACACTATTAGGAGTGTATTTGAATGCATACATCTTGAGAGCTATCCACTCCTCCAGATCTTACTGCCGCGCCATGCATATTCACAGGGTGCAGGCTCCTGAGTGCCTTTTGAGCCACCAATAGAAGTTCAATGTATTGAAGTCACCTGACATGGGACCCCACTCCACTACCAGCAAGTTGCATCGCATATACCATCTCTCAGTGCGAGGCCGTACCATGAAGGAAGCCCACCTTGCCCTGCTGCTGCAGCATGCTGCATCTTATTTGTCCTTCCCAAATCGCATGCAGCAAGTACTGCAAGTTGATGTAATAATTAAGGGTGCACTGTCTTGGAATTGGGAAGAAATGGTAAGGTGCCATTGCTTTGGTGAAAGAATAGGATATGAATGCATAAGTCCTACATGTGCATCATGGAGGTATACACAATGTTCAGATGTAATGTCCCTGAGCAATCCGCCTTACAGATCCTTCAGTGAAAAATCACTGGACTCCGCTGAATTGTGGAGCTTAAAAACAACAGTTAGTGATCCCACGGAGCAACTACAAGCAAAGCTGTATAGGCACAGGATCAGAGCACTGGCAGACTGATCAGTATTCCATGCATAGCAAAACCTGCTGGTAGTGAAGCATCTCCACCAACATCTACTCATCTTATATCCTGTATGCCATAAGAAGTGTTTTTAAGCATTTTCACTGTGCTTTCCCTGTATTGCAGTAATGCCAAGCTTTGGTGCTGATTAAACTAGAAGTGCATCTGTCCTGTGAAAAATTCCTATTGAATCCATATGGATTAGAGCTAAGCAAAATCAGGTATCTAGTAAAATTCCCCTGTTCTTTCACACAAGATAAAAGCCACTATTTGCAGAGGAGATAAAGTCTAGTTAGAAAATGCAAATGTTTTGTGTGCCAGTAGGAATTTAGGATTTCACAGTGACACTGATGCAATAGAAGGCAAATCCACACTTTGGACAAAACAAATTCTCAAGCACAGATCAGCCTCAGCAGTTCAAAAACTTCCTGTCTCTCCCTTTAGGACTTGATTGTGTTTATTCTCTTTTCCTAACTACTGATGGAATGCCATGACAACAAAACAAACCTTTATTTGATGGTTTAGCATGTCATATTACAATAACCAAATCCCACCCCTAAAACACTCACATACAAATCAAATAAATAGAGCATTTAATTGCCTAGGAGGAAAGTCCTTTTCTACTTCTACTGTTTGGTGCCAAATATTCATCACATGAACTACTTCTGGACACCCTTTAAGCTCATAAGCCAGAAAATACATTAGCATCTGAAATTATTCCATAGGTATCAAGTAGTTGTCTTGAGATACAAATCAAATCAGAGATTTCTCCCCCCGCACTGAAACCCAGAAACATTTTATGACATTCATGAAACATACCCTACGCTTACAGCAGGAGTCCAAAGCAAAGAATATAAAATTAGGCTGCAAAATTCTTGACCTCTTGTTTTAGAGCTTTAAAGACACTGCCCTAATCCTGACACTCAAACAAATCAGGGACATTTTAGTGAAGAGGGGATGAGCAATATTTAGTAGTAGTACAGTCAGCACCTAGTGGGGTGCCCTGCTCTTTGCACAGCCACCTACAGAGCACCTACAACGTGTGAGGAGTCCAAGGAGAAGATTTCCCAGTCACCTTCCTGCCAGGTGGGAGCCACCTCACTTACTCAAGGGCAAATTCAGGGAAGGGCAAATAGGTGTTGGCATGTCCACAGCTGACCTACTACAAAAAGGTGGTGATCCTGAAAAAATGGAGTCTCAGCTGTGCACCATTCCTTGGAAGCAGTCATTTCATCTAGGTAAACCACTTGTGCAGGTCTTGCCCAAATTCTCCCCCTCTGTGATATTTACCACAGCCTTCTTTTATCCTAGGTTACCCCTAGCTGTGTTTGGAACAGACATTTTGCTTCTCCTTTAGTTACTGATGACCCCCTGCAGCCCTTCTGTTGCTGGATCCAACAGAGTTTTAGATGGGCTTCAAAAACACTCTCCAGATCATCCAGAAAACAAGAGGCTCTTCCAAGCCAGCAGAATTAAATTGGATTGAAAGCTTCAAGGATCCCATTAGCTGGAGAATAACAGCCAACAGAAAGCTAGATCTTTTGTATACATAATCAAATAAGCAAAAGCTTAAGAAGTATCCAAGCTGCAACTCTGACAATCCCAACACCAACTTTCTAGTACACCAGTAATCCCTTTTAATAATAATAATAATATAATCTAAGAGTTAAATTCAAATTAACTACAATAATTTCTGCTGCCGTTATGCAATGCTCTCCCACACAAACTGAAGTTCATTATTTCTCAGTGTTTCAGAAGATTTAAAACTTGCTGACTAGTTGTTCTGTTTCATTGCATTCAAATGCATACACAAGAAAGGAATTAAACATCTAGAGCTCCACATCAACAGATTTATGCCAGCTTCTGTAGTGACTTCTTTCTAGAAGCCATTGGGACATATGAATAGGCAAGTGCATGAACATAGAAGCCTGGCAAAGTTTATTAAAGGACAAGGATCCTAAGTTGGTCACACATTATTTCTGTATCCATTAATATTCTATTTGCAATGCTTTTAAGTCGATATAGCAAATTCTACTTATGCTTTTATGAACATTTAGAACTCAGTAGATAGCAACTGTAAACATCCTTAACTGTTTATAAATGAGGGCTTGCCATTAGTTGTAATCTTTAAATTTTACATATGAATACTACAACTATATCAATGCAGAAATCTTTACATCAGACAAATTCTATAGAACCTGTGATCCCAAATAAATATCAAGGTAGGACTTCAATATTTGGGCTCCAGATTCCCAAATGCTAAGAACAAACTTCTTCCCATGTCGCCTCCAGTAAGCAGATCTTTTCTGCTTTCAAACAAGACAGTCTTGGGGCTTAGAGAAGAGAGATGGATAAAACGTTGACTGAAGCTCTTAAAAGTCTCTCAGGAAGAAGTTCAAATGCCTGGTGCCGGCCCAGAGGCCTGTAAATAACATACAATAAAGTGGAACTACTGCAAATAGTCTCCTACTCTTTGACAGACATCACAAAGAGGTTGCTGTGATTTTCTGTTTTTGATACTCACATGCTCATCCTTTGGACATTCCTCACATTAAACTCATGCTTATATCTGCTGTTTGCAACAAGTTTCTAAGGCAACAAGGAGGCTGAGCAAATAGTTTTACTTTGCACAAGATAATAGGTAATTCAAAACAACTTTTTTTAAGCAGTCAGGTCATCCGCACATCAAATTCTGCAAATGACTCTGAGCCCAAGAAAAGTCAACGTATCCAGCAAGACAGTAACAACAATCCAAAAGCGCTGTAAGCTCGCATTAATTAAGAGGATCAGGGCTGAATGTCAGGGGTGTGTAAAACATCGGGCTGCCAAACATCCACCCATTATAACCACAGGGTGAGGAAAAGACTGATTAACTGTGAGTTTACTGCCAGAGAATACAAACACCATGTAGTTTCAGCCAAGGTGAAATTCACTTCTATCCCAAGGGTCTTACTGGCACCTACATACATAGCAGGTGCATCACACGTAGGCTCCAAGAGGATCTGATGCACAGCTCAAGCCAATAGAGAGACCACTCATAAACAACCATCATCGCCACTGGTTTAAACTGAAGCTTTGTTTTTCCCTCAATACAAGTTAGAAAGCAAGGACTTGATCTCAGTAAGACACCAGTGCCTGTGATTCCCTGAACTTGACAGGATGAGACCTCACTGTGACCCTTCAGTATTTAAGTGAAACTTATATAAAAAAGATGGAGGTCAACTTTTTACACACTCTGATAGGGCAAGGGGGGATGGTTTAAAACTCTTTTAAACTAAAAGAGGGGAAATTTAGATTAGATGTTAGGAAGAAATTTTTCACTCAGAGGTTGGTGAGGCCCTGGCACAGGCTGCCCAGAGAAGCTATGGATGCCCCATCCCTGTAAGTGTTCAAGGTCAGGCTGGATGAGGCCTTGGGCAGCCTGATCTGCTGGGTGGCAGCCCTGCCCATGGCAGGGGGTTGGTACTGGGTGGGCTTTAAGGTCCCTTCCAACCCAAGCCATTCTGTGGTTCTATGATAACTCACTGGTATGCAAAATGAGTCTGACACCCTTTAAACTGTGTAGAAACAGAGTTAACTTAGATAAAACTAACCTTTCTGAACACCAGTCATGAGACAAGGAGCTCTTCTCCAAATATTCCTGTTACTCTACAGTCACTAAAAGATCAGAGCAGGATAAGGCTAGACCTCACAGGACCTTAACAAATGAGCCCTTGAAAGGTTGTGTACTTGGAACCCTGGAGACAGAAGGGGGTGAAATGAGCAGTGTCAGTCTGGGTCAGACTCCTGAGAGGAGCAGCGTGCTACCAGGGCTGAGGTGCAGTGAGCAGCCATCTCCTCACCCAGCACACTGAGGTCAGGAAGCTGCTGCTGCAGGTGGTGCTGACAGCACCTGACAGCCCAGTGACACCCAAGTGACATAGTGGTGTGGCAGGACAGTAGGAGTTTCTTGCTCCTAACCTCCGTTGCCCCCCCATGCTGTAAGGAGCACACTGCTCTGCGTTGCAGCATGCGTACTGTACAGCCATAATGCACCCAGACAACAGTGCTGCCATGAGCTCCTGTGTAGAAGATTATTTGAAGAAAGAGGATAGCTTACACCAAAAGAAGTTTAAATTGATTGACACGTTTTACTTGGAAAAAGGAGATGTTTGTTCTGCCTCACATGCTGTAGGCCTGGGCGCTTGCCCTAAGTGCTGCTGGCAGATTTTCCCTTGTAATACACACGTGAATCAGGGGCCAAAGGACAATTGCATAACACATTGATGCTCTGGAAGAGAGAAGCTTAAAATCAGTGCCTCTTCAAGGCTCGGTGCATGCTCCTGGACAACTTAGGGCTTGATCCTACAAACAGCTCACTCGCCAAACAGGCCCCCATTGAGGCTTACTCACATCTTACACTAGGCAGGATTGGGCCCTTGCCATTTTCTTCCACTGCATTGTTTTCTGCTTTCTGTGTATTCAGGTGTTACTAATTTCTAACTCAGCTGGTGCCTATGTTTAATGGTAAGACAGTGATCTCAGCAGTATCTGAGAATAGGATAACTGAAGCTTTGCAAGCCAGTTGCAACAGTATCAGTAAATCCCATGGACCCCTAGAAGATACAATTGTTTTTGAACTCTGGTACCTTGTGATCAAAGTACACGGTTTACTCCATGATGTCCAAAGTCTTTGTAAAGAAACGTCACTTTGCTTACCAGTAATCACTTGGAAATACTTCAGTCATCATAGATCTTACCACTGCTGCTTATGACTCCCAGAATCTATTGAAAAACTCGGTCCATTATGTGGCAAACATCTGTCTCACCCTCTCAGCCTCTTCTCATGAGGGGCACCAAGTTTGCAACATGGCTGTTCTAGAAGTCCTTCGATGAAACTTCGTGATGTCTAGGAGTCCAATCACAGAAGAAAGTTCTGTCTTCCACAGCAAAGCATCTCTATCACAGCTTACTCCTTTAGTGACAATTCAGCACAGATCCCACTGCAAATCACAGGTCCTTTAATATGATGGGAGCCCTGGATGACAGGAAAAAGGACCAAACTCAATCAGGGCACAAGAGAAAAGGTAGCTGAACATGGCTGGTTACAGTTTATTCCCAAATAAAGGAAAACAGATATTTCCAGATCAGCTTTGGCATGATCTTGATGACCTTCTCCAAAATCCCACACTACATCTGTTGCCTTTAGAAAGAGACGAATACATAAGAAGCAGAGAAAAAAGAAATAAAAGATTAGTAGATAGCCACGTGGGAAATGATAGTTAAAACTATAGGCAAAATACATTGTTCTGCACCCTCCTGAGGATCAATACCAATACAGGATAGCTGTAATACTTTCAGTATTGTCCTGTAGTTCATGAATGAGAGAGAACATCCTGTTCACCTTACTAATAAGATCTCTATACCTATGCTATCCCTCCACTACCAACTATAAGCCTCTATCCATTTTAATCCCAGACATTACCTAAAAATATTTTAGGTGACTAAACTCATGTGTCTCATGAAATTCTAGACTTCTTCATATGCCTCTCCTGGTCTGCAGCTATTATAAGAGAATGAGGAACTTACCCCATAGGCTCTCCATTATCTCTGCTAGCAATGTGCAAATACTCTATGGTTTAGGAAACATAGTGGATGCCTATGTTTAGGCACTTGAATTGCTCCCTAGGTGACTGTTGTAACCACAGTTGGAGTCTTTGTTCATTACAGCATTTTTACAAATATTTGCCTTTTTTCTAGAAGCAGTAGTAGCACAAACAGGAACACGAAACCCTTTTCTTCCAGTAGAGAACTAGCCTACACACTGCTGATTACCCTGGGAGATGGTCCGTAGAGGACGCAGTAATTTGATTGATGCTCTCTTCTGATCTTGCATGAGTCTTGGTGACACTGGATTGCTATTAGATATGGGGAATTTTCTGAGCCTTACGGCACAATTTCCGGATGCAGGTTAGGAGCTAACCAGATTGGCTGCTTGTAAGGAATGCCTCCTTTCCTGTCTCCTGTGGCTAAGGCTATAACAAATTTTGTGCAATCAATAGAACTGGGTAGACTTATATCCACCCTATCAGGCACTAGTATATACAGTATCTCATTCTCTGTTACCCTCTGCTTTTTGGAGAAATCGAAGATTAGAAAAAGAGTACAGATGAACTTTTCATAACATTTTTTTCAGAATGGAAAAAATAGTAGCAGATGAGAGACTCCTCAGCTTCCATCTTGTTGTTGGGAGTACAAGGAGCCAATACAACACAGATCCTGAACAGAAGCACAGAGACATGTGTGCTCAAAAGGATGTCACTGTTCAGAAGACTACAACATCACTATAGTTGGGGCTTACACACACCTACCAGGATAGCCACAGTGACTTCTACTTGCAAAACTGTTTTTCTTGAAAAGCCTCTTTTGTACATCTGAAGAATGGAATTATTGGCATGTCCTGTTAGAATGAAACAGAGGTACCATTGTCATAGAACTGCTTTAAAAAAAAATTCCTAGACAGAAAGAAAAACAAGTGGAGTCACAGTTGGATCAAAAGCAACTGAAGCTCTTGGGCTCGCATCCATTAGCTGGAGGTGAATTGAAATAAACTCCCCATTCCACAGAACTTTGGCAACCTCCTGGGAACTACACTCACCTCTAAAGCCATAAATAAATAAATAAAATCAGCAAGTCCAGACCTCCCGCACCATCCTATAGTCAACACTTGGGTGGTCCAATTCCTAAGCCAGCCTCTTTTATGACAGCGGAAAACACTAAATTACCCTTGTGAAAATTGAATATAGTCCCTAAAAAGATAGGAAAAAGAAATAGAATATATGAGTAAAAGCAAGTTAAGTGCTCAAGAACAAGAGAGCAGAATGAAAGAAGTAATGTAAAATTAAACTTTTGTATTGTCCTTTGTATTTCCCTGTCACTGTTATTTGAACAACAGCTTGCCTATGGCTGCATGCAATTCCTATTGGAAAACCATACTACAAGACCATTGCCAAAGCCTAGAGAACATAACCAATGAATCCTAAATATCCAGCTTTTCACTGCTGTCTTACCTGTAATTGGGAACCCATTCAGGGAAGGAAAAAAAAAAAAGCATCATTTTAGGAACAATTCTGGCAACAATCTCCTTTTAGTTCTAATTACAAAGCTTAAATGAAGTACATCTAATATTGTATGCTTGTAACCTCATTTATCTCTCCTAAAGTATATACATAAAAACAGTTGCAATGCTGTAAAACAAAATAGAACCTCAGGCATTCCACAGGCAGCATTAAGATTTTCATATCATCTCAGTATAATCTGAGTAACGTTCAGAGCTTGATTTTGCAAATTATGTGGGATTTAAAACAATGGCCCTTGCAGTTACAGACAAATCTTACATGATGAGCTCTTGTGAGACTACACACCATGAGGCTGCTAGTTACACGTTTTTCACCTGTAACACCAGGGTGAAAGAAGCCTTGTCTGTTGATGATTAAAGAATGTTTTCATCTGCTTAGTCTTATGATCTACCATAGAGATAATCCTGATGGATCTCACTTCCACTCTCCCCTTCAAACTGTTTACTACTTTGCTTTCCATGCTCACATAACCTCCAAAGATCCTTGTGTTCAAGCGATGCTTGCCAGTTCAAAGACACTGTATCAGACTGGGTCTCAGCTGGGTATGAGAAAGCTTGTCTGGCTGATGTCCTCCACATAAGTATCCAAAATATCAGGTTACAAGCACATCTGCTGCAACTGATGAAGTTAGATTATTTAACAGCTTGCATAATGATTCTACAATTCTATGATAACAGTCATAAAGGAAGATGCAAAGAATGTGGTTGCTGGGACTTCTGAACACATAGATTTTTCCAGAAAGATCAGGACACTCCCTTCCAATCACTGGATTGGAGTTCATCTGCCTTCAAATCATAAAATCAAACTTTTTGTACTACCTCAGCCAAAATACGGCTTTTTTATTCAAGGCATTACATCATCCTACCTCCTGAATTTAAAAGCACTAACTTTTCTCCTGCTCATACAGCTTTACACTCACACTAAATACAGAGCAAACTGGGAAAAATAGACTCACATGAGGTTTTCATGCAAGACATTCCATCAAGAATTAAGCAGCCATTTCTGAAAATACCACGTCACCCTGTTACCCTTATCACACAGAGAATGGACGGGTCATAGAATCATTAAGTTTGGAAAAGACCTCTAAGGTCAACTAGTCCAACCATCAGCCCATCCCCACCATGCCCACTAACGATGTCCCTCAGTGCCACATCTCCACACTTCTTGAACACTTCCAGGGATGCTGACTCCTGCACCTCCCCCGGCAGCCTGTTCCAGTGCCTCACCACTCTTCCTGAGAAAAAAAAAAAATTCCTAACATCCAACCTGAACTTCCCTGGCACAACTTAAGGCCATTCCCTCTCATCCTATTGCTGTTACCATCTTTCAGGGAGCTGTAGAGAGCAATAAGCTCTTCCCTAAGCTCCTCTTCCCCAGACTGAACAATTCCAGTTTCCTCACAAGACTTGTGCTCCAGACCCCTCACAGCTTTGTTGTCCTTCTCTGAACACGCTCCAATGCCTCGATGTCTTTCATGTAGTGAGAGGCCCAAAACTGAACACAGTGCTTGAGATGCAGCCTCAGCAGAGCTGACTACAGAGGGATGATCATCTACCTGCTCCTGCTGGCAACACTATTTCTGATGCAAGCCAGGATGCCATTAGCCTTCTTGGCCACCTGGGCACACTGCTGGCTCATGTCCTGACATACCCAGCAGTTCTTAAGATGTTTACATTTAAATTCAGTCTTAAAAATATAAACAAAAAAATAAACCAACCTTAATATATAAATGACATATGTGAAGTCAAGCATACGTGACTTGATCTTCCTTTGCAGCACAGCTGAACCTCCTGCAGTATGTAGCTTAAACTGTAAATTTTTTCTCACTGGTTTTCCTAAAAACGTTATCCATATTATGATATACGTAGTATAACTGTGTAAACCAAAAGTCTGAAGAAACACTGATAAGTACAGAATATGTATTCCATGTACAGAATACAGAGATGTTCAGTAATTTATGTAGAATACATACAGACTATAATAGAATATCCCGTTCTCTATTCTATTATCTAGCTCATTTTGCAAAATGAATCTTAAGAGATCCACTACTTTAAATTTTAGCAGGTTTAAGGATTTCTGTTTCAGAAGGATCCGTTTCCCAGAAGTATACTAAAGCACACTAATTGTCAATTTAAATAACGAATACCATCACTTTATTGGCAGATGACAAAACTCATCCAGCTTAGGCTACTCCAGGAGGAGGAAGCAGGGTCAAGGATGCATATTGCTAAAAGCAGACTTTGAGGATATATACAAATGTCTGTTGTGACAGGACAAAGGGAAATGATTCCATACTAAAAGATGAGAGATTTAGATTGGATACAAGGAAAAGGGTTTTTACAATAAGGGCAATGAGGCACTGGCACAGGTTGCCCAGAGAGGTGGTGGATCCCCATCCCTGGAGACATTCAGGGTCAGGCTGGATGGGGCTCCGAGCACTTGATCAAGTTGTAGGTGTCCCTGTTCACTGCAGGGGGTTTGACCAGATGACTTTTAAAGGCCCCTTCCAACTCAAATGATTCTATGATAAACATTCAAAGTCTAACACAACATATCAACAAAGACAACAAACCCTTGGTAACAGTGAGTCTCAAAAGTGGCTCTCGGTACCTCTTACCCATCAGAAGAAGAATCACCAAAATAGAATAGTTGGCACAGCTAAGCAACTAGGTTTATCTTTGTATTCTAACTAATTCACATAATGACAAAATAAAACCTGGTGCCTTCCAATCTACAGCCTGGGCAGTCGGCAGTGTATCACCTTTTAAGAATGCAGACACTAAGAAAAGTGTGTGTTCTGCTTGTATATATGCTTTCAGGGCAATCAAGGAGAAAGAGGGAGAGACACCAACATCTTTCACAGAACTAACAGTATGTCTAGGGGTAGTTTCCCTGCTGGCTGTTTGGCAGCCTGGTTTCAAATGCTGCTTGTCCTCATGGTCTTGTACTACAGGCAGATGCAATTCACAAGGCCTTACATTTATCACTACATTATAGCCAATAGCACTCTGCTGATCAGTACTAAATGAACCTTTACTTATGCATTATAGCCTGCCGTATTTCATTCACCAATACACAAAACACAATTCAGACTAAGACTAGTTAATCTATCACTGTCTCAGGGCTGGAAAACAAAGCCTGTGCTGAAGAAAACTTATAAATTTTTCCTTTCATATAATCATCTCAAAAGCAGCTGTCCGATAGAACAGCACTACCACAGAGAATACTTTGTTAATTTAGAAATACTGGTACAGCTAACTCCAGCATCAGTCCTAGACACGCTGTACTCTCTGCTGCTAAAACAGGATTTTCCGATAACTTGTGTTTACTAAAGACTCACTTAATGCATCAGCCCCTGCATTTCTCATGGAACCTTGCTAATAATAGTGAACAGGTCCAGAAGACTGCAGTCATTTGGGGTCGTTTATTTAACAGTATTAAAACAGATCAGGAATGCAGCAAAAATGCTGATCGTGCCAGAAGGCACAAGTTCGTGCAAAGGTAACTCAGAGCCCCCTGACAAGTAGGGGAAATGAAAAGTGGGTTGAAGCGTTAATGGGAAAGTAGGTTGCCATTTTAACATCATGTCTAAGTACTTCTTTCCCCTCAGCGATGAGAGATTTCTTTGTAATAGCTAAAACCACATACGGTTATACTTTCATGCTTCTGTTTCCCCCCTCAACTCTAAATGCACTTTTCTTTTTGAAAGATTTACAGCACCTGAACTCTCAGATGTCAAACATTGCATGGTATAATACTTTTGAACTATAAGCTGTCTTTACTCTGAGAAAACAAGAACTTGTCTGCACGTCAGTTTTACCAGTACAGTGCACCAACCCGAGTTAAACTCACCTACCAACATAAGCACAAAGGCACATTTGTCCCAGTGGCTTTTCAGTCTGGCTTGATGTCCTTCCTAGCATATGTTAAATTGAAGAAAACCCCCTGGTGTCACTGCAGAGAAGAGACTACAAGGAATTCATATGTCATGCCAGTGTAAGCTTTTAGGTAAATTCACTCCTTCAGATCCAGATGTGCTAGAAGAAGAGCTCCATCTTTAGAGACTGACATCCCAGGAATTAATCGCAAAATATTCAAATGATCAAACTTTAATTTTCCTCTGTTAGCATTAGGTTAGTTGAACATTTAAGACAGATGATCTCATGTGACATAAGATACATTATATGCCTCTGTCTCTAAATGAAGGAAACGTCTTTAGTTGCTACTTGATAAAACTGTTTGAAACAAACAAATTGCTCTTTTTTTGAGAGGTTAGACAAAGCAGTTTAGAAAAGTAGGGGAAAAAAAGCTGTGTATATCAACAAACTAGCAGGCACATGGCATCTGAACTTGAGATTTATATCTGAGACAAATTTCTGAAGTCAATTGTGCACCATGAAAGAAATTACTCACAGAATAATCCACTACGTAACATTGCTGATGTAAGCGTGGCTACATTTTGGTTAGACAGTCAAAAAGAAGCACTGACCTATTCTGATTTTCCTTTATAGTACATGGAGTTGTGCCAGAACAAAACAACAGCAGATAATTTTCTATGCTTGAAAACGCATTCTTATATCCACTGTTAAACAGGAAATGGTGTTTTAAGCAAAGAGGGACAGAAAGAATGCTACAAGAGGCATATTCATCTACTCTTCCCCTTGATTTTAGTTTGTAACATTGACTTCAAGACATAATCTTTAGGTTTTTTGCTCAGCCATCATTTGGACAGAAATCCAATCAAGTTTGGCCATGGTTTTTGCTTGGGAGCTCAAATAAGAGTTTGAGCTCAGAGTCTGTCCTGTAGAATTGTGACCTAGAAGATGGCAGAACTTCTGCCCGCATTGCTGTTCAGCTGTTGAGATCATTTCCTTGTACCATCCACTTCTTCTATCTTAGCCCTGACTACAGCACACACATAATAATCGCAGAATCTTTTTGCCAGATGCAAATTACCTTTCTTACCAGGATGCAATCATAACTGCCCCCCCAAAAAAGGGAAACAGCAGTCAATTATTGCCAATAAGTTTACTAAACCCAGCATAAACCCAGAGCATCTGGCTCCAAATCCTTTGCTGTGTCTTCAGGAGCTGCAGCACAGCCAAAATGAAAGGTAGTCTAGTGAAATTCTACTATTTCCCTTCAAGATTTGTCTGAAAAGCCTCTGGATATGGATGATGCCTTAGTACTAGAAATCTAAAGAAAGTCTGCTTGGAAGTTAAGAATGGACGTACAGTGGCAGACCACCATCAATCAGACCATCCCTTATGCTTTTTGGCCTGCAAACCATTTGTTTCTTCACAGTGGTTGCCCCTTTTCCATGAAAAGCAGCACAGCAAAAAGGAAAGGGTCCCAAACTGAAGACTACTATCTTCAAGTAGGAAAGAGAAACAAAGTGGATACAGGAACACATGGGCCCGTTGACTTTCGTATTTTTACACTTAAAATATAAAATCACTGAAAATACACGTTATCTTTAAGACTGACAACTAAAATGCTGTCATTTATTATATAAGAAACTGTGATGAAGTGCAGATGGAAGCTTGTGTATTGAGTTGGCTGCTTCATAAACTCTAATTACGGTGGATACAAAATGGATCACTTCATCCATCTGGAACAAAAATGGGATTATCGTTTGGCATTTTCATTCTATATTGGACTGCAAAATATCATGCCCATCTCTACTCTTTAGCATGGCAGGTTTTTAACAATGAAATATAAAAGAATGCAGAGTCCACATTATCTTCTGTTTACAGAAGTGATAAATTAACAACTGGAAAGATAAAACCTGCCCAAGCAATCATTTCTCCTAACTGATCTCATGCTTAGGCACTCCTTGGAATGAAATCAGCTTTGGAAAAAGACATCCATAATTGAAAACAAATGGTGACAATTCACAAAAAAATATACACCAATAACTGAATTGGAGCTTCAGAGAGGTTTCCTAAAAGCTCCATGAAAGCTTGAAGCTCTCCTAAACATGCAGTCAGTATCTAGTTGCACAGCTATATTCACCACCACCAACTGCCAAATTACTGTCATGAGTATATCACACATCAGCTAGTGGATTCGGTTTTTGTAAGAAAAAAATAACAGGAACTACTGTGCTCCTTTTAGCTATGGAAACTATAACAAAATAGATCTTACTACAAGGTCTGCAGTACATCATACAAAACACATAGTTAAGGACCATGGACATATATATATATATACATTATATATATATATATACACATTATATATATTATATATATATAATTTTGACCTGAACCACCAGTTATTCTAAATAACATCAGGTTTTGTGATGCACACGCAAGTAATGACTTAATTATTTAATATTCACTTGTGTTTACGCTCAGGAGCTATTTCAAACGGGCACAATAAATAGCTACCTGAGTTACAGAATTTGGGTATTTAAAATCTGAAGATTACCTGCCGATGCCAATACTGTTGGAAACACATTCATTCTCTTGTTCCCCTCTTTATCTTATGTATTGATATTTTGTAAAATGCCAAACATTTATATGCATCAATTTGTAAAAATAAATAAATTACATTAATTCCAACCAAAAAAAAATGATCATATTACTTCTATAACTTCTGATAAGCACCTAGTTAACATTTAAGAACTAGAAAACACCTTGGTAATTAGAAAAAGAGTTCTTCTGTATGAACAGACACTTCCAAGAAAAAAAAAAAAAGCCTTAAGCCATAGGATAAAACCCCCCAAATCATCCAAATTCTATTTTCAGCAGCAACTTTCAGTTGATCATTCAGTGCCTTTCTCATCATGGCAGAACAAGCACATAAAGTCTCTATTTCTGCTTTGGCAACCACTTCAGATGACTACCGAGTTGAAAAGCAACACTGAATTTTGTTTAACAATTTCTTACAAAACTGTTTGCCAAAAAGAACATGAACTGAGGTTTACTTGACATCAGATAAAAAACTGGACATGCAGAAACACAGAAAAGAGAATGGGTAAAAAACTTCCATCTTAACACCTTCTCCTCCCAAATCCTTTACATAGTAAGAGTGAGATCAAGCCTACGTTCTTGGGTCACCTCATCAGACTCATCTGATGATAAACTAATCACATATTTTTAGCCTTCACAGTTGTGAACTGTAACAAGTATGACCCAAGTATGTACAACATACCAATCACTACTTGAAACTGCAAAGAGCCTGAGACTATAACCATGAGTAGAGCAGAACAGAAACCCGAAGTTGGTATTGTCAGAATCCCTGGAAAGCTGTAGAGAGGGTAACTGGCTGGCCAACTGTCCAGACAACTGTTAGAGGGAAAGGACTGCAACCAAAAGGCAGCTGATAGACAGTGGCTCAAGTTCTACAGTTCCTCACAGGAGTTGATTCCTGGTTCAGGTGGGGAGCATGGTCCAACCACTGCTACATTTTTTCTACTGTGTTCAACCATAAAAGATAATTTCTGAGATAGCTTAAAATTTCAGGTTTTGATCTTGAGCAATAAGAATATGGTAGCACTTACTGTACTATCTTGCAACACCCTTGGACAGATGCAAAGTGATTACCTTCCTCGTTGAGACAAAAACTGTTGCATCATCTTCATATGCTCAAGGAAAAAGGTTACGTGAGTGGTTACTGCAAGACAGAGGTACAATTGACAGGATTTTTTATTTTTATTCTTTAAATTTATGCTGAAGCTGCCAGATTTTCACTTAAGAGGGGAAAAAAGAGCCCGATCTGATTTCAACACTAACAAGAGGACAATATAAACTTACTTCTGTCATGCCCCTTAAATAAAATTATCAGGTGGTTAGAAGTGCAGTCTTAGATATCACTGGGACAGAAAACATAATAGCAAAAAGTGACCAGACACCACAATTTGCCAGTTGCATTTTACAGAACTAGGTAATGCTCAAATCTTTGAGTATTTGGACAATAAAACATTTCATTAATGCATTTCAACTTACATCAGTCAATTCTATTTTCCTCTGCAGCTTCTCTTCTCCTTTGCAAGGTTTTAGACATAGACCAACCAGCAAGACAGAAGATTTCTTAGAACAATACATAATTCCATCTCATATCAGCAAAGGCAGCAAATTACCCATAAGGAGACTGGTTTAGAAAAGTAAGAAAACATGTGAAGTAACATCACTAACAAGTGACGAGAGTATATGGATAGGTTTAGCATGGTGGATTGCTGCCCCCTTTTGGTTATAGATTGCTGGGGAGTTAGACTCCTACCTAAAATGCACACAGCGTGTAGATACATACAGCGTTATGTGGGATCCTGGGATTCGGGAAAATGGTGAGGTGGGACAGAAGTATCATTTATACTTTCTGTAGACTACATCGTGTGGTTAGATGTCTTCACGTCTACATATTTTCCAGCTTAAAATAACTTCAGATTTTCTGCTATTGAAACCAGCTCCCATTATTATGCTTTCTATGGTTACTAAAGTATGAAATACATTCTAATAAGTATATTAGTTGAAGGGGGAAAATACATCAGAAACTACGAAGTGCAGTTTGTAGAGGATTACCCAGATGAGGTATTAGTCAAGATAAAAAACTTTTGTTTTGTACTTTGCTCCATAATTTATCATTTCTAAAGAACAACAAAAATGAACTATTCTGTTTAAGAGGCCACCTTTCATCCCAAAAAACATCTCTTCTAAATTTTTTAAGATAAAAGCTGAATGCATACTGCATCTGTTAATTTTTAAAGCTATTACTAACAAGTCAATGAGAAGTATGACATTTTTATTTGACCTATACATACTACACAACCACTTGACAGCCTACATAATGTGTGAGGAAACAAATCCAGACTTTCTACCCATGATGTGTTTACCCACGTATTTTCAGACTTTGATATCTGACTATAACATTGAAATGTTCATCCTTCAAATCCACTGCATTCTCTCAACAATTGCAGAGAGAACAGCTACAATGAAACTAACAGATGAACAGAAGACTATTAAAAGTCTTCAGTTACTAGCCTGCTTTTAAAAAAAAATTTAGTCAAGTCTCATTTGTATCGGACAACACATCTATCTGGTCAGTGAGAATATGAATATCATAGATGACTGCACAGCACAGTGAATAGAAGGCAACATCACATGATGGCTATGAGTTCAGATTAATATTTTTGATAAGTAATTGCACATGAACTTGCTCACTGTCAGCAGAAAGTTTCTTGACATCCTTTTATGCTTCCCCACCTCCCCATTTGTTTAAAAAAAACCCAGCTGCAGGCAACTTCTAATTAAATACTTTGGTTTTCAGCTACAGTTGCTGTATGCACACATCTGCTGTGCAATAAACACTGCTTTAAGGGTAATTGATGTGTTTTCCGTGCTCTGAGAATATTTATGACATGAAGAAAGAAAAGGCAAGCCAGGTCCAAGCCCTTGCCTCTTATTCATTAGAAAGTAAAAGCTGCAAAGTGTTGTTTAAAATGAAAACCATTTAAAATGTCTTTATTGCTGAAAGTCAGTCTTTACTTCCACATTCTAACGCTTTGCTCCACAATATATTTATTAACTTTTTGGCTTTGAAATTATGTAAATCCAAGTGTGTATTTCACTGACTAGACACATTTAAGTGGCTCATGTTGAACTGTTTGGCTTAAATGAATCCTCCAATACTTCCTGTCCCAGTGCTTCTGATTTAACAATCTGGGTTTCAGATTTGAAACGAAGCTCTCCTAAAGTCAGCAAGATTCTAGGCAGACACAGTAATGCACATACAAATCTCACTGAACTATGTGAACTTAGATATAGCATGGATGGAACAAGATAAAAAACACTAAGTGAGCAATGACATTCAGACAGATGAAGTCTCCAGGTTTGGTCAGTGGAATTAGGTTGGATGGAGTTTTATGCAACCTGATCCAAGGCCTTTTATATGGTCCCACACCACATCCTCACTTTGGAGACAGATCGATTTGTAGGGTAGACTATTCAGTGGATAAAAATTGGTTAGATGGTCATAGCCAGAGGGTTGTTGTGGTCAATAGTTCTATGTCCAGGTGGAGGCCAGTCACGATAGGCGTCCCCCACAGGCCTGTCTTGGGACCAGTGCTCTTCAACATCTTTATGTATGACACAGACAGTGGAAATGAGCACCCTCAGCAAGTTTGCTAACGACACCAAGCTGATTGGTACAGCTGATATAATAGGAGGGGATGCCGTCCAAAGGGACATGGACAAGCTTGAAAAGTGGGCCTGCATGAGCCTAATGAGATTCAACAAGGCAAAGCGTGAGGTGCTGTACTTGGGTCGGGGCAATGCTACATACATCTACAAACTGGGAGAACTCAGAGAGCAGTTCTGTAGAGAAGCACTTGGCTCATGTCAAACTTTTCATCCACCAGGTCCCCTAACAGTGTGTTCTTGCAGCCGTAAGGCCAACTGTGTCCTGAACTGCATCAAAAGAGGGGTGGCTAGAAGGGCAAGGAAGATGATCATCCCTTTTTGCCCCACCCTCATGAGGCACTATCATCTTCAGTACGTAAGTAAGAGTACTTCATCTAGGCCTGGAGCCCCCAGAGCAAGAAAGATGTGGAGCTATTGAAGCAGGTCTAGAGGAAGACCACAAGGGTAATCAGAGGGCTGGACCACTTCTCCTGTGAAGAGACTGAGGGAGTCGGGCTTGTTCAGTCTGGAGAAGAGACCTCATTGTGGCCTTCAAGTATTTAAAAGGAGCTTATAAACAGAAGGGGGACAGACTTTTTCCATGGTCTGATAGTGATAGGACAAGTAAGAATGGCTTTAAATTACAAGAGGAGATTTAGACTAGATGTCAGGGGGAAATGGTTCACTTAGAGGGCAGTGAGGCATTGGAACGGGCTGCCCAGAGAAGTTGTGCATGACACCTCCATGGAGGTGCTCAAAGCCAGGTTAGATGGGGCCCTGAGAAGCCTATCTAATGGGTGGCAAGATACAGGTCCCTTCCAACCCAAGTCATTCTATGATCTAGTGAAAGATGTCTCTGCTTGTGGTACCTATGGTAAGGAGTTGGAATAGATAATCTTTAAAAAGTCCCTTTCAATACAAAACATTCTATGACTATTATAGAATTAGCTTTTTTACTTTATATGTGTGCATTACTAGTATTCAAGTATTTTCTAAGCCCATTTAGGACTTTGTTCTAAGTTATCACAAAATTATTAAGCTTACACAGTCCCTGGTTATACTATCACAGTTTTTGGCATAATTTTCATGAGCTCACTAAAGCTGAAGAAACTCACTCACCAAAACATGCTGCAGCAATGAAAACCAGCATGGTGTCATCAAACACCCTAAGCGTCCCCATGATCTGAAAGCTGACCAATTGGAAATGGCTATCATTGGAGACAACAGTTGGGAAAGGGTCTAATATATTTTATGCTACTTGCTGGATGTTTTTGAAAACAAGCATTGTAAAAAGCAAGCACTACACAAGGAGTGACATTTTCACTCAAATTCACAGATCTGTCCAATGCAGTAAATTTTCTCCTCCAAATATGATGGAACAATGCATTTTCACGTAAAAAGAAAAATGACTGCACATTTTCTTGTTGCTGTTTGTTAGTCAGAAAGGCTCCACTCATCTGCAAATGCAGGCTGAAAACCTTTATATTTTAATAAAAAAAAGTCCTTTTACTAACCTGCAGATTGATTTGCCCAGTAAATTCCAAAAGCTATATTCTCAATTCTTCATCCTGCTATAAATAATGATGTGACATCAAAGACCTTTTTTTTCCTCCAGAAAATAATCACAGACAAATTACACCTACGCGTGTGTGTGCAAAGGGCAAATAAATATGAAGAACTTGATGACCAGCAGTCAAATAGCAATGGCTGGATGAGAAAAATATGCTAAAAAGGTGTTTAAACTACATAAATATGTAAATAAATATAGGATTTAACATAGAACCTTAGAAGAGAAACACAGTTT
Source organism: Numida meleagris (assembly GCF_002078875.1). Classification (NCBI taxonomy): domain Eukaryota; kingdom Metazoa; phylum Chordata; class Aves; order Galliformes; family Numididae; genus Numida; species Numida meleagris. Next base: position 65,450,770 of record NC_034409.1, on the reverse strand, counting down.
GCCTTTCATTCTTGACTAGAATTGAACCTAGTATTCCTAACACTCAGTCTTCACATACCCTCAAGTTGTTTCTCCTTCCCTCTTGTTCCAAGTTTGCATGAAAGATGTCACCCAGTACTGGTCTGAGTTACTCTGTTACTGAGTTACAGTAGGACAGTTCTACACAATATCAACAGATCTTGTGGATATCAGCAGATATCTTCCAGTTCTGCTGTTACCCTCTGAAAATAATTGTAAGTTATTATTATTACTGGAATCAGTATATACATCAAAGTCATTTACAAAATTACAGATAAAAGTACTTAAGATCAAGCTGCAAGACCAGTTTTCCAGTTAGGGCACACAAAAGTTATGGATGTATGTGGAAATTTACTACCTTGGTTCACCTCTGTATTTGCAGCACTGAGTACTACAATATAGCGTAAATGGGCTAGCATGGAAAGTACTTCAGGCCAGGTAACTTACTCTACTAAAAAGACTGGGCAGAAAACAGAGGCAGTTTGTTTAGAATTGAAGGACTATAAAGCATGAAGAGGCAGATAACACTACCCCAACTGTACTTTTCATTAAAATGAAGAAAAAATATAAAGCAGTAATTACACAGAATTACGATAAAATTAAGTCAAATGCAAACATACGTACTTTGTAGATGTGGCAGTATAAAAGCTAAGATACCTGGATATACATTCCAGGGAGAATTTTTCACCATAAGGACAGCTGCAAAAAGGAAAGCAAGTTCTCAGTGTTGCCACTTCCAGCCAAAAAGCCAAAAACGGAGGTAGCAGAAGTGGTCTACATTCATCACCACCTGGAAAGAGGAAATTCTCAGCTTCCATTTCTTTGATCCAGTGCTCTGCTTTAAACAGAAACCAAATGATTTCTTTTTTGTGTAATCTCCCCAACAGAAGACATCCTCAGATTTCAGAGTATTTGGATCTGCTGTATATATTTTGTCAACTATATTCAGGGAAATTAAGAGAATAGATGGCTGAAAAATAAATAATTTTCAAGAGTATGAGATTTTATTGTTGGTCAAATTTTAGTTTATTGTATATTAGAAAAAATACTGTAATGATTAGAGATTACAATAGTGGAACCTCCTGGCACTGTATTAATTATTCTCATAAATATACTTTGGGAGATTAAGCACCTGTAAGCTCTGATTCTCCTCATTATAAGCATTAGAAGACTACAGCTGTATTAACGTGGCTTCATTCTGTTAGTCCCAATTCAGTTTAAGTATTTGTGGGCACACAGTTTTTAGAAAAAAAGGAGCCCCACTGAAAATATATGAAGATATTCTTGTTTTTAAAATATTTTTCCATTGTATTGCTCAAACAAAACAGAACAGGGCTGGTGTTTGTTTTTCAAAATACATAACTCAGAAAATTATTAAAAGTTGAAGCAACATAATTCAGCAGGGTATTAGCTTGAAGTAAGTAAATACCAGGATAACTAACAGGCCTAAGGGCATCTTTACTGGACTAAGGAGATCCATGTGATGTTACGACTATCTTCAGCTGTTGGAATGTTTTGCTTAGAACTGATTGTTTTAGAGATCAAACTGTTTATTTTATTTTCAAAGCCATGTGTATACAGGGCCTGTTCAGAGAACATCCATTTAACAGCTTATAGAAATGACTGAAAGAAACCATAGATTCAGCTCACTGCTTTTTATAAAAAAACAAATGTTCCTGATTGGACTTTTTTTTTTTAATACTTTGATACATCTATGTGAAAAAAAGAAATACTTATGATTAGTTTCATATAAAAGCATTAAATGTCAAGAAAAGATTAATTGAGGATAAAACATCAATTTCAGACTGATATATTAAATAAGATGGGTTTTCTATAGTAACCCATTTACATGCTGCACCAAAAAAGCTGTAAGGAAAAGAAATCAACCACTGTGATTCTTATTATAAACAATGTAGATTTGAACATAATTAACTCATTTGTTCACAAGTAAGTTAGTCCAGATTTAATTTGCAATTTAAATTGGAAACTACTGTTATCATTACTTAACATGACTTATATATGTCAAGAAAAAAATATACTAAGTGTTGCATATATTCCAATTGGGGCAAAAATGTGAAAATAAACAGTTACGCAAGAGAAACTGCATACATGCAACTGATGTGTTTCTGCCTCATTTATTTTAGAAGTAATTTAAAAGGTAGAATGAAATCTAATATCAAACAATCAGCTGTATGCTATCCTCAAATGCTAGGAAGTGTTCCCAAACAAGAATTTCAACTCAAGCAAAAGGCAGAGATATTCTTCATTCTCAAAATTCACTCAAAATGCTGTTATTCATGCTTAGAAAACTGTAAAAGTCAAGCCAACACACTGCAACAGGACAAGTCATTTTGGGTACAGGTATTTGGGTGCACTGCATCTCTTGAAAACTGGAACTTCCAAAGAACTGAGTTCAGCACATGCTCTTTCAAGATGCCCCAGAGGTAGGATGACCTAAGATATCCACAAATGCATCTGGGATTTCTGAAAACCTTTGCTGCTGTTACCCAACGGTAAATGAGCAAACACTGCATCCCATGCCATTGTCTGCCCCACATTCTCATGCCCCCGCATTTACCTTAACACAGTGCCACCGCAGTTCAACTATGAAGGATGCCAAAACAAATGCAGACTAAAGCCCCAGATCTAAGTTACTGCCACAACTGATTAATTTTCATATCAGACAACTCCAATTCTAGCCCTGATCTATGAACATAAGAACTGTTTGCTAACATGATCTAAACACAGCTGATGCCTGCCTGCAATGAAGGCTGGAGGAGAAAGTCAGCTTCCTTCTGAATCAACATACAGAATTATTCATGTTGAGAGGTTCCTCAGGAAAGCATCTAATCCAATCTTTGGCTCAGCATAGCAGTAACACTGTATCCTGACCATGCTCAGGGCTTTGCCTGAAACTTGAAACCTCCAAGAACAGGATTTCATGATCTCTAAGTGCAATGTGTTCTAAGGCTCAACCTTCCACATACTGCAGAAAAAAAAATATAATCTTTGTCATGACCACCAACGACAACTCGTTCTCCTGCTATGCAGTTCTAGTAATCCTAGCTCCACCTTCTTGCTAACTGCTTAGCTACTGAAACACTGCCATTAGGTTCCCCCAAGAGACTTCTCTTATCCAGCTGAACTTTTCCAGTTCCTTCAAGTCTCATGAAACATGTACTCCAGATTAAAATTCAACTGCAAAATTACTGAAATGTTCTTCACCTCACCCCTTCTATTATACATAGAATACAGAACATTTGACTAAACCTCTATAAATTGGAAATAATTTTATACTTACTAAATAGTAAGTAAGCAGCTTGCAGTTAAGCGTAAATAACTATTTGCCTCAATAATATTTCTCTACAAAGAAAATAAACAGTCCAACTGGGAGGAGATTCATTTTCTAGGTAACTGGAAAATCTAAGTAATTGGAAAAAGGAATGCTACCTAGAAAGACAGGAGGAAGCCTCCGTATGTTACATCCCAAACCAAAATATCTGTAACTACTCAAGGGGTTGAGAAAAGAATTAATGATTAATGCTTTTCAAGAAAAACAGTATGAAAAACACAATAATTTTTCTCAGAACTCCTATGCCATGCCAGCTCCATCTGCCTGGTTACTCTGCCACAACTGGAATTCCTAAGAGGTGGGCGAGGGGGCAGAAATAATAATGAAGCACACCTCCAGAGAAGCAAGAGCCATCTGAAAGACAAAACGCTATCAAGTGCATTCTACAAATGGTGTATGTAAAACACTTTTAAGCGTAAATGGTTTCTGTTAGTTCAATTCTATACCTCCAAGTTAAAATTACCACAAATCCCCTTACCTTTGGACTCTATGGAAGAAAATAGATCCTTTTGTTCCCAGATGTTTTGATTTTAAACTTACTTCTTTTCTCCCAAAAGACAAGTTGTATCATGAGAACATCTGAAAATACTTTTCTCATACCCAGGAAAAGAAAGTCACAGCTTACATGAAGAATACATGATTGAATCCCCAAATTCCCATTTGTTTATGTGTTTCACTGCTTATGGGCAAAATAAAAGAGAGAACAACATGCTTACATTTACCTTTGAAAACTTCATTGAAATCTTACAATTTTGAAGCTAATGAGGTTTGTTTGCTTTGTTTTATTAGAAAAAATACTCAGGCAAGGTCTACAATCATCTGTCAATTATAAATGACTTACAAGAAACTCATGAAGCAATAAAATTAAAAAAATACAAATACAAACTATATCTGAAACACTTCTATTTGGCAATTTTATAACAAATTCATAAAAGAAACAAAGATTGTGGATTATTTTATAGGTACAGAAAAAGCAGTAGGTGAAGTGCTCAAGCAAAAAAAAAAAACACTGCATTTTTTTTTCCAAAAATAAAGTCACATCACTACAGATTTTTTGAATAATACCCTTATTAAACAACCATTCCAGAACATCTTATATTAGTGGTGCTTTTAATCTGCACTTTATTTTGTTTGATAAGATTTTCTTTCATGTATATAAGTAATATTTTTAACCCATCGGAGCTAAGCAAGACTCTCGTGTCAGTACCAATGCAGAATGCATTTGTATTATACTAGGATATGCTCACTTCTGCAACCAAAGGGTTACTTCTAAGTTTTATTCTATTTAATAAAGATTTAGTGTAAAAACTGCTGGTTATTAGTTTCACTGTAGTAAACTCCTCCCTAATAAAGGAGGACTAACGCTGCAGTTTGACTGCATATATCCATATAAATTTTACGCATTAGTTCCTTCCAATAGCAAGGAAAAAAACTAATTTTGTGTTCACTATTAGAAAGGAGCGCCATGAATTAATTATGGGTACTATTCATCCCTCAAAGATTTCTGGGAAGGATGTTCAATGTGTTTTTATTCTTACAACAGATATTAACAGTAGTATATAGTCCCTTAGGTATGTAAAAGAAGGGTTTTTTTTATTGTTAAGGAAGGTGCTTTTTTAAACAATTCTTCTGGCAGCACTAGTGAATTACAATATCCTTCAATATTATTTCTACCGTAATATATACATTTTAACTTTCATGCCTCTAGAAAAACATCTACAGTACATTTCATAATATAAAAATATATTACAAATCTGCTGAAATATTTACAAGCAACGTCCTATTATCTATATGCAACATTTTTGTCTCCATACAAAGACTAACAGGTTAGACACATCTCTATTTGTCAGTTAAAAAAATCCATGGCTTCTTGCTTATTAAGCAAGAAAATGATTTTACTTTCCTTTTCAAAGCCAACTTTGGTGCATAAAGGATTGAATTTCTAGATATTTTTTTTAAAAATACCATTTTCTTTACATCTAGAAAACATTAGGCCAAATAAAAAAAAAGTATATTTTACAAGTGAATGGGGACTCTACAGGTTCAAAAAAAGTAAAATAAAACACAAACAACACTAGTTGCTTAAGCAGAGGTTTTTCAAAAACCGTCCATTAATATGGATCACAAAAAAAAAAGATCTCATTAACATACTGTACTACTCCTGAAAAGAGGGATCAGACATACTGCAACACTCTTAACATCTTTAAACCGTACTATATGTAGTCATAGTTGACTGGAAAAGACAAGCATTCCATCAACACGTTTGTTTGTTTTTGTTGTTTTTTTCTTTAAATATTATTTAACATATTTTATGGATCTGCAAAAGGACACGAAGTTACAAATGACAAATGATTACTATCCACCATATTGAAAGGGCAACAGGGTAATCCCTTGGTAGCTGTTTTATTGTCTGGCACATGTTATATTTAGTTAAGATTGACAAGAAGCCTAATAGCTTGTTAACAGTTCTCCTGGGAATTGTGAGTAAATGGTGACGGTTACTTTCTTTTCATCAATATAAACTACTGTATTCACTAAAGAAAGAAAGCAGCTTAAAGAAGAAAGCATGCAAAGCCTTTTAGTTGTTCCACTAAGTTGCCAGAAGAGTGTTTGCTCAATCTCCCACTGTACCATTCCATGAAAATGTGGATATACAGTAATATATTAATATATTCCACAGAAGCATCAACTTCATTCACAGAATGTTTACACTAAGCATAAATATTTATAAAAAAAAAGGATGGGATTTGACTAATGTGCAACTTTATTTCTAAATCCATTGTCAGTGACTAAGACTGCAGGTGTCCCCACTCGCTTGGTTTTTACCTCTTCAACCTCTTCTGGGGCATTGTTCTGTAAAAGAAGATAGAATACTTTTAAGAAAAAGATCCTGAGATGTTAATCCGAGTTACCTAAAGCATATAATGAAATCATGACTATAAATAATCATTTAATTTGATTGAAAGCCATTCCATACAATCCCAAATTAGCATACATTTCAGATGATTTCAAACTTTCTATTAGCACCAACATTTTATCGTGACATCAATAACTGTGATTGAATTCCTCTGACCACATTTTCCACATGCAATATTTTGGTCTTCGATGTTACTTCTTTTGTCTCCCAGTTGGTCCCAAAGCTTTTTTAAATCACATACTGATCCATATTGATAAAAATCTAGTAATTGATAATGTATAGGGACCTTAATTTTATTTGGAAGAAAGGGTTGCTCATTTTTCTCAATGGACTTTATCCCACAGATCATGTCTCATGATTATTCTTTCATTTCAAATCAAACTAATAATATATCATGTTCTGCAAAGTTAATCGATATAAAGACAATTAAAACCTAAGTTAGATTATAAAACAGTCACCACATTAAGTGGTTTTAAAACACAATCAATTTCCTCATAACATTTTATCATTAACTGTTAACATCAACAATTCATATGCTAACGTAAGTATTTAAAATATTTACATTTATAAAGATAGCACATATAGTACAATGATTTATTTTTATACTGTAATTTATATTTATATGTATATTTATATTGTAAACCATGTTTTCATTAATTTGATTAGTGAAATACACTGATATTAAAGGTGAACTGAAAGGCTTATTGCATATCAAGACCTCAAATTAGCATTCTAGGAACTCCTTTAGACACTTGGCCATTGGAAGTTAAAGAAACATTGGCTGTGGGAAAACAACCATTTTCTTCCCTCCCCATACCCCCAACACCCTCCTCCGTCCCCACCACTATCATGCATTTTTAAATAAACCTATAAACACATAACTTTAGACCTTCAAAAGCTTAAGAGACAATTAAGCATTTCAGATTACCTTTAAAAACTGTACACACATACAACTGTGGGTACTGACAATTAAGCGAGCACATTAATATAGAGGGGGGAAAAAAATCAAGAAATTATTAGAAATAAGATGGATTAAAAGCCAATCAAATCCTAAAAACATAAATGTGAATGCAGCTTAAAGATAAGTGACATATGCTGTCCCCCTCTGTCCCCCTTTAAAGAATCTTGTATTAAAAAAATAACAGTACTTGTATACAAGTACAGATTTCAAGGTAATACTGCATGTATTACAGCTGAATATGAATTATGTAAAGATAAATTTGGACTTTAAAAAAATTGGTATACAAACCAGTATGTGATCTTAACAGAAGTGATCTTTCAGGATTCCACTGTATGTACCTCCTTTACTAGAATTTCTGTACACCAAGCACAAAAAAGTAAAATACACTTGGTAAATACACACATTCCCCGTTTCTCAGCAACTAGAGATCAGTTCAAGAAGTTAAGTAATTTTGAAACAACTTAAGACCTCAGAACTTAACTACTGGACGCTGACAGGATCAAGGCTCCCTGTTCTGGTGTATAATGCATTAGCAATTTTGATTCCCCAACGTCAAAAAGTTAAGCAAGGCTTAAGACTATATTTAAGTAATGAAAATTTCAAAATTAAGACATTACCTGTATATGTTTGGGTCCAGAAGCAAGGCAGTATCTTTTGGTAGTTTTGATAAATGAACTACTTTAGTTTTTAACTGATGTCGCTCACTTTCATTTACCCACACATCAGGCAGACTATGAATAAATAAATAAAATAAAAAAATATTCAAAAAAGATCAACTGTTTTTCTTACCATAAAATTATGTGGTAAACTAGTACATATGAAGTTTCTATATGCAATCTCCAATTTCACTGGTTAAAAATCACCTTCACTGGAGCGAGGAAAAGACAGCCAATCTTTACACATTATACTCCAAAGTCTTTCAAGTTCTCAGCATGAAAAAGATACTAAACAGAATTTAGATTAATCCAGAAGAATACTAAACCAAACATACAGTAGCAATAGCACTACATTCTCTATTTTATGGGTAGCAGGAACCAAATAAATCTTTGAAAACACTTTGTCTTACTAGGTATAAAATTTACTGCAGGCACACTAGTTTGCTCTAAGTGCCCAAATGCTCTAACTTAGCTGAAGTTCAAGTACCTTCTGAGGAAATTCAGGCAATCAGCATAATGTATTTTGGCTACATAGCAGTTCGTACAGTGAGATGGAATAAAACCTTACACATTAACAGGAAGTACTGTATCAGTGCCACTTGCACTGAAACTGCTAGAGAAGAGCTAGAGAGAACGTATATGTTGATCGACATTTTGCTCTTTAACTATTTGAAATCAAACCTGGCTGAGTGGCTTATTGCATTACTGCATCTTCTACTGAAAGCAAATTAAGTTTTTAAGGCCCTGCTGATCTTGTCAGCTTGTTAAGAGAGAAAGTGGGCTTACAGATGAGTAATCTGTATGAGTGCCTTACTGAAAACCTACTTCCCGCCTCTTTACAACAGTTAGCACTGGCCAAGGCTACATAAAACAAAGAAGTGATCCATATTGCTTCCACTACTGGAAAAAATAAAAAATAAATATTACACTGAATATTAAAAATTATTAATTGAATATTAAAAATTCAATTTTTTGGTAAAAGAACTGAGAAGACGACAACTATCTGAGAAGAAAAAGGAGTTTCTCCAATGATACTATTTTCACTTTTCAGGTGAAGTTGGAAGAAAATCAGGAAGCAGTCTCTCTATCCCGGTACTTAACAGCTCATGAAAGATGAAAACCACCACAGATACATCTTTTTAAGTAAAGATGATATCAAATGTTTTGAAAAGAAGCATTTTGAAACAATTTAATTAGAAACTGTATGCTGAAGATGCAAAATGATAAGAACAGCATATAAAACTTCTCACAACTAACACCACTGGAAATATGAAGAAAACTTAGTAAGTACTGGCACAGGAAAACACTCAGAATAAATTCCTATGCCAAAAAATTCAAGTGTTATTTCAGTCCTTTATAGGAAATACGTTAAAGAATGTTATTTAGTTCTTCTGCAAAAATACTTAATGTACAGAAAATCTGGAGAAATTTAACAGTTTCTCCAAATGACTCACAGAAGAAAAGGTTAAAGTATTATTATTAGCTCCATCTGAAAGGCTGATTAACAGATCAGTACAATGGAAAATAATCATTATGAAAGCACTCAGGTATTTTGAAGTGTGTACATGCCCTGTGTAAGACAAATGGATGACAAGCCACAATACTTTGCCTTTTCTGTTCTTAACTGTAATAATCAGGATGAAATTAAATCTACCAAATAATTCACAGCTATATCACTCAGCACATGAAGCACACTCTCTACCTAACCCAACCAAGATGCAAGAAATATGAAAAACATTAATTCCTTTCAGGGATGTATATTAATGAATAACCTGTCTTCCCCGTTGTAGAAAATCTAACATTTGAATCTATTTTCATGAGTCAAAAAAAAACTTTTTTCATTATACTAGGAAATAAAAGTCCCAATTTATTTACTTCTCATGCTCTCCGTGTTATGTTTTTAATGCTTTTTCTTTAATCTTAAAATGTAATATATTGTATTTATCTGTAATACTTTAAGTGATAATAAGTTCAGAATACTGTTGCATATAGTATAACAAACTGTCCTAAAAGGCAGCAAAGAACTACACTTTTCTACTATGATATTTTAGTTATTCTCTCCCAGCTTTAATTGAAACATGGGGTCCACAAGTGCTGCAAAGTCCAGGAGAAGCTACAGACATTTTAAAATTGCCAAACATTGTTGTAGGTAATTTACCACTAACCCTAGTCCTCTAACATGAAAGCTACTCATGACTGATACTGCCAAGTTCACACTACTGCCCATGACTGATCTGGGATACTACAAAACTGAGTAATTTACACCCCTTCAAAGGAAAAAGTAGAAATTATTACATTGAGGCTTTTCATTACCTTCAAACTCAATCATTTAAAAGGCAGCAGTGTAAAAAGATACCTTTGTTCTATATAGTAATTGCAAAAACTCTGACTACTTCAACTGAAAGTTGAAGTTATCAAGTAAGTTCCATTACTGATTAAGTTTTATCAACTTACAGATATATTCTAACATTACTTTTTTTAAAAGAACATCTAAGCCTGTGCATCCTACCTAATTATGTAGATACTCTATTGAGCTTATGCAGACATGTAAGATTTTCATTCTTGAGTTCATAACTATACTTACCTTCAAATATATATTTTTTCTCTTAAAAACTGTAGAAAACTTGGATCAAGAAGCACTTGCAAGAACTACTCTCTTACTGACTCCTAAAACTGCTTTGCCTACTGTTCTCCTAGATCATAGTAGAAAGCAACCATTTACTCTACTTTTCCCTATATTAAAGATCATAATATTTACATAAATTAATTTCTTTGCCAAGAGAAAGATATGATCTCAGCTATTTCAATGAAGTAGTTACTACACTGCATGAACCAAGCCTACCTGAGGGCATTACTTGTGTATTGTGTTACATACTCATTTGGAAAACAACAGAACTTTGGAAAAACAAAAGAAAAAGTAATCAAATGTTAGAAGAGCATTCCAAACTGCAGTGGGAAAGCCCAGAGAGGCTTTCTAAGAGACACACTTTGAAGGAACAATTGTGGTTATTTTGCTGTTAAATTGTATCCCCTATGCAAAGATTCTTGTAGTTCTACCATTATACAGATGGGTATGTATTTTTCAGTGCCTAGAAATATTTGAGGGTCATGAGGAATAAGTGGTCTAAAGAAAAAAAGAATTGTCCCAGTGATATATTTCCTTATGAATATGGCTGGCAAAATGATTCAATAATTAGGCGGCCTCTTTATTTATATCTATAATGACAAAATGCATTAAAAATTACAGCTTAAAGTTTACCCAAACTAGTATCAGAATCTAAAATATAATCAATCAGCAGCTAAAATAAAATCAATTAAATGCAGAACAAGACTGTTTATTTTTTAAATTTCTAAATTAGTTTGTAACAAAAATTGGAGGGTTTTTTTTTTTTTTTAAATATTTGAAAAAGGCATGACAATTTAAGGACAGTTCATTTACCCCATTGTAAACTCCATTCAAATCCTATCGTATCACTAGGATTATACTCACATGTCCTCTGGCGTCCAATGAAGCAAGAGTTTTATTTTTCCAGAATCTTCTTTTCTTTTAGCTATTACCTGGTAAGAGTTGAATAATTTGTTATTAAAATTAAATTTGTAAATTTGTTGCTCAAATAAATTGTTCTTCATTTTCAACTGGGCATTCAGAAAATGCAAACTTTTAATCCTTAAAAGTTGTATTAATTCTATGTATAAGTAGAACGTGCGTGTCACTATTCAAGCCGCTCTTGTCAAGGTTTTGATGTTTTCACTTATTTTCCTTTAATATTTTCATAATATAAGAGAAATAATCATATATGTAGTCTTTCTTTTAAAAGGGTTCAAATTTTTAAGCAGCCACTCCAAAAGCTTTGAAGTGCATGCATTCTTAGATGAGTTTCACCGATATCCTTTATAAATACATTCATACTGTTTCACAAGATTCCTATAGAAAATATGAGATACTAATGCAGCTTATAGTTTAATTCCAGTATGACATAAGAATAAAATATTCTCTCACAGACACTTTGCCATCTGGAAACATTGTATGTGTAACTTCCTACATAACCTTTAAGATATCAGAAGGGAACAAAAGGGAAAGAATAAGTACTGAATGAAGTAAATGCTCCTTAGAAGAACTCATAGTATTACTGAGATTGTTTAATGCATACATAACAGGGATCTTAATACTTTATATAACCTTTCTGTTATATAAATGACAAGTACGAAGACCTGTTGGCAATCCACAGTATTTAAACAGGACATACGTTTCCCCCTGGTAAGGTTCCAGACGAGAAATTGTAAGAAAGGAGTTCTCATTTCTTACACTAGTTTACAATACACCCAAAACACTCTTACAGAGTAACTTCTTCAGGTGTAGGACCCTGCAGCTTGACTCCCACCGTTAGCCAAGATATAAAGTTAGAAATACACAAAGTATAAAAAAGTAGTATTTGTACCCAAATGAATATATATTCATTAATAATGGCATTCAAAAGAAAAAGAAATATTGCAGTATCTAGCAAAACAAAGAAAAGCCTCTTGCTTCCTCTTTAACTGACCTACCCTCAACTTTTCCTTTACTATGCATGTCACACTACTTCAGAAAACATGCATTTTGCTTCAAACACCAATTCCCCCACATTTTGCACCTCTGAGCATAATGCTTAATTAATCTTTCAAAGTTTCTACACACAGTCACTGTAGATATGATAAAATCCAAAGAATTAAATATTAAAGCATAGAAATGCAGCGGATAGCAAATCATCTTTATGAAAAAGGCTAAACAGAAATGTAGCATATGGAACTTAAAGTACTTAAGTCTATGAACTGCAACAACCAAATTCTCCACAACTGAATATCACGGTATGTTAAACTTAGTATACTGTAGTAACCTAGTAAGGTTAAAGAAGAACAAAAAAATAGTTCTAGCGCACAGTTCTTCCAAAAGAAGGAGATTCCCATTATAATTAGGTCCAATTATGTCATTCAACATATTAGCAATTAATCTGGAAATGTGGTTGGAAATGTCCATGAGAAATTCTGCTTTTGATATCACATAATTTGAATCACAGATAAATTGAAGAAATGCAGCCTGTAAGAACTGCCATAGGGTGTCACATGGGCCATAAAAATGGTGGGAGGGCTGAAGCATCTCTGCTATGAAGAGCAGCCAAGAGAGTTGGGACTGCTCAGTATAGAGAAGGCTCCAAAGGGACCTTTTTGCAGCTTTCCGATTCATAACGGTGGCCTACTGGAAAGATACAAAGATACTCTTTACCAGGGTTTGTAGCACTATGACAAAGGGTAACAGTTTTAAATAGAGTAGATTTCAGTTATAGTGGTGAAGCACTGGAACAGGTTGCGGAGGTGTTCAAGATCAGGTTGGATGATGGGTCTTTGGGCAACCTGGTCTAGTTGAAGATGTCCCTGCCCGTGGCATCATGGCTGGAACTATATGATCTCCAAATCCCCACCTCAAACCATTCTATATGTCTATCACAACAGAATATGGTAGATAAGTGTTAGAAAAAATAAATTTTTCCTGTAATCTTTGCCAATTAGACAAAACCAATTCTTACATCAAAAATATTATAAGATTCTTAATTTAGCTACTTGAAATATTGCTACCACTTTTCCTCACAGGTCTCAAGACACATGCATAACAGGATATGTCCTTTTCCTAAGTTTGGAGCAGAGATGAAAATTTTGACTTTTTTTTTTTTGAAATAAAGATTTAGAAAGTGCTCCCCCAGTCCCTTCCAACTTTAAAGTTTTAGTCTTTGCCCAGTACCCAGACTCTGCTTTGCTGTAGAATGGAGCACATGAGCCTGGAACCAAATAAAGATATGTCAGACCTCACTTTACAAGACAAATAAAGTTTGCCACCTTTTCTATTTAAAAACATACATTTTCCTGCCCAGTTAAGCTCATTCTCAAGTTATCCTCAGGTTTTAAGGAGATGCAGATGGTTCTCTCATGTAATGCAATGATGTAACAAATATCATATTAAAAAGTTTAGAGGTAGCATTTTAAAGTATTGTTTGGACATAGTAAACTAGCTATAACCCAGTGAAAGGGAAGAAAATAATCTCCAAAAGCTTTTCTTCATCCTAAAACTGAAAGAATAAGAGCTAGAAAACCAACCAGAATATACAAGATCCCAAATACATACTGCACCTAAGTTAAAGCTGGAATTACTGCTTTTACTGGGATTTACATTATAACACATGGTGATTCCAGAATCTCGAAGAGAATCTGTGTGAACCACTCAAACTCCATTCATCTACACTTCCCAACAACCAAGAAAAAAGCTCCAATTTTTAATTTCCAGAAATATGCAGTACAAAACTTGAGACTCTTCTTCATTGCAATCACGAAATTCGAAAAATAAAATAAGATCCCTGTAAACAACCCTCATTCCCCTTGTGCTCCCAATAAAACGCAAACCACAAAAAAAATACAAGTATAAAAAAGACTCAAGTTACAAAATTTTGTGCAATTCAAGTACTGCCTGAATTATACCACTGCAAGCAGCACTCTTATTCCAGAAGCCTAGTAAGATCTTCAAGCAATCATTATTGAAGTAAGAGCTTGAAACAGCTTCTGTACCCACACAAAGACACTTAATAAGAGGAGAAAGTAACTTTTAACTGTAGGGAATAAAAACTGTATAGCAAAAGAGCTAATTATATATTAAAAAGGCCATGACAGTCATAGCTAGGAATACTTTCATTCAGATACACTTGGAATCAATGCAAATTTTGCAGACTAGCCTTCATACACTGTCTTATCTTGTCCTTACTAAATACTCAAAAGCAATTCACGTTTTTGATTGGGATCAAAGATCTTCATCCCTTATAGGGTACATTTGGTTTAGTTTAATATTAAAGTAGTATGTTAGCTTTCTGTTAGGAGACAACAGAAATCTGCATGTATATATGTCTTGCTTCTTCCCAGAAGTATTTTGAAATTGTCAAGTTAAAAGACGCGTTTTAAAAAGACGAAAATTGTATCCACCAATTTCACCACAATTAGCACAACAAACATGCTACCAGTTTCTAGGCAGGCTTGAGTCAGAAATACAGTCATGATGAAGACAAAAAAGGTCAACTAAAAAAAAAATCCATCACTATAGTGAGTCAAATACAGCACTAAGTTAAAGTCTGCAAAAGTTACAAATGAAATGGAAGATATCTATCATATCCACAGTAATGTTGCTCTGAGGACTTAGTCACTTTGTAAGTAACTCAAATTCACTTACCTTTCACGCTAAAAAATATAGTTCAACAAGTAAATGTATGTACAATACAGCTTGATTTGAAAAAAAATCTTACTACATTACCTAAATTTCATACACTGTCCCTGGAACAACAATAACAAAATTTTGCATTTATTTCTGTGCAGGAAACCTGCAAAGCTGTCTCAAATCAGAAATGGAGTTCTACTGACCTCTTCTGGGAAAAAAAGCAAAATTCACTCTCCTGCATGTTTATTCACTCATTATGTTTTAGAGGCTTAACATTTCAAAACATGTGTAAATAACATCAGTGCATGTTATCATTGAACTAAAGTCTCTAAAAAAGTTAGAAGCATAAGGAATGGTTTAGTACTCAATTATTTTAGAGAACTAACCATATCAACAAAAAAGATAGAGGGTAACATGCTAGGTACGTTCTTAAACAGTTTAATACCTGTGCTCTAAGTTAAAGAGAAACTGCTTGACTTTTTCTGCTTGACAGCAAAGAATTTGACTCCAATAAAAAACTAATCAGAAAAATAAAATCATAATGAAGTCAAAGGTGAACTTCTGCAAAAGGCTTAGATGATTATTTTACAATTTTCCACGTCTATTAAGAAGATTTAAAGACTTAAATATTTAAAGAAGAGATACAGTGACTATGTAGAAATTCTTCACATTCGTATTCTTTTAAGTAGGGCAACTATTCTGCCAAACACGACACTGTGCTGACATCCTTATAACGAGTCAAAAAATAAACCTACAATTACCTCAGTTTTCAGCAGTTTTATGATCAGATTTTTCACTTTTCAAATTCATAAACTAATCTATTTTCCAGTTCAATGTTTTTACTTGCATCTGAAGTGACCATTAGCTCAGTAAAACAGTTACACCTATAAGATCACTTCTATTCTCTTAAGCAATCTCATCAGTAAAGTTGATGTCCAATGCAACTCTGCACAACTGTACATGCTAATAACGTAATGACGTGCAGTGTACAGCTGGAATCTTTGAGCAGTTCTGCCACTGAAACAACATCTCTCACAGCTGAGGTATAAGTAATATCAAGTCTTCAGACCTAATCAACCCCCTACCATCTTGAGTGGCACAAGCACAGATGAGCTGAAAAGGTTTGCACTACTTCCTCCAAGTATATTCAATGCAGTTTAAGAGCACATTCCTCCCTTTAATTCCACCTCCTTACGAGTTACTGCAACAGCGAGAGGTGAATGTCCACAATTTAAGCCTCTCTGGATGACCTTGCAGATTAAAGCAAGCTGTGAACTGGAAGACCACCTGCTTTTCTCACAGAATTTTAAATTCCATCTTGGCCAGGAAAACTAAAATAAGGTTTAAATTCAGCAGCAGCAAAATAAGGCACCTACAAATCTCCCTTTGCAGCTGGTGTGCTCAATGCAGATAAAGTTCAGGACCAATGTTTTGGGGAAAACGTCCAACAGGCTACAGAGATTCCTAACTATCATGAGTCTTGAGGAACTTAAGGAAATCCTAAGTTCTGTGCATATAAAATCGTCTTTTGTTTATGGAAAGAGAATGCTAGTTCAATAATTTAATTGTTGCTTCAAATTAAGCCAAAGCTAAAAAGAGAGCAGTCAGCACTCCTCCCATCGACTGCAGTTAATCTTGCACTACTCTGGCAATTTACAAAGTCCCTCATTTTGTGCTGTTCCTTAATTCTTTTGTTCTTAAAGAAGTGCCTCTACCTCTTATGCACTCTATCTCTCAATTCAGTAACAAAACACGAGGTATTACGCTTTTTCAAATTCTGATCCCTGTATTCAAATTCAGTACTTCTTCCTCTAGTTTCAGCTTTTCTAAATGAATATTGATGTCAATCTCATCCACAACAGGATATAGAAACAGGACTAATGGTTATTTCCCCACCTGGTACTTGCCTCCCAGTGATTCACTGACATTTCAGTGGGAAGTTTTTTAAGTTTTTTTTTTTTTAAATATTATTTTAAAAAAAGGAAAGAATGATGCATTTATTCAGTATTCCATCTTTTAAACTGAAAAAAAGAATAAATATGAATTTCACATCAACACCTTAAAATATTCAGTTACACAGTTATCCTCGAAGTCTTCCCTAGGGTAAATAAGCACTGTGAATCGTAACTAGGGAAATGCCATTGGAATTGCATTCTTATTTAGAATGTTTTCTGCAGCACATACTTCCTGCCAGATATTTTCCCAAGTGTATTAGATGGGAAATGTTGCAAGCTTTTCAATTTGAAACACAGAACAACTACTAGTACTATTTTTAAAAACCTAAGTTTACTAACAGAAATTAATAAATCAACTATTTAAAATACAATTAATAGTTGCTGATTAAAAGTCACGTTACAAACAGGAACACAGCATTATATTTTTTAGAGATAGAGGTAACAAACAATGCACAAAGTAATACTTACAGTACTGTGAAATACAACACTGTGGCCTTTTCCTAAGCTTTCTATGTGCGCTGAGAGGTTAAAGCAGATGGCTCGGTGTCTTATAGCATCCAGTGTTTGTGCATCAAAGAAGTCATGAGGTCTTGCTAGAAATAAAAGAGATCCTTAGGGTTGAATCAGCTGAAAGCATTCTAACACATTCAAGCATGTAAATAAATCTGAAGCATCATTAGTAAACCATTTATCTTTATGAAACTAGGGCTGCCTTGTCAGAGGTGTAAACAATAATTTAACTGAGAGGATGGCCTGAGTCCAAACGTGGACTGGTGATCCATTTAAATTCGGCCACAATATACTCCTTCCAGATGAAGCACCTACTTTAACAAACTGAATTACACCTGCTCAATTTTTAACCTTGAAGTGATTTTTTTCCGCCCCCGTCTTCTACAATTAAAAATTCATTGTTTTCACTAAGTACATCTAGGAAAATCTATTGCTACCATATCTTAAAAAAAATAATAATAACAACAAAAAGTTGGCCTGGTGCATAAGAACTAAAACAAGAACTTTTATTAATAGATTTGAGTTCCACTTTAATGCAAAAACAGCCCAGTAAAGTTCCCACAAACTTTACAACCTAACTGGCCAAGGCACACTTAGAGCACAGTCAACAATTCCAGTATTACTGCTATGACTTTTTAAAAATAGTATTAAAATATTTTAAAACATGATAGTGCATGCAGTCAACATGTTAAAAGACATACCTTATTTCTGAACTTTATTATAAACCATCTACCTGATCTAATTTCTAATTACTAAAAAAAAAGTAAGTTCTTTCCAGCTGAATACTGACACTCTGCAAGGAGAACAAGCACTGCCTGTAGAGGAACACTGCAAAAAATTAAGTAGGAATTTGCAGTCTATAAACAGTGTGCACTATTTTCTATTCTGAAAAGGACTTTTATGCATAAGTCTTTCCTGAATAGTAAAATACTGAAATCCAATTTGGAGTGTAAAGAAGGTTCATTAACTCTACACTAAAAACTATGCTAACTGAAAATAACTGCTACTAAGTACATTTTTGTTGTATACTCTTCAAAATATCTCATTCTAAGATTTTTAAATATATTCTGTATTGTACAGTAGCAAAATTACATGAGTAGTGTATTAGTGAAAGCATTAAGAGTTTTTAAGCCTCATGTGAGAACAGTAATTCAGTACATAACACTGAAAATAAAACTAAGAATAGTAGTTAAACTACATTATCAACTATATCATCCTATATTCTGCGAAAACAGTTATTTGCAGTTCTTCTGCCCTGAATTAAAACAACTTGTATGTTTCTTTTCCTCGTGATTATCTATCCACTATTCCTAAACAAACTACAAATTCCACTTTAGACTAGCATTTTCTACACTCTGGGGACAAATTGTTGTTAAGTATGGATCTGTACATTATGTTCTGTCCTTATTCTATCTCAGTTGGATACTGCCAATTAGGCAATCATCCCACTGAAATGTTTTCTTGTAAGTGGTAATTTCTCATACTGCACAAGGTCACTGATGCAAACATTTCTTATACTGAAACCATTAATCTATCAAGTAAAAAGGAGTACAGGTCACATTTTTGTGCATGGACTACCACTTTTCTTTCTTCATACAAATTAAAACAAGTTTTCAGGGAAAACACAAGACTGGATGTAATAACAGTCTAAAGATTCACATTTCATTATTACTATGAAGATCTAAGCAGTAAAAAGGTATGATATATGAAACTTCCAGTGCCAAGCATTTTATAACAGGTATCCCTCCAACCTTTTCTTCTATCCCTGGAAGAAAAAAACCTATCTTCCTTTGATCTGAAATTCTGAAGTTCTCTACAGAAAAAAGTTCAAATGCTGATTTAGGCAGTTTGTTGCATCAAATGTCAGAAATTTTTGTGGAGCATTGCTCAGATTTATAAAACAAATGCTTGTGAATTTATAGCAAAGATCTTATAAGAAGTTATATGATGTAACATACTTTGTATAACGTATAGGTTCATAGAATCCTCTACGTTGGAGAAGACCATCAAGGTCAAGTCCAATCACAAACCTGACCTACGAAGTACCATCATTAAACCATATCCCAGGCATGTCCAACCCACAGCCCACATGCAGACCAGCGAAGCTAGAAATATGGCCCACCCCGAGAGATGGGTGTGCACCTGGGGTGGGGCTGGGCCAGGTCGCTTTGTTGGGAAGAGCTGTTGCCTAGGCACCAAGTGTCAAACACTTCACTAAAATCCAGGTAAACAGTATCCACAGCCTTTACCTCAGGTACTTGGTGGGTCATCTTGTTGTAAAAGGAGACCAGGCTAGTTAGGCAGTACCTGCCCCTCATGAACACATGCTAGCTGCTTCTGATCACTTGACTATCCTATACGTGCCATGTGACCATACTTACGATAACCTGCTCCATAACTTTCCCTAGCACTGAGGGCAGACTGACAGGACTGTAATTCCCCAGATCCTCCTTCCCACCCTTCTTGCAGACTGGGAGTCACATTCACTAAACTCCAGACAACTGGAACCTCAGCAGTTTGCCATGACTGCTGGTAAATTATTGAAAATGGCAGGGCGAGCACTTTGGCCAGGTCCATCAGAATACTTGAATGAATTCTGTCCAGCCTCGTTGTCTTAGGAACATTGAAAACACATAGGAGGGCACATACAGTTTGTCACAGGATTATAGGAACTTCACCAGTCTTCTAACTGAAGGGGTTGGGTAACCTCAGAACAACTGACCTTACTAACAGAGACTGAAGCAAAAAAAGGCATTAAGTAATTGCGCCTTATCCTCATCTTTCAACACAACACTTCCTCTCAAATCCAATAAAGGCTGGAGATTCACTTTAATCTTCTTTTTACTGTTGATGTATTTATAAAAGCATTTTTATCATCTTTTACTCCAGTAATCAAATTGAGTTCCACGTGGGCTTTGGCCATTCTAATTTTCTTCCTGCACAGCTTAAAAACATCTATAGTCCTCCTGAGATGCCTGCATCTTCTTCCAGAGCTCATTTTTTTCCTTTCGGAGTTGCAGAAGCAGCTCTCTGCTCAGCCAGACATCTCCCCTCCTTGCTTGACTTTCAGCACATTGGGACAGCCTGTTCCTGTACCTCTCAGTTGTCATTCTACTCTGTCCTCTGAAAATCCAAGGTATCAATACTGTTAATCACCTTTCTGACTTCACTAAGGATCAAAATCTAGTATTTCATCATTGTTGTGCCCAAGGTAGCCTCCAACCATCACATCACCCACAAGTCTTTCCCTGTTTGCACACAGGTTAAGTGAGGTATTTTCCCCAGTGGGCTTCCTAACCACCTGTGTCAGGACGTCATCCACACACTCCACAAATATCAACTGGATTTTTAGTAGACATCTGTGAAGTTAAAGTGCCCCATGAAAACAATTCTAGTGAGCATGAGATTTCCCCTACTTGCCCATAGAATATTTCCTGCCTCCATACTGGTTGGGTGGTCTATAACAGACCCTCACCGTATTATTAACGTTATTGGCCTTGGCCTTACCCCTGAAACACTCAGCCTTTTCAGCACCATTGCCCAGCTCTATGCAGTCCCTAATATATAGGGCTACTCCACTCCATCTCCTTCCCTGTGGTCTCTCTCTTCAAGAGCACCAAACCCCCCAGGCACATGAATTATCACTGGCCTCAATAAAACATGGTGAAGGGATATCATAGCCCTGAGACTTAACTAAAACTTTCAGTTCCTCTTTATTTTTCAAGCTCTGCGTATTTGCATAGAGACACTTAAGCCCCTAATGAAACTGTATTGTTGGACAAAATGGCTGGAATTCCTTTGTGCTGCTTTTCAGGTACTTTTCAGCTAAGCTCTGAACTCTTCCGTGTCCCTGGCATGAAACTACTAAGTTGGGTGTACTGAGGTTCCCCCGCCCCAACAACTTTAATGCTCTCTTCATCAGCTTGGCATGCCTGTAACCAAAGATGCTCTTCCCCTTCTCTGAGGGATGGACCTCACCAGCTCTGAACAGACTACGTTTCTCAGAGTCCCAAGATCTAAAAAAGCCAAATCTGTGGCTGAAACACAATTTCCATGGCCATAAACTGATAGATTCAACCAGACTCAACTAGTCATGTCAAAGCCTTTTCCTCTGACCAGCAGAATCAAAGAGAAGACCATCTGCCTAGAGCCTCCTACAGCTGCTCCAATGGCCACTTCAAGGTATGCCCTGAACCGCTCCCGAGTGTTTCTGGCGCCCACACGAAATAATAGCTGTGGAGAATAGTGGGCTGTAGAAGACTCATTAATTTCTTGGCAACAGCCTCTTGAGAGTAGGCCAGGTCAGCAAACGGGCACCTCCACTCCACACAGGAAGGAGTCCCCTCCTGCTGTCACCCATTACTGTTTCTTGGTTGGACTTATCATTACATGGGGAACAGATCAAGTTGGTTCATTTAACACCTGCATCTGCCCTTACATGACAGGTCCTTCCTCTGAAGTCTAGCAGCTCTTCAAGGCCACTTCATGAAATGGGGCAAGTCCCTTCCTCCACCTCACCATACCAAGCTTCCATTCCTCTGTTTTCAGTATCATCTCCCTTGAGGGGAGAATTCTGGCCATGGGATCACTGCAGACCACACATGGAACCACCAATCTCACTCCTGCACAGCTTTCCAGATATGGCGCAGCCTTCTCATCATCTACTGCAGGAGATGCTCTACCTGGGCACATCTTTTGAAAGCAGGTTTACTGCCTATCCCTACCCCAAGAGAAAGGTCCAGGGCAGCCACAGAACAGAAAGTCAACGAGCGACAACAGAAAATCAATCGCAAAATTTTGCTTTTGGTTTCATATAGCAGTATTTTTTCTGGATTTACCCCGGATAACATTCAACAGATGCAGAGTAAAGGGAACAATTTGTAAAATGCATATGAACAGTTTTATTAATTCTTTATTGAGTGTTAATCCCATATCTTCAGCTCATCTTGAATCTATTAAATACTGAAATAATTTTTGGAGCAAGATGTCTCCCTTCTTACTTAGTAAGTTCCACATACACCTCACCTACTTAAGTAAATGAAAATCTTCTGATCAGGAGCCTACTAAATGAAATGCTAAGTCTTGGGTAACTAATACATTCCCAATGTAAATTTCACAAACAGTAGGTTTCCACATCTCATGCATCTTTCCAGTAAACTCAGCTGTCCTGGTTGTTAATGTCATCTTTTCTACTGGAAAAGTAAGTGAATGCTAAATATAATCTTAGGTTCTTCAAAATTCACTGAAGTAGCTTCAGAACAGCAATACTATATTTCAGAGAGACATAAAGCCAAATATATTTAACATGTCTCTAAATGAGGGACTTCCTGCAGCAATGAATATGTTTAAGGTTATCTAGAAGAGAAAGAAACCTACCGTGATCCTGATTTATTCTGCAACATCAAAATTTGTATGATAAAAATCAGCCATCCTTTAACCACTAATGTAAACAGCCATAAAGGTGTGCATAGCAAAACATGCTTTTATCATAAAGGCACAAATTTCTAAACTTAAAAGCCCACGTTGCTTACTGACAAGAAGAATATCAAGATGTTAAGGAGGAAAGAAAAAGAATATATAGTAACAGTCTGAATTCTCTTTTAAGCTACAAGATCATGTACTTGTCAGATATAAAGCCACAGTTAAATTCTTCAATATTTTTATTATCATTAATGTCTCTCAGAAGGGTGACAAACTTCAGATATAAAACAAGTCTATACAGAAGAAGCAACTTAATTGTTTTGCTGTATTTGAACCTTTAATTTAAGCGTATAATAAGCGTACGTAATAAGCGTACTTCAGTTTTAGCATGTATTGACAATCAATTGTCAATAAATATTTATTAATCCATTTACACATTGCAAACACTTCAGGGTCTAATCAAACCACTGAGAGATACTGGCATACAGTATTTTTTCAGGAGAAAATTTGTTACCTGACATAAAATTAACTTTTCCAACAAATGACTATTTGTGAATTTAAACACTGTACACTTGTGAAAAGCACCTTGCATTATATCTATTTGTCATAAATTATAATCCCATTTGCAGAGAAAACGGTACAGAACTAAAGCATCTCTCCTTTTTAAAATATCTAAAAAAAATTTACATTTCTAGCTTACTCTAGACTGGAAATATTTTATGCTGCTATTTTGTCACTTTGACTTTTCAGATAAGTTTCCTTGTCTACTAGAAGAAGAGAGGGCAAAATCTACACACTTGCACACTTCATTATTTATGTAACTAGAATTAAAGATATACTAAAAAAACCTGTAAGATGAGCAAAATTACGTCAGCTCTATGTTAAGTTCACCAACTCAATGATAACCCACACAAAGTTTTAAAGAAAAGCTACCAATATTTAACGATTTCAGAAAATGTCATCGACTTTGGATACATTTCTGGGTCACATACTCCCCAGATAGATACATTAAATAGTTATTTCCACATTCGGTTAGAGATGACTTTTGCCTTAAGGCAAAACTATACAGCCACCATAGTGTTTGTCTCAAGAGGCAACAAGAAAAAAAATTACTCAAGCAGCTGACATTTTCTTTCTGTGCAACACTAGATCAAGAGAACAGACCATTGAAGTTCTACAGTTTAGTAAATATTACCAGAATGTTAAAAACCAATTATATTTCTTTTTGCCACAGAATCATTGAAGAACTTGCTATTTACTTCCCCCACTACTCCATGAAGATGACTTTATGCATATCTGCAGAGCAAATTCTGCAATATATTCTCTTATAATGACTGGGACATCTTCGAAGTTTTAACTACAATTTGAAATTTTAAGTCAATAATGTTCAGAAATTACAAATAAAATGCCAATCTGCATTCTACATCTACATATAGAGGAAGAAACTGAATAAAGATGTACTAAATCAGTCACCTAAAAAAAAACAATATGGATAATTATGCAAACTCAAATACAACTTGCAAATCTCTGAAAGTGAAGTAACTTGAAATAAGATGTCTCAGACATCTGTATTTTGGTTGAGTAACAGTGAACAAAACAAAACAGTCTTCTACAAACCTGCAAGTACTTCAAATAAGCCTTTTTTTTTTTTTTACACTTAAGATGAACTAAAAGTATACTGCAAAGCAACACCGCTTGATCACTGATCAAGTTGATCAGTCTTCCGTTTTTGAACCTTCTAATTTATGTGAATTGTTAAAGTGAAAATTTCGCAAGTCAGAGTCTGAGAAAGACAGAAATAGCATTCTAACTTCTTTGAACTTTTAATCAGTTTCAAAATAAGAGGAAATCTTGAGATTTATATTTAAGATGCACTTAATGATATAATTTGCTTATACATACTTTGGGAATACCGAAGTCTCCCAAGTCTTATCATTGCTAGAGGAAACAATTCTTACCTTAAACGACAAATCACGCTTCAAATAACATTGGTTCATGTAAAATTAACAAACCTCAACTGCATAAAGAATATAGCAAGTCAACTCTCCCCAAAATTAAGTTTTGGCCATGCTCATTATGTCATTAAGCTAATGAAGCATGCTGTTGTGGATATAAAAATGTCTAGAAATACTTACGTAATGATCGTCGTCTCTTATTCTTTAACTTTCTCCTTTTATTCATTCCAGCTTTAGATGGAGATTCTTCTTTGGCCTTTGGCTGACTGGCAACTTTTGAAGAGTTTTGCTGGCTGAAGTGTGTGGGCACATGACGGGCAAGTCCTCCCTGAGATGCAAAGCTGGCATTGCAGCCACCAACTACACACTAATGAGAAAAGAAAATGAAACAACTGCATCAGAGCACTACACGGCAGTCATTCACAGAGGTTTCACAGATCTTTCAATTTGCTTTTTTTGGCTCAACCACCAACATATTAAAAGAAAGATCAACTCTTAATGACCATGCAATTCTAAAAATAGAAACAAAAGCATCTGAAATAAATTCCCGTTTGAACTTTGCAACTTATAACAGTTATTTCATGGTGTAATTCCTTTTCTAAATGCCTTACATTCTACAGTATTGTATAGCAGAAAACGTATCTTGAACAATGCACTGAATAATTCTTTTCATAGAAAAAACACAACAGAAGAACTTTTCTCCTACAGACCAGCATTATATCCCCTTGCCTTTTGAAACACAGCACTGTTATTCTGTATTTCCCCACAGTTCTACAGTCTTCTGTATTCAATACACTAGCATTCTATAACCTCCCTCTGTTGACAAAGTAAATTTGTCAAATAAAAAAATACATCCCCATCCACATGAAATTTGACATAGCTTAACACTTTTTATAAATGGAATACAAGGACAGTGATTGTATTTCACTTGCCTAAAACTAACTTCAGTAACTTGAAAAATTTATTAACACTATACACATTTCTTCTGGGATGGTATAATTATTTCAGAAGTATTTAATGAAGAGATGCCGTTTTCCCTGAAATGGAAAAATAAGACAAGCTCCAACAGTGACTAAGTAGAAGTACAGAAATCACAAGATACATACGACTAAGCTAGTAATGCCCACAATAACTACTAGTACTTTTGTATTTGGTTTACATTCACAATTCAATATTCATTTTGTATTGAAATAAATCGTATAGTTGGAGTGGTAGTCACAAACCTTTTATCTTCTGCTCTGAGCTTACAAGGGTAAAAGAAAATCTAAGTATTCCATCATGGGCTGCACAGAACTGTGTATCATCTCCTCCCTTCACAGCAAACTGGTGTGGCAGCTGCAACAGCAGTTCAGCAACAAGTAACGCTGCAACTACATACATAATACTAACTTTTCTCTGAGGACTAAAGAAGAATTTGCAAGCTCAAAGTAATCTGTCCCAAGCCTGCACATTTGATTGAAAGACAAGATGACAGCAGCAGAATACCACTCAGCATGTTTTGTTCCTAACACCCAGCTGTGCTGTTTTTCAACTGTGGCTGTTAAAAAAAAACTGAAGTATCTACCTCTGCCTCAGACCTAGCGAACTGTTTTCCTTGATTATTATAAAACAGGAATATAGTGTTCATAAAGGGAAATGTGTTATCCCCACTGACTTCATACTTGCTATAGGACTACAAGATTACATGATAATAAAAGACAAGAACAGGAGGATATTTTTAGTATTTTTATTTACATGGTTTTTAGAAAATTTCCTTTGAGCTTCTTAAGTATTGAGCTAACTAAAACCATGTAATTCCCTGACAAAAAGTTTTAAGATACGTATGTGATTCTCCCCATCTCCTCCACTGATACGCATCTCAAGAAGCATGTTGATCTCTAACAAAAACTTACTGCCTTGCCCTGTAATTACCCAAGCTCAAACAACAGCAGTACTGTACACTTACACTGTAATGACTTAATAAGAAATCGTAGCACATCTATATTCAGAACAAAGTATTCTTATCTCGTTCACACTATGGGAACTTCAATGTAATATTATTACAGCAAACTAATACTGAAGATGAAAAGTTACACTTCATCTCAAATACAAGGAACAAACTCACAATTCATAGATATAGATAAAATATGTGCATCAGTTTGACTGATTTTTTTTTAGTCTCCTGTTCTGAAGTCCTTGAAGCATCTGCTCTCTGGCTGACAAAAGCAGTTTTCATGAAACGACACTAAGCAACTAAATCTAAACTTAGGTTTAACTTTCATTAAGGTGCTACTGACAAGCTTCTAGCTCTTCCTGATCCTACAAGTGCTGACAAAAAGAAAATGAGCACAAACTAAAGCTATACCCTTAAGTTCAACCACACAGTGGGAAATTAAAAGTTCAATCTTTCCAAGGCCTACTAGAGGTCAAAAATAACTTCATGTCTTGGTACACTGCATTTATTATTACATACTAAATTTATTAAAGTGCAGTATCTAAAAGCAACACTTTCTGAATATATAAATATTGTGATGGCAAGATTCTAAAACATTCTAAACTACAAGTTTGTAAGACTTTGTGCTATTATTGCTAGAAAAAAAGCAGTCTTATGACTGACTACGGTTTGACTCACAATGTCACAACTTAAGTTTTATCTGTGCAGAAAAAACACAAATATAGATAATCAACATAGATTCACTACAGAAACTACTTCTTTTGTTCCACCCAAGTTTAACGTTTGGTCTTCTAAAAATAAAGTCCTCAATATATGCAACTTGCAACTGGTAATTATCTTTTTCCAGAAAGACTACTTACAGTCTGCAGCCTCGGCATGAAATACTTGCAAAGATCATCACATTCACATACTGTAGAGTTTGACACTACCTGATCGTATAATCAAGTAATCAACAGCTGATATACCAAAGATGACAACAAATGTCTTTGTAGTGGACAGAAGACAGTAGAAGAGGAGAAAAAGTATCTTACCTGTTTTTTTTTTTCTTTTTTTTCTCTAAAATAATATATCCAGCAATCCGTTACTAATGGATAAAGTCTCTTCTCTCCAAAGATAAAGGAGCAGTTCAGGCTGTCACTTCAGGATCTCTGGACGGTAAGTCACACCAAATCAGCTTCCCACCAGATAATTATACAGATCTAGAGGGCTTCTAATAAATCAAACTCAACTACTAAGCACAACTTTAAACCAGTCTCTTAATTTTTCCCCAAAAACTTTTATCTCAAAATTTTGCATTGAATTTGCAACATGATAGGTAGGGTCCGGATTGGTGGATATGTTACTTCAAGAGAAAATAAGTCAACACGTAAGAAGTTTAATTTCTCCAGTGTACCCATACCCACCATCATTAATGGGCAACAGTGACCACTGACTTTAAACAAGATATTCAAGTATCTAGCAATACAGATTTTTTTTTCCCTATCAAGTTCAAAATAATCAAATGCTCTTTTTTAGAATATTCAATGTGATTTTTTTTCCAATAAATGCAATATTAATATTTTAGACATCTGGACAAACCCTACTACTTCATCATTTGAGCATTAAAGCAGAAAATGTAAAGGCATTCTATCTGCGGCTGCAATGTTCTAATGAATAGAGGATATTCTGCCAAAAGAATAGTCAACATTAATTCCAAATGACAACTGAATTTGCTTGGTTTTGCTTTCCAGATTTCAACAATATGTTACTCTATTAAGAATCACATTAAGTGGACTTACTCCGTAATGAGTTCTGAAAGTTAGTTGGTAGAATGAGCACCAAGTTCCATTTTTATTGTTACTTTTTTCCTTTTTTTTTTTAAAGCAAAAAACAGAACCCTGCAATAAATTTCAGTAATGACATTTGATGTTGCTGCTGGAAGCATTCACCCTGTGAGCAAACTTTGCGTGACTGATCTTAAACATTAAAGAGCACACCCACTAGAATCAGTATGTGAAAGCAGTTGGTATCATACCCACACAATGTCTTGTATTGGAGGATTGCTATGAGCAATTATTTTGCTTAAAATCTCCCACACATTTGAGCTCACTTTCCCATTTGTTCTTCCATTGTGCCTAACACTTTTTATTTGTTAATCTACACTGCATGCTAAGAGTTCTTTTGGTATATCTACAAGTAACTTTCAATCCCTTCTACAGCAGCACTAGTGGTTCAAAAGTTTAAGTACCAACGCACTGCCACAGCACAATAACTATTCAACTACTTATTTAAAACAGCCAAGTTTAAGACAATGCCTTCTTGGCTTGCCAAAGAGTTACCAGCATCAGTTTTCTAGCTCAGACTGTTCCTTAAGTTCCATCTCTCTGTATGTTCTGAAAGCCAAAAAGTTTAAGTTGTTGAACTTATGACAGGACCTCTACTACACAATGATACTCCCAATGTTCCACCCATTTTTAAAAAGCTGCAAAAATTATACAAGTATAGAGCTAAAGAATGTTTATCTTTCAACTCTAGACATAAAATAATATGCAAATGTGAACATACTAAATGTCTTCAGAGAAATAATTACGTGCTCTGAGAACACTTTTTTTAAATGAATGCCTACAACAAAAAGATTGAAGGAACTGCTTATAGAAGTCTGGTTCTAGCTAAGAGAAAACTTCTAGCAACACAAAACTTATAATGTTCAGGTATTAAGAAGAGTAGCGTAACTTCAGAATGCCTAACAGCAGACCATAGGCAGCCAGTTAAGTTCTCAGACCAGAAATATGTTCTAGAAGACCAGTTTCTTTGCTCCTCTTGACAAGAGTAACAAATTTGGGAAACAACGCTTACCAAAAATATGATTAGAGAAGTATACTGCTTTGCAGAAATAATATTTGATTACAGATTAAGAACTAGCTGTAATGGTAAATGCCTCATTTAATTGACACACTTTTGCTTTGGAGGGATTCATGGCTACCCTAGGAAATAATATTTTCTAAACAACAAATTAGTGATGACTGCTTCAAAAATAAATACACAAATCCATCCAGTATTAAAAACCTTGAAGAGGGGAGGAAATAAAATAGAAAAAAATGAAAAAATTCTACAACTAAAAAGGAACCGAGGTCCAGAGTTCTATCCCAAAGACCTAGAGTATTATTTTTGCCTTAGTTTAGCAGATGAGTAAGATGTAAAGTATCTCCTACTTACTAAATGTACATACACTACTAGGAAGTTGCCCCGTATAAAAAAAATGGAGCTAATATAATCTCAAAAATAGGTATTCATAAGCAAATGTACTTTTTCCATGACATCGCTACTGCAATATTCAGGGGGTCTCGCTAAACCACACAAACAGAAACCACAGGAGAAACTTACAAAAATATGAAACAATTGCCTTTGTAATTTAGAAAGGGTTCTTTTCAGTGACAAATGAACCACACAGTTATATAGTTCATATGTGTACGTGGACAGGGCAGGTAAACCCACAAAGACCTTTTAAGATGAAAGCACAGCAGCTCATTTACAGGAGGACACAGCTTTTAAATCAAAGGACAGTGTTACAGGCACCACAAAAATAGGGAATTAAACCCACAATGGGAAACAACATAAAATGAATTCATTCACAGGCAAAAGATAGACAGAACAGGGATGAATCCTTCAACTGAATAGGTCTGCAAAAGGCAGCTTTATATGTGAGTCAATTCCCAACTGCTTTCCATTTTAATAGAATATTTTTGTCCCTTCTTTTGACTAGAAATTTAGGAACATACCAACCTGCCATATATTTATTAACCTCTTCATTAAACAATTATAGTTTTCTCATACCTTTAGAAAAGTAAGTTTTCTCTGCATTTTATCATCACCTCCTTAGCTAACAGCCTTTGCCTTTCATAAAACCACCCTGAACAATTCATTCAAACAACAGCGCCAAGCTCTGTCATTTCCACTGCCTGCTAAGTAAATAAATGCCAGAATTTGTGAGGAATTTATTAAGAAAAACAGCGAACGATGTGGCATTTTTTAGTGAGTCCTCTAAATTGATTCCTTCCTTTAAACTAGAACTCTAGTGTAATCTTACAAAGTAACAGTTTTTTTCTTTTTTTAATTTAGGGGTTTTTTAATTTAGGTAATTAAGAACAACGTCTTTAATTCAACTCTAACTTGAAAAACTATGGCTTCTGCTACAAATCTGAGCAATTACGATTTGTAAGAACAGCTAAATGCAAAAACATTTTCAACTGCTGTAAAACAAAGCAACAGCTGATCCTGAATGTTTTAAGTGATTTTCTATCAGACAGATTTCAAAAGCTTGAAAAAGTAAAGGAACAAGTGAAAAAAGGAGTCTAGTTAACTAACAGGTTACCACGATCACGTCACATGGGCTCTGAAGACTATATTCAGCATAAATGAAGGGGGAACAAAAAAATTTTTTTTTTTACAAAAATTCAGACCACTATTATCCTCTACCCAGAGCTCCCAGGAACAGATTTGGAAATACAAAGATAAAATGCAAACAGGAACACTGAAGACAACTGTAGGAAAAAAAGGGAAGTGACGCCCTTTGAGCCACAATGAACTATTGCAATCCTAGCCTATGCCTTATTCTTTCCCTGAGTGTGACCAGGGGAAACTAGCTGGTGAAATAATCCACGCTTAACACAAGATGCTTATTATCAGAACTAACAGTTTGGAACTGTAGGGCTTTAGCTGTAAAGAACCTAGCCAAAAACAAACAAACCAAACCGTGGGATATTAATTTTACTCACACGGCTAACTCACTCCCCAAGACTCAAGAAGTACTCTTCCTTTTTTCTGAGGTATACTCTCCTCTTATAAACTCAATATCTCTAAATTGAGTTTCTTTGATCTTTAACAAGCAAGTCTTCAAACTAACCTACCGGAAGACTTGTCTGTAAGACAGAAACCTGCCATTGCACTTTAAAGCTCATCCTCAGTTCTAAAATGAGAAGAAAGAAGGTACAAGTTTCCCCCAATTACTCATTTTCAAGTTTGATTCAAGGATTTGCAGTTACAATTAGATCAGTTACTGGAACAATCATATTTGAAAGCTTCTTTCAGAGATCTATGATCCTTACGCTATGCTTCCAAGACCACGCTAACTTAATTCCTTTGAACAAAGGATACAATAAACTCAAGAACAAATTTCCTCCCTGCTATTCACTCTGTAACAAACTTTCAGACTAAACTAAGCAGTTTGGAAGGAAATATATATATATATAATTTAAAAAAAAAGAACTTTCACCTGCACTGAACTATTTTTACTCCCTGGGTTTCGAGTATAGTTTTTTGTCATAGCTACTATTATAAGCTGTGCAGAAGCAGTAACTTCTGAAAGAGGTCACTGTAACAGAAAAGTACTTTTTAGTAATAAAAATACCCTAAAATAAAAAAAAAAGTAGATGATGTTGTGTGAGAAGACAGAAAACAGAAGTGTAGAAGCAGTGACTGAAACTTGATGGGTTGGGACAGGGAAGGAAGGTATAAAATGCTACCTAGATTTAATAAAAACACCCTCATTCATTTTTCAAATCCTAGATGGAAGAACTTCAATCTGAAGTAGTGTGGGTGGGACTTACCATCAAGTGATCCAGGACTGACAGCTATGAACTGCCCCAACTGTATCCATAAGAGGATGAAGCAACTCATTAATAACGGATTGGTGGATATGGGAATGATAAACATTACTATACCTAGAATTGCAGGTACAGATTAGGGGGAGAAAGAAAGAGAAAGTTAGAAAATACTATGCAGGAAATACAGTCAGCTCAACGGTCCTGCATTCCTGACTTCCTTATTATTCTCAGAGAAGTTAACCACACACAGACGCTGACTGTTTCAACTCAATACTGTTAACAAAAACAGCTTGCTCAAGCACAGAACGTGCACCGTCAGGCAAAGTGTGAAGCATGAGGCAAAGCATCTCACTGTTATACCGTAAACAGCTCAACTTGGAAAAGCACGCGAAACTGAACGTAAGCATTATTTCACTTTAGATCACCCTACAGTTTATAGGTTAAAAAGAACAGGGACAGAAAAGCAAAAACAATATCTTCAATTGAGCTTCATAACAGAACAGGATCTTTGGGCACTAACATGGCAAAAGTGCAAGTTCACCTCAGTTGGTAAGTTTTAACAAATCCTCCTGCGATGGCATTTTTCAATTAATACATTATATAAGGAAAAATGAATATAATGCTCTTAAAATCAAGGATAGTATACCTTGCTATGAAACTTACCTTGAAAGGTTTGTCCCCACTATGCGTCAGCATATGCCTCTGCAACCAACTTTGACTTGTTGAAGGTGTATTATATACTTTGCAACCTTTCCACAAGCAAACAAACACCTGACAAAGTAAAAATGTGGTAAGTTTACACAAGCCAAAGAAAACTGTACAAAAAAAAAAAAAAAGACTTAGCAAAGAAGCCTGCTTCCACAATACACATTCAAGAAATTTGAGTTAACCATTTATTCTGCAACATATTTCTCATCTCACCAAGGCAAAAACAACTGAAACCACACGTAGCCAAAAATAAAACATAAAAAGCCAGGCAATCCTGCAGATAAACACAATCAAGAGCCACAGCTTGTGTTTGCACTGTGTATCAGTATTACCCAAGCACTGAGGTACAGAACTTCTACATGATGAAATTTACACAGCAAAGATAGAAAGGATAAAATGATTTAGTTTCATAAGCAAGAAATAACCTCATTCTTTAAGAAGGCAAAGTTCAAGTCTTAATTAAAACCCAGTTGTTTAAACATCAGTTTTATATTATAGAATAATGGATACCCCTAGTTAAGGTCTTAAGCTCACTTCCTGATGAATAAAGTTAAAATCTTCCATAGGATTCCAAAATCTACGGGTGTTTAGCTATTTCGGTGTACAGATTAGTCACACGCACAATAGTGCATTAAAGGGAGTAGAACTTACTCATGCTGCTTTTCTCTCTCCTCTCATTGTGTCTATCTATAACCTAGAGAATAAAAAAGCTCAATGAACTTGGCTTTCATCAGAAATTCCTCAACAAGTCTGTGTGTGAAGGGAGGTACAGCCCTAATTTTTAGCAGCAGAATACAGTCCCCAGGAATAGCATTGTCCAAAATACTTTCAGAATACCTTTCAGAACTGCAAGCAACTAATTGGATTTGAGTTTCTTGTTCTCTTTCAGAGATTAAAAAACTGAACCTTCAAAAGACTGTACTTTCAAAACAAAAGAATAGCCAGGGAAGTGCTATGTGCTTGCTATATAACATACAGATACCCCAGCTTACTAATGCAAAGCTGGAAAATCTTGTACGCCTATGTGACTGATCAAGGTCTACTGACCCATGAGGCCCAACTTTCTGATGCTTTGGTGTCTGCTGCTTCTCAGTTTTAAGGTCTCCCTGCAGCCACTGAACTGGAATTTTCAGATCTCTGGTACTGAAATCGTTCCTTAATTGTCCCAATATTTCCATCAACTGCAGAACACAGCAAGGAATGACTATGAAACAACAGGCTGCTGAAATGCAGTCTCCTCAGAAAACACGCACTTGGTTTTACAACAACTCACAAGAAACCCCGGCAAGGCTTTTTGGGAAAATGTGTCTGAAGGCTGAATCCAAAATATCTCGAACAAAACGTTTTAGGGATGTAAAACTATTCCATTAGTGTATCCTGGACATTCATGATTCTACATGGAGTCGAATCGTTATCTTAGTATTAGCTTGGAAAAAATATATGTTATAACCATAAAAGCAATGTGATAAGCACGCTTATAAGTTCCCAGTAAGCATTTACTACTACTTTCCTTCAAGTTTATAGTCACTGAGTTGAATAAGTTTTGAAATCCAATGAAAACCCCCCCGGAACACGCACCACTTAACCTCCTCACCAGCAGATGGCGAACCAATCCTTGGAAGAAAACAGCCAGCATCATTCCCCTGCCAGAACAACCAGTGGAGAAACTTTATAACAAATAAACCAACTCCACCAGGGGGAATAAAAGAAGTGTGAACTGAACGCAATAATCAGGTGCGTAGCGTTCCCAACAGCTGTCTCTTTCAGAAAGATGAATACAGTGACATTTCCTAAGTAAAAATATCCATAAATCACACCACACTAAACATAAACACACAAATACAGTATGAAAAAGCTGAAAATGTTTCAATCACTTTTTAAGAAATGAAAAGGGGTCATGGGTGGGACAAAGGTCACCAAAGACGCATTTATATGAAAGTCCACAGGATACTGATGCATCTCATCCACTTAATCATTTCATCCAGGATACACGTAACGCTTTTATAAAACTATAAACAGTTACAGAAATCTATCTCATGGGTGACTAAGAAGTTGGCACATTGGTCGGATGATTCTGTCTGGAGTTTGGACTGAAAAAAAAGTCACTAAATATCAAGCTGGAAGTTCAGTCAATAACAAATAACATCAGCTAAATGCAGTCAATGAGTCACAGCCACCACTGTGACACAACTGAAGTACAGAGTTAATATTACACTA
The DNA here is from genome assembly GCF_002078875.1 of Numida meleagris. Taxonomy (NCBI): domain Eukaryota; kingdom Metazoa; phylum Chordata; class Aves; order Galliformes; family Numididae; genus Numida; species Numida meleagris. The sequence goes on along the minus strand of NC_034409.1, from coordinate 65,415,357 downwards.
CTTGGAGATTGTTTCAAACATTAAAATTGAGAAACCTACCAAAACTGCGCCACTTAACCAGGTATTAAACTGAAATACACGTACTTCAATTAAGAAAAAATACTAGATGGCAGGTCTTACACCTTCAATGTAACCGCATCAGTACAACAAACAGAACTGTTTTGCTAAGACTTGCACTCCCAAGACAACCAGTCTTACTTCCATCTTATATTTATCCATATATTCTATTACTAACAAGACTCCCATTTGTAAAAATAACCAAGATGTGACTTAGACTGAGTTAACATGCAGTAACACATACACTAGAAGTTATAAGAAAATTAGTTTCAAGTATTTCTATGTAAGCCAGCATATCAGGATGCTGAGAAATTACTACATCTATTGAAAATTCAATAGATTCAAGTATTTTATTAAGAACGCATTTTTTTTTTAAAGCTAGCCATTCAATCAAAACCACAGAACAGCAAAATAAAGTGAGTTGTGTAAAACACAACAGTTAAATATCCAAAACCACACTGCTGAGAGCCTAATCTCAGTTGCCACTAGCTACAGAATTTATATTTTATAACACAAAATTACTACCATCATTAAGAAGTGCAAAATCAGTAACTAAGAAAAAGGGAGAAAAGAAAACACCAACCCCTCCTCGCTGACCATCCACATGTATGGAGCGAATATGATCTGCCAAATCCGGGCTGGAGCTGAAGCAAGCGTGGCAGTGGTCCCAACAACAGTTATAAGCAATGCTTTTTGCAGAGGAAGCAGGAACTCCTTGTCCATTCATCATCACCGGAGTTGAACGTCCACTGGAAATTGTGCTGTCTACATCCATAATAGTGCTGCTTATGCTGTAAGAAGAAAGTTTGCGTTTGTTACAAATTTTACTTGTTCCATTAACGTGCAGCTCTTTATGGCATTACATCAGATTCAGTTTGGTCAAAAAGAATATCTTACACGAACTTATTTATTATGGTTCATCACCTTAAATAAAACATTCAGTCAGGGAATAGCTACTATCACTCCACTGTATAACTCCTGGACAGCAGCAACAAAAGACAGGGCCGGAAAGTTTTCTCCCTCTCGCAAACGTGCCAGAAAATCTTGTGTGGTTACAGTTACTTCCAAGCTACATCAGTCATTCCTTATTTTTATTTATGGGGTGAGGGGAAAGCACGTGTGGTGAGACCAGAAGTGTATCTACACCTACATCCACAATTGGCCCTGAAGTTTTACAGGATGTTTAAGACTCCCACACTTAATTCCTTGCCCTGGTAGTATGTCTATCACACGGATAGACTAAATTAATGATCTGATCTTGTTTGGGGTTGTTGGTTTGGTGGCTTTTTTTGGGTGGGGGGAGGGGGTTGGGGGAAGTCTGGGGAAATAAACTTTTGCAAAGAAGTTCGCAGCAACAATAAGAACATATGGACAGCAGGGTCATTTTTATCAGCTGGTCTGTTAAATATCATGACAGATGTAGAGCCAAGAATGAAACTGGACCAGAAAAAAAACTGCAGAGTGCTCTTTCCATATTAATGTAAGAAGTACAGAGGTAGATGGATGATGTTCCTGGATAAAAATTAAATAGCTACAGACATACCTTTTTTTAACCTAGTAAACGTGCCCATTGCCTTTTAGAACCCTTTATGTTTGTCTTCCACAAAGCCACAGAATTACAGGACAGCTCGTCTTTGAAAGAACCTCAGGGGGCGAGTTAGTCAAATTTCCTGCTCAAATAGGAGCAAGTGAGATCAGATAGCTCACAGCCTTCTACAGTTAAGTTTTTAAAGGGTATTTTCAAAGGCTGAAGTTTCTGCTACCTTTCTAAACTGTTTTTCCAAACGTCCGATTAACCTCATTGTGGAAAAAGGGAAGAATTTCCTAACATCTCATCAGAATTTCTAGTGTTGCAACTTCAGTCTGTCGTCTTTCGTCTTCTTCAGATTATAGTTGACAACTCCAGCCCCTCCTTTGCTTATCGGTAATAAAAAAGCAATAACCCTCCCATTCTTATTCTAAAACGGAAGAAACCCAACCTCTCAGCCTCTCCATGCAGAGAGCCTTCTTCAGCCTTCTAACCAGCCTGGAGGCACTCCACTGGATGCTCTCCAGTATATCACTATCTGGGAAGCATCTGTACAAATAGACAGAGTAGTCCAGACGCAGTTTCAAATGTGCCAGCTAGAGGAAGGATTACTTCTACTGACCTGATGGATACACCTTTTCTAGTACAGCCTAGTATGTGGCAGTGATTTTTACCTAAGGGTCTTCACATAGTCTTCTGAGTAAAGTGCATGGAAAAAATAAAAATCAAATGGTATTACCTTAAAGGAAATGTTGTTCCGTATTTCTGACACCATACCCACTACTATTCTATAATATATTTTGACATGGATGAAACAAAAGCTGCATCATTATTCAAAATTAGAGGATATTGTCAGTATGTTTGCTCTTTTGCTTTAAAATAATTTATTAGGAAACTCGCATCATCTTACTTCTTTCTTCCCTTAACGACTACTAGCTAGCATTTTTTTCCTGATTTCAAAATTGTAGTTTTCCTTGTTTGTATTTTTCCCCCTCCTCAGCCATAGGCATTCCACTACATTTGTCAATATCAAATTTCATGCTTTACTTAAAATAACAGACTCCCTTTACAAAGCTTTCCAGTTAAAACTTACCCTGAGCAATTCCTTTAGGGAAAAAAAAAAAAAAAAGAAAGTTTTAGAGACCTTGTCAGTTTTTTTCTTACATAGAAGTCTATCAGATATGAATTTGCTAAATATTATACAAATATCATCTTCTATTTTTCAATTTTTAAAAAAAGACCTAACCCCTTACAAGGCATGCCTTTTCCTCATGAAAACCACACTGGCTTATTCCTGCTACACAACATTTTTCCAAACGCCCATTATTTATTTCATTCCCTTTTCTATATCCTAAACAGACACAGCTTTCCACGCCCCACCTCTCACCCCACCTTCTTTCTTCTGTACAAGAAGTAGTCTTGGTTCCTTACACGACACAAGCTCATAGTGATAAAGCAAAAGCAGCCAACAGAAGCCTACAGATATGGTTTTGAATCTGTTCCATGTTTCCGCCTTTTCTCAGAACTCTATTTTATAATCACCAGAACCTTCTAAAAACACAACTAGAGCTGAGTTGAAGCTCCAGGCCCAACAGCGCTACGAGCAACTAACTACAAAATACTAGTAACAGCTATTAGTATCCTTCTAGGAAGATATCAAGCCTTAAAGTGTAAAGTATGTTGCAAGTAATCCCATTTTTTCCCCCATGCCAGGTCCACGACAGATGGACCAGGGACTGACATTTCTATGCCAAATGTTATTCTTGAAAGCAAAATCTGTAAAATCAGGTTATGAAAGCAAAAACTACTGACAGCCAGCAGTTTGCCCTTGTGGTCAAAGAAGGCCAACAGAATCCTGGGGTGCATTAAAAAGAGTGTGGCCAGCAGGTCAAAGGAGGTGATTCTCCTCCCTACTCTGCCTTGGTGAGGCCACATCTGGAGTACAGCGTTCAGTTCTGGGCTCCTCAGTTCAAGAAAGACAGGGAACTTCTGGAGAGAGTCCAGTGGAGGACCACAAAGATGATGAAGGGCCAGGAGCATCTCCTTATGAGGAAAGGCTAAGAGACCTGGGGCTGCTCAGCCTGGAGAACACTGAGGGGGATCTGTCAATGCTTATAAAATATCCAGTGGGCAGGAGACAAGTGGATGGGGCCAGGCTCTTTTCAAAGGTGCCCAGCAACAGAACAAAGGGCAATGGGCACAAATGGGAACACAGGCAGTTCAACATGAATATGAGGAAAAACTTCTTTGCTGTGAGGGTTATAGAGCACTGTAACAGGCTGCCCAGAGAGGTCGTGGAGTCTCCTTCTCTGGATATATTCAAAACCTACCTGGACACTTTCATGTGCAACCTACAGTAGGGAACCTGCTTTAGGAGAAGTGTTGTACTGGATGATCTCCAGAGATCCCTTCCAACCCCTATGACTCTGCGATGAAAAAGAAGATTATGCTGTATAAATAATGTTCCTCCGACACATCCAAGTTCTAGAGATATCCTATAAGTTTTCTCAAAATCAGCATTCAGAAATAGTTTCGAATGCGTATGTGGTGGCACATCGGCTGACCAATACTGAATATAGTAACACGACACTGACTGGTGGTTCCAACACGGATTTGGTTAATCAATGACAGCAAAGCACTACAGGTGCCCTATTCATACGATAGCTGCTTCAGATCATTTCAAGCAGATAAATAACCATAACTTTATCATGGTTGACAGGTACTAAAGCATAGAATTTTAACATATTTTAAACAGGAGCTCACGCTTCCAAAATCTGTACAGTCAAGTCCATGTTCTCTACATCCACTGACAGCATTAGGACCATTCTCAAAAACCCCACGTAAAGACATAGGCAAACACTTGTTTAAGAAGAGGTATGGACCTGATAACCAGAAGGACAGACCAAGAATTGTTATTCAGCACGGTTCTCTCAAGGGTTCCCTGCTTTTAAAGCCTGGTCTGAAGGGTGAAAGCAACGAGAAAGCACGACCCAGTACAAACTCTGTGAAGGATGAAAGCATGCACATCTGCATACACGTGTGTGGTTTCACCAGTTCACAAGCATGCAATCTGAAAATTTCCCTAAGCTGTGATACAAAAATTAATTAATCAACCTGTAGCATGACACAGTTACTTCACATTATAAGTGCAATGCAACAAATATTGACTTTACAATACAAAACCACAGGTCTCTTAATGTTTCACAGCTCAGGAAATGCAAATTCAAGGGTTATTTTTTTCTTTAATCTTCAAAATGCTACTCTACTTGTAGAAAACTACTTTTATTTTTTGAAGAAAAACACGCAAGAGTTGGAACTAGTGATACTGATCCAACAAAAGATACTATGATGAACAGGTGTCTTAATGACACAAGAAACCAGCAACACTCAGAAAGCCAATCTGATTGCAATAGTTTAATGTTTGCCTAGTTTAGCTCTAATAACCTAAGTGCTTGCTAAAGGCTAACAGATTAGAGTTGCAACCCTGGAGGTTTTAAGACATGTGTGGACATGACACTAAGGGACATGTTTTAGTGGTGGGACTTGCTAAATCAGGTTGACCGTTGGACTAGATGACTTTGAAGGTCTTTTCCAACCTAGATTCTACAGTTGCTATGAAAAATTAATATTAGAGGAACTGGAATAAAAGAAGGTTGCCCATAACACTTCAAAAGAAGTAGCATATAGAATTTCTTGGAAGTTGATCTTCAAGTGTTACATTGGACTATAGTTCTTCAATGTATGCAAGACAAAGTAAAAATGAAAAAAGGAACTGAAATCCAGCTTGGTGATAGTAGATCAGCACTTCATTTAACAGAACTCCTTCCGTTCTTCTAGCTTGCATAACCAAGACATAGAAAGTACAGATGAATATTGCTGTAACAGGCCCTAAACAGCGTAACTGCTTACAAAACATGTAAGCAATGGTCAGGGTCACACAATAAGAGATCATTTGCTAGTTGTTCTCTCAACAAGCTCCCCTAAAAAGCAAGAAACCTGCTGTTCTGACACTGCTTTTCAAGAAATAACCAAATAAAAAAAACCCAAATAGTCTCTTTATTTTGTACCTCCAAAAGCAATCAGTTTTAGGTTATCAGCTTCCTAGCAGTACACCAATAATTGAGATTATTTAACTTTTACTCTATCTCACTTAGCGAGTTCTAGGTCAGTGAGGAAAGACTGTGAAGAGAACCAATGGAAGACCAGCAACATCTTTCCTCTCTGGTGTGTTTTGTACAGCTCAAGCACATGCACATTTTGTCCAGTAAGCCAAACATCGAGGAAATATCAAGAAGCTTTTCAAATAAAGTTTACAGATACATGGCATCAGAAGAAACACTGACTTGGAAGATCACTTAACTTTCAATTGCTATTTCAAGATCAAGGAGAAAAATGATGATACGTTTCAGAAACAGAACTGTGGCTGCTGCTGAAGTCTATGAAGATTTAACTACAATGCTTTTTGCTCAATCTGCTGATTTACCCGCTATTTATTGGGATCTCAGAAAGGGGATGAGAGCAAGGTGTGCACATGGGTAAGACCTAACCCGCCAGAGTCCTGACCTGAAGCACATTAACCCAGCCCAAACAGGGCTGGGCTACTACAGCAGCGTCTGTGTATCTTTCAACTCCTGAATACAGCTTTCTAATCCAATCTGACCTTGGATCACGCCGAGCAGAAAAAGTTCCATAACAAAAGGGAAGGTAGTAATGGCAAGCACATCTACTTCTGCTTCACTTTCTTTTTGCTTTCTCCTTTAAAATCCACAGAGCATGTGAGAGTAATAATATGTATCAGAGAACAGAGCAAAGTAAAGAAAGAAAACTTTCTGGCAAACTACAGATGAAGAAAAGATATTGAAACAATTTTTAGCTAAAAAAAAATTGAAAACAATTTTTTCCTGCTTCTTTTTTTTTCCTCCCCTCTAAGTCCTTTTTCCTCAGCTGCGAGATCTGTTTAAATCCTGACTGCCACTATCAAAGCAGAATGACACTAGTTCAACTTAAGCGCTTGTGGCATTCCCCTATTGCTAGTGACAGACAGGTCTGGGTTTGCTCCCGAGCTGTAAGCAGGCTTCAGCTCTATTGTAATGGATCTATAGACCATAGCCTGATGAAGAACGTTAGACATTTGAGTTTCAGAGAGTTCAACTCAGGGGTCATCCCAAACAATAGAGCATCAAAAACAGTCACTGCTGGAGAGAGCCTGCATACACAATAGCTGTTTTTAAGCAGCATCATTCAAAAGACTGACTAATTACTAAAATTTAAAACTGTTACAGCAAGCACAACGTAGTCTTCCAGACTGTTTTTCCCTACTTTCATCCGAATCCAAGCACCAGAATAAACCTTAAGTTAAAATCACAGCCCTAGGGGCAAGAACTGAACACTGTTCCAAATCGCCTTACTAAACCAACACCTAATTTTACCAAGTCTGCAAACGCTGGCAAACAATGCCTTCCAGATGTAGCAAGGTAGAACTGAAAGTAAGGCATCTTCTCAGAAGAGCTGAACCTTTTTCCTTTATTATGGCCAACAACTTTGAAATGAAACTGACATTTAAAGTGTGTTCATTAAGCAACACAATTAACGTAAGCTTAACTAAAGGAATCATTACCTCAAAGGCGCTGCTGGAGGTCTTATTTTTACATTTTAGCTAAAAATAATCAAGTTGATAATGAGGATGTATTAAGACATTTATTTAAGCATCACTTTCATGTTAAAACATTAGTACCTGCACAGTCTATGCTGAATGCGAACCAAATGCATCTAGCTGATTAACTCAGTCCAAACTGTATTTAGAAACAATCCTGAGACTGAAACATTAGCAATAATGGCTAAATAGAGCAGCAATAGTTAAACACACACGAGAAAATTTCTTCAAGCATTTTCAGTCTTGGATTATTATTCTGCTTTAAGGATCCGAACAAAATTAAGCTATTGTTGGAATTGCATAAGTACAAGTATTTCCTTTTGAGGGAAAAAAAAATCTCCAAATTCATCCCAATTTAAAATGCACAAGTTTCAAACCACATAACTTACCACATGCACATTCGGGCACTAACTGCTGTGTACAGTTAAATGTGAATGAAAATATAATGGGTCTGTGATTTAATGCATTACAAAAAAATCGTGTGTTGCACATCATTCCTGACACACACTTAGCTCTCCAAGTTGATTGATTTCCTCACAACTGCAAGTAATCCCTTCTATTGAATTTAATGAATGAAATGCCCCAATTTCTTCCCCCCCCCCCTTTTTTTTTGTTAATCTTTCAGAACAACAGACAGTAGGGGTTTAGAAATAGTATCAACAAAAAAACAGAAGCAGCAAGAACAGCATAACTGTATTTTCACTTTCCATCAGCCCCCATTAGCCACCGGGTACCAAACACATGCACAAAAGCCCAATCAATTTACAGCTATATTTTTAATGTCTGCTACACATATTCCCTGCAGACCTTAACTGAAGTAACCTTCCCTCAGGCAAAATTCAGACCTAACAGATGGGCCTTATACCATGCCCTTGAGGGTCAACAAGCAGTAGGTTCTGTCTGATCAACAGGAGCTCATTGCAGAGTTACAGTACCTCCACTGAGAATGCTCAGCTTCCAGTACCCAGATGTTCAGTACGTAAGTAAGCAAAGGACCCAGATGATTGCAGCTAACACCGAGGGAAATGAGTTTGACAGTTCCTATAATAAATAACCTCATCTTGCAACACAATAATTTTAAAACCAACACCGATTTCAGGGAACATACACTGCAGTGTTGCTAAAACCAACACTACAGAGAAGCCATCAAGCCACACTAAATGTAACTAATTAATCTTCTAGAATACATAGTGCCGATCAAGTCATAAAAGCATCAAATCTACAGAAGATGCCTCTGACTGGATGAAAGCATAATTAACATTCAAGAATCCAAATACTACGAATCTCACTGGAAGTAGGTGAATATTTTAAGGATAAAAACACACTGCCAGTTTCTTTAGCTTCATTAGCCTGTGAAATACCTTGTCAGTTCTACATGAAGCTTCAGCTACTTTGTTCCAGTACATACGAAGGAAGCTTAAAGATGACTGAACTGGAAAACTCAGAGGAGAAACAAAACAAAAAAACCCACTCAGAATAATGGAAACCAAACAACAGACATTTCTTACAACAACTTAAAGGGTTAAAACCTGGAATTCCAACAGAAAAGCTTTTACAATGTGAAAGACCAAATCACAATTAGGTACTAATCCCAAAACAAAACAAACAACATCAATCCGGATCATTCAATTACAAATGCCAAATCAAAACAGAACGAAAACCGAAAGGAAAAAAATTGCAGTGCTTAGTGACACACCAGAGCTCTACATTATCTTCACATTGCTAGGAAAAGTCAAGAGAGAAAAGAAAAGGTTCAGTAGCTTCCCAACCACATATCCCTTTCCAAAACAAGCAGTAGAAGTCTGGGGCACAAAACAGACCGCATAACAGCTTTTCAGCTTTTCTAAGGCCATCAAATTCAAAAGTTATTTACACTGTTTCCTATAGACTTCCTATGTAATCAATATTTAAGTGAAGACAAATCCTCACAAAGCTTGAAAATGATCATATGATCAACCCTGAGCTCCTACCCTTGACAGAAAACTCAAGGATCTGGCCTAGGATTTTTTTCCTAACACATCTATCACTTCCAAACATTGGAGCAATGATACATTCTCCAAGTAGCATCATATGATTATTATTTCATGTTCCATTCAACAATAGGATCCGCAGATCGAAGCTGCTAAAAACTGAAGTAGGAGACAACTTTACAGGTATAACTGAACTTAGTACTCCTCAACACCCCAAATTACTAAACTAGCCCCTAAATCAAAGCAAAGTAAGAATAAATTCAAATGGCTTTGCGTTAAGACTCAAATGTTGCTCATGTTCAAGGAATACTAAGTAAACTTTACTACCAACCTCTTCACAGCGGTTCTTCTATCAGAACATCAAAATCAGGATTACAGTATTCAGTAAAATGTAGTGAGTGCTAAGCACAGCTATACACACACGTTCAAGCAGATTTAAATTTCCTTGCATGATGATCTCCAAATGATTATACCAAGTGAGATTAAAACAGCTCACAAAACATGAGACCACCATGAGCCAGCAACAGAATGGTGAATTTGAACACTTGCTTGATCTTTTTTGTTCTCCTTCCTGTCTTTGGTGAGTTTGATAAATCATCTACACAAGCAACACATATGCTTCTACTGCTAAGTTTCTAGAATTACCAGTTAAATTCTCCGAATCAAACATTTGTGTTCCATAAGCAAATCAGCTCCCCTTATTTTAACGGACAGTTTGACTGCAGCATGACAATGCCATAAGCTCTGGAGCTCCTCTAGGTGTATTTTGTTTGTTTGCTCTTTCATTTATCCAGCAAGTAACCCAGAGACAATCTTCAAAGCAGACAGGAAACAGAGCTACCTACATTTCTAACAAGTTTTGTTTTTTTTTTTTTAAATTGTCTTTGATTTAAATAGAACACATCCAAAATAATTCCATGACTGATAATCATCAGTTTCTGAATTTAGGAAAATCTACCACCAGTAAGAAAAAACTAGCGTGCGCACAAAAATCACAATCAAAACAGACTGCAGAACGCTCAATAGCTAAAAAGAGAAGGATAATTCACATAGCAACAAGAAATGAGAATGCATGAATGAAAGCAAGCCAGACCTACATGAAGTACAAGTCTATCACTGTGTTTTGAGTCAGTATCTTCTGTTCACACCTGCTTTAGCAACTCCTATCCATAGTGTCCACCGATAGCCAGACAACTCAACTCCACAGCTGTTCAGAGACAAGGGAAGAAAAATTTAATCATCACAAAAAAATAGATGTCAACAAAATTACTTCGTGAAAGTGAAGGGGAATTAACCTAGCAAGTAAGAGATGCATTATAAAAAAATCTAAAGGTAGTAAAGGAAAAGAGTAGTACTTGGTGACACAGAATTTTCCAAAAGCACCATCAGGGTCTTTCTAACTCAAAGTGAAAAGCAACAATAAGGACAAGTGGAGGGGAGGAGAAAGACCATGATAACCCAAACTGCATGAGTTAAGAAAGCACTAACTCCCTTAGAAGCACTGGTGCTTCTTAGTTGTTTAGACGCTTTATTTATTTTACTTAAACCTATAGTTCATACAGATTAAGATATTCTGACACAAGTTTCTTGAAATGAAAAGACCTAGTTCTGTGCTGGTGTAGCCCCACCTTAAGCACTGTGTGCAGTTTTGCATGCCACAACATAAGAAGGACATAAAACTAAGAGAGAGAGCACTCAAAGAAGGGCTACGAAGATGAAGAAGGGTCTGGAGGACAAGGTGTGTGAGGAGTAGCTGAGGGCCCTTGGTTTGCTCAGCACAGAGCAGAGCAGCTGAGAGGAGGCCTCATGGCGGCTGCAGCTCCTCACAGGGAGCGGAGGGGCAGCGCTGAGCTCTGCTCTCTGTGACAGCGACGGGGCCCGAGGGAACCGCATGGAGCTGTGTCAGGGGAGGGGCAGCTGGTGGTTAGGGACAGGTTCTGCACCAGAGGGCGGTGGGCATGGAACAGGCTGCCCAGGGCACAGCCCCAAGCTGCTGGAGTTCAAGGAGCATTTGGACAATGCTCTCAGACATAGGGTTTGGATTTTGGGTGGTCCTGTGTGGAGCCGGGAGTTGGACTTGATGACCCTTGGGGGTCCCTTCCAATTCAGGATATTCTGTGATTCCATTCATCAATCTTAAAAACAACCCTGCACAACTATTTCTTGAATATCTGAATAGGTATATGATTACTAAGAAATTAACCTAGTAGAAAATAAATCAGGGAGAGAATTTTGTACAGTGAGACAATCGGTAGTATTTAAAAACATGTTTTGAAATTCTTTTTGAAGCAGTTGCTGATTTTAGAGTAAAGCTGTTTCTAGATTAAGTGTAAATACCTTGAAAAGGGAACAACATTGCAAACACTTCATTTTGATGGTACTAGACCAGGAGAAGATAGAAAAGCTCTTCAAGACAGAAATCAAAGGAATTTAAAATAGCAAACATGTACAGGAAACAAAACACAGCTGAGACAGCGTGTTATGAATCACCACCTCTTCAGAGCTGCTTCCACTCTCCTGGATCACCTACTTCGATTATTTAGATTGTCAGAGTACTTGGGCTTACGCATTTACAAAACAAATTCAGGTTGTCACCTGAGTTGTAGCATGCAGACCAACAGATAATACAGCAAGGAAACTTGGAATGCAAAACGTCAGAAGAGCAATGCGAAAGCACAGCAGATTAAACATACATGTTTTGTGATCTGACAGCAAGAGTACATATGCAGAAGCATTATATATATCAAGAAACTGTAAGCGGCTCTATGTTAAAGATACAAGTAACACTTTCATTTCTGGGAAACAATTTATTTCCAACTTGATCATCTCCTTGGAAAGTTGGGAAAACAGCAACAAGTGGTTCATAATTTAAATCTTTACTGAAACACACTGAGTAGTTAAAAAAAAAACTTATTTAAAGTGTGCTTTCCACTTTTAAGAACCATACTTAATACTACATCTAATCAGTACTGGAAGTTAAAAGCCTTCAGGTACGATGTCGAAGAAATCCCATCAGTTGTTACCATAACCACCTCATTCTCCCAGCCTCAGGATACCTACTCCCACCCCGACCATAAAACTCAAAAAATAAGCATATGTCAAAACAAACAGAGAAAGATAAAAGTCCAAGAGCAGGCCAAAACTCCACCTCCTATTTCAGTTATCCTTCTTATGTAAGGTTAGGTTTGACTTAGAGAAAAACAGACAGGACAGCCTTCTGTGAAGTAGCAACTTCATACTTCTCTGAAGAGCAGCTAACTGCTCTTCAGGCATCAAAAGCAGAGAAACTAGAGAAGCAAAACTCCACTAGCAGATTCAGTTCATAATAGAAAGATCTGAAGGTGTGATTTCGTTCTGCTGGGTGCTGAATTAAGTACCGCTTGTATAATTCATCTAAGCTACAGTTTGGCACGCAAGTCAGCCTCAGGAATTCTACCCATGATGTGACAAAAGTAGTTCTGTTTGAAACGAAAAAAATACATTTACAATTCTCTGCTTACTGCTGGTAATGAAATTGTTTTCTTTGGGCTTTAACATCTTTCATATTTGAAGCCTGAGTTACAAATACAACACAATAAACTGTAACAATCAAAATAAGGACTTCACTGCAATTTTACAGGGGAATTGGTAACTTGCACAAGGTGCTGCATGGAACAACATTAATAATAAGCAGAGACTCTTCATGCCGTACTCTTATTAAAGTATACTTAATAAATGATAGTGCAACTATATGTGGTGCATCCACAACTACAGGCCTTTCATGATGGTATCAAATCTTTTACATCACTATCACACATCTTTGCATACGCCCTAGGTAACACTCTGCTAAAGAAACTATCCATTAAAACCAATCAACTGAAGAAGTTTCACAAAAGATATTTAAAACCTTACAATCTAGTATAGAGAGAACTGCATAATGAAGAAAATGGGGGGGGGGGGGGGGAAGCACACCACACCTTGACTGAGAGGCTGCAGATTTCTTTCCTTGATGATTTATTTTTTAGTTTTGCAAAATCACAACCTGAGAAAGGCAAACCCTGCTTTAGTGCATCACAAAACAAATGATAAATAGCAGGCATAATATGGGATGTTTGTACTTCATTTTCTAAGGCAAAAATATCCAAACACATCCATTTTCTAAGCATGAGCAACTTTGGACACCAGGCATTGAAAGTGATAAAAATGAACCAGCTGTATAAAAAAAGTCTGCAACTTTCAGAATTTTCTAGAACTGCCACTTTTTTTTTTTTAAAGCAACAGAGAAAACAGAAAGCCTTGCTGTTTGCACAAATAAGTTCCTTGCTCTCTTCTGTATTCCCCTGCTGCACAAGTTAGCTGAGTTTACATTCCCACCTATTTCAAGGATTCCCTGCAATTATTTGCCTCCTCTAGGGCAGGCACTGATTTCTCACTTCCTGCAGCTTCAGCTCTCACTTTTTTCCTCAAGTTATTACATGTAATTCATTCCCAATCATAACAAAAAATTCTGCGTGTATCTCAGTTTTCTCCCCTTTCTGGAAATCCCTCTAATGTTGCATCTGCTCCCTTCTAAATCACATCCCCACTTTTCACCCCGCAATAAATTCCTCTACCACTGCCACACCTCAACGGTGCCTAGACTTATTCCCACACTGCTCTCTTCCATGTCAGCTCTGTAATATTGCTCATTTCCCCCCACCGCTGTTCTCTAGTTGAATAGTATTTTGTTATTAAAAAAGGATGTAAATATATTAAAGCTACTGGAAAGACGCACAGATCTGAGTAACACTGGCTACAATGGAATACTTTTACTGCGTCACCCAGAAAGTCAGCTTAACCAGTGAGTAACTCCAGAAATGAATTATGTCACATCGTTGCCAAGTGGATGCTCAGGCTGCACGCAACACACAGCTTAAATGGACAGTGGAGAACGAGAACAAATAAAGCATTGCAGTTCCTTCCACTACTGCTGGGAAATTCCCTGAAGTTGCTCACCAACCAAAACTTATAGTCAAAAGTTACCAGACTTTGTGTCACAAACTTAAACAAAATACACATAGACTTGTGTGGATGTACAAATGAAGCACAAATACCATCCATCTTGTACACTGAAGAGGAGAACATTTTTCTCAAATTCTACGAAGGGTATTTCAATATTACTACAACAGTTCATTACACTAACCTCTTATCTAGTCCACAAAAAGACCTCATGTTAACCACTCAACTATATCAAGCAACATCTCTAGAAATAAAGATACTACCTGTTTAAAGTATCTAGGCTGTTTTGTCTTCCCGTCAAAAGCTATTTTCTCTAGTGCCTGAAAGGCCTGAATGGAACAATTACAGAAACAAAGAGTTTTATTTTGCAATTTGAAAGCCAATAACAACTTTGACAAATACAGACAGAACACAAATATTCAGCAGAATTTTGGAGTCTCGGGTCTTTATAGCCCACTGTAACACATCAGCATTACATACACTTAAAAAAAAAGAATTAATGACTTAAACACCTTGCCACAAGTGTTAATGAATGATTCTTCACTTCCTGGATAGGAACATGGGAGACTATGCAGCAGAGAGGCCTGAAGCACTTTCTAATCTGGTCACACGGATATATGAAGCATACCTATTAGTACCATATGCCTTCCTGATTATATTTCAGTTTTACTGTTCTGCCTTCGTAAATATCACTCTTACCATTCACGTGTCGCTGCCTAGCCAGCCCTGAAGATTATTCACTTCTGAAGGTTTACGGACAGTATTACATAAGAATTGTATTTATATCTTTAAAGAACTAGTATTTTAAGATCAGCATACATACTAAAAGCAGGAGGAAGCTTTCATTTTAAATAAGGTTGGAAAAAAAAAAGAAAAAACGAACTAAGGCTAGATTCCGGACTTTTCATGTCTAAATCTCATACTGGTCAACATGTTAGTTTCACTCTGCCTCACTCCATTCCACAAAATGAACAAACCTAACAAAAATCTCAAGTTTTATTATTAAAAAAAAAAACCACCCTCCTTGAAAAGGCTATTTTCAAGATCAAGTAAAGAGCTGCTCACTTATTAAATGGGGACAGAATAATAGCATTTCTAGAAGCATTCCACAAGTCTAACGTTCAGTTAGGTTTCCTTGAATAGTACTTCAGTAAGTTTTCTTAGAAAGTTGAGGCTTCAGCTGTCATACTGACAGCTCCTCTCAGTAATTGACTTCATTGGTGAATAACAACAGAGGTGATAAAAGCTCAAACTGGGTGCTCTGAGAAAAAGATGAACAATACTCAGGGCTGTGCCTGAGGAAAAGACAGGTCCAGAGCAACTTGTAACGCTGGGCCTACCAGCTACTCAGTGAGCACCTGGGCACTGGTCAGCAAAACCCCCAGCTGAAATGGATTTTTCCAGTGCTTCTTGCCTGGTCAGTAAGAGGATGGAGCAAAGGATAAACTCCTAAAAACGCTGAAGATTATGTAAGAACAAAAGGCCAGAGGTAACCTCCAGGCAACGGAAGAGAGATAAAAGGCAAATACACCAGGGTAAAAAAAACACTTCATACAGCTTCACTAATGAAGTAATTTCTGCTACACATTTTGTGTACAATTGTAATCAAACGAAATCTGATAAAATTTCCGTGGGATTTCAGATTTAATTACATTTCTATAATAAACTTTCTGCTAAACAAAATATTTAACTGATTTCAGTAATCTAACGTTAAGTATTTCCCAGCAGATATCACAGTTCAGCAATAATGCGTCACTGAGCTGCAGACGCACCTTCACTGCATTCAGATCAGCTGATTTATACCCAAATCCATGCATACACGTAGGCCTAGTTTTGCAGCCCAGTGATGAACTCAGCTGTTTCTATAATTAACCGAATCATTACTTTTGATTTTAAAGACATATCAAATGTTTCTCAGCGCTGTACAAAGACTACCTGCTCCAGAGAACTGAGCAGAAAGGCATCCATCCTCTCTCCACTTGTCTGAAGTTAGGGAAAGGCAAAGGAAAATTAACAGCATTCGCATGCTGATATTAATCTTTATCTGGAGGATAACTCGATCTGAATGCAGATTCTTATCAGTTAGACAGCAGATGTGAGCTCACCCAAAAGCAGTGGGCAAACTTTTGCACGGTAGTGGGAACACAGCTTGATTCCCAGGAATAAAACGGAACGGGTATCCACAGTCATTCCAGAGTTACTGCACTGAACTCTCATTACTAATACCACTGAGCTGAAAATGCCACCTGGTTATTCTAAATATCAGTTTGGGGTTTGCTTTTTTGGTTTCTGTTCTTGGGCCGTTTTTTTTTGGTTTTTTTTTTTTTTTTTTGAGGGAGGGCAGGGGTGTAATCTGTTTTGAACACAGTACCAAGTGAACATGCATTTTAAAAAACGCTGACCAAAACTCAAGTTTTAGGCATTAATATTCAACATCAGATTTGGTTTTTATTTTGTGTAAATACCAAAGGATTTCCTACAGTAATGCTCCAAATTATTTATTCTCTTCTCTTAGCAGACAGTCTCAAAATGGATTCAAAGCATTAGTACTAGAAGTAGCTGAACATTAGTCGTGTCTCGATTCCCCTGCTCAAATGTCGTATCTGCAGTTTACTTTATCGTTCACAACACTAAACCAAAATGAAACAGACAATACATTGAAATTAGAGAATGATAAAGATCGTACAGAAAGAGGAATTTGATCAATTATGGAATTTCAGGCCCTCACCACACCCTCTTGTTTATTCAAATTTGCTAAAGAGGAAGCAAGAAAAAAATTCCAAGCCTCAGGGCACAATCTGAATGTTAGCAAACCTGCCCACAACAGGAGAATTGCTACTGAATACACCTTTCTAACACCTTCCTCTTGTTTAACCAAAGACTAAGAATTCAAGCAGGTCAGACCATTTCTTCTCTCCCGGGTAATTTTACAATACAACAGTCCATAAGAAAAGATGATATCAAGTTCCTTAGGTCTTCAGTGGCAAAATTAGACCCTCCACTCGGGACACAGGCAGAAAGTAGAGATCAGAGTGCTGTGCAGTGTACTGTTTTAAAGAAAACATTGCTGAACAGATACAGAATCATTCTGTCATAGTTACAACCTGTAAATCTGACCTGCGCTCAGCTCTTTCCAGGTACTCCACCATCCCATCATGCACACTCTTTAAGCTTTTCTGGGCCTCCCCTACCGTTGGGAACTGCCTGTCTAGCTGATCACTTTAAGGACGCACATCATATCCCAGCTGGCTTCTAAGGGGGAGCAATAATTTCCTATCAATAGGCCAAGGGACCTGTTGGACTATGCATGGTGTCATTGTTTTTGCTGTTTACCCCACTGCAATAAGGAATGCCATCAAAATTAACTTTTCTATCATCAGAAATAACAAATGGCACTCTGAGTGGCATGGCTCTTTTCCTACCCAACTCAAGCAGCAGGCTATGAAATTACTGCACAAAACTCCCTCTCAGCATCCCTACATTTTCAGAGTGGACATTCAAGATGAAACTTGGCAAAATTAAAACCAAAAAAACAGTCCTCATTTAAACTGCTGAACACAAAGGGCTGCCACTCCTGCAACTGAGTCTGCTCCAGTGGTACTAGAAAGGAGCAACCAAGAGTGCACACACAGATTTAATTGTGCCACTATAACAAGAGAAACCCGAAAACAATGACAGAGAAGGAAACTAGTACACCGGCTCTGAAGCGTACGAGCAAGATGCACTGGGGCTGTGCTGCCATAAAACCCCTGCAACTGATTCCTGTTACTTCCTTAACATACAAATTGACACAGACTCACAAGAGATCAAGATTCAATTCAGAGTTTGATTTGGTAGAAAACAAAAAGTGATGACCCTAAAACTCAACCACATACCTGTTGTTTCCCCAGAAATCTACTCCCACATTTATGCAATTTCATGTAAAAACTGACATTAAAACAGAGAGAAGAAAAAAGAAAAAGAGAAAAGAAAAACCCCGCCACCTTCCTATCTCACAGCAAGTTTGATGGAATGAAAAAAACTCCCCCAAGTCCTGAGGTCTCAGAAGTGAGGTGGAAACCAAAAGAACGGACTTTTTTAATTTTTTTTTTTTTTCCCAAAGGCTTTCAGACCCACTGTATGGTTTGGGGAACTGACTCACAGGGGTTTTATTTAACACGTGAGGCTGGACCTAGAGATGCCACACTTCTGCAACACGGGCATTTCCCCATCTACTCAAATTTGTCCTAACATATATCCAAAGCATGTACCTGTACCAAAACAGATAGTTCTTCACACTTAATAATGAAACTATCTTCAGAAAAGTAACAACTACTATTTTTTGTACTAACTACAGCGAAGCCCAACGCATTCTTAAAGCCAAACCAAAACGGAAAAAAATAAAAGCAGTTACTAAAACTATTTTGAAGCGCTTATTAGTTAAGGAACCAACATATTCCACTCTTACATCCCTTTTTTCCAACCTTTTTCCACTTGTCCAATAAACCGTATCGCAGACTGCCAAGAAAGCCACGAGGCAACCCCTGCTCCTAGAAGTGCCCAACCTCTTGGGCTGAAGGAGACCTGGGAACTGGGCTGTGCCTTCCCTCGAGCCTCAAGCTGCAGCCTCGGTGAAACGAGACGCGTCCCTTTCGCAGACAGAACCTACGGAAATAGTCTGTGTTCGGCGTTACACCATTCATCCAAAAATGCTTAAGTCTCATACGGCTGGGCCTGGCTTCATCCAGCACATGCTCAGCCCCTGTGAAGGGCTGTTCCCTCGCTCCTTTCAGCAAGGTGGGATTTTCCCTTGTGTTCGGCCGTTAGCACACCTCGCTGCCCGCAGCGTGTCCACCCGCGGGGCCGCAGGTACAGCGCGCCCACGGAACACCTCCCAGCCCCGAGCTGCAGGCGCGGTACAACGCGAAGGAATCCCGAGAGCATCCCTCCAGAACCACGCCGGAACCGCAGCGGCCGCGGGGCGCGGCGCGGCCGAACGCCCCCGCTCGCAGCACGCAGCGCACCAGCCGGGCAGCGAGCGGCCCGCGGCCGCCCCTCCGCCGGCCTGACAGCCCCGCGGCCCCCGGGAGGGGCGAGGCCCCAGGACACGGCGCCCGCGGGCCTCCCGCGCCGGCCACTGACCTGTCCTCCGAGTCCATGCGGCTCAGCGGTTCCCCGTCCGAGGACATCTCCAGGCTGCCCCGCCGCCCCCCCGACGTGGCGCTGCAGCTGCTGCTGCCGCTGCTGCCGCCGCCGCCGCCGGTGCCGTAGCCTTCGTCGCCGCCGCTGGACACGCTGCTGGAGCTGCTCCCGCCGCCGCCGCCGCGGCCCAGCCCGCCCTCCTGGCCGCCCCGCGGGCCCTTGGGCTCCTCCTTGGCGTCGGCCTCGCTGCTGCCGCCGGGGCTGAGAGAGCGGGTCTCGTCGCTGCAGCAGCCGCTGCTCGTGCTGCTGCTGCCCACCAGGCTGCTCTCCTCCTCCTCGCCGCCCTCCTCCTCCTCTTCCTCCTCCTCCTCCTCGTCCTCGTCCTCCCCGTCCCCGGCCTGGCTGGCGCTCTCCGGGCTGGGCTCCGACATGCTCTCCGCCTCGCCGTTCAGCAGCAGCAGCGACTCCGTCTCCGCCGAAGACGGAGGCGACGACGAGGAGCCGACGGCGGCGGCGGCAGCCGCCGCCTCCTCCTCTTCCTCAGCCGCAGCGGCCGCCGCCTCGCCGGGAAGCAGCCCCTCCGGCTCCGCCATGTCGCTGCGAGCGGCCGCCATGGCGCCTGCGAGTCGCTGCGAGCCGAGCCGAGCCGAACGGGGCCGAGCCGAGCCGAGCCGAGCCGAGCCGGGCGCGCGCGGTGGCGGCGGCGTGCGCGCGGCCGGTACGCGCGTGCCCCGGTTTGTGTGCGCGCGCGGCCGCGCTCCCCCCGCCCTCGCCCTTCTCACCCGCACAATCGCGCGGCGGCGCGAGCCGCAAAGAGGAGGGGCCCGAGCCACCACCGCCGCACGCGCTACGGATGGCGCCCGGGGACAAAAAGCTCGAGGAAAACGGAGCGCGCCCGGGCGGGGCTGAGGTCGCGCCTCGCGTGCTGCGCGTCACCGGCGGGCACCGTGCCGGGGGGAGGGGGGGTGAGGCGGTCGTCACCCGCCACCCCGCTTCTGAGGCGCGACGCGCAGTCACAGGGTGGCATCAGGCTCGGGACTGCCCGGCGCGGGGCGAAGAGAAAAACTGAGCGAAGTGTGGACAGAAGGTTGCGGGGGGGAGGAGGTCTACGGAGCTGGCCGGAGCGGAACGGCGTGCAGAGCTCAAGAGAAGGGAGAAAGGCCCCTCAGCAAGGAAGGGGTCAGAGTCTGGCTCTGCCCTGTGAGAATCGCTAAAAGAGAGCTCGGCTGGGACACAAAGGGACAGAAAAAGGTTTTCAGTGGCACTAAGAGGAGCGAAAGCGTAGTCCTGCCGTGCACGAGGAGAGCATCTGAAGTGCAGCCTTACACCTCTGTTTGCCATAAGAAGCTGACAGGCTGCGGCGTGGCCAACGGTGAATGCAGAATGCACGTCACTGCCTGAAGTGGAAATAAAACCAAAGAGTTAAATGTGCTAAAACCGAGGAAATCGGTTAATACTTTCCTCATAAACTCGGGCTGAGGTTTGGAAGAGTGAGGGCTGGTAAATTCGTTGAGTTGGGAATGTTGCCATCTGAAGAAAAAGAGATGGGGAAGAGAGAAAGATGAGCAGAATGATTGCCAATCACATACGAGACTTCAGAACAAACTTTGACACAGAGTCATTTTAATATTAAAAAAGGAGATGAAGTTTACTCGAGGCAGATCCTGCCAGGCATCGCTTTTTTTTTCTCTTGTCTGTATGGACATCAAGAAAACATTCAATGAATTGTCACATGGAAATGATCAGCAGAAGCGTATGGGATGGGGATTTTCAGTAGAATATGGAGGTGGGTAGGACCCAGACACAAAGTTGGGAAATCTAGCAAATTTTTGGAGGGGTGGCAAGAATAAATTAAGCAGAAAAATACCATGCCGTGTGGATTTTAAATGTGGTATATAGATTAGTCACGTTTTACTGAACTTGCCACATTTAAAAATAAACCTTAAGTGGTGACAGTTTAGTTTAAGAACAGATGACAAAAGTGAACCACAGCTCAGTCCAGAAAGACTTTGTTCTCTGTGCAACAGGAAGAGTACCACCTACTCAAGTCATAGCAGGCATATCTGGCATTGCCACAGAGGAACAGGAAAAGTTAGCCACAGAGGATTAAAATCTGGGGAGGGTGCTCCTGAGCCCTACATGAGCACAGGCAGGGCTGGCTGCTCCACCCATCCATCCACACACGTATCTGTCCGCAGCAACACCGGCAGCCTGCAGTGAGCAATGCCAACGCGGAATGCCACAGCGCTGCAGGAGCACCACAGCCTTGGAGCAAAGGGATGTGAGATTGCATTCATCTTTGAGATGAAACAAATGACATCTTTAACCTGCAGAGGAGCGTAAGCGAATCTGTGAAACCAACAACAGTAAAAACACGTGATAGCTTTCCAGATTTCTCAAAACAAGCCTCAGCTAGACACTGGAAATGGTAAGAATATTTTAAAACAAATGAAGACATCTGTAACGCTGCTTCATCTGTGTTGTGTAAACATCGCTGCTCTACTGACTCCATCGAAACAGTCACCAACCTCGAGCTTCTACATCCTCTGCCACCCCACCTCCCCCCCGAAATAACAGCGTGCTCTGTACTTCCCTCTCAGCCTATAAAGGTGTGGCACTCCCGTGGGTGTTATTGTCACTAATCTCATCAGACACGAAGAGCGAGGTTTAAAAAAAAAAACAAAAAAAACACCCAAACCAGAACCTTTCAGTTCAGTCAGAAGGCAGCAGTAGCTGAAGTAATTGCTGTGCCTCTTCTACCACTGATTTCCCTCTGGAGTTCACTGAAATCAGCTGTAGCGAGGGACAGAACCAGAGAGGTACCGAATCATGAGAAAATAAAGACATAAATGGAGTGAAGTGAAAGGCACCTTTCACAGCCCGAGACCGAGCCAAAAAAAGAGGAAGCAGGAAACACTTATCTCAAAGAACTCCGTGCACTCTAGTGTATGTCGCCCAAATTCATCCCACCGTGTTCACAAGCCCGTAGCCTTGTGCTTTTTTCAGAACTCTCGGGTTCTTTGAGGTCATGTGCGCACACCGGCTTCCCAGTGTCTGTGCGCCGAGAGGTGATGGGGATGCAGACCAAACACTTGCACTTTCCTAAGTAAAGCAGTAGGGACGCAGGCTCGTTGGGTAATTTGTGTATTCGGAGTGAGGGAGTGAAACCTTAGGATAGGATGCGTAGGAAGGAGGGTATGAACCTGCCTAATGGCAGTCATTTAGCATTTGAGATCAAGAGATCAGTGCTGCAGTGGTGAGAACTGCAGCAGTCATCAAAGAAATACTCTGACGATCTTTAGTGCCCTACTTTCAGTTCTTTGAAACCACAAAATCCTGCATGAAGGCTTGGTCCTTGAGCTCCCTGAAGTGTTAAGATAAAGTCCGAATCAAGCAGAAGCAGCAGTGATGACTTAACTCTCTTCCTAGGTCACAGTTCATGCAGCTCAGAGAAAGTAATTCTCCTTTTTCTTTCTTCCAGGTTTTTGACTTTTTCGTACCCTGGTTCCAGTCAAAAGATGAGATCTGACTGAGGACAGGTGAGTCTAACGCTTGGAAGTGTCAAAAACAGCTGCATTTGAATGGTCTGATAAAAGCCCAAAACAAGAGACACGCTGCCAGAAATCCATTAGAAAAAATAACTTACACATTCAGTTACACTTCAAGGGAGGATGTTACTCTGTCCTTCACACAAAGGGCTCTGGTATGCTCCGTCTAATTTGATATGATCATTACAACAGGGACAGTACTTTAGAGCTGATGTAGTTATGCTGAAACTTAATAATCTGCGGTACTCGGAAGATTTTCTCAACAAGGTACAAAGGAAAAAAAAAATAACGCAGCAGGTTAGTGAAAGCTTGTTCACAGCCAAAGAGCTGAAGTAGTGCTGTTCTCCACTAGAACAAGAACAAACAGCCCAGGCAGTCTGGAGGAGATTTGAATTCCTTTGCAGACACGGACACAGCAGAGCACGAGGAAGAATGGAAGAGCGTACTTTTCATTGTCTTACCTCCAGATCACAGGGGTGCAGGGAATTCACATTGACAGCAGAATCAATAGTGAGCAGACTCCAAAGCAGTTTCGTCTTCTCTCGAGTCACAACAGTTTTGCGTTTTGTTTTGCTTTTTTAAAGAACAATTAGATGAGATCATCAGAAGATTTGGTACACGCACTGCAGTCTGAGCTTTTTCTCCCAGCGTTGATCAGCGTCATAGTACTATGAGGCATAGTATGCAAGCAAAACAAACTGGTGAGAAAGGCCTATAAAGAGAGGAAAATACATACCATTGGCCTAAGATACAGGAAAAGTGACATCCTGCACTTGTTAGGATGGCATGGGAAATTATGTGAAACAAGACATTTGGTCACTGCACTCTCCTGCTCCTGCCTCCACATTCATGTCTGAAACACTGCAGGAAATTCCTGCTGCCTGCACCTCATGACTCACCTTGCTCACAACATTCTGCCTGCTCAGCAGTCTCTGGAGACTGCACCCTCCCCTCCTCTCTGCCACACCCTTCCTCATCCAAATTCAAGGTCTTGAGGAAGAGGCTGCAATCGCCCACTGCTTCAAGTAAGCATCCAGCGCTCATTTCTCACCCTTCCCTTCAGACCAGACTGAAACCGCCTTATTCTGCAATCCCAACCCCACCCTCTCCTGCAGCGCCCAGCTAATTCTCCCTTTAAACTCAGCTTACACGGTGTTTTTCTTTTTAAAGCTTTAATCTTTCCCTGTATTGTTTGCTTGAAAGCAGGCCCATGACCATAGGAAAATTCAAGCGCTGTTTAGGTTGGTTCAGCCAAAGGAAGGCTGCCAGAAATGTGTGTCAGCTGAAGTCCCTCTTCTGTCCTCACTGGCCTGTGAGCATTCTCCAGTGTTGAAAAACACTTCTTGGCAACATGGATTCTAGATAAAGCTTGGGTCTGGCTGCCACTTTTCCCCTACCCAGGTGTTGTAACAGCCCTCATGGGGACACACCGCCCCTTCTGTTGTGTAGCACAGCTGGCTGAGAAACTCATGCCATGAGCTACAACAAGGAACTGATTTTAGGTGTAATTAGGTGAAAAAAATATATAATATAATGTCATTCTTTTGATGTTGAGTCAGGCAGCTCTATTAAATGTAACTATGCTCACTTCAGGGACAGGGGGAAAAAAAGGAACGGGAAAATAATAAAAAATATATGTATTAAAGAACCAGTGGTTAGTTCTGGAATGGAGAACCCCATTCTGTAGTTCTGGAACTTATCCAAAAGCACATCCTAATGTTCAATGCATTTGCATTTGAGCTATTGTAACAACTTGCAAGATCAGAGCACCTGTGTGCTAAGCCATGTATACGCACAAACAGCAGGAGGAAGCCCATGCTGCATATAGATACTCGGACACAACGGAAAGGAACCAGGTATTTTACAAATGCGTCAGACCTCTTCTTTAAAATACATTATAATTGATGTCAAATTTGCTGCCACATGATACTGAAAGAAAATGCAAAAGAAAAACAAAAGAAGAAAGCATGAAGATAGTTCATAAGTGAAAGATTTGCTTTTGAGCGTGAGGAATTGGAAGGCCTTATTATACGGTTCATTTATGTGGGTTACAGCTTGTTGCAAACACTGAAACTCAAGCACAGAATTTCAAGTAGGTACTGTTTAGGTAAGGTAAACGAGCGGTTATGACAGACACAACTGAGAACCAGCTCAGAATTTGCTTTAGAAGCAGAAGTAACTCGCAGTGCCTCTGCACTGGTACATCTATCTGAATATTACTCCTGTCACCCTGTCTCCGAGTCATCTTGAGTTCCCCGGACTTGTGTAAGTATGTGTTAAAATGTGTTTTTCTTTGAAATTATTCAGAAAGGTTTGCACATTGGAAAATGTGCACGGCTGATAAAATACATCATCGGAGCACATAAAAAAATGATATACACAGTACTCTAGAATAATATAGAGAATCATTTTCTGTCATAACCATCATCAATATTTTTATATTATGATTCAAATAGTGTATTTATGTAAATTACCGGAGACTTTTTCTTGTCCTCATACCTCCTTGTGTGCATTTTTTACTGGCACAGTTTGTTCTTTTTCAAAAAAAGGCAGTAAAAATTCTTGTGTTTCAGAAGAATCAACATCCTTAAAGGGTGCCATTTAGATTAGTTTTACCCAGAGATAATTAACATATTTGCTTCCAGATTAAAGAGTCTTTACATGCTGTTAATTTGGGGAATGCGTGTTTTCTACATTCTTATGCAAAACAGAGCTGGATTCCAGCTTTAAATGAAGGTGTGCGCCCAACCACAAATACAGGGCTGCCACCACTGTGTCCATTTACTTTCTGCAGGTCAGACCATTACAATAAAAGCAGAGGGGGCAATTCCAACAGAGGGGAATTCTGCCCAAGCGCACCAGTCAGTAAATAACAGCAGGTTTCTTCTAAAAATGTAGATGTGAACTCAAGAGCAGAGTCTCTCTTTGCACTCAAGGAGATTCTTTTCAAAACCAGAAAAAATCATCAAGATCTTGCGTGTTGCAAAACCGGTGTGTAGCCATTACAACCAAGCAGAAATGAATAATGAATTGAATGCTAATTAAATACAAATCACAGCTTGGAAGGACTACAAACGTACAGCAGCTTTTCCATGTTCTTCTAGGATTGCTTTAAAACTTCGTTTCTCCAGTGTATGGTCTTATCTAGAATACATGTTTTCAATGGAACAATCAGCTTTTTTTTTTTTACATTAATGCTTTTAAAACTTTAGATTAAAATCTCCCTGTAGGAATTTAGTTATGGGGTTTGTGCTTTTTTTTTTTTCTCTCAAATGAATCTCGTGACTTTCCAAGATCGAGCTCTTGTGAACATGTGTCCTTCCACCCACAGCTGTGGGCTGCAGTGGGCCCAGCCACGGGCCCTGAAGGGACCGGAGCCTCTGCCAGATGCTGAGAGGCTGAGGGAGCTGGGCCTGTTCAGCCCAAGGAGCAAAGGCTGAGGGGGAGGCCTATAAATACCTGTTGGGGGAAGGTAAAAAGTTGGAGCAAGGCTCTTCTCAGTGGTAATGGGCAAGAGAAAATGGGCAGAAAGTAAAATGCAGAAAATTCTATTTAAACGTAAGAAATAACTTTTTTCACCGCGAGGGTTGTCAAGCACAGAAGTGATGGCCCAGAGAAGTTTTGGAGTCTCTGTTCCTGTGTCAACAGTTTATGGGCGTTCGGCCCAGTTCCGTGACAAATGGGGCGGGGGACCCACGGACCCACGCCCCGGGAAAGGGAAAGGGGAAAAAAAGGGTAAGGAGATGGGCCTGAGAGCAAAAACAGCAGCAACAATCTGAGGAGAAACAAACTAGTTTACTAAATAAGATACCGGAATGCAAAACAACACACTATAATACAATTACAATTTAAGCTAATAAATCCAATACAATGAGAGAGAATGTCCAAAAATCAAGGTAGGCCTTACTCTAATACTGACGATAAGACAGCTGGAGAGTGAGATGCTGCCAGGACGAGAGACGGGCAGAAAGAAAGAAGGTCTCGTGATATGAGAGTTTTTATCTTTCCCTCTAACTGGAAAATGGTAACAGGGGATCAAAGTCCCCTGGGGAATGTAGTAGTCCTTCTCTTCTGAGAACCAGGTACATACACTACATGATGTTATGATGTGGAATACCAATAACCGAAAATCACAAAACCATGACATCCTGAGAAGAGAGTCATCGGAGTCATCCAGTCGTCACTTGCAGCTATAGAAGCTGAACCTCCGCTCACGATGGGAACCAAGTAGCGAGTCCCTGCAGGTAGGTTTAGATGCAGCCTGAGAGACTAATGACTGAATTCAGAATTCCCATGATAGCATGTATGACAAATTTAGGATCCTGGTAAATTCTGTGACATTTAAAGTAATCAGCAACTGAGATTACATACTTTTTATAATTCCCAGATATTTGCATGCTAGAGAGTTAAGGGAGAGAGGTTATCCTTAAGAGAGGCATTTATCCCAGTCTGAACAGCCTCAGGCAAGATGCTGTCGTGGAGCAGTGTGTCGGACTCCGGATTCTCCAGAGTCTTAACGGTTCGCCACTAAGGGAAAGTCTTTATTACAGATATTGTATTTATATACTCAGCTACCAGAATTATGTTTCCAGTTCATAACTCTTCAAACCTTTCCTGTAGGATCAATGACCTGGGTGCCGTGTTCTTGGAAAATAAGCCAAGTCCATAGTAGTACAGCATCCCTCCCTATTCTCAATCAAACACATCTCAAAGAGAGAGGGAGACTGATGAGAACAACCCACTTTTCTGTGCGTGGCATTCACTGAATGTGAAAAAGGGTTTCAGCAGGCCCAAGAAAGTAGCTGTTGTCATGACAGCACTGGGAAGCCCTGGGACTGAAAAGATCTTCATCAGCTCACTGCAGCGATTCGGTGCCAGAGGAGCTGCATTGCTGGTCAGCATGCTGACAACAGAACCAGGGGAATGCTTGCTTGTCAAATCTCCCTGGTTTGACTTTGCAAACTTCCCCAGTCTTGCCTTTTGAAGCTGGAAAATGCTTGCAATCTAGCAAAAAAAGGGAACTCTCCTGCACATCTCTTCCCCCTTCAGCACCCCATGCACTTTCTCTTGAATTCACCTATCTTGTTAGATGGGGCAGCACCTAGCATTCCCATATACTCTTTTGCCCCTCCCTGGCAACAAAAATGCCTTGTAGGAAGCAGCAATAACCTGCAGAAAACCTATGCAAGCAGCAGCACATTCTGCAGTCCAAGACCATCAATGCAACAAGCATCACTCCTGTTATCTCTATATATGTATATCTATGCTGAGATGCTTGCATGGCAGCTTTGGGGCAAGAGACAGCGAGGATTTCTGTGGCACTCTGAGCTGCTTGGGGTCATACTGTGACAACGCTGGGATCTTGTCTGCTCAATTCTGGCCATTCTGTTCCATGTAAAAGCATTGTCTTTCATGCCACAGTTTGGCAGCTTGCTGGGTTATCACCCCAAGCATCAGTGCTGGGGGACCTGTGAGACTATTCCATTCACACTGCAACTTTTCTTTTACCAGAGTGACAGAAAATGGCTGCTGCATGGCTGAGGTCCTCATGATGTAAACAAGGAAGGAGAAAGTAAGGCATTTTTGAGTAGGCACAGGTTACTTGAGTTCCCAAACTGTTTGTCTGGAGCACTAGGAACTGTGAACATTTGGAAACCTGTGTTATGCTCATGCTGATGATCACTAATGGAACAGAAATCGAGCTCTGATGCTTTCTATCCAGTCTTGGAACAATCGTCTTTATTGCAAATCTAAATTTCAGAGACGTGTGCTCTCAGATGAACCCTATAAACCCTGTCTGAAGCTCTGGCCTCCCTGGGATTGATTGCAAAACTCCCCTTGATCTCAGTGGGACCAAAATGTCAAACAGCCCGAGAGCCAGGGAACTGGGGAGAAGCTCGTAGCAAATCCTGATATCGGCCTATGGAAAATGGCAGCGAGCAGGTGGGACTCAATACACATCACATGGAAGATCCTAAGTTGCACTGTGACCCTTCCGTAATTCAGAATTTAAATAGTTCAGAGGGTCCCTCTCTCAGGAAGCTTGGAACGCGTAGCAGAATTGGGAGACCTAAAGCCTAAATTAGCTTAATGCCCCAATGACCTGCCCTGCAGATGTGCTAATAGGCAAAGCAGAGATTCCATCTCCTGAACTCTATTCCCAGCTCAGTTGCTTGCAGACTCACCAAAGCAGCTGATTATGTAGGAGTCCACAAACCATTTTATTATTTTGTCATGCAGCAATTTAACCGTTGTTCAGCTGGGCAAAGCAGAACCTCTTTCACGTGATTGCTCCGAGGTCTGGTAGTCTGTCTTTGAACCCTTCACTGAAAGCTGTTGTTACACAAGCTGCTAAGAATGCTCTGCTTGGTGCATCAGAACCAACGGCAGAGGTTTTGCGTCATGTTAAATTTAGCCAAACAGTTTATCAGAACCACTATCTTCAGAGTTGAATTTCTGAATGAGTTTGGCAATGCCAAGTGTTTGTTTTGTCTTGGTGAAAAGTGGATTCAGTTATTTAAAGCCTGGAAAATATGGGAAACATTTTTATTATAACACAGTTTAGAGCAAGGTGAAAAAGGTCTGATTTTCAAGGTGGCGTGCCTTATAACAATTCAAGTGTACAGACAAGTCTTTCAGATCAAAGTGTGGATGACAAGTTGAGAAAGCTATTTGATTTAGGTTGTGCTGGTGTGAGAGGCACAATGAAGAGGCATGTATTCTATAACAAGTGTAACTCAGGCACTGAGAGGTGTCAAGGTATCAGCTTTGCAGAGCGATGACCTCCTTTGTCTCATTTCTTCCAAGGAAAATCCGTTTGGCCCCACTTCAAGTCACAGTTTCTCTTCTCCCTGCTACTTTGAGCCCCGCTTCCTGATCTTACACAAACGTTCCTCAGTGGGGGTCCCTTTCCAGTTTCACAGACACAAGTTCCAAGTAAAGAGGCAGCAAAGCAGCCAGCTTAAAGTGGAACTCGATAGAACAAACCAACCAACCAACCAACCAACCAAAACCTGTTCTCCCTCTCACCCCTGATTTATTTTGACATGGCTAAAGCGCTGGATCAGCAACCATGAAGCACTTGTCTTTCAGTTTTGTTGCATTAGCACATGTCTTGGAGATTTTTTCCATACTGATACAGTGAGATTGTGGGACTTCCTGTGATAGCTCTGGGTGATCTCAGTCCACCACCTGCACTGGACTGTGGTAACTTGCTGTGGAATACTACTTGCTCAGTCCTTTCCATTACATATAACTTATCATTAACAACTTATGCTATATGATAAAAAAAAAAAAGTATAAACTTAACCCAGTTTCTATCATGCTTAAAAAAGTATGATAAAATAAATACTGGTTTAAAAATTATACATGTATCAAAATATGAAATATTTGAGAGTTACTCCCCTCATCCCTTATCTCATTATAGTATTAATGAGTAACATGCTGAATTTTGGCTGAGATGTGGTAGCCACAGGAGATTGGCCTTTTGCACAGATGATCTCCTGACATAACGCTTGCAGCAGGGGTATGTTTCACTTTTCATTGTACAAGCTGTCCACCTGAAGCCAAAATGGCTCATCCACTTTGGGCTCAGCTCTGCTACGTGAACATGAACTCTCTTGCTTTGATTGTGAGAGACTCCAGATTTGGCAAAGAATGTATTTTTACAGTATGGGTGGTGAGGCACTGGAACAGGTTGCCCAGAGATGCAGTGGATGCCCCATCTCTGGGGACACTCCAGGTCAGGCTGGACTGGGCTCTGATCGAGCTGTGGGTGTCCCTGTTCACTGCAGGGGAGTCAGACTAGATGACCTTTAAGGGTCCCTTCCAACTCAAACGATTCTATGATCCTACGATTCTCTGCTCAGCAGTACTCCTGTAGTTCCAGTTTAGTATGATTGCCCACTTGCCTTTAACAGTTGCGGTGCAAGATTAGGCAGCAATACATTTAAAAGTCTCTTTATCATTGGTAAAGCGACCCTGTTTTATGGGCAAAAAAAAAGGCTCTGAGGTGTGGCTACAACCCCACAAGGAAACCTGCTTATGCAAAGTCACATTGGGAACTTCTTTCATGTCGTTTCAAGTATCAAGCCCTTAATATTTGAAAATACACAATAAACATACAGCACTGGATCACTGAGTATGGAGGTTAATAAAAATACAGCCTGGCATTAACATTAAAAAGGCTCTAATTTTTTTCTTAGCAGGTAATTAGTTCACACAAAGAAATCTCCTTTCTTATCCTGGAAACGCATGCATAAAACAGCTCAGATAACATCATTTACATACAGGCTGCTGCATACGCATGTTAATGTCTGGCTGTGAAAAGTTCAGACAAGTTTGTAATCCCAGATTTCCTGCGCGTGCTCGGCACCCAGATTCCCAGAGAGGCCGAGGAGCGGGACACCCCGTGTTGCTGAGGTGGCAGCCCAGCGGCCTGGGCTGCAGCTGGGCCTGCGAGCTACACACTTTCCCAGAGCACAAGCCATCGGACAGATCTGGCCATTTTAGCACCAGGGCTTCTTAGACGCATATTGGTATTTGTGTGTTGCAGTTTCTTTTGTCAGTCACTTCTGCTTGTGGCGGTCGCTCTAAGCCTATTGTGCCACCTCCGCTTGCTTTTTCAGGGCTACTATGTCACTCACTATTAGAACCAATCTGCTTTTGCATTTTAACGCTATCATGTCACCCATCAGCAATCATTCGCTTTCATCCCCTAAAACTTCTACACAATGGCAACCACGCCACCGGGACAAAAGCAGAGGCAGTGAGGAAAAAGGAGGAAAAAAAGGAGGAAAGCCAGAGCGGGAAGGCGGCAGCAGCAGCTGCCTCTGTTCTTTAGGGTCCTTCAGCGTGTACTTGAACTTGGACTGCAGTGGATGCGCCTTTCGTCTTCTGTTTCCCTCATTAGCACAGCGTACCTCTCCGGAGATGGAAATAAGCATGGACTGGCTGCTTCTGTGTGAAGGCCAACAGGTAGTAGCGCTGTTTTTGTGCCTACTGAAAGCTGCAGGAAAAAGGGAGGGCTGTGTGAGGGACAGCCTTGTGCTGCAGTAATATTGATTGCTTGCAGCACTCTTCAAAACAAGAACCCAGCTCGCCGGGCACCTTTAAAACCAGCAGGATGCACCCCTATTGCTATTGGAAGAGGGTATCTGAAAGCCAGATAGCTGCGTTCAGACAAAGATGCAGTTACAGCATCGGAGGGTTTGGGAACCATCTGTCAAGTGCGGAGTGCTCAGGATATATCTCGGATTCGCACATGTATACAATCACCCTCCCAATAGTTTAGAGCTATCAGCTGTACAGAGATCTCAGGCTGCCTGTGATTAGTTGCCTGAAAATGTAAAGGTGGGGGTTTTGCTCCAAGGTGAAATAACTTAAGTGCTTTAGCCTGGAACAGCCTCACTGGGGAAAGATGTATGATAATTCATGCAGGGCGCTCCTCTGAAATAGGCAATGCTCAAAGCAAGGCTTTGGACTCCCACCTTTTACAAACGTGACCTTACTGCGTTTCTTGGGGGCCGTACAATTTTAATGAGATAAAAATGACCAAAAAGTCACAACCTCTCGTCTTCCCTGTCCTAAATTCAGGATAGTTAATGAAACAAAGCTCAGCTACGTTGTATTTTGCAGATTACACAGAATGGAATAGCTTTAAGATCATGAAAGAAAAGGTTTACATAAAATTCTGTGAGTTTAGAGTAATTATCCCCCCATAAACCCAAAGAATCAGATTATATAAGCGAGGATCATTCTCCCAGTGTTGCAGCTGGAGCATAAGCCAATTCTTGACCAACACAATTTGCTCAATGGTTGAGGCTGATTCTTCCGAAACTACCGCCTTGCAAATAACAGTCAGTATCTCATTCATTATCCTGGCGTTTTGCATTTATTACAATATGCATTATTTGTAGGCAAGATGCACTGGAACCAGGAGTTACAGAATACTGGAGCTGTGTTGATAAGAAAACAGCCAAATGTTTTTTAAAGGCGCTTCCGATCAAACACTTGCAGGTTTCCAAGCAATCTCCTTGCTCAA
Source organism: Numida meleagris (assembly GCF_002078875.1). NCBI lineage: Eukaryota > Metazoa > Chordata > Aves > Galliformes > Numididae > Numida > Numida meleagris. The sequence goes on along the minus strand of NC_034409.1, from coordinate 65,382,461 downwards.
GAATGCCCGCTTCAGGCAGTCCTCACTCACACACAAGTTCCCGTTAGTGCCATACCAGCCCCTGCGTGTGCAAAGCCTCTGAGACAGCTCCCAGGCAAGAAATCAAACATAAAAATCATCAGTCAGAAACATCAGAAAACATTCATCAGAAAGTTCAGCTGTTTTTCCTTTCTTCCCCTGTCCAGATAAGATCTTTACAGTGCTTAAAAAGAGAAATAGCCACTAATAGCTCTTTCCAAAACTGATGGGTGAGCATGAAAATATTCAAAAATAATTTATCTTAAAAGCTAAGACATCAGAAACAGCTTCCTCGCTCGTTCTTGGGATTTTTCCAAGAAGAAAGCTGCACAGTGCACAGAGCGGTCCGCTACGTGTGCAGTCAGTGTCAAGCCTGAGCAGAAATTCCTATTGTGACAGGGCAACATTTTTGAGTTGAGTGTTGCTGAATTTTGCAGCTTTTTCTTTTTGCAATCACTTTGAAATGTTCTCTTGTCAATTAATGGCAGTTTTCTGAAATTTCTGTCTTCTTCTTTGTAGTCTACTCTGTCTACTCATTTGGTTTCTAGCAATGTGACTGGCGCTTTGAAAAACGTTTTTTTTTTTTCTTTTTCCTCCCAAATAGGTTCTATTTCCTAGAAAAGAAGGGATGCTGATGTGCAAGTTCCTTAGAAACGTGGGATGCCTCACATGATACTTTTCAAGCCTTCAATGTGTGAACCACCCAAACTTTTTTGCAGTTTCAAGAAGGAAACTGGTGACCTGGATTCGGTTGTCCCTGTGCTTCTTTAGGAATGGCTGCTGTATGGACAAGGCATTATTTTTCCATAGAAGAAAAGAACATTTTACACATTAGGCTGAAGGAGTACATTTAAGATTGCAAAAGAGGGTTCTGCAGTCACTTGACTGTGATTCATGAAAACCACTAGATGAAAAATGGTATTTTTCGGAAGTTTTCAGCAGTGAATTTCTAAGTCATGAGTAAATTTTGCTTTTTCAATGTATAAAGTTGAATCTGCAGGGCCTGCAATTTTTTTTTTTTTTTAATTTTAAACCACACTGATTTCACCTTCAGAAGAGGAAGAGGGTGTTTCCATTTTTAGTCTGAAATTCTTTGAAGTATCCCTGCTCCATAGAATAGGGGTCTGGATAGAATTTGACAAAAAAATCAATTCCTCCTTTTAGGTTTGGATTCAGCAATAAAGAAGTTAATGAGATCACATCTGTTTTTGTCCTGTTATTCTCTATGGCAGTCCACTGGAAACAGCACCAATTGCCTATAGCCTTTTCTTTTATTCCAAACAGAAGAACCCAGCCTAAATACTGCCTTTAAACACATCCATAGCAAGACCGCGACATGAATCAATCATCAGCCACCGTGGTGATGTTACTTACTCGCAGCTACAATTACGAGTTGCCTGCAGCTTCACAACAACAGCCAGCTAATGGATTTATGCAGGCCTTTAAAAACATTTTCCTTGGCATAGGACGCAATGGAGAAACATCTCCAGAAACTACCAAGAGCTTCGTTCCGTAAGTAACATTTGAATATTGACACATCTGGAACAGCTGGGTAATAAGTTGTGCGTGTCAAGTTCAGAAAACAGCTGCTTTTAGCCTTTGCTTTGGGCCAGACATTTGCTTTCAGACACCAGAGTATATTCTATTTTATTTTGTAGCAGCTTCTTCAGTGTTCCCATATGGACAAGCTGAGCAGCTCCAAGGATACAACTGCAAGTATATATATACCGCTCTTTAGAAGAAATGAAGGCCAGATGTTGCTTTGTCATCTTCACATGCATCTTTAAAAAAGTTAAATGAAGCTGTTTCATATGTACGATTAATGCCAGGTATAGGGAATTTGTTCGTAGGCCATTTAAAAGTCAACTTCCTAAAAGATGGAAAATAGCATTTTAACTGACAATTCAAACCCTAGAATAACTTCAGGAAATAAATATAGCAGAGTCCAGGATCACAAAGACAAAAATGTAATGGGCAGAAAAGACATGGCGGCCCATTTCTGAGATCTGAATGAGTACTATTTGTGGTTTTATTAGAAAAGAATTGACCTTGTTGTTACAGCACAATGTGAAGTTTGACGCAAAAGCCACCAAGCACCACCATGATTAAAGACCTTCCACTCTCCTTTGCTCTCCCAGGATATAACCTAACCCATCCGTCTAAATACTGGAGAATTGAAAACACCTATTGATACCAGTGTAACGCACAAAAATTCTTTGCGTACATACTCCTGGTTTCTACACCTCGTGGATCCAACAGGGTGAGCAAGGATTCCTTCCCAGACTGTCCAGTTAAAGCAATTCAGATAAAAACAAACTGCTTTTCATGTTTTCTTATCTCATGAAAATTGGACTTTATTGTATCCGTTTCATGACAGACATTTATAAGGAATTATTAAATGAAGATTACTTCTCCCTCCTCAGTAATAGCACGTACAAAGGTTGGGCTTCAGCTGCCCGCTGGGGCCTTGCTCTGTCAGACAGTCCACGACATACAAAAACTGCCAAGACACCAACCATAACTTTTTGAGTTATGTCACTTTATTAAGGGAGTGAAAAGAATCACATTCTCTAGTAGTCTTGGAACAATGCAAATGGTGAACAGAGGACAAAAATAGATGTAATTGGTTCTGAAAAGCATGAACATCTGTAGAGAACATGTTGCATTATTCCTAAGGACTCTCGCTTTTGAAAAAAAGTACATGTTCTGTATATACAAGTGTCAGTGCAATAGCCAATAAAGCAATCAGAAATATAAAAATATCCTAGATACAAACTTAAAATAGATGTTTGAAAGCTGACAGTATCGGTATTCTGATATTTCTGTATCTCAGAGTACGATCACTGGGATGAGTTATTCTGATGAGGTAAAAGACAGTAAATGCTCTGTGAGAACACAAAGCCATTAATTCTTTTCCATAAGACAAAAAGATAGAGCACCCAAAGAAACGGCAAGTCTTCGCTGCAAGTGCCCACAGGAAGTGAAGTTACGTTCTGTGAGCATGACTGCATTCCTGCACCATTCACGTTTGCCATCTCTGCCAACAGTTACACCACCAAAAACTTGCAAATTCTCCCACGCTCCCCCAAAGTTCAGCATAATCTGCCCGTGCTGTGCAGACGCATTGAACTGACAGCTCCTTCAAACACAGACAAGATCTACAAATGTCCAAAAACCACTTAGTCATTCTTTCCTTTATTGGTTGCAAATCTTTTTTTTGGCAGCGAGGACAGAAAGAGATTGCAAAGCTTGACAGCTGAACAGCCCTTTCTGTAAGAGTTAGGGAGGGAACAGGGTGTGTTATATTTGTCTTGCCCCAGGTGTTCCAGTGATGCCACTGAACTTAAACCTCAGTTGGCTGAGCTATAAAAATCACATTCCTCCGGTTTGCTCTGCATTTTGGATGGAAGGGTGTGCTAATCTGGGGCTCCTGTTCCAAAAAAAGAGGAAGGGCTACTTGGTCAAACTTTCAGCTGCGTGCCATCTGCCTGCATCGTGATTCATCTCTTTTCCTTCCGCCACCTCTTTCACTATGACCCTCCAAGCTCCACTGCTAATTTCTGCCTCCCAGTTCTCTGCTTTTCAAAGAAAAAGGCAGAGCAATAAGTAGACAGTGTGCTCTGTGACTTTGTGGCATAAAGCCCCAGGAAGAACCGAGAGCAGAGCTGGGAAAGGCAGAAATGTACAGTGAACACAACCTCCTTCTTAAGGTGGTAATGATAAGGGGTTAATTTCAAACCATGTGTCAATTTCAGGCACTCCTCTTTGGAAAAGCACAATGAATTATACAGCCTCTAGTACCTTAAGATTAACTTGAATGGGCTATGATTTGTGTGATAAAAAGAGCACAATGAGAGCTGGCAGTTGCCTTCTTAGGAAACTTTCCTTACTACTTATGGCACGCACATGCACCGAAGCACACAGCGGTTGCTTGAATCTTTAAAAGGTTTCTTAGCCTTACATCTTAGATTCAAAAGCTTGCCCTTTAAATCATTTCATTTTTCATCATTCTTTCCTAAACCTCCTGTCTCAGGCAAATTCAGACAGCTGCGTAAGATGGAGAAGTGAAGCCAGCAACATCTGCAGGATGATGACACTTGACAAATGGCCTTGGGTTTTCTTTGGGTTTCTAGAAGATGCTTTGCAGATGTCAAAGCCTCAAGGAATCATCATACGTCTCGCCTTAACCCTGCTGAATGTGGCATTCAACATTTCCAGATATTGAATTACTACTCGCCACACCTCAGCAAGGCAGGCTATTCCGTCTCAAATAAACAGGCAGGAAATGGAAGCACACAGAATGACTAAGTGATTATTCCAACATCACGATACAAGCTTGGGAGAGTCAGGAGCTGAACCTGTATTTCTTGCATCTCAATCTCACGTTGTCTTTTTGTTGTCCGTTGCAGCCTTATTCTTTCCCGTAGAGGAAGACTGGAATCTTAAGAGTCTGTCATGCTACTCTGGTTGACAGGTGATGTCGCCAATGAGATAAGATTGTTGCACTCCCCACATCAAAAGGTGGAATATGCTGTATGACATCTGCTTGCTGGAAGAAATACTAACCATACAAGTCCTTAAGAACATCAACATTTATTTAATATGATATAAAAGAAATGAGATATGAACATTCTTATCTGAACAGTAAGTGGCTTCTTTACTTACATCGCATGTGCTCATTGTATAATATATATACAATGAACATAATTACATTTGTACACAAACTAAGTACTGGATTGAGAACCTGCTTATTGCTGTACACACTCTAACCCAACAAAGAAAAGCCCAGTACCTCAAAGTACCTACACTCCATTTTATTTAAGTAAAAGTAAGCACTGACATTAACGCATATGTTGACAGAAGTGTGGCAGTAACTGCTGACATTGCAACCTGACCAAGAAATAATTACAGCAGGAACAGGACATCTTTTACTAAGCAATAATAAAAATGGCACATTTTAAATATATCTATATGTATATATATATATATAAAAATTTTACAAATAAAATGTTAAAACAATAAATTGTAGCGTTTAAAAAGTGTAAAACAGGGTTTTAGTGGTGATATGTAAAATTAACTGAGTTATGCATCTAAAAGAAGCAAAAAAGTAACTTATGTGATCCATATTTAAAAGAACATAAAATTCTGGGAAATAAAGTTCTGACTATAGGCCGCACACTGGAAAGAGCCTTTATTTTATGTGCACAGAAATCATAGCAGCAAGCTGGTATCAGGAGAACAATCTGAAGGTTGTTGAGTGTACATATGGGCCATTTAAAGCTCTCCTGGAATAAACATTTTCCAGGAAGTGATAAAATGATGCTCTGTGGCCAAAAGCATCAGAACTATGAATTTCATAGATTTAAAATATACTGTACAATATCTTCTCACATTTCCATAGGTCAGGTCCATACAGCTCAGGCATGAATTGTTTCAACAGAAGCCATCAGCGCTGGAAGACAGACACAGGTTAGGTTACCGTACTTTAGCAACAACAGAATATTGTATAACACAACTCCTGGGATTAAACACAGCACGGAACGCCTGACCTCATCCTAGCAGCAGTTATCACTGATGTAGAACATAACACAGTACCTCAGAAATAAGCTGTTTCCAAAATCAGCTTTCCTGAAAACTCTTTGACAGCGAGAAGCAAAAGTAAAATTTTTTCACCTTTACACAGCTAGGAAAACGCCCTTGTCCCGAGAGTTTTATCTTGTTGGACGTGGCCGGCTCCGAACATTTTCCACATAAAACCAGAGACAGCGGCAAAGGACCGCGCTGCGTTGGCAGCAACACCGGGAGCGTGCTGGAGTTCCCGCGCTCAGCCCCGGGCTTGCTGCCTTCTGGTTAGTACTGAAAGGACTTCTACAAATAGCTGTTAGCAGTTCGTTAGGGAAAGTGTTTCTGAGCTTTAGATCCAGGCGCTGCTAACTTTTCATTATCCCTCCGCTACTCCACTTGAATACGATGCTTAAAATGTAACAATGTCAGAACGTGCCTCTGCAAAGCAAGGGCCCTAACAAAGAAAGTAGCTTCGTGTTAATGGGTTTTCCTTAGTCCGAGAATATCCTATGCCACCAGTTTCCTACGCCAAATTCTCCTGGCCCTGTGCCCAGAGTATCGTTTTACTAATTGACCGTGCAAGCCAAATATAGGTATTACCTCACGATTCTCTGAGATCTACCGTACATTTTCCAGATGCCACAATGGAACAGGACTGATCTTGCAGCCCTCTAGCACCCAGGATTTCTTGCATTTGAGAGACACCAAGCTCTTGCACATATCTTTCAGCGTTGCACAACACCGGAACGGCAGCGCAGAGGGGAAGGGGCAGTAACTACTGCAGACAAGCAGACTACGCTCCTTACACCTATATACACCACGCCCAGCTCAAGGCATGAATGTGCTTTGGAACTCTGAGCCAACAGCCAACAGGGGCATCAAGTGCACCAGGGAAAGGTGGAGAGCACATGCACATAGTTGAATAGCTTTTTCAGCTCAATTCAAACACTAAGCAGCCCAAAGGGGTATAATTTATTTTACTTTGTTATGGTGGTGCATATATGAGCAGAGCAATAGTTTTACAACCACCAGCCCAGATGCACTGTTTTGCCACAAGCATAACAGTGCAATTCTAAGTGTTGTAGCATCACACTTAACATGGAAATGTTGTAGCTACATGCTACCTGCGAGGTTACAACACGCTGAGGGATGTCAAGGGTTAGTTGTTCCATTACAAAGCAGATCACTGTGTGAGCGCTTCACTTTGGCTAGTCTCATGTTTAGCATAAATAATTAAAAGGACTTTGCTGAACTGATGGCTGGAACTGATGACAAGGGGTAAAAACAACTTAATGCAACCTGAAAAAAAAACTCTGGTGAAGCTGCAGGTTGCTTCCCCTGTCAAGACAGCTGTGCTGTGGCTACAGCAGGAATTCAGCAGCGCGGTTTCAATCACATCACTACCCTGAAAGCGACAGGCTCAAGTTTGTTCTAGTTCAGAACAAAATGCATATAAATGCATCAGCATTTATACAGTGAAATTAAAATCTTTAACACAAATTTCCAGGAAAAAATTGAATAGTGCCAGTTATTTTTAAATGAAAGTACAAGAGTCCAAACCAAATTTCAAAATGATGGACTGCATCCAGCAGAAAGTGAGCAACACTGGTGTCAGTATGGAATACAATCTTTTTAAGCAAATGGAGAAAAAGGAGAAAATAATCTGTATTAACAGATTCCTGCACATAATTCATGCAGGATAAAGTGTTTATGTTGATTAATGTCTAATTTTACTAAGATGAAAGCTTGGCAATACAGGTTAGGGCAATAAATAACAAAACGCATTTTCAGATCTCCCCATGCTAAAAGACTGAAAAGTCTCAAACATAAAGTTTCCTACGTTTAACTTTGGGATTAACTATGGCATTTGACATTATTGTTGAAACCAAGCTCATTCCTGTAGCAGAAAGCCTACTTAAATAGGTACTTCCTGACAACAAAGAAATGTTGATTGTTTTAAATGCTGGCAAAGTGCTGTAGCGTTCAGGTAAGTATCATGCTGGTTTCTTTAAACACCTGTACAAACAATTATGTTTCCTTGTATTTCCAATTCCATTTATTGAGCTGGTAGCACTACAGGTAAGAACACGTAAATCATCCGAACTCATGCTTTCTAACTTCCTAGAAATCACCTGAGACAGGGGAAGAATACTCAGTAGGGCTATCCCTATAGAAATGGAAAAAGCCTCCACAACAGTTTGGTAACTGTTACGTTTCATTCACTCTCCATTTTCTTCCTTCCTGCTTGCCATGCCTCACTCATCCATGTCCTAAGCCATAAACTCTTTGGACTATTACACTATTCCCTCCAATGCATCACTAAGAGATCTAATTCCAGCTGCCCAGATGGAAGCAGCAAGATTCATTTGCACCTGAGCACCAATGCTGGCAGCTTAACCGTCTATCTGCTCTGTAACAGCCTAGGTCTCTCATGTAATTCAAAGGGCTATTATCCTGCCACTTGTGGCAAAATAAGCCAATTAGTCCTTTCTCTTTGTATTTGACTACAGAGCACATTACTTGCAAGCAAGTCAATATGTTTACTTGTTTTGCTTTCTGGTTAGTTTATATTCAACGCTGTAGATACCTTTGTCTTGCCAAGTACTGTCTAGAGATGCTTCTCAAAGACAACTACAATACATACACTCAGAACAGCATTAGAAAAATGGCAGGAGGGGTGGGAAAAAAGACGTACTTCTCTGTAACTATACACACATGAAATGTGATCCTTCTGTGAGCTGTGGTTGTGTAGATGAAGCTGGTGACAATGACGATTCTGGTGAAGAAGGCAGACTTTTCACTGCGAGTCATACAGCAAGATAAACAAGAAAACAAGTTACACAAGGCAAAAGCTAGCTGGCTTACATAGTAAATGTAAGCTTGAAAATCACTATTTCAAGCCATAATCGATACAAGCAGAACCAAATGGAAGTTACACAAGTTAAGACTTAAAATCAGATCAGCACAGTGAGCACAGCTGTTGTCCACAAGGATCATTTCCTTTAAGAAAGAAAACACCTCAGAAAAGACTCAGGCCTATACACAACTAGTAGATCATCTCAGGAGCAAACAACAGACACATGAATACTGATGTGTTATGCCAGAGGAAAAAATACGTACAGTTTAACAACTCGGGATACTTTCAGACCCATCTTTATATCCCAGCTCGGATTAACTAAGTTTTTGTTATTCTGCTTGGCGCTACAGAGTCCATTTACAAGTTCTGGTTTTGATTATCAAGTCACAGAAAAAATCGCTGACTGCACTGCAAAGGTTCAGCTCACCTTTCATATCCATACATTGAACTATCTGGCTTACTTAACCACTCTCATCACCGAACATCCTAATGATATCTTAAAATCTATAATCATCTTCTTCCTCTCCTTTTTTTCTTTGCACATAGTTTTGCTTTTTTCCAGCTTTTTGTTCTTGCAAAGTACACGACCGGTCTTTCTACCCATCAGCTAACATCTTCTGTTTCTTCATCTGTTCCTGTGTCTGAAACCATGAGCAAATTGTGGTTCACTGTTCAGATCCTGGGGCTATCCATTAGCCAGGAGGTGAGAGCAAATAGTTCAAACATAACCAGGATTGAGATACTGTTCTATAAGATAAAGAGCGAGGGATTTGCTCCAACCAATAACTACAGTATGACTCAATTTTTGGCAATAGTCATTTATTTCCCTGAATTAAATGCAACCACAAAATCTACATTAAAACCTCAGAAAAATGGAATTTCTGTAGTTACCCAGTGGGAAACTACTTTTCTCTACGTTGTAAAAACATATACTTAATATTCAGACTAGCTCAGCACTTCTCAATTCGCAAGGGTTTTTGAGCATCAAAAGACATCATCACAATGAAATGAAGTTTTACATGTGTACCACCTAACTTATGTTTCTTACGTTTCAGTCAAACTCTTTTCCGTACCTGCTGTTGCCTGATTTCCTTTTGAAGACTGTGCTGCTAATTCAAATGAAGAAATAATTCCTTTTTGCTGTTGAACACTAACTACTTCACTTTCTTCTAAACTGGTTTTGGGTTTGTGGTTTGCAACTGTGGTCACACTCTGCAAGCTGACGGAAAAAAAAACACAGCATTTAGAACTCTCTAACTTAATTTCAAGTGTTAACCACTAAGTATAGGAGTTACAATTTAATTTTCTTTTGTTAATAGATGGTGAGTTTGTGTTGTGTAATAGAAGTTAAATACATATTTTCAAATCCTTCTACCGCGTACAGTTAGACTTAAAAAAACCATATGCCAGAAACTGAATTCCTTTCCTTTGCATACTCATACAGGTTCCTGCTGTGTGATACCTGTTTTGATGAAGTATGCTGTGAGAAAGTTATATCTAATGTAAGAACTCAGGATCAGCTGTGAAACTGGAGAATCCACACAGCTTACAGTAACGTTAGGAATCATTAAAGAGAAATATCCGATACACAGTATTGGTCTAGTTCTGCAATACTCCTAAACTGTCAAGTAATGGTCAAAAAAGCAGGAGGTATTAAGTAAACTGTTCAACCCGTCTGTAAATGCAGTGCTTTCTTTAACGCCAGTGTTAAAGAGCTTGCTACAGAAGCCCTGGCTGAAGGTTTCATATTAAACTGATACAGAGCATGGACTGACATTACTAAATACATTTTGTAACACAAAGCAAGAATCATGAATATATTCTGTTACTTGGGCGGTACCTGAGAATAAACATGGCCCCTCGCACCAATTCATTACCTCTTACTGACCCCCTGCAGGTTTCTCACTGGATTTCTCTATACGTAAACCACTCCAAAACATATAAATATACCTTAGAAGTATTTATGACAGTATTTCATTAGTTGCTTGGTACGTTCAACTAATAAATACAATATGCAAGTTTAAAATAGCCTTTGAACATCTTGTTTTATTTTTACCTTATATCGCCATCATGTGTTTCTTCCACTTTATTATTCTTTTCCTTTTCTGCTTTCTCTTCATTATTCACTTCTTTTGAGTCAGATACAACATGTGTATCTGATAAAAAATCATCGGTTTTTGTCAGCTATAAAAAAAATTGAAATCATGAAACCAAAAGCAGTAACACACACTAAGTGGTAGATAAGAAATACAGTACCAGGAAACAGTTTTATTAACAGACAAATTTTGCCATCATGTATACTTAGTAACTTAGAATTACATAACTTAAGAAATTTTTATCAATACCATTCAGGTTAATAGAGTTATCCTGAAACTTATACCAGAGCCAATGGGTAGGGCTTGGCTTAATTACTTCCAGAATGTATCTGAACTCTTTGGACTGCAGCCTGCCTTGGTTTTGTATGCTATCCCTCTCTGCACAATGCCAAAGATTCCAGCAACTGCAGCACTTGGCTAATGAGCTTGAATACTGCTCTTAAAGGTTTGATTAGCTAGGACCAATATTAGCATATTATGTAATACACTTTTAAGGGGTTTGCATACTTAACATAAAGCAACTCTCAATAGAAAGTGTTCTAGAAGAAGAATAACAAATGCTAGCTATTTGATTTTATAACATTCTAAAAAAAAAACAAAAAACCCAAATATAAAATAGGAAAGGGAAAGGAAAAAGGAATGGAAAAAATAAAAGCAATGAGAGATTAATGAAAGATACATACTGAAACAGAAAAAAAGAATGTATATGTAAGGAGCTTTAAAAAATATGACACTCTGAGGAGGATATGATTACGTGGAAACACTTCTAGTAATCTGTTCTTCACAGACAGCCTGCTTTTGCTGAGTCTTTAGGGCACTTCACTACCAGAAATACAGAGGTAACTCACTGCTAATTGAGCCCGAGACTGTTTCAAGATAGAAATCAATCTATCTGATGACCAAACAGCACAGACTACAGAACTGCTGCATCAGCTTTATGCTGCGTCCTGCACAGTGCTTGGTGCACTAAAGCCAGCCACAGAAAAAAGTCAGGTGTATAAAACGACCATCAAAAACCACACAGATCAATGGTTATTAAAGATGCATCAGCACTTGGTTTCTTTCCAAACCCAAAGAAATAAAGGCCATATATTTTTTAAATTTTCTGGTCAATCAAGACAAGAACAGACAAAATTACTGTGAAATTAAATACAGTTAAGAGGAAATTAAAATGAAATTTAGGAATACTGTATATACAAGAAAATTCAATCTCTAGGCTATCGACAGATCTGATACAATTTTGCACGACTTTACATAACATTTTTAAAATACAGTAAGATATGCTAATCTTCCAAGAAAAAGGAATTTTGCTTGATTTCCTATACTCTGCTGTCTGCGGTTAAAAATATTTTTCTACTGCAAGATAGGCTGATGAACAGTTCAATTAAGGACAGTTTAGTACCTCTTTAGTAAAAACTGAATTATGTTCTTGTTCTCCATCATGTTTTAGTTGCACTATTTCTTCTTCAGGACTTTCATTATTTTGTTTCAAATTATTATCTTTACTGGTGCTCTCTAATTCCTTTATGTGACTAGATACAGTATCATCCTTTTTTCGATTCTGTAGAACAAAATTGATATACAGACATTTGTTCTTAACAAAGTTATTACAGCGTCAGGTCCGAGCGCTAAGAAAGCTGCGTGAAAACCTTAAGCATCTTAACTCAAAACAGTTTTTTATGTGACATTCCACTGCAAAGCACACCACGGTGCAATAAGGATAATGTTTTTGGTTTTTTTAAAAAGAAAAACCTTAGAATTTTCTCATTTTTATACCTTTCAAACAGTTGAACCTAGCCACTTTTTTACTTTTCAAGATTAATCTCCTTTTCCACCTGCAAAAATCTCTAGCATTTCTGTCCTCTGAAATTCCATTCGTTTTTAGCTTAGTCACACACAGGCTTAGTAGTATTCTTATTTAGATTCATAAGCACTGGTATTTTTTCAAAATACTCCTTCCTGGTTAAAGAAAGGATGGATGATTCTTGTAGTAGAGTTTACACACATGTTTGAGCCTCACCAATTCCTTAGCTAATGCACCTGCTGTCAGTGCAAAATCCACAGCGCACCTACGTGCAGCGCTGCCAAGTATCTCTGGTATCTTCCAAGCCTATGCCGTTATCTGATTTAACAGAGGTCGACATAATATCTGACAATGGCAGAGTATGAGCAAAAGACATCATAACTGCATATCACTTATTCCTTAGAAAAATCCCTTGCACGCGAAATATGTTTGATGTACACTTTTTGAGGAAGGGTGTTAGAAGTGACTTCAATTCTGAACTGTGAACATGATGTTGGCGTAAGAATAAACCTAACAGAACTGAAGTTCATACGTGTTGCAGGGCACTAAGTACTAGGGTGGAGAAAAATAGGATCCAGGAAAGCAGTGAATCTTGCGGCTGAATTCCTGTCTGATTTAGCACGTGCATGTTGGTAAGAGGAAATTCTATTAAAGCCAGTCCACAAATCAGTCTCTCTGCTTTCTCAAACAAAGTATGCACCCATATCTTACATTTGCCCCAAACAATAACACTTGCTAAGCAATTTCCTTTAGTATTTTGTTAATCACTTAAAAATTACATAGTAGGCTGTTCATAAAATCCTTCTATCTTTCCTTTCTTCACACACACAAAAAATCCAACTGAAAAGATTTCCAGCAGTTAAATGCCACTGCGTCACTTTGCTGTATGACATCAGCAGGCATGGAAACTTGCTTTTAAAAGAACTGCAACTACAGCATAATACCTCCTTTTGGGCACCTTCTGCCAAATGCCATTCTGGAAGAACAAACGTTGTCACGGGAAAAATGAATTTTTAGCATGGACTACTAGCCAAATACTCAACTCAGACACATTCTCACTTGTTCGTAAACTTCTTTTCTCATCTCACCCATGTAGCTCTGATTTCACTCAGAGGACTGGAGAACATGCTGCCATGACCGGCACCCTTTAGAACTCTGTGCAGCAGCAGTTAGTGCTGCTGCTGAGGGTTTGACTGGTTCCCCACCGTGTCTCCCAGCACGGTGCTGGCTAGCCAGGTACGACACACACACGACTGCAGTTTCCTCGTCCTGAGGTATGAATTAGCTAAGGAATTGGTGAGGCTCAAACATGTGTGTAAACTCTACTACAAGAAACATCTGCAAAGCTCTGCTTTGAACTTCTTGAGAAATGCCACGTTAATCACAAAAAAATTCGGAGGAGCCACTCCCTTCATCTATAGCATTCACGATGTCGTCCCAAATACAGATGTTCCAAGGCAAAAGGAAAACTTGAGTTCAGTGTCTTCTGGGGATCCAGTGCTGTGAAGGAACTTCCCTATAGCTCTGCAGACAGTTTAGCATGCTCACAGGAAAAAAAAAAAGAAAGCTAATGTTTATGTGAAAATAGGCACCTTCTAAGCAGTGCAACACATTTAATCTGGCCTTGGAGAAGCAGATGTTAAAATATATGCAAGACATAAAAGGAGACATGTGCATGTTGCTGTAAAAAAAAAAAAAAAGTCAGCATGATCTGAAGAAAAAAAAAAAGTGTACCAGAAGATGGAAAAGATAACTCCTATTGAAAAAGAGAAGTAATTTCCTGACTCAGCAGTCCAAAAGTAGTAGACTAACAACCATTACGTGGAATTTTTTTGTTCTGAGATTTATTGTTGTTCTGTATTTATTTATTTATTTAAGACTTATTTCCTGGTCAATACCAAGCAATTACATCCTCTTTCCCTCTCCCCACCTTTACATGTTTAATAAACTCACTGCTTTGCCTTAATTGCTCAAGAATGCATGAAAACGAAAGTGATTCATTTTTCTGTATTTATGGGCTCGAAAACCACAACTAGAGCGCACCAGTTAACAGCTATCATCATGAATACACATTCCCATCTAGAAATGTTTCATAAATCATTTTATAGATGTTTGACTACGCGACGGAAAATCTTCATCATTTATACATCAAATGAATCACGGTTCTCCATGATACTGCTTTTAGTCACAAAGTGTGCAATTTCATGCTGTTTGCTAAATCTGACAACAAGCACTAACTGTTAACAAACACCACAATGCATAATCAAACATATGTAGATTTACATTACTTATTTCCCCAAAGAAGTGACTTCCATTATCATTAGTTATAAGCATGTAGGTTGTCATCTCCCTTTCTCTTGTCTGGCAGAGAATTGCGGCTGCTACTCTGTATGAATAGCTTCAATTATTAGACACCAAAGTATCAGGTGACTTTTTCAAAATAATGACTTTTATTATTATTTTTTAACTGAACCCATTATTAAAAGTTTTGAAGAACTTGGACCAACCTGTGCCGATTTGAATGGATTATCTCTGACAAAAGACAGACTCTGCGAAGGTGACTGGTCTGAAACACCAATAATATTTAGTCCTTTCCTCTTCTCTCTCAGGCAAGCCTGTTGGTGTCTCTTTATTCTTTCCATTTGTTCTTCCACAGTCATTCGAGGCCGTGTGCTTTCTGCAAGACACAACTGCTCCACTGCACTTCTTGGTCTTTCCTTAAAAGGGAGAATATATACACTTTTTAAAAAGAGCAAGATTCTATTTAGCTTATCAGAAAAGATCACCTAATGATTATTAAAAAGCAGAATAGTGGGCAAGGAAACATCTCCCATGTATACAAACAAAGCACAAGATCAAGAAATAAACGCCAAAATTAAAAATAAATTGCTTTCCTAAACAGCGACACTGTTATCATCAATGCTTAACATCAAGAGAATGGATACATATGACCTTTTGTGTGAAGCTGAGATAATTTACCAGATACTATACCAGAGAAACAACTTCCTTAAGACAAAAACTGAAGGTGAGGTGAAATGTAATGATCGAGGACATTTATACCGGTTCATCTAATATTCACTTCTGCCTTTTTATTCCAAGGAAAAGTACAGCTGGGGATTATCTAATGGCAAACTCAGGCTGAAACAAACTGAATTTAGCACCGCTTCAAAAGGTGTACTTCTAAGCCCTATATTATTCCTGAGAAAACAATGGCTTTACCTACTCTAATCCAGAAATTCACCAACTTTCAGATTTTTCTGCCACAAAAAATACATAACTATTTACTTTAGGCAAATGGTTGCATTCAGTAGATTCATAGCAACTGGTTTCACTTCTGGAAGTGGTATTCTTTCTCCACTCATCATCCTCTGTCCTCTCCCATTCTTCCCACAACTTATCCTCTTCCATTCATGCTACAGCAAAGGCAGAATTTTTCCCCACTTTTGCCTGAATTACACGTAAATGTCTTCAGCCCAGAGACTGCAGGGCTCTAATCTGACATTCCAGGTTTACTACCCACATATTGCTTGCCGTATCTTCATGTTCTGGCTGCTTTAGGTTTTTCCCAGATCAATTCAGTATTAAAATAAAATCCAGTATTTATTTTACAGAGGCTGTTAAAATGCTCCAGAACCCAAATATGCCCTTGAAAACTTTTAACCAAAGATGCTTCATGTCTTTTCAACTTAAGCCCAAACTTCAGTTTCCAGTTGCTTAGTAGATTTAGCATTACCATTTAGTTCTTTGCCAGCTTTAGTGTAATGAAATCTCTGTGCAGTTTAACACACACGACCTTTACAATTTTGCTGTTTTCTCTATAGCTGTCTCAGTTAACTGAGTATATTATATTTTACTTTATATCACAGTGATTTTTATGTAAAGGAAATTAAAAAGCTAGCTACAACTTTTCAAGTAACTGCGGAAATTAAACTTAGAAATTTACACCTCAGTATCCATCAATGCTTGAAAGTTATTTAAAATTACCGTTCTTAGATCTATCTTCTTATTCTTCCTTAAAGTGACATAGGATGCTATTGTTGAAGACTCTGGAGTTGGTGATTTGGTTCTAGGTGGTACAACTCCCACTGGAAAATGTGAGCCTGTGAAACAGTAAAGCAACATAGTAAGTCCCATGCAAAGCATAATCGAACAGTACATTGTTTTCTAGCACATGCACACTGTCAGCCTTGGAAACTACTCAAACTCAATGTGTAACTATGACGTTCATTAAGGTCTACAGGCAGATGACCAGCAGGTTAGGCTGAGAAGACCACAGTATGGCATGAGAAATTGCTGGACATGAAAATAACAGTGAGAAGTGGACAAAAGTTGGGCAGCGCTGTGTGCAATGGCTAGACTTCACATATTGTTAACGGGGAATTATGTGAAAGACTGTTAGGCTTCACAGATAATGGAAAGGCAGAATCTGGGACTTTCTGTGGAAGAGAGCTTGCAAGGCCAGCAGGTGACCATACCAGTACAACCATTTAAGGTCAACATTACCTAGACGATAATACTGAAAATAATTCTTAAAAAGTTGGACTAATGCAGGAAAAGTAATTAGAGGTGGGTTGTTTATCTGAGTAGAAACAAAGGTTGAGAAAAGGAGAGGAGAAGGCAGATGGGAAAAAATAGGCATGGCATAAAACAGAGGGGGAATAAAAAGGCTCAGCTTTGTGTAAGCAAACTGTTTTTCAGTATGCTTGTCCGATCAAGTCCTGAGCCTAACAACCGCAGTCTGTCCATTTATTCATACGTATTTTTCATGTAGGTTTTCCTTTCTGTGTAGAAGTATGTGACAGAGTGGGAGATAGCTACAGAGAGATCATAGGGCTGGGGCCAGAGACATGGCAGAGACTGTACATCTGCAGGCTGGCTACCATATGGGCCATAGGTCTGGATTGGCTACCCAGGACCCTTCCGTCTATGTTAGATGCTAATGAACTTAAGGCAGCAAGCAGAACACAAGGTTTGAGAGCCACTTGCCCAAGAGATCTTAAATCTGAGATCTGGCTCCTGCAGAGGTTGGAGAAACTTAAGAGTTGACTGCTGGAGATACCATGGAGATACCATACCACCCTTCAGAGTGGCCCCTCTGTGTGTAGGTATGAGACCGGACAACAAGCTTTCAGTCTGGTCAGCAGTCAAGGGAAAACAGGATCACGTTTATCTGTGTTGTTCCACTTTTATGTGAATGCTGTTTTTGCTTATGCAGTGGTCTCAAAACTGTTGTTCTATTGTGGTGAGCTGGGTCTGTTCAGAGTATGTGTGCTTGTGCATGTACGCTCAGCCTTGCAGCTCAGGGACAGCAGCAGGCAGGCTCTGTCTGGCTGGCAGGTGAGGATATTCTGTGTCCTGCTGCCCACCACACGTTCAGCCTCTCATAACAATAATCCACCACTGGAATTTTTCTGCTTAGAGAATCTCTGCCAAAATGTAATTAAGCTAGTAAAAGCTGAAGGTAAAAGTTACAAAAATATACAGCTATAACTAGGTAACACATTCCATCTTTCCTTCTTCATACATGCAGGAAATCAAAGTATTAAAAATACTGTTTTCTTGCAGTTTCTTGCCTACAAAAATGGACATATCTTCTCTGATGGTCAAATTACTTCCCTCTGTTTTTACTGATGTCACACAGATTTGAGAGGACATACTGACTCAGTCGAAGGCTCAACTATTTCTCCAAATTGTTTGATAGGCTGACAAAATAGTCTGGAGTTGTTTGAATGCCAAATACATCATTCAGAACAAAAACTATAAAACAACAGTTTGGGTCTCCTTTACACATGAAAAGGATAAAACACAGCTTAAGTCCATTTTCCTTTTGTGTCACTTTTATGTGCCACTCAGGTCATAAATATTCCTCTGCTTGCAGAGAGCTGTGTGGGTTACTTTGCATGGTCCCGTTAAAACGTTTCGCTTTGATTGCTGACACTTGAAAAGGGAGGGAAAAGGCTGACAGAAAAAAAACACGAGAAATGTTTACTACAGTAACACGCACAATGAGCGAGAAAAACATTAAAAAATTTCCTCTAAAATTTACTTATTTATTCAGAAGCCCTCAAAATAGGAAACTATGTCATTTAAAGATGACTTCTTAAAACGGCTTGGAAGTTTCAGATATGAGCTGCCTTTAGGTTTGTTCCCCTTACAGCTTACAAACTGTTAAGATAGAATGGCATAAAAATGTTTGTTGGAACAGCATATGGTTGTAATGACATATGCATTACAAACAAAAAACAACCAAAACCAGGAATGGTTATATTTATCCTGCTGCATGGGATTGTTATTATAAGTGAGTACACAGAATAAGAAAATATCCATCAGAAAGTCCCCAAAGCATGGACCAAATGACAAAACACAGCTATGATAAATTCACTTCACTCTGTTTTGAATGAAGACAAATAGCTTCCCTCCACTTGCTACCCGCAACTCCAAATACTATTTGTAATAGAAGAATTTCTATTATTGCTTCCCTTTACTGAAGGTTGCTTTTCTAGAAGTGGACATAATAAAGTTAACTTCCATCTTTACAGAAAGTAGAAAGCAGACTGAGATGCTCAAGAAGTATCAGATAGCTTTATATAGTTAATGTAGGCTTCTTATGTTGTCTTAACAATTAATTTCCCTAATATCATAAGTGCCTGTAAATAGTCTGAAACACCACAGGCCAATAAAACCTAGGTATAGTGTGAAAAAGGCAACTTTAGGTGGTTGGTGATTAGCAAATCTCAGGCTAAACCCTGCATATTTTTGCCACTACATTAAAAGAGATTAAATATCCAAAGTTCATGTTACACTTCAGCAAATATCATATTCAATCTGAATTAAGTAATGACTGTAAGTAAGTGCGAGCTTAATTATATCATCCATCACAGGGTCATTCACACTGTTTGGCACCCAAACTGTATGCCATCTTTTGTTTTAAAAGCCAACATGGCTGTTCTGATGAAAGTAATATCCTTACATGATCATAGTTCTTGGGTCAAATTCTAGTGGTGTTACACCAGCTCACTACGTACATGCTTAGTCAAACTAATACAAGCTATTATCTTGCTGGTACTGAAAACATCGATAGTTATGGGAAAAAAAAAAAAGTTCAGTTATTCTGAAAGCTCTTAACGGGGTTTTTTGGTTCAGACTGCTTTTCCCGGAGTCACCTTTAACAAACTATTCTGTGTGTTTTAACAAACAGAATTGAGGAACACTTCCTGGTAAAAGACTCTACCAAGCAATTAGTAGCCTTTATGGAAGCTAGATGAAGAGAAGAATCTAAAGCATTTAGCAATTGCAAAGACCTTTATTGTCTGTACACTCCAAGGTCATGATCATTATTCCTATTATATCAGAGGACAGAAGGCAATTCAACAATTACAAGATTAAAAAAAGAAAAAGACATTGTTTCTCTGCCTTACGAGAGTCTGAAAATTCTGTGGCGCTGCCTTTTTGGACGTTCCAGTGACATAACATTGGGAGCTTGATTCAAAAACTGAATAATTGTTCAGGGGCATGAACAGAAAATGGGTAATTGTTCAAGGGAATGGTGTGTGGGGAATGTGAGTGATGTGATTAGACATGGTGTCAATAAGGATTTCAGGGTTGTTGGTGAGTGTAATGTTTGATTTTTCTGCGGTGTAATTGACTGAAATCTTTCTTGTCATATAATTAAATGATTATTTTATTGTGGAAGTTGTTTCATCATACTAAGAAATGGACAGGCTACGAAAATATGAAGGATGAAGTAACTTCTACAACAGTTAAAGCTTTGTATTTCTTCTGAAAGATGCTGAAAGGTCATAAATGGCGCTCCTGGGGACAAACCTTTAGCTGCAGATTCTGATTCTAACATTTGTTCTGTTTTTTCTTCACCATTAGATTCATCCACTTCTGCTACTGTAGTTAACTCTGGTTCACTCTTATAAAGCCTATAATCAGGACCCTGAAGAATGACAAGTTATGAGGTAAATAAACTGGCATTTCTGTATAAGCATTTATGTCTTAAGACTCAAAACAGCTATTTTCTGATGAGACTGCTCACTTCAGGACAACGGCTCATTGTTCAGCTGCTCTTGCAGCACTATTCCTTCATAATTAATTTGAGAAATGTTTGTAGATTTTCAGAAATCACAGAAAAATCACCACAAAAATGTCCAGAGACTTTATTTTAAACAATCTTCAGGAAAAAAAAAAATGTAAAAGGCTTCAGCAAGAACTGCTTCCGAGCCAGAAGTTTTATAAATACTTGTGAGTAGAAGAGTCTGATTTTTTGAAATTTACTTAGATACAAAACGCACCCATTTAAGTCTTAAGACATTTTATATACACACAGAATATATGACAGGAAAATGTGAAAAGCAAATGATGGAGCTGTAAAGAAAACTAAAAGCCAAACGTAAAAACAAACAAAGAAGTAGCCAGGTGGCAAAATAAAAATTGTGACTGTGCAGAGGAAGGGGGAATGCTTCAAGAACGATGTGGCAGTTTAAGCCACTTACACAGTGAGATCCATTTCTCTGATATCCTTGAACTTGGTGAATCTTCTTTTCTTCTGGCAGATGTACTGGGCCCCTGCTATAACAGAGCAAGGAGCTGCTATCACTGGGCAGAGGGGGGATTATGGGAGGATGCTCTGTAAAGTCATAGGACCGAGGGAGTGGAGGACGAGGTGGGACTACTTCCTCTTCCTAAAGATTGTAGAATAGTCACCTTATTTAGATGTGCACACCTGTTACAATTATTTATAACTTATAAATAAATAAAAATATATTACCATAGCTACACCAGCTATAGATTTTTGTATGAAAGGGACAATGTCACACTAAAAAATAATTTAAAAAAAAGGGAAGAAAAGGAAAAAATAAAGAAAAATGAAAAAAGGTCAAAATATATATTTTTTAATTTATTACCACCATGCACAATGAAATACTTCAACAGCTTCAGTAATCAACTTATAAAAGTTTTCAATTCTATCACCTGCAACTTTTTGTTAGATATCTATGAACTCTCTGAATTACCCTTTTAAGAATTAAACTCTATATCTGTTTAAAGATTTTTATATACATTACATTTTCAACAAGTCCTGTAAGCCACATGTATATTTCCAAACACTTTAAACAACAATGACATTGTCCCTTTAAAGCTGTAAATTCTAGCCAGATTTTCAGAGGAATTGAACATCTGGGAGCTCCCACAGTTTCAGATGCTCTTGTGGGTGCTCTGGCCATCTGAGAACCAGGCTCAATAGGTGAACAGACATACAAAGCAATGTATTTCTTCCCATGAAAAGTGTTTTGGGGAAAAATGGAAATCCAAAAATCAGGGTTTATATTTCTAGGGTAAGAGCCTACGGAGAGGAAAAGGTGAGAAATGGAAAAGAGAAACATACTGGTGAGAATATAAAGACAAAAAACAAATGAAAGTGTTAGAATTACTAGCTATCAGTCTTTTAAAACCTATCACAATGAAGTTATTTTCACAGAAACATACTGAATACATACTTTAGAAATCCTTAAAACAATTCAAATAATGTTCATTTTTATCATATGTATATTTGAAATTCAGTGATGCTAAAATGGTAAATATGCTAAAAGCATACCTCGTTTTTATATTTAATAGCAGAAAATGTCCTTGATCCCATGATGCCTGTTTGGGGGGAGGGGGGCAGAGGGTAGGAGAAAAGAGAAGAATTGTTTTCAATATGTAGTTTTATGAATGCAAACTATAACCTGTTACCATTAAACAAATACGCAAACCATCAACTTAAAATAGCTGATTACTCCAAAGATACAAAAGCAAATGGGATGCTTATTTTATAAAAATGCATGTGATCCAGTCTCACTCCCTAAGAGAGAAAAACGTCCAGTTTACCTGCATCTGAAGAGCTTCTTTGCTGTTTATGTTTACTTAGACCTTCCATGACATCTTGAATTCTCCACAGTTCCTTCTGAATCTGAGCACGCTGTATCCCAGCTGACTCAGTCTGCCAGTAAAGAAACAGCGTGTTTAGGTGATAAATAAGAATATATTGCAGGGGGGGGCAAAAAATAAAACCTCTTTCTCTAGACAGTACTGCATATTCTTTCCCAGTGAATTAAAACAAAATGCAATGATGATACTCTCCCATTAAAAGGTAACAAATTAGTATGTTGTCAGAAAAAAGTGGCCAGATTAAGTCATTTCAGAAACATGCACCAGTTATTTTGATAGCAATTTGCAAGTTGAAATTCCACTTAACAGAATTGCATCTTCTCTGTACAAAGAAAAGCAAAGCCAAGTTTGCATGGAAGACCTACACACAACAAAAGAAAAGGAGTCATCAGGTCCAATCCTAAAATAGTTGCAGATGAATGTGGTGTTTGCATATAAAACGTAGGCCTATTTGTGTTCATTGTTATGCATGCTTTGGGCTGCCTAACACAAATTTCTCAACTCCTGAGTTTCCTTGTAATCTCTCTTTCATAACAGCATAGAAAATCAGTCCCCAGAGCAAACATCCATTAACACCTCACAGCACTGACCACACCCACCTGTCTGTTCCACATACATATGCACACATTTGTGCGTCACAGAAAGATTTCCTCAGAAATTCAGAACTTGTACTAATTGACCAATTCTCCAGAGAAGAGAATAAACAATAAAGTACTAAGATAAGCAGGAAGAGTTCTGATGTTTAACATCTGAATAAATACTTTAAATATTTTATTTTGATACAATAATTTAATTACGCTTTAAAATATTTAGTTTAAAGAAGGGATTTATGTGAACCCTTAATATGACTATCATAACAATTCAAGTCTGAGAAAACTTCCCCATTTGAGACATGATTACTGAAACACAAAGAGATGGCACGCAGGAAAACTGATGTGGTAGCTTCAAAGTGTAGGAAAAGCTAAAAACCTCCTCAGAACTGATGAACTTTAAATTTCTTTTTATATCTAATAAGTTTACACATTGCACATTCTCCCCCTCCTTTTTTCAGTTTTCCATTTGTGTAGAATTTTTAAACAAAAACGCAGAAAATGAAAAAGACTTAAATGTCTCTTTGTGACCTATGCCAGACCTGAATTTCTCCCAGCCGATCAAGTTGCTCCTGCATATGGTTCCTTGTTGCTGTTACATCATATTCTAGTTTATCATATTCTCTCCAAGCTCTTTCTAGTTCCTAAGGATATGACAAAAGAAAAGAACTGCATGTGCATATTCAAGTTAAAACAAATAGAACTCAAAAAGTAGGCAACTTTATTCATTCAACGGCATGAAACACCCGGGATTAATTCAGAGATTGGCAATAAGTATACATACAGTTTTAGAGAATGTCACGATTAAACAGCTTTTGCATTTTCTGATGATACTGAATGATACAGAAACTAACAGCATTTTATCTTTTCACAAACTGCAAGACAGGCCAGGATGAAATCTTCAGACTACATCGTTAAAATTAGCAGGCATGTGGATCTTAAGACGCCCTTCCACAGTTGCAGAAAACCCACAAAATGGATGTAATTTTCTCTCTTTTATCACGTAGAATACATAGGTATGAGTGCAAAGCATGTGCATGTATATGCAATTAATTATGCAAGACAACTGTAAGTCATCCAACCTTATCTGTAAGGTTACAAGCCAATACCCCAGGCTTGCTAATACACCAGTTTTTACATATATTGAATTCCAAACACCAGAAGGAAGGAGGCAAAAAAAGAATCTTCGAGGTCAGTTCTGTCATTCCCCCTTACTAAGCTTGGATCAAGCCCCCTTTTTGTTTTAGTGTAAATTATAAAGTTGATGAGTTTTAAGATTGCCTTTAGTTTCCCATGTTTCCATTTTCTTCACCTGGCCAATCTCTTTTACAATATAAGTTGCAAGGGACCTTAAAAGATCATTGAGCTCCAACTCCCCTGCTGCGGGCTGGACTGACCACATGAGCTCAGGCTGCCCAGGGCCCCACCCACCTGGCCTTGAGCACCTCCAGGGATAGGGCATGCCCAGCTTTTCTGGGCAGCCTGGGCCAGTTCCTCATCACCTTGTGAGTGAAGAATTTCTTCCTAACATCTAACTGAAATTTCCCCTCTTTTAGTTTAAAGCCATTCTACCTCGTCCTATCACAATCAGACCATCTAAAAAATTGGTCCCCTCTACTGCCTACAAGCTCCCCTCAAGTACTGGAAGGCCACAATGAGTTCTCTCTGGAGTCTTCTCTCCAGCTGAACAAGCCCAACTCCCTCAACCTTTCTTCATAGGAGAGATGCTCCAGCCCTCTGATGATCTTTGTGACCCTCCTCTGGACCCACTCCAACAGCTCTGCATCTTTCTTGTGCTGGGGGCCCCAAGTCTGGACCACAGTACTCCAAATGGGACCTTACAAGGGCAGAGTAGAGGGGAACCATCACCTCCTTCTCCCTACTGGCCACCTGACTTTTGATGCAGGCCAGGATGCAGTTGGCCTTGTGGGCTGCAAGCATGCACTGCTGGCTCATGTCCAGCTTTTCATCCACCAGGACCCCCAAGTCATTCTCTGCAGGGCTGCTCTCACTGAATTCTTCTCCCAGTCTGTATACATATCTGGGACTGCCCTGACCCAAGTGCAAGACCCTGCACTTGGTCTTGCTGAACCTCATTAGGTTCTCCTGGACCCACATTTCAAGCCTGTCCAGGATGGCATCCTCTCCTTCTACTGAGTCAACTGCACCGCTCAGCTTGGTGTCATCTCCAAACCTGCTGAGAGTGCACTCGATCCTGTCATCTATGTTATTGATAAAATGAGTACCAGTCCCAAGATGGGGGGACAGTACTCATGACCAGCCTCCACCTGGACATAGAGCCATTGACAACCCACTGGCTGCGACCTTCCAACCAATTTCACATTCACCAAATAGTCCAGTCTTCACATCCATACCTCTCCAATTTAGAGATAAGGATGTGATGTGAGACCATGTCAAAGCCTCACATAAGTAAGGCTTTGTTGCCTCAATATAGAAACCATCATAAAGTAAAAAAGGACATTAAATAGAAACTCTCCCCACTTCATCTAAGGTTTTTGAAACTGCATGACCTAAAATATCTTCCAAATGCGATGGATCACTATTAAGAGAGACCATGACAACATTATCTTTTCTTCTTTTCACTCTGTAGCTATTTTTGCTTAAAATAAATTATATATCTGATGGAATGCCTAATAAAGTCTGTTTTCTGTTATTTTACTTCACTTACGTTTGTTGTGATTAAATAAATATATTATAAAAATGAATATTATCACACCAACTGAATTCAGTATGCACTTAATTCCTGGCAAAAGAAAAATTCAAGAAAGACTACTTGGTGCATATAGTGAAAGTTCTAGCTTTTACAGAAATAAATGCAATACAACTGAGATTTGTTGGAAAACAATGAAAAATAAAAAACAAACCTATTAAGAATATGAAGATAATTGTTTAACAGGTCACTGAGTTTTACTAGCAAGAATGTATTACTTACTGCAGTAGCTCGCGATACTTCTCGACAAGTGCCAAGTAGTCCATTCTGTAAGTCATCTCTCTGTAAGACTACATTTTGTATGGCTGCTGGATTATCTGCATTCATTTCTATCTCCTGACTTGCTGATAGCAAAGCTTGCTCAAGCGTGTACTATTACAATAAAAAGAATTATTTTTAATGTTCTGCATTACTGGGTTGATTTTCATTATATTTCAGTTATCAATGTTCTGATAATAAGCATGTAAAATAATATCCACTTTAGGTAATAAATACAATTGTCCTACTTTCTCCTTGTGTAGTTGCTGAAGCTTCTCTTCCAGTGCTTGTACAACTTTATCTTGTTCACATAAACGGCTAAGCTTAGCCTAATATATAACAGAAAATGCTTGCAATTAGAATTGTTTTTAACATCTTAAATAACCAAAACATAACTTCATCAAATCATTACAAGAGACTATATAAAATTTCATTTCCACAAAACATGAATGCTAAAGTTCTGAAGGCCTCAGTGTAGCATTTTCAAATTAACCTCAAGAAACCATAAAATACTATGAAATAAGCGTTATCGTAACTTGACACAACATTGCTCAAAATACATAACTTCTACAACTTGTATAACTTAAAACAGGTAACCAAAAACTCTTTTGAGCAACATAATCTTCATTATTATGTATAATATTGTACACATTACTAGTTCTTCCTATGCTTTCTTTCAGGTGTTAGTTTTTGATAGTTACTAACACTACCCATGCTCTGCTGCTTTGGCTCCAATTTAGGCTTGGCTAGGAATAAATCTGTTCCCCTCCAGCTCTGGTTTGGAATAGCCGTTCAGTGGACTCTAACCAATCTGAAACAGTTTTCTTTTTGAACAAGAAACTTGACTTTCTAACTTTAATTGTAGCTTTAATGTAACATCCCTTAAATCAGCATGCTACTCTTACTTGCATCATGCAAAAATGACTAGATATGTACACTTGTGCATACACAGTATGACTGTACGTGTGTATTGTTTGCCAGCAAACTGACCTTAAACACTAGGGTTCTTTTCTTTAGTAACTAGCACGTCAACACTCTGAATGGCAAGTATCCATGCCAATTTCAGTTTTGGAGTATCAGTCATATTTCCTCAGAAATTACTTCTCTCATGCTTCTAACTGAATTACATCTACAGCATTTTTCCTTTCTTAAGTAATTCCTTTCTAGAAGCATTTTATGTTTGAACACACATAGTACTTGAAATTTCATCCTAAGATGGAATCTTTCCTGCAAGTTAGAAACTTACTATTATTATTTTTAAAGTTATATACTCTCAAGTTCACAGATCAATCTCTGTTGGCAATCACCTATATGAAATGCATTCCAAACCCAAAAGTTAAGGATAAAGATTATTATGAAAAAGACAAATACCAACAATTCCAGTGAAGAAAAAATACAAATTACTTACATCAATATCCAGCTCTTCAGTTCTATATTTGTATAGTGTACCCCTACATTCTTCTTGTGTTAACTATAAGGAAGAATAATATTGCCATAAAACAACTTAATTTGACTATGAAAACAAAGCCAGTGTTCAGCTAAAGAGTTTTAACACAGCATATCAGCTTTTGCATGAATGTCAAAAAATAACACATTGAACAATATATAGTTAGCCAATATATGTTAACTGAAGGTAACTAAGTGGAATGTCAAACACACCTGGTAAAAAGTTGTATGAACAAAATAGGCTATGTTTCTAATGCAAACTAGATTTTGAGAGATATAACTCAAACTTGGATCCCGTAGAAAGATGAAACTGCCAGAGTACACCTGAACACAGTTATACAAAATTATGCATATATAAATATCTGCATTCTAAATACAGGGACTCATTCTACTTGGAATTAATCATTCTAGGCCCACTAAGATCAAGTATATTCTCAATGAGGATATTCTTTTTAGTGAATCTGAAGTCAGAACAGAATGACCTAAGTATACAAAATATCTGCAAAATATATCATCACATACATATGCCCATTAAGTGTTGCCAAATACCTTTCCACCTACTTTTTCCTATGCAAAACCCCCACCCCAGCAACAGAATTTAGAGCATGAACACAACTGCCCCAAACAGGAATCTTTCTGTTTTTAATTTGGACCTAGGCAAACTAGTCTTCTCATGCCAGTCAGCATGTATGGTATCCTCCAACTACTTTAATAGACTATAACTCACATTAAGTTCTTACCTCTTTCAGTCCCTGAACTGATCTGTAACAAGATTTTAAAACATTCTACACGGAAAAAAGGCAGCTTCCTATTTTAGAATGGGCTACCATACACAGAATTTGCTTACTGTCCTATACAGTAAGTACTTGCGTAACACTATCAACCTTAATATTCTATTTAATTAAAAACACGTGTACATTGAGTCCCAACATATATGCTTTCCTTTCATGTGCATGACATAATTAGGTCATCACAGCTTAATAGTGCAAGAAATACTATAAAAACACAAGTCCATGTTAAAGGACACTTATAAATAAAAGGACTAGGGAAGGGTTAATCAGACAAGCATTCCAAACATACAATAAATCTTCAACACACTTAAGTGTTTCATTTCAAGATGTTATGTCCACATACCTCATGCAAATGCACCTGGTGACAATTTAAAAGTATGGATAGTGTATAAAAACCACACAGTAACTTTCTTTGAAATGGACATTTTATGAAAATGAGTGTTGGAATATGAAAAAAGCCACAGCACTTTTGCACCTCATGAATGCCACAAATATTAGCATTTTAAGATATCTATTCAATCCCATACTGTTGTACAGTTGTATTTTTTAAATGTTGATTTTATCTTAATGAGAGAAAAATGAGGAATGGAAATATTTAAACAAAACTCATAAACATGGTCAATATAAATTTAAGGCCAAATGTCTTTAACTGACAGTGAAAACCTAGGTATACTTTGCAACAGAAAGATTTTACAAGAGAAAGATAATCTGGTTTGAAACTTGTCAGTTCAGCATCCCTGTCCCTGCCTATCTCCTAGAAGGAATACATTCTAAAAATTCAGAAAGTGAAAATATATTTTCAAAGAATAATGTGCATAGGCTAATTCCTCTTATTAATATCCTACCACACCTTCAAAATTGCTGCCAACTTCTTGCTTTTGTCTGCAATTCTAGCTTGTCACAACAGATGATGCTGGACAGCCACTTTCACGTTTCATGCTGCAACAGTTTACATAGACTTAACATAAAAAACTCTAGAAATTATATGAAACACTCAATCCATCTCTGACAAAACAGCAGCATCTCTTTGAGGAGCACATCTATAAATCGATTAAAGACAAAAATCTATAGGTAGAATGCTATTGCACTACTGGAACTGTAAGAGGAATTGCAGGATTGCAGTAGACGAAGAGCAATTACACATTGCAAGCAAGGTTAACAATCTCATAACCCTGGAAAATGCATTATAAGAGCTCCAACGATCAAGTTATCAAAACGTATTTTATGTCACGCTCAACAAAAGCCTCCTTCACCGAACTGTTCCTGCACTTTTCCAGCACAGACATTCCAGGGAAAGACTGCCACCTACTGAACGACCGACATGGCCTGCTGCAGGCTTCTACAGTTTTCCTCCACATTTCTCTGCTCATATCCGAAGACCTTGCCTGTTACCAACTGCACTGAAATACGTTGCATGCTGATGCTAAGTAGCAGCACCTCGAATATCCCCAAACGGAATGTAGCACTTCTGTAGGGCAAACTGCACACAGCTCAGCCAAAGGCATATCTCACATGTGAAAAAGTACAGCAACCTTAACTGGAAATAACTTCTGTTAATACGCCAGTCCCATTGATTAAAATGCCCCCATTCATGTTCTGTGATCTTCACTGTGAATGTGCATACACAGCAGAATTTAACAATTTCATATTGTTAAATTTAACTTCCTAGACAACTAGATGTCACATACTTTGTAAGGCATCATTTCTATCAAAAACCGAGACTGGAGGAGTCACAGAAGGGGATAATCCCACTGTGATGGACACTACGCAAAAAGTCTTTACCGGGAACCTTCTTTTCAAATAAATGTAGATTAGGCAAATCTCCCTCTTGAGACATGAGGGGTGAGACCTATTTAAGCAGCCAATATTTAAAACATTTAAGTGAAGGTATTATTATTGTCAGACTTCCACTAACGGTTTTTGACTCAATAACTATGGCAGGAAGTTTCACAACCTGAACACACACTAACATCTCTGCAAAATTATGGCACTTAGAAGACTGAAATAGGACAACATATAGGGCATTCTGTGGGGAGCATGATGTTAAAGACAGGCTTCCAAGAGGTTGTTTTATTTATTTTTGTTTGTTAGTTTTCCTTCTCCACTACTTCTTCCAATTGGGAAGCAATACAAAGAGGCATTTAACCCACAGCAAGTAAGATTCTCCTCTAGACTGGTATAATGCAGCAGATTTCATATTTGAAATACAAATTGGAAATACAAGATTTTCAGCTAAAGTACAATCAACTCATGCATTCATAACAAAACCTGAGAAATACTTCCACCTACAAATCTCAAACTGTAATATGCAAAGATGGTTTAAATTTATGCGGTTGGTTAAATAATAATGATAAGAAGTGGCACGCCAGAAACAACATCTCCTGATCTTCATAGAAAAAAAAAATCCAGGTCTAGTTTTATTCATGTTTTTCATGTATTGAGAACAAATATCCAAGTAAAGACACACGTCAGCTTGCTGCTCTCACATTTTCATTTTTCTCCCATTAGTAAACTCACACACATGTAAACGAAATTGAGGATAATTCCTTTTTTTTTTTTTATTATTCAGCAGATCCCACTTTAGACAAGAACACTGACACTCCACATCTAGCATTAGAAAGAAGCAAACAATAATAACAGGCTGCAAAAGGCCTGTATTTTTCTTGTCTGTGCATATAGAATCAGTGCTCTGGCTTACACGTGAATATGGTACAGTGTGTAGACCAGACCGATGTAAGTCAAAGTGATTTAAATAATTAATTTTAAAAACAGTGAAAATTGAACAATCACAATAAAAAAATGTCTTTTAAATAAGACATTTGGAATAGTATAATTTTTAGCTATTTTACCCAAGAGCCATTAATCATTACAAACAAAGAAGCAGCAAAATGTTAATTTCTAATTAAATACAATCATTTCTTGCTTTCATTTGCCTATCTCTGAATAAGTTAAGTCATAAAATTGATCTGAATAAACTTAAGCAAAGAAAGATCCTTTCTATACCTGCATGATTGGTTGCAGTCATCAAAGACTAGTTCAACTTGACAACAAAGAAGGTTAAAGTCACACAACGCTTCTCCCAATTGTTTTTATTTATTTTAAACTGCACTGGAAAAGATGATCGGTGAAAATAATTTATGTTATTCTAATTAAAAATTGTATGTTGTTTAAGCTTCCAAATACATTGCCAGAATTTTAAGTGTTAACTGTGCCTTATAAACATTTAGAAGGCTAGTTAGGCTGTGAAATTCTGTATGTTTTTATCCTTTCCAGGAAGTCAGTTAATGCAGTACTTTGTATAGGAAGCTTTGTCTATGAAGGCAGGTCTTGCTCTTCTCCAATTTATGCAACACATGTGTTCTCTGAACACATCCGCCAACACGGCAAATGGTCTGATCTGAACAGACCACATTTCTAATGACAAAAGGTTATTTAATCTTCATGACCCTTTAGGTTCACTGTTTCTCTGACAAGAATGTCAAAAAAGGTGCTTATTCAGCGTCAAGCAAGAAAGAGTGGGCTCATCTGCAAGGTGAAGGCAGTGCTGTTTAGCAATACCTAAGCTGGAAGAACAGCTTCAATAAGAAGCATTCTGACTCTAGTGGTGTTCCTAAGGAGCCAGGTAGACCAGCCCAGGCACAGCTACACCTTCATTGCATCTAGAACAACAGTAGAAGCTGAGTTAGTTCACTCTGACAGATTCAAAGCACCTCTGTTCATTTAATGTACATTGACTTATTTCTCTTACATAGTCTAAAACAGAAAAGTGATTTGCTTTAAAAAAGTTCGCAATGGCTGGGCTTCTTTAAAAAAAATAAAAAACAGCTAAACCACCTTCATTTTGGACTTGAAGTCATCCTACTCTTCTCATTCCTCTCCAAATGATTCCTTCAGGTTCCATGTTAGAGCTCCTTTTTTTACACATAGGACCACAAATTGGACCAACCCAATTTTCTTTGGAAAGCTGGGATGGATCTTTTTGGAATCACAAGTAAATCTACAATATGGACTTGACTTCCAAACACAAAACAACTGTGCAAGTAAGCTTCAGCAGGGTTTTTTAGAAACACGACAAAGCACTAAATACCAGTGAATGACTTCTGCTGTAGAAGCTCTCATTTTCTGTGAACTATGCACCTTTATTTTAGCTCACAAGAGAGCCCCTCAGACACTCACTTCCAACTGGCGGCCAGAACTGCACACTTCATCTGCTGTAAAATACCACCCTCATTTAAGTAAGAACAACATCTTTGTAGCAGTTGCGGATAAAAGCTCCTAAAACATTCTCTGATGTGACAGGAGCTATTGAGCTAAGCCCCAGAATGACTAAGACACTGCAGTGCCAACAGATACGTATTGGCCATGCTCATAAGTTAATGCAGGTCTCAAATCTCAGGCAATATTTCCATTCACATTTTGGATTTGTCTTCCATCTTACCGTTTACAGCCGTCACTAGATACTCTGTAAGTGCGCACTGCTAAGTCTGCTGTGACTTTATTAAACAGACACTGCCTTTTGGATTTACAGTCCCCAGATCAAAGTAATTTTGATCCTTCCTTTCTTCAGTGGCTAAAGGCTTGGAAGGTGCAACCAAAAACCTGTAAATCCACTTCCTAGAATGAAACAAAATTGCCAGAAATGACCAGGTAAACACCACTCACATGCTTTTGTAGTGGTCAAAAGAAAGAAGCACCTCTGAACACTAATAGCATAGGATCATGCTAGGACAGATGTTGGAAGCTCATTGGAAGTCTTATGAATTTACTGGACAGCTGCGTAAGACACCAACTAATTAAATAGTCCAGACAGAGTTATTCGAAGGGGTACATTTAATACTTAACAACAAAAACGCAGCGAAAGCCATGCTAACGATATTGCAGCGTTTTAGAAAGCATGGATGACTCGTGGTTTTCCAAAGCAAATAAGAGAAACACCAATGTTATGAATAAATCTGAGGAACAACCAAAACTGTCACTAAGAAAAATTTTCGCAGATGATAAAGCAATTTCATTCACTGTCCGAGACCTTACTTGCTGGTACAGTTGCGGTCTTAGCGCCGAGTTCTCAATCATAGTGTGAACCATGGTGATTAAAGGTTCATTCTCTTTCATCTATTTCAAATCAGGAGGAGCATACAGCAAACATCAGTTTACAGCATGGCTAGATTTGAAAGACGACACTGTAAAATATAGCCTCTACTTTAATTTTTTTCTAATAATACAGTAGATTACATTTTACCCCATGCTTTTTATATCATCATTCAGTTATATCAAACATCTGAAAAGTTTAATGATAACAAACAAATGTAGCAAAATCACATAAAAACGCTCAAAACCAATGAAATATGAATTGAACAAACCTTTCCCTTTTAAAAAATTCTTAAAATTCTTAAAATAGGTCTGGCTTTGCAAGAGATGGAAATGATAGGTATCAGATTATGCAATAGGAACACTCAAACCTTCATCAGAAAACCTCTGAAATTACCGTTTTATTAACTCAAAGTATGCTAAAAAGATATATGCATTCCCTCAGAACACTGAAGCGAGGTTTAGATTTTCGTTTATGCAGCGCAGAATGCCTTTATATACTGCACTGTTTTATATACTTTGGAACTTTGAATCATTGGTCATTTCATCCGTCCATCCTCATAAACGGATGTGAAACTATTTTGAGTTTTACACTTCTGAGCCAGTCAGACATCTTCTGTAATGAGTTACATTTACTGCCATGTGTGCAAATGTAAAAACCAGATCTGTTGATCATTACAGTAAAAACTGTACACGTTGAGGACTTTAGAAAAGTATATAAAACAAAGTAGTAGGGAATTTTTTATTTTAAAAATAGACCTTCCTAGCAATAAGTGAAACATTACAAAAACTATTAATTTTCATCTCCTAAAGAAACTGAAAAGTCACTTATTTTTTTTCTCCTTAAGGAATGATTTTTTGGTTGTCATAGATACAAGACTTCTTTTTGTTGTTGTTGTTGTTGTTGTTCTGCTAAACATAGCTAAGTCTGTTCAGCTGGTAGGTTAATCACCCAATAGAGTACCTTATCACAGTAAGCAAGCTGATGATGCTCTGTTTATGTAAGGCAGGGAAAAAAAATCAAGCAAGCAACTCCTCCTATTTGCTCCATATTCTACAGCACTACATAAGCAGAAAATTAGAACTGATACAAGAAGTTGTTCTTCCTTTACTTTACAATTTTGTCCAGAAAGTGGGTGCACTGGGTGATACCAAAGGTTATATCAAAAGTAAGATCAACAATAAGATCCGAAGCCAAGCTGTCAGACTGCCGACAACTGAAACATCCGTAAAAGAAAAAATGCTCTTTGGCTGAAATGTTTCATTAAAAGTATACTGGTTTGCACACATTTTTATTAAGAGGATTTCAACAGCTTCAGCTTGTTTAGCTGATTTTTTTTAAGCAGTGTTTTTCTTTCTGACTGATAATAGATAATGTCAGAATTAATTTCTGTGGAATTGTTAAGATTGTTTTCATCCAGATTAGAAAAGAAGTGTATGTGCTCAAAAATTGCTCTGAAACAATGTTTTGCCCTCCAGCGAGCTCCAGCTTCAATTTATAGGATCTCCTCTCGCATTTTTAGTACCAGCCCTGCTTAACCATGCTCATGGAATGCTGAAGATGCCAGCTATTTCCAGAGAAGTTCCAGTTCCTTAAGTCCTTACAGAACAGATATCGCAAACCAGTTAATTCTAAGATACTGCCAACCAAAGTGTCTTCATAGCAGACAAAATATCAAATATTTTTCCCCTTTAGGAAATCAGTGTTTCCAGAAAGTACTGACAGATTGTTTAATATTCATGAGAGACCATGTATCAACCCCTCTGTTAACTAGAGTGAGCACAGGCAGGGAAACCTGTACTGAAGAACTGGCAGAGTAAAACACAGAGCCGCTGGACACAATGGTGAGGCCCATGCTCTAAGGTAAAGAGAATGCCTGTTTTGTGCTCTTAAAGTGTTATCATGAGGCCACTCTCAAATGGAAACTGGACACTATTCACACTGAAGAAACTTCTAATAGGTCAAGGAAAAATGTTTGCACGTTCATAACAGAAATACGCCCTATTCTTCTCTCAAAAAAAATCTGCTTCTCAAATTTCTCTATGACAAAGAGCATGTTTTAAATCCTGTCATACATTTGTCTTCTCTCCAGTTAAATATATCACAAAAATCTCTAAAAACTAGAATTAAGATTTTCTCTATACATAAGCAAACTGAAGTATGAGCTACCTGATGCCACACAGTAACACATCCAGCAGTCTCAGTTTCCTCACTCAATGTTTCTACCCAGCCACTTCATCTTCCCTTTTCTCTTTACTAATGTAGTATATGCAAAAATTTTCTCCATTTGAAAATGATGTAAAAATAACTCTTTGACATATGACACATATGAACAGTTATATTACTTGCAAGATAGCATTTGAGCAGGTATTTATGTTTTAAACTGTAAAGCCAAACTACTGACATTTTTTTCTTCCTCTTCCTAAATTCTCTCCCGTGCTATGGTAACACCCAGCACAGATGACGTTGCAGTCTATGCTATTCTGGTGGCAGCCATCGGCTGGAATAGCAGCTCCTCACCATGACAGATGACCTCGCCAATGAGATAAGACCACGTGCTATGGGTGGCATAAGTCTGTGCTCAGATCAGCACTTCTATCTGTTTCCTCTCAAGCTTCCTAAAATAAAAGCAGTGGCAACAGGACCAGACCAAGCCTTTCTCCTGCCTTTCCTCTGCTCCTCCATCCAAAACAAAGAAGGAAAAAGCATTTTTCCTTCCTGCCTTCTTTTCCAACAATACTCCAACACAGTCTTGCTTTCACCCCACACTGCTCCAGTCCTTGAGACTCTCTCATTGCTCACAGAAGATAAAGGGGAAAAAGAAGCAGCAGAAAGAACAAGAGTGGTGGCTGTGTGAGCTCGCTATCTTTTCCAAAAAACTTGAAAAATACAATTGAGAGTTGTGTCGTAAAAGTTGCTAATACAGGACACAGAATTTTAGGCTGAACAAAAAATGAGATTTAATAGAGGATATGTGGCAGCCCTATCCAGACAGCCATTGCACTATGCCATCCTCCTCTAATTTACTGCCTTTTTCCAGAATCCCCTTCATCATCTCAGAAAGAAGGTGATGAAGAGGAGAAAACAGGAGCAAAACATCAAGACAGCATGGATGCTGGCTACTGGACCTTCACTCCTTTATTTGACAACTTCTTGTTCAAGTTCTGTTTATCTTTATGCACCCTTTAATAACTAAAAGAAACTAAAAAAGTAAAGTACCAGCAAAATGAAATAATATATGAACAGTTTAACACCTAAGCCATCCACATAAAGAGACATTTCAACAAAAAGAATAAAAAGAATGTATAGAGAGCTTACGCTGTGACAAACCAGCCAGGGATACGCTGAGATTACAACAACACACATGCAGAATTTCACAGAGATTACTTCAGCTTGTTAGAAAGGGGTTTTTGAGCCAAAGAAAAGTTTTACTAGTAATACAAAATTAAAATATGTGTTCAAAGACCAGTTTGCTGGAATATTCTGTACTAACAGAGAGATTCAAGTGGGACCTCCTGCCACGGCTGTATTAACAAAGAAGAAAAAGCAGCATGCCCAGCTTTTATCTTAAAAAATACGTTCCTACTTTCTGTTACTGTTATTGTAATAACTGGGACAAATTCATTCAATAAATACATTAAGGAAACTGCTGGCTTGGATTCAGTAATGCACAAAAAGCGATCTCTTAACATTTTGTAATGGAGAAGGCAGAGATTATATTTGTCCTCTTAACACGTCCCACGTTAACGAACAAATCAGCATTGCCTGGGGTTGTTAGCTACATCCAAGTAACTACTTCTTAGAAGGCAAATCAAACTCTCTCCTGCCTCTCCAGGAAGCCGAAGGCAGCAGAGTGGCTTGAAACCTCACTTGCAGAAAAGGCTACAACAATTCTTTTGGCTGTTAGACATCAAAGAAACAATATGGATGGGTATTTGTGCATCAGTCTCTTCAGTCTTTGTCCCCAGCCCTGAACTCCAACAACAACAACAAAAAATTCTGAAAGCATAATAGAAAAACATCAAAAAATGCAACATAAGTATTTCCAACCATCTCAAAGGGAAACTGCTATACTAAGAAGAAGCAAGACTTACAAAATGTTATGGGACATTCTTGAGTTCTGATAAGAATGCCACCTAAGCAGTGGACAACAACTTACTGCAACAATATAAAAAATAGTGTCTCTACACATGAACTTTTGCCTTTCTGAAAACTACTCTGTGTGACCCAGGCAGGAACTTGCTAATTAATGCTGCGTACAGCATGGCAAGTATTGCATTCTTTGTGACTACAGTGTGAGAGCTGAAGATAATAGGACTGGAATTCCACCAAAGTCTCTAGGAAGAGAGGGTTTTGATTCTATTTTCAGAGATTAAATATGAATCAAGAGTGGAAATGTTTTGTTTAAGTACACTGAGTATTTAAAATTCAAAGCGGGTGACTACGCGAGTTGGTTACAGATGCAGATAATGAGGAGAAAAGGCCTCAGACTAAGAGAAACATGGGTCTTTTCTTCCCAACATAAAGGAGAAATGATAATGGACAAAATAATAAAAAGACATAAATGAGACACTAGCCCTAAAGCAAAAACACTCTCAGGGGGATTTATTTAATGCAAGTGGATGGCAGTATAATACTAATACAAGGAAAAGAAGAAAAACTGATGAGAAACTAGGACAAATATTCCAATCTGCTCTTCCATGATTTTATGATTAGTATATTTTTGACTCGATAATGATTTCTTACTCTAAGAAGTACTGTACTTTCTTGCATGCTTGGTAAAGGCAGTTATGACATGTTTATGAGATTTCGGCATTTCCCTGAATTAATAACATTTTATCACATTACATTCATAAATTTCATCTAAGGCAAGTAAAAAGAAAATCATTTGTACTGCTTTGCATATTATACAAAGGCCATTCTCTCCTCTTTATACTGTGTATTACATTGACAAGCTTGGCAGATCAGGTAGCAGTATGGCACAGTTTCAATTTCACAGGGAGTAGCAATGAATTATATTTTTGAAGACAGAATTATTTTCTTATTCCAAAACATCATGAGCTGGAAATATTTGAGTTGGATGAAAGATGTTGGCCTAATTTAGCAATTAGGAAGAACGGTTTTTCGCTACTTTTAGACCTCTTGAAGCTCCTTAAACGAGGTTAAAATGTTTAGAAATGCAGATCTATCTAAGGGATTGGCCACTATTTATACCTTGATTCCAAGAGATCAGAGGAAGATGAAGCCACTGGCTTGAAAGTCATGATGAAAAATTTAATTAGGAAAAGGAATATTAGAAAAAGCTCTAGAGATTTCCATGTTTTTAACTAACAGGCACCTTGCTGCTTATATTTCTTTTACGATCTTGTGATTTTCTATGTTCTATTCAAAATTTACCATCTAAAAACTTCTCAAATACAACTTGCAAACAAGTCCCATTTGACCATGCAACGAAGCCATAAAAAAAAGGAACGTGTTATCACAATTATTCCCTTGTCAATAAAGTACATTGTTGAAGACAGAATTATATTCTTACTCCAAAAATTACAAATCTTAT
Source organism: Numida meleagris (assembly GCF_002078875.1). NCBI lineage: Eukaryota > Metazoa > Chordata > Aves > Galliformes > Numididae > Numida > Numida meleagris. The sequence continues at coordinate 65,343,729 of NC_034409.1, read as the reverse complement.
TCTCATATAAATCTTTAAGAAACAACTGAGTAAAAGGAAAAAAAAATATTTGCCATTTAAAACCTTACGTGCTTGATCTCCCTTTCATTTTATGTCCTGCAGAAACATCTAATTATTGCTAATTTGAAAAGCAAAGTAATCAGAAGGACTAATTTTATAAACTGCATGTGTATCATGTGAGTTTGGAAATATAGTATCACTTTGGTTAATGATGGTAAAATGCTACAGTTAGCATTAATAAAGGAAGGATATGAAGAACAGAAAAAATAATTGGAAAATGGCTATTGTATTCTGTAGAGTTTCTGATTACTTTTTTCATTATGTGTCAAGTCTGTAATAATCTAAGCTAATTTGTGCAACCTAAAATGCTCATGTATTAAATATCCAACTTAATGAAAACCACTGAAAATCCTTCTTCCCAACTACTTCCAGCTTGATAGGAGCACACAAAAGACATTAAGAAATGTAAGCACACAAGAAAACTGCAAATCCCACCTGATGATCCAAATATATGGCATTCCTTTGAAGGTGATGCGAAAGAATCTCACTCTAGCAGGCAGCAGTTAGGGGGAAAAAGGAAAGGGACAGAAGGTGCAGAATGCATGAAAAGAGTCTTTAAAGATGTAAAATAGACAGTGAACTGTTAAACACAGAAATATAACGTTACTTTATCTGCCTTTTTGTGACATGTTAATGAGTTTTGATCTCTAAACAGAAGTGATTAAATTTTGTCACAAATTGGCCTATGAACTACATCAGATTTTGGTTCTACACATTACATACAGTATGCTCACATGAAACGTCTACCATATTTGATTAAACAAGCAACTGTAAACCCTTTGATAAAACTTTTTAAAATGTCCTAATATTTCTGGCAGATTGCAGTAAGATCATATTTGATATGAGGCAATATAAACAAATAGATTAATCTCATGATCTTTTACTGCTATTTTTGCTTATAACAACAATTGGTTAAAAGCCTGCGACTTTAAAGTAAACAACAATATATTTAAAAATATTCCTACATCATTTAAATTCAGCTAATATCAAAAAAAGCTATCCGCTAAGACCTCAAAGGGTTAATAACAGAACATTGTATATACAACCACACTCTATTCTACACCCAGAGAATCTTGCACTATGGGTAAAACACAACCTGATTAATGAATAACTAAAAGTTAGTGAGAATGGTACATGACACACATTGCTTTATAGCTGACCTTTGGGCTGCTGGCCTCAAGTTTTAGCTGCATGAGCTGTGCTAGAGTGTGTTCCCGGATACTACTCAGTTCAGCTTGCTGCCGTCTCAGCTTTATTAGCAGCAGCGTGAGCTCCTCTGGCTGAAGGAGTGCAGTGTGAGAAGCCAAAGAGTAGAAAAAAGGTTAATTGGTATCCTAAACAACACTTAATTAAAAGAAGGCTTCTTAGTATCTTTCTCACAATAACTTTTTATAGAGATACAACAAAAGATATACCATTTTTCCCAAATTGACCATTTTCAAACATGTAACGATGGGTTAAGTTTTAACTACATGAGTAGCAACTGATACTGCATATGCCATAACAATCGAAACTTTCTGAATATTGTACAAAAAAAGTGGTGATTTTGCAGAAGAAACTCTGTGCAGCCCTCAAACTTTTTGACATACGTAACAAATTGATGATATTGACTTAAGTGAAGGGGGATATAATTCCAACCCTTAGGATATCATTATCTGTACAGACAACCATTTGAGCTTGGTGGAAGAATAAAAAGCGCCCTTGAGAAAATTTAATTCTGCCAATTTCTGCGTCAAGATTAAAAGTAAAAACAGACAAAATAATCCCCATGAGATAGGAGCAAGCATCTTTGACAAAATAAAACTGCATAAGCAGGACAAAAATAGTTTTCCTTCCTTCCTTCCACAGGTCTGAGGCACTGACTTTTATGACTAAGTTGTACAGTAGGGCCTTAGGAAGGGATAAAGGACAGTATTTAAAACCCAAGGTTACATGAACAACTCAAATGGGTACTTTTCAGGTAATTCTACACAGAATAGTTTAGGTCAATTTGGAAAAAGCTACCTGAGCCATTCCTGAGAACAACTTCTATTAGCAACACTTCAAAGAAAGTAAAATGCTCTTGACATCACAAGTAGTTTTGTTATGCTCCTGTTTGCTTCTGTTTCTTACACTTCTCCAGAACTAAGTCTTACAAGAGGTTAAATACCCATCCAACCCCATTTTGATTTACTTACATGTTCCGGGAGCTTAAAAAAAAATCCAAAACACAACCCTAGAAACCTGCTTGCTCTCTTCCCCAGTCTCAGTTTTTCCCCAGAGCAAGGAAGTATAGAAATAGGCTCCAAAGATCAAAGTGTCAAGTTACTGAAAACCAAGTACCAGTTTCTTAGAATGCAGAAGAAAAATATCTGAGGATAAGTATGGCACTGTCGTGAGCCTGCAGCGCAATACCCACAAGGGGGAGCAAGGTATTTCCACATTGCTTCAGCTGTCAAAACCATTTGCTTTGAAGGAAAACCAGTACCAAAGTCAAAGTGTCCAATGGTCACTCTTCTATTACTTTTTCAATGTTTGGATTTAAGATATTTGATTTCAGGAGCTAAGCATAAGAATCTAGACTGCTATACAAGATGCTTTCAAGTTTTCTCCAAAAATAAGCGACAATGTTTTCAGTGTTTCAAAAACTGTCATCTTTGCAAAGCACAAGAAAGTTTATTTCTAGAAACAACAGAACTGGAAGTAGCATCTTTGAACAAAAGGAATAACAAATCAATTTACTGTCAAGATCAAAACTTTTCTTGGTACGGCTTGCAAAAGCTCAATTTTAGTGCATTAAGAATAAACTTACTGACAGTACTTAAATACAATGTTTGCAAGCATTTCCTTTTGCTACAGAGGAGTCCTAGACTTTCATAGTATTGCAAACAATTTTGTCATTGCTGTCAGTGCTGTGCTTTTGATCTAACTCTGGGCACTCTTGAAACAAACAAAACACAGGCTTTTGTTTAAAGAGCTACCCGCAGGTTTCCTCCTTCTGGCCTCTGCAGTGCTTGTGCTGTGGGCAGCACTTCTGGTTTGTACAGGCAGAAGCTGGGACCTCCTTGCCCCCTACCCCGCTCATCAACCCAGCTCCAGCAGCCCAGCCCACGAGAGCTAATGGGGCCAGGAACCGAAAGAAATGTCTGTGGGAAATAAGGCATGGAGATAAGGCACCAGCTGCCAAAAGCAATCCTCCCCTAAATTGCTGAAGATGCCAGGCATTCATGCTGGGAAGTGCAAGAAACAGCAGTCTAGGCAGTGGAAGGATTAACTGGGGAGCTGCTGCCCTCAGTTTGATTCACAGTCTGTAGTCTTAATTCATAAACACTTCAGAAAGATTACAGACAAGAGATAAAAACTGTTAAAGCAATCTAATGAATTTAGGACAATCGTAGCCACGGGTTATGTTTCAGTGAGGGAGCTGGACAACATTCACCAGCATTATTTTGATGAAATACCTACAGTGAGAGTTTCAACTCCATTACAGAAAAATAGGGGATGTCAGAAAGGACATCATTATTCCAAAAGTGGTTTTAGTATCCTTAGGTTGTCCAAAAAAGGTAAGTTTTATTTCTAGGATTTTCTCAGTAAGTATTGGAGGAAGAAGTATTCTGTGAAACAGAAATCTATGGGAAGAGGTGGAATGCAGCACAGACAATTTAAAAAAATCCTTCTTTCTGAAAGAAAATCTGGACTCATTGGGTACAGAATATTCTCAGAATTCAACATAACCACCTCTTTAGTAGCTTTAAAAAAAATCCTGCTAATTAAAATAAAGGTTATATTTAATGCAAGCTTTGAATAGACAAAGATTTCAGAGTTGCCTCTTTACACTTAAAGAATTATTCTTATAAATAAATAAATAAGATGTACCAAATAAAAAAATACAACTCACTGTTTTGCCTTGGAGGCTCTGAGGAGTAACAGGCTGTAAACTTAGCACTGCTGGCATTGACCTTCTGTCAGGCATATAGACATGCTGTACAAAAACAAAATTGCAGCGTGATCCATAGTTACCTAAAATCTCAACAGCTATTCTGTGCTAAAAAAAGGCAAGCCAACTTCATTCCTATGACAGGTCTGCTGTATTTTTGGGGAGCTTTGGCCAGCCATGTTCTCTCCTGACTTACCATCTCTGACACTTGAGTAGGCTACCTCTAAATTTCAGAAATATCCCAGATTTCATTGTTCATATCATTAATAGTTCTTTCTTACAGTTGTTGCTGTACTGATATTATGTTAAGAACAATTTTAGTTTTCACCTATCATTGAAAGCTGTTTAAAATCCCTAAGATCTTTATATAGATAAGGTGGTTTAAATCTTAGGTTTTACTCTACTGATTTTATCCAGCCAGTCTCCTATCCATCTATCTGTTAAAAAACTTGTTTGTGTTTTCAAGTTAATAGGAATGCCTAGCTGTGTAACTAAAGAAGTACAAACTGAATGGCATGAAAAATTGAAGGGAAACAGGAGACTTGTATAAAAGATACTGAACATGAAACCAATTAACAGCACAAAGTATTACAGATGGAAAAATACCTGAAAGCAAAACATGGCTGAAATGACATATAAGCACATGCTCTGCAGCACTGATCTTAGTGGCACTTCTCAGATTTGGGAGAAGAATTGATTATTAAATTTCCACTGCAATTGAAGCTGCTTGCCAAAACAAAAATACTCCTTTGTTGATAGGGACCTCAATCATAAGGACACCTGAGCTAATGATTTAGCAAAAAGCTTCTGGAGTATTTTACACAGTCAACTCTAGGAAACTAAATTCTAATTTTAAATATTTCTTTGGCTTTCAGGTTTACAGTTTTTAAGTCTCTCTTTCACTGATGTTGATGAGCAAGTTTCTGCTAGTCAGGTGCAAAGGTTTTTTTGCAGACTCCAATTTTCTTTGGTGACTGCCCCAGTAACTCCTAGGTGTCAAAAGAAGTGTCTACACTCGGTTTTCTGTTGAAACCCAAGGCAGCCAAACTTGTGGTTGAAGAACAGACAGTAACACATGGAAAGAAATGCAGGACTTTTAGTCCTCTTGGAGTTCTAGCTAGAAAAGCTAGAAGGGAGAATGCTGTCTACACATACAGCAAACTATTCTATTTTAGAGAAATGTAATATCATGGACGGTAATATTAGGACCACATGTTTTTGTGCAACATATTGCAATAATATCTTTTACAACCTTTAGATTTTAAATATTTTTTTTAATCAAGACTTTCTTCATGAAGGCAGCAGTGCAATTTAATCCATTAAATCCATTAATCCATTACCATCCAATAATAGTATACTTTCTAAAAAAAAATCCCCATAAATAAGTTTTTTAACTGTAAGAGCATGTGTTTTACCTTAGTATGATGCGCCCTATGTCTCCGATCAATAGTTACATCTCCTCTTTGCACCGGTGAAGACACTTCTGATCTGTAGGTCCTCTGTGGAGAATACCCTTGGAAACCCGCTATTGAACCATGAGAAGGCGAGGTGGGAATTGAATGCATCGTCTGATCAGAAATATTGATCATAGTTTTTGGGCTGCTTAGAGTACTGTGTCTCGTAAGAGTTGTTTGCTTATTGTAAAACTGACGTTGCTGCCACTCGTAGAGCTGCCACATCGTGTCATCACGCATTGACCTTCGTTTTTCTTCAGCTGTCACGGGTCCTATGGCTCTGTCATAAGCTGAGGGCGTCACGCTGCAGAGGCTCTCTGGCCTCGCTTTGCTGTTTCGGGGCAGCGTTCTGTAGCCTTCTGGGTACCGCGGTAAAGCTTGAGGTCGATGGCTTGGCATGTTTCTCGGTAACGTCTGATATGAGATTATACTGAAACACAAGTATTCTTTATATTAATTTATGTTTGCATTCTTTTTATTTATATTAGAATTATGGCATTGAAAAGGTATTCAATATTGATTAGGTTTATCGTGCCAGCTCTTCTCATTTTTGAGCGCTGTCATTTTAAAAACGCATGCAAAATATCAAGATGATATTTCAGATGATATCAAGAAGATTTTTCAGCCCCGTAGCAGCTGGAACTGGATCTTATCTCAGATTAACTGCTTGACAATTTAATCCAAACTTCATCTTTTTACCAGTTTAACGGTCTAGTAATGTCAATTATAGATCAAATCTGGTCTACATGCTAGATAGGTCCAAGTTTTTTAAGCTCAGAACTTCTATACTGCTCCAAATACAGGTTCTTAAATGCTCTCTTTTTCAAAAGTGAAAAGGTCTCCTGTTGCTTGTCTAAGAAAGAAGTAAGCTGCTATAAAAAAACAAACATGAGTTTGTAACAGCAGATTAATGAAAAATAGCAATTATTGACAGAGGACAAAATTGAGGTCATAAGCATCAGTTCATTCAGCCCTTATCTAAAATTCTGATGAGCACCACTGAAAGCTATTTGCTGCTGATCGCATCTGTGAGAGATGCTGGCCCAGAGACAAAATCTATCTCAAGATGAACACGATGCAGCCATCAGAGGGCAGCAGCTTCCAGCTACGCCTCAGCAAGCCCAACTCAAATAGAAACCCTGGGACGTGACAGCGCCAGAGTCTGAAGTCAGCTCTGAGCAGCTTCGGTGCCGCCAACACATTAAAGAAATGATGTACAGCTAATGGCTAGGTGAAGCACTACGGGTATCAGATCCCTATGAAATAATTATTAAGGAAATTGATTGTAAAAAAAACACTTTTCATTGAATATAGCTGAGTATTCATAACCACCTGTACCATTTTGGAGATGAAAACTGCGGTAAATAGCTCTACATACGAAGTCTGTGGCAGATTGTGAATCTTTCCAAGAGTTAAGAAAGTATTATCCCCATTTTATAGATTGGACAGCTTTTTATTCTCTCAGAAAATGATTCTTAATCCTTTTCTCTCACTGCAAAATCTGCCTATGTGCCTCAGCATTTCTTTATGTAATACATAATTGATTGTAAGGGCTTTTCTCCATCTCCATATTAGAAAAATGACAACTGAGACATTTTTGGGTTCCACTTCTAACTTTCAAAATACTGTTTTAGTTATTCACAAATGAGAATGGTGAAGTTTGATATTGTCATGAAGATAGCCAGTAACTAGATACACTTCTTTCAGTAAGGCTCCTCTTCTACTTTATTAATTGAATGGACGCTGTAATCTTGCTGGCTCCTTTAAATATCTCAATGTGAAGAAGAGCTGCATGAAGATCTTAATATGAAAAGACAGCAATCTGAAGGCTGCATACAACTAGCTATATTCTATAACATTTAGGAAGATAATCTATCCATCCATCATTTTTAGGCAAACCATAACTAAAATTGATTCACCAATGTCCTGTTGATACTTAGAATAAATACCCTTCCAGTCAAACCCAAAAAACAACTCCAGGCAGTGTTGCAGCTCGCAACTGCTTTGCATGCAAAAGGAATTGCTTTGCATGCCACGGGCAGTTAAGCAGTCATGCAGCCTGGAAGGCTGCAAACTAATGTTGTCATAAATAGCTCCCTATTAGTGTTCCCATTTGAAGAAAAGTTTTCCACATGAGTTCACAGACTCATTAAGAACACCTTCAGAGGTGCTGGGCAGCAATACTTGTTCTGGTGTGTGAGCTGGGCCATTTGAGAACGAGGCTGCTGCTGCAGTTTTGGGGGCTCAGTACTCACGCTGATCAATACCTCCATTTCAAAACCTCAAAACACTCCTTCATCCTAAGGAATGCAAATACCAACTGGCCTAGAATAGTCAACCTTTATGTGGGAGCCAAGCAAAGGGTGACAAAGCAACAATGAACAGCCAGTGCTGAGCAGCAGACACTTACTGCTTAGGGCACCGTGTGGAGGCAAAGGTCCCACCCTGGGCTAGCAGTAACTCAGCAATGCACTTGGTACCATCCAACCCCATCTCTATGTTTTAAACAGTTGAGAAAGGTCTTACCACAGCCTAACCAGACCCTCATCCCAAACTTTAACGTAAACTGAAGCTTCTCTCTACACAGCCACGAACTTCAATTCTACTTAGATCCCTGTCTCCAGCCAGAATCTGGCAATCTGAATGAACAAACAAACAAACCAAAAAACTCCACACATTTTAGAGACATCACTACGCATTAGAAATTCTGGTGGTTACTCAAGGCCGCTTCCACACAGAAGTAAAAGGGACAGCACAACACCTATTCTTTTTCAGCTTGTTAGCTTTTGGTGGAGTTGCAGTTCAAAGCACACTTGTGCCATCAGTACCAGCCTTAGAGCAACAAGTGTTCTCTATCATCAAGAATAAAATACTGTTAATAAGAGAATATTCTTAATAGTACATCCCACTGCAATGAAATCAGTTTTAGGGCTTTATGCTTGCTGACACCAAAAAAAGGCACAGCTCTTCAAGCTTCTACCATTTGGATGTAAGTTTTACAGTCCAATTTAAGAAATCTAATTGCAACACAGAACTTTCTCAGTTCTCATTATGCAAGCATACACAACAAAATAAATGTCAGGTTGTGCAAGTCACTCTCTGTAGTGCAGATTCAAACTTGAGCAAACTACTTACGCTGAGTATTTCATGAAAAAGCACATTAACTATTCCTAATTATATGTAATGAAAAAGTAAAGGCAGTGGGGAAATTTTCAACCAGTTTTGGCATGTGTAAGAGAAACTAGTGCAAATTTTTGCTGTTTTGCAAAAACTTAAAAAGTCCCCAGCCACTATAATTTCACATTTTGGGAAAACAGATTTCTGAACTTGGTTTTGTCATATGCTCTGCTACCTATCTATATGTTAAGTTCCTAATTTTCAGCTCTTCAAAACATCTCCTCTAATATCATCCCATTATTTCTAATCTAATGTAATATTTATTATTATTTTTTAAACATTTTACTGCAAGAGCTGCTTGTCTGTAAGGCAGCCTGGAAGCAATGCCAGAAAGAGAAACTGCTCTCAGCACAACATTCAATATTGTCAGTCATTCATAGGCAATTTCAGAGCTTCAGGAATATGCACTGGAGCTCAATATTAGAACTGGGAGATGTTTAATTTCACAAGAAAAGAAGCTTTAAGCATCAAGTTAGTTAGATAACTGACTAAAGTAAAGCTTCTCTCTCTCTCTCTCTCTGATTATAGTTTGTTTAAGTTTAAAAACTGACTGGAATATTTTTGAAGCATTTTTGATAAATATTGTTAGAAGAATTTGAACATAAAAACACAGTGGACAGGGCACTTACAAGAATAGATTTTAAGAAGAAAAAATTATTTTTACGATTGATGACACATTCTCTCTGCTAGGACAGAGCTATTTCTAACACCCCAAAGGGATTTCTGACCATTTATTAATAGCTTATTAATAATCATTCAATGTTAATAAAAGGCGAACTTTAAATCTGTTCTGAGTAGGCATCCAGGCACTTCTTACAGAGAACAATACATAATATATAATACTGTTTTATATAAGACTATTTACATAATAGGGACTGAAAAATAAAGCAAGTAGCCAGGATACAAGACTATTTGGTAGAAAGTCTAGTTAAAAAAAAAAAAAATTCCATAGCACTTACCCTCTTGCTTCCTCCTCTTGCCCTTTTCCTCTTTGTATTTTAATCCACTGCTCCAACTGCAGCATTGAATTAGTTCTCTGCATAACTCGTTCAGATTCCATATGTGACTGAATTGCATTGTGCTGACCTCCATCTCCTGTATCTGCCAGGACAACACCAACAGCTTTATTCTCAGCTCCATTTAAATGAACCGGTCTGAAGTGTCCAGCCTGAACTGTGGTTATGGGCAGAGTCCTGTATTCTGATCCCAAAGGATTTAGCTTCACACTGTTAATTTTTGTTAATGGTTTATCTTGCCCAACTTTCTGGAATCCATATTTTTCAGCTTCCAAAGCCTTCTTCTCTTCATTTTTGTTCACTTCTCTGTTTTTCTGGTTATTTTGTGCCTCTGGCTTAATTAGCACCCGATGGTTTGAAATATTATTGGCCTCTCGAGGTGGTGTATTTTCAGTGGTTAACTTCTCAACTCTAGAAAGGAATATACAACAAGCTGTAACATCAAGAAAATATTCATTTATAATAATAATAAGAAAAAAAAAGCAAATCTGTTTCCTGTTTATCAGGGTAATTTCAGTGATCGCTGTCCAGATATTTTAAACTAATATATTTGAGAGAAAAATCCAGGGCATATTTTCTCAGTTATCACTGATAGCTTCTTTCTCTTCCTCTCTCTTTCTTTCCCGCCCTATCCCCCTCACTCTCTATGCTTCTCTTTCTTTCCTGTTTTAAAAGCATTTGTAAGTTAGGGCAATTTTTTTTTTTTTTAAAGACAGCTTCATGTTAATCCCCCTGATAAAATATGCACTAAACAAGAGCAAGAAGTCAGACTCCGAAAAAGCAGATGTTTGAGTCCCAGAGGGCTGGACATTTAAACAGTGAAAGTAATCAGTAGTTCTTCAAAAGCCAAAGCTTCCAGAAATCAACAGCCTGAAATTCACAGTATTTTTAAAGCTATCTTTAAAAATGGTGGCAGACTACATTACTAACTTGTAATTCACCATACTGCTGGATTTAGCATATAACAAGATCCTTTTAAGAAAACAACTTTTCATGGTCCCTGGCATGAATAAGGTTTCTCTGGTATGCTATCTCTTCAGACGTCATACAAATTATGGGAAATAACTGTGGCTTCCCTAAGTTTAGGAGGGGAGATAGCTGCTGACTAAGGAAACTGTACCACAAAAATAATGATATTTTTAAACAGTTACTGCTTTACAGTACTTATACAAGTAAAGAATGTATATAGTTCAATTAAACACTTTCCTTTTAAAATTTCAGAATGTCAAGAAGCTGTATCTTTTCAATCCCTGGGACGTTATCTGAACAGCCAGCTCAGACAGTGATATTTTTTAGCGTGACTTAGTAGAAAAATAAAAAAAACACAACAACAAAAGCTGAAACGTTTTGGTCAACATTTTTGGGAATGGGAGGAAGCATTTGTTTTAAGATTACATCTCTTTATAAAACCAAACTAAGAATAACATTTCATTTTAAGGTAATATCAAGCAAATCTTTCCAACTTTTTCGCATCTTTTTGGGGTGGGAACATTATTCATCTTGTCAGTTGTGCCCAGTTCAAGTGCCTAATCTGTGTGTAAAAAGACTAGCATGTATACAAATGTCCAAGTGCACAAGACCACTCTGAAAAGTGCTCTGCTTCCAAGTAGCTACACTCGTAACAGTAAGCATTTATTGCTTACCCAGTCTTGAACATGAGGCCAAAAGGTATAACAAGTCCACACGTCCCTGGCATATTATTTAAGCCATGAATTCCCAAGAAGCCAACTATTTGAGACACAACTCCAGTAAATATATAAAGAACTGAAGACTGCAATGTCCTTATAAAACATTATCCACTATTAGTCAAGTTGGGTGTTTAACTTTACATGCACCTTCCATTATCACTCCATGCTTGCTATGAATTCTCAGTGATGTGAAGGGAATCAAGAACTTATAAGTACTTCACTTCAAACAGCAGCAGAATGTCTGCTGCACCCTGTATTTGAGTTTGTATGAAATGCACGTGCACTTTGTGTGTGTTTCATACTGTGATACTTCATGAGTGCGTAAGAGGCATAATATTTCCCCACACCTTTTTCTGACACAGAGGTGGTGATCCCAATGTCTTTCACTATGAAAGTCAAACATTAATGTAAGGAGTTCTAAATAGTTCTTTCTCTTTATTTTCTTCCCGTGATTATACCTGAGCTGCTGACATAAAAGTGCACACACATCAAATTTATTGCAAATGAAAATATTCATACCAGTAAATCTAAAATGTATATCTCTGGCTACTTACATCATCATTACTTTTAAATACAGTTTTTTTCTTGTACATCACTATTGAATACAAATGTTAGATGCATCTGATACTTTCTGAAAGCAGAAAGTAAAGGCTAAAATCTCTGGCAGTGATAGATCGTGGAGAAATCTTAATGCAGAACCAGTTTCTATATAGAATTGTGTGTGGGAGGACACATGCTAGAAATGCTACATCCATATCACATTTTTTATAATTTCCAATTACCAGCAAATACTATGCTCATCTCCTGCAGCACTTTAAAAGCAAGGGTTAGTTAGCTGGTTTCTGACTGGGTTCCTCCTTAAGGTTACATGAAGAAGTGGATAACCTCCTCCCTTCACCTCAAAACTCCATGAGCTAATGTTTTACCACAAGCTAAAGGAATTTCCCAAGAATTAAAAATGCCATTTCCCACAATTATCAAGTCAAAAATGGCATTAAAATTTAATCTTTCAGTCAGCTCAAGAATTTACAAATTAAGTACTCCTTTGGAAATAGTCCTAAACACAGGCTATATTGTACGTAGTGTGCCTTAATACTACCGTAAGACCACCATGTATCCCCTCACGTAACATGTTACATCAATCTCCCTCAGAGTGCTTTGCAGTAAGGAAGTAGTTGCCATTTTACAGATGGAAAAACTGAGCTGCAGATGGAGAGTGGCATCTCTAAGGACATTCATCAGATGGACAGAAAAACCAAGCCTTAGCATAGTGTTCTATCCACATTATACTACTTTCCACTGGAGAGGTTAATTGGAAAAAAAAAATCACATAATAGTTTTTTCCTATCACTTGTTACTATGGTTATACACAGCAGAGCCAAGCATTTCTATTTCACATTCTTTCTGATGATCTTTCTCATGGCATGACATTCGAATTGATAAAAATAGACTTTGGGGCTTGCCTGTAACTCTGTGCATCAGATTAGACAACATAGCGTGAGCAAGAAATCTTTTTCAATAGCAGTGGTTACAAGTGAGAAAGAATAATCAGAAACTAGTATGCAAATGTAAGAAATAGAAATCCATATTTATTTGTCTCCATGTTTATATGTGGCTCTCAAAGGTTTTCAGCAAGGCTTGTGGGGTATGTTTTGAGAATGGGAGAAGGCGGCAAAAGAGAATGAGCGTCACATATGTGTTTTATACTGAATGCAATTTATAGATTTCTCCTACAAAACAAATAATACGTAGGGAACGGTACTGTGAGGAAAAATACTATTTTCAGCTTTTATAAGCAAATATTATAAACAAATACAAAATCCTAAAACTGATGAGGGGCTTATGTAGTCAATTATCAGACAAACACGAGGACTGCAAATGTAACAAAGACTGCAAGTGGCGTTTGAAAAGAAAAAAGCCATGTTTTTCAAACCCAGCAATGTCAGTAAGCCCCCGCTGTGGATGCTGTTATGCTAACAAGTGCTTTTCTGGCAGCTTAGCGTATGCTGTTCAGGGACAGTAACTACAGGAGAAGGGAAAAATCTTCTCTTAATACACACTGCAGTACTCAAGAGGAAGACACAAGGGCTCTAGCACACACAATTAACAGTGAGAGTGCAGGAAAATCATGCTAAAATGTTGGAGTGTAGAGAAACCAGCATGTGGAGTGGAACGATGGCTGGTGGATATGTGGATGGATAGTAATATCCACAAACACACGCAAACAGTACTATAGACACAACCTGACTGTGGTCTGCAGTGATATGACACAGTGATATGACATAATCTTATGATTATGATAGGTTCCTCAGTATATTATAAAATTTGAATTTGCTATCGAGGTAAAATAAAAACAAAAATGTTTAAGGAGTAATTACAGTTTTATTATTTGTCCTTCCCTGCAATTATACATCAGAAGGGAGCTCTTCTACTACAAGCTGCTGATCAGTTCCAAAAGAAATGATTCTATTTTTCTCACTTCAGCATCTCATTTCTGTATCATATGGTTCACTATATTTAGAAAGTAAGAATATTTGATGGAAAATCTGACAAAAATAACCCACACAACTTAATGTTTTGAATATCTGTTTTATCTTTTTTTTCTAAGGAACCCTTGTACTCAAAAAAAATCAAGACATATTCCAGCTCTCTAGTCATTTAAACCTGACAGACTATTGGCATGGTACCATAAGAGTATCGTAAGTAAGGAAGTCCCTTAATTTCTAAATGAAAAGAACTATACTATAAAAACTCTTTTTTTTTAATTTATTACTGGGGAATTTATATTAGCAAGAACTGAAGAGTGGCTCAGTTGGCATATTTAAGAGAGTAAGTTTCTAATAACTCCAGCCATGGTATCATAAGCAACTTAATCTGTTAGAAAACTGTATTCAGTCTCCCGATAGAGCTAGAAAAGATAGAATCGAGAGCCTAAGACACTGGCAGAATTTTGGATTCAACCCAAATAAGTCATTCTTAAACCTATGTGCATGCCAAAGTCTAGGTTACTTAAAGATGAGGTAATACCATACTTAATTCTTAACAGATTCTTACAGGGAAGTATTTCTTCTGGATAAGATCATATCCTGCTACTTGGTTCATTTTATGAATTGGTTTGATAGCTAAAAGATGGACGCTTTAGAAACAGATGTCTGGGAGATTTTTTCCATACTAGAGTTAACAAACATGAAAGGTTTAGGGACTTCAGTGGTCTTGAAGTGTATTACGAATTTTTCAAAGAGGTCAAATTTCTCCTTTTGTTTTTTATTTTGCCTGAATTAAAACAACAGGGTAGTGTTACAGACTTGCTTTTCCTGTTTCTAACACTTGTTTTGTCTGTCCGTAATCCCGTTCATCTTGATAATCAGGCAGGAAACTACTGATTTTGCTGTCAAGTGTTTTGCTACTAGTTCAGTGCGTGCCACTGTGATTCACCAGAGACTAAGATAAGCAACTGAAGCAATGCAAGGCAGATAGCAGGAGTATGTAGCTGGATGAAAAGCAATAGATAATCTCAGCTATACTGGGAATCCCCACCGTTTGCCTGTACACTGTCAAACACTTGAAACAGGCAGACATCAGTATTAGAATAGGCACTGCAGCTGTAAGAAGGGGATGGGAGCATGACCAAACATTTAGGGAAGCTGGAATATCCTTAACTGCCATGGGCTGCACATCAGTCATGCTAAAGCAATCACGGAACCACAGTCTAGAAAGAATGACTATCTCACAAAGCTGGACCAACTGTCAGAGCAAGCTTACTGAGTGTATTGATAGGCTCTGAGGCAGCAAGTGTGACTGCAGAGCTATAGTAATAAACTGAATAAAAGAGTGAGTGTTCACATCAACATTTTAATTTCGTTTGCCCCTTGTGCTAAAACAAATATCACAAATCATACTGTATAGCATTTGTTCATACATTTTAGTTTGCTAAATATGCTTTATACAGCATTGGCTATCGCATGAGAGACTATGGAGACACTTATTAAGGAGGTTCTGTCAGAGTCATACTTTCTTCCAGTTCTTTTTTTTTCTTTTCTTTTCTTCTCACCATAAAGATGTGCTTTCAAATGTTCAGTCTTACAGTATTGTGCAAACCAAAGGAAGGTCCTTTCATTAGTTTAGAAAGATTCAGAGTGACACATGTCAATATTACTCTTCCTACAGTGTTTATATATTCAGGATAAGATTTTTTGTTTAAAGTGAAGTGGGTCTAATTTGGTTTAATCATTTTTCTGTCTATAAGCTATCACCAGCTATCTGCAATATACTTACAATGCAAGCCAACATTGAGTTTTAAGTTTAATTTATTATTCACTAAGTTAAATGAGAAATTTTGTCAACGTATGCTCATTACTTTAAGTGCAATCTCTTTCATAAAGTTCTCAATAATCAAGAACTTAAAGGGTAAAAATGTTATCATCAAAAAAAGCACCAACCTGTTTATGCTCTTATCCCTCTCTGCTTATCCTTTCCCCCACATCATCCAAACAAACAGAGGGTTACAGGACACAGAACAAAACGTGCCTAAGTACAGTATGAAGTCTTACATAATAAGACCAAATGTCATTGTTGTATTTGAACCTACCACTCCTCATTCCTATAAGCTGAAATCTTTTATTTTCAGTAATTTGGGGACAACAGACATGGTAGCTGACAGACTGATGTGCTGTTTTTCCCAAAGTACAGAGAACAATGTTTTTTTCCGTTAATCTATTACACTATGCTGTCCAATGCTAAGAAAAACTTCATATACTATGTATTTATTTAAAAGGTATTAGACAGCTAAGGTTTCAGACTGTTGATTAAGATTTGTCACTAAAACACTGCACAGGTGCCAGTTTGGAAGCGTTCCTTGTTTACTTTAGCTTTCTTAATGTCCCATACATTGATTTAAGTAAAAGTTCCATTATGTTTGACTGAGAAGCTCACAAAACGCTGAAACGTCTAAGATTAAAAGTGTGTAATCATTCTGCTTTCCATATTATGCTTCTGCAAGCACCACGTTAGAATACAGAATGCAGAAATGGCACAAACAAGTTAACACCAACAACTTGCACAAGTGATGCAAAATTCAGAAAGACTGCAACTGTTTTGACAAATTGAATGTGCTCAAACAAAAATTGTAACCTTTTCTTTCTTTGGTACCTATGTCTATGGGATTTCATTCATTTTTAAACTTAAGATTTCTCAGGATTGCTGCCACTCATTTAGCTCCAGCGTAGCAGGACCTACAGGAGTGCAGAAGTAAATCAAGTGAGAGCAGCCATCAGCAACAATTTCTGTGCCATCAATAACAAGGAGCTTTTAAATTTTCTATTGATGAGGTTTCTGTTACAGATGTCACGAAGCTGGCCCAAGGGACCACATTCAGAGAGAAAACAATTTTTACTGGGCAGACAGCAGCAGGTAATATTCAGTTTCTGAGAACACTTGGCTTCCAGTGATGACTCACTTTTTGTTATCAACACATGGATACATAAAAAATAAGCCTCCAGAATAGGTAAATATAATTTTAATAGCAGCATGGCGAACAAGAATGTGCGGACCCATTGGTGCAACTCTTTGATTTGAACAGAAGCTACAACTGTGAATTCGATACGTAAGATAGGGGTAAGGTAAAGACTACCACCAGTTAAGCTACTATTGCTCTTCAGTGAGGGGGGCACAGGAAATCAAACATGCCTGCACACAGCATTTGCCATTAAACTTCCATTGATGCCACTGGCTAAAGGAACTGGTTGGATTTTTTCCCCCTGTGGCCCCTTACACTCAAGGCATCTGCATTCATAACAAATCTCCAAAATTTCATCTAATATTGTTAAACTAGGAGGAACCCTTTGATAGAAAGAGGAGTCACCTCCGATGATTTATGTTCTATTTTTAGGTGTACACTTCATTTAAATAAGTCAAATTAAACAGGAGAAAAAAAGTATACAGTTCCATTGTTTTATCTACATTACCTTTTCACAGGCTCTGTCTGCACAAGTGCTGCATCTGTCATGGCTTTCATCCACAACTCCATTTCCTTTCCTGTATCTGTGCAGAAATAATATGTCCTCATGTTTGGATGAGCTGCCTGATTGGAAATGATATGGTCATTGCAATAAAAATATAAGATTCTGTAAAAGAAAAGAGGCAAATAATGTTACCACATAAGTGCTCTAGTATCTTTTATAATAAACTTTCTGAAAATAATATTATCAGAAAAAATATCTGAAGAAATACTTCAGTGTTATGTTTCTTTTTCATTGTATTTGTATTTTCAAAATAATGGCCAATAATATTCAATCATAGATGTTTCTTCATTAACACATCTGACAAAAGGCCCTTACAATTATTTGTTCTATTAAAAACAATCTCAATTATTCATTAATGTAAATTAATACAGTTAATTGATGTAAATAAGACTTTGGCATAGATTTTTTTGCCATCTTAATGATGCAGTAAATTTTAGTTAATACTCACCACATTAAATAAAAGATGTGCTGCTTAGCAGGCCAAACGAAGAACCAAAAGGAGCTCATAAAACACAAAAAAGCCAAGAGAGAATACTTAGTAGAGTGATTTATATCATAATTAAAGATGAGCTGTGAAACAGTCCTAAAATTGATTCATATTTGTGATTTAATTGATAATAAAACATTATTCTTATTTATATGTAAAGATACATCATATCTAAATAACTACAGAACTTTTCATTAGTGGGTAAGTTTAGTTGTGGATGCAGTTTACAATTCTAAAACACCCCACAGCATTTAAGAGCAATGAACTAAAAATAAATGATTAGTAATACGTGATATTTATCCATTTTCTTACTCTAGCAACTATGCCTGTATTTACATCAGACTAAAAATGTGAATCCGCTGCTACCATATTATGAAAAAATCAATCTCAGAAGCTGTTTGTAAATCCTTTCTTTCTTTTTTTTTCTTTTTTTGCATAACAACTCAGCAAACTCAGTTCTGATCACTAGGTTATTGTGCTTTCAAACATAAAATAAAATAAAAAATTGATTTCCTTACCTTAAAGGCATATTTGCGGTTGATATGGTCCTCAGGAGAAAGCACAGATATCTGAAAACTAGGCAGAAGTATACTACCTAGTATTCCTTCTTCTTTCTCATCTGTGGATAAATACTCTTTGATTAGAGAAACAAAGTATTTTGATGCATAATACTCATATTCAGACACATAACTGAAAGTCTCTATTTAACAACACATGGCCAGTAACAAGAAGCTTATTGGCTCAGCTGAACATGAGCCAGCAGTGTGCCCAAGAAGCCAAGAAAGCCTATGGCATCCTGGCTTGTTTCAGAAACAGTGCAGCCAGCAGGAGCAGAGAGATAATTGTCCCCCTGTACTCAGGCTTGGTGAGGCTGCACCTCAAGTAATGTGTTAAGTTTTGGGCCCCTCACTAAAAGAAAGACATCGAGGCCCTGGAGCACGTTCAGAGAACGGCAGCGAAGCTGATGAGGGGTCTGAAGCACAGGCCTTAGGAGGAGCGGCTGAGGGAGCTGGGATTGTTCAGTCTGAAGATGAGGAAGTTCAGTGGGAGACCTTATATCTCTCTACAACCAATCTGAAAGGACATTGTTGCGAGCTGGGAATTGGCCTCTTCTTCCCATGTAACTAGTGATAGGAATAGATGAAATGGCGCCAAGTTGAGCCAGGGGAGGTTCAGGTTGGATACTGGGAAAAATTTCTCCTCCAAAAGAGTGGTCAGGTACTTAAAAGGGCTGCAAAGGGAGGTGGTAGAGTCACCGTCCCTGGAGGTGCTCAAGAAACGTTCAGATGTGGTACTAAGGGACATGATTTAGTGGGGAAATATTGGTGGTAGGTGGATGGTTGGACAAGATTATCTTGGAGGTCTTTTCCAACCTTGGTGATTCTACAATTCTGTGATCATGGAAGAAAATGCACTGGAGAATCCCAAAGCCAGACCCAGTTGTTATGCAGCTATCTACGGAGATCTGTATGATCTTGTAAGTGTGTGGCCCAAAAGACTTGATCAGCACAGTGAAATCTAGGCCATCTGAATATGGCCACTTTTGACATCTTCCTCCAAGCTGGACAAGCATAAAAAAAACGCTCCTGAAAGTGCCAATTCTGTAAACGTTTAAACGCATGAGCTATCTTATAGGAAACACCATGAATAGCTTTACCTGGAGGTTTTTCCGGTGGATCAATGCTTATCTACATAAGACTTCAAAACTGAGAAGGAGAAGGAAGTTAAGCCTCTAATTTGGTGGCAGGAGCAATACCTGAAATCTATTGTCT
Organism: Numida meleagris; assembly: GCF_002078875.1. NCBI lineage: Eukaryota > Metazoa > Chordata > Aves > Galliformes > Numididae > Numida > Numida meleagris. The sequence goes on along the minus strand of NC_034409.1, from coordinate 65,324,139 downwards.
ACTCAGTAAAAAATCTGCACATTCTCCTAACCATTCACTGATACTGGGCATATGAAGCTAGGAAATTGTTATAATTTCCCCGAACGCTTTACACTCAATTACATTCTATTTGTACAAATAAATACGTGTCAGATCATTTGCAAAACAAACAAAGAAAACACCCTTTTCACTGAACCTTGTTTTATATACAATTTAAAGAAAATGACTTATAAATAATAAATTGACATTTTAATTGGAAGCCACAACCAGCTCTCAAATCCAATTATGCCTTGATAAAGGAATAACTGGATGCAATTCACAAAGTCAATCTTAATTGTATTTCAGACATAGAACTGCAATTCACATCCTGTATCTTAGGAGATCACCCGATAAAACTTCTCTTAGTTGAAGACACTGTGAACCACAAATGTTACGTATCTATGAAATTAAGATGAAAAAATGATATCTCAAGTTGTTTCAAGCACAGAAAATTAATGCTGTTACAATTAAAAGATTTACAGAAACATACATGTAAACAGCACCAAAGGTCTACATTACATGTGGATTTGAAAATCTTTTCCTGGTTCTCATCTACTCACTAAATTCTGAAATGCCGCACCTTTCACTTGAGTTATTCATAAAGGAAAAGATCTATCCAGATATACTTGCATTACATGAGATGTTAGATGTAAAAATTATGCTGCCTTAGATGGCTCTTTAACTGAAGAACTTAGTATAAAAACATTTTGATTAAGAGATAAAGATGAAATTAAAGGAGTAGATTTACTTTCAGGTACTCAACTGTCTACTCATATTCATGCCTGAAACCATTCTCCTCCGTCCAAACATTTACTAGACATCAAGGAATTTTGCTGTTTTTTTCCCTGTTCCAGAATGTGTGGTAAAGTTGGGGCTTTCCACTTTATTTGGACTGCGTTTTGGGGGAAATATTTTCTTCTGCTGTTAGATTACACTTGAACTTGTTTATTACTATGTCACACCCAATAGTGACGTATAAAAGCATTAAGCATTTTTGTTGCACTGAACAGTTGTGTATCTGGAGGACTTTGGTCTTTGCTAAAACATACTGCCACATTCAATTTCTGGATTTTTAAAATCTGTTTCCCATCAGAATAGCTTTTATCTACACGTTATACTGCCCCAAACCCATCTTTACTTGTATGCTGTGCATGAATAATTCAAGGAAAAAATAGCAGATCTTCTGTTCAGTTCAAAGGTCTTTTATTTGTTGCAACAATAACCTTCCGATATGAGAGCAGGCAGTCTTTTATCCTCCAGTGAAACAGAAAAACAATATTCCCTAAGCTCTGGAAAAGTACAATGAAATCATTTTTCATTTACAAATTAGATTTAAGCATTAGGTGCTCACATTGTAACACAACTATAAAACTTCAGCAAGATTGACTAACATAACAAAAAAAACCAACAAACCAGTAGCTACAATCAGGCAACCAGAAATCCTGTTTGGAGTCTAGGAACGCTCGCCCCTTTCCATTTTGTCAATCTGAGACAATTGAAAACACAGGGCCTAGAGTGCCTTTTTTTTAAAAAAAAAAATTCATAGCCATTTCTAATACTTTTATGATTCACTATACATCAGTTTAGCACGTTTATAAGCTTTAACTGCTTTCTAGCAAAAGTGATAGCTAAAAGTTAAGTTTATCATGTAAACAATTTAGACTGCTTGTATTTCAGTTTATGTGGTACATTAGAATGTAGAAAAGGAAACAGATTACAGAGCTGCTTGGATTTACCTTATTTATTGTTGGGTTTTTTGCAATCTTTGATTTCCAATATTTTAAATCAATTTAATCTGTTTTTCACAAGCAGCAAAGCAGCACTTTCTTTAGAGCCTTTAGAAGAGAAAGCTTGGGGACTTATTTAAAATCAGAAAGCCTCATAAGAAAGCACAGAGTACTTAATGATCACTTGGTTAAATGCAGTGTAATTGTAGCACAACTGATGTCTCCACGACTGAAATTACAGCTGAATTTTGACTCCACAACTGTTTATCTACCAACGTATACTTTTTGGGTAAAGAAACAAAACCTAATGATTTTATTTCAGTAATTCAGAATTTGTAAACTAAAACGGTCACAAAGAATGAGCTTTTGTATTTCATGACCTATTTGTTTTGTTTAGCACAGAAACATGCTGCACTTAATGGAACAGCATTTTAATTTCATCAGTCACTGTTTTCAGTTTCAGTGATAATTAGCATCAACACTACTACTACTAATTCAAAAGTTTCCTCATAAGCTGAAACCCTCTCTCACCTTCCACAAGGCTGCAGATGGCCTTTATTGTTCATTTTCCTCTATTTTGCCAGGCTTTACACTCTTCTTTGCTCTCAGCCTCCTTTAAACTATTATCAGTGTACACCTAATTTCAGGACTGAATGCATTTCCATATGTAGAAGTCCTATTTATTTATCCTCTCAGGAGCACTACAGTTAATAATACACAATGATGAAGAAACCAATTTTCTAACATACATATGCTGAGACTCAAATAGTAACCAGCTAACTTTTCCCTGTAAAATACATTGATGTAGCTACATAAAGGTACTAATTGATTTCTACTTTGTTCCAAATTCAGTAGAGACTTCTAATCATGTGGAACTTGACAAAATTTCACTACGTAAGTATTCATGAGCTCTGATTAGATTCCCAAAAGGCATATATATCCTCTATATTATTCCAAAGGCAGAGTTTTGGCCCCTCTCCACGATCCATTTCATATCCCCATTTCAGTTAATTAATTTGCATGATAAATCAGATTTAACTTGGCATATTTACTTCCTAACAACAGAAGTAGTGAGAAAACTAAAACCCATAATGCGAACATATTAAAAAGGTGGCCGTGAATAGGTTTGCCCTTTGAGCATACCTGACAGGCAGGAAGCAATTACATGAAATTGCTAATTAAGAAAGGAAAAGATAAAAGTAACAGGCCTGGATATTGGCAGCTATACAACTATTTGATCCATTAAGTCAAGTAGCAGCTTCTTTTTTCCTATATTTGAGTGTGTCAAAATCTATCTGCTTGCAGTAGAACTGGCAGGCAAGCCTTTCCTGGATGGAACTTACCTCTGTAATAGAAGAGGCACAGATCTGAGAGCACAAACCACCGCTTCTTCCACAACTTCATTCCAGTACTGTCCTGTATTAATAAAAGCAATCACGCAAGTAAATGGTAAACAGTTCACAAAATAAACTGGGTAGCACAAAACTGGGGTGGTGCGTTGTTCATTTTCTTAGCTAAGTCTTATTTTAAGTATCTTTGACTTCTCACTGCAGAGCTGACACTGCAAATCACGATGATAACGCCAGGAAGCCTGATGTTAACATAAGAGAATAGATGAAATGAGAGCCCATTATTTCAGAGTGCTAAAGACTACAATCTATACTAAAGAGTATATCTAAACTTTTTTATTTTATTTTATTTTAAAGTGCATGAGTAATTATAGTACTTAAAAAGCCATCCTTTGTTTTCTGAAACCATCTACTAAACTTCATCTTCTACTACTTACTATTCATGTATCTAGAGCAAATTTCTTTCCAACAAAGTTTATTCCTAAAGCAATTTCACTTCCATTTATGTTTATAATCCATTTATACCACACAACTCAGAATGAAAGACTGTCACTACTGCAGTGTAAATAAGCTAAAGCACTGCAGCATGCACATCCTAGCAGAATTAGATTTAATAAATATGCTAATCTTCTCCAAGAAGAAAGGTACATGTGAATTATCAATATCTTTTAGTGAATAGTTTTTACGACCACGAAGAATTCAAAAATGAAATCCAGAACCTTGCCTACACTCAAGAAACTGTTAGCATTACTTTCAGCCTCTTATTTCAAATTCTGCTCTGTTTTTGGGGTGGAGGAAGAAGATGAAGGATGGAGAAGAAAGGTTAAAGCAAGCATTAGCTATGCAACATTATTCAGAGAAAGTTAAAAAATAATCCTTTGCTACAAACATTTTCATATATAGAATAACTAAACATTTTATAGCCTCTTTCTTCTAAGGAGTTCAAAGTGATTTAACAACCACTAATGAACTCTGGAAGCACTGTCCGTAGCAGTCAGCTCCTATTTCACAGCTGGAAAGGCAGACACAAAGCAGGCAGACTGGCTTCCTCCCCTCACTGAGAAGGTCACTAACTTGGTAGCGGATTAGAACACGGGAACCCTGGCCCTCAGGACACTATCCATAAAAATCAAGCTTATGATTTGAAAATTCCCAAACTTCTTCAGTATAAAGGATTACCTCAAGCCCTCAGATGGACTTTCTAAAGAAGCTGTTACACAACCTCAGATTTCTTCCATTGCTCAAAGTCACCAACAGGTCTCTACACGGACACATGCATAATTCTCCCCAAAATGACTCTCTACCTTCCTTCCTCATAGCAGAAAAGTATACAAAATGAGTATGTGGTTCCCATATTTTAATTTTTTTTCCTACTTAAGAGTAAATCCCTTCTGTATCAGTAATTTACACTGTTCTTTCCCCTCATTATTGTGATTATGTCATAATTAGTAGAAGAATTGCAGAAAATTGGCATTATATTCAATGAGATGGCACACCCTGGATCAAACAAAACTTATTGTTCTCTGTGAGTATATGAATATGTTAAGAAAGTTATTTTAGTACCAAAAGAAGTCAGCACAGATTTTTACCGTAAATTTTTGAGAGCCTGTACATTTTTGAAGATAATATCTATTAGTGAAACTTGTGAGTAAATTATCTTTCAGTTAACCACATAAAAACATACAGCAACCATTTCTTACTAAACACAGTCAAACATCTCAGCATTTAAACCATTCTACACACAAATCCTGTCCAAAGGTACACATTTGGACAATGAAGTGGACAGGAAGCTGGCTGAAATGCTGGGTCCAGATGGCAGTTATCAGCAGCTGGTAAGGCCAGTTACTAGTGATGTACCCCAGGAGTTCACACTGTGGCCAACACTTTTTAACTTCTTCATTAATGACCCAGACACCAGAACAGAGTGCACACACAGCAAGTTTGCAGATGGTAAAATTGTGAGGAGCGGCTGATATACCAGATGGTTTTGTTGCCATTCAGCGGGACCTCAGCAGGCAGGAAAATTGGGCATAGAAGAATCTCATGAAGTTCAACAATGGAAAATGCAAAGCCCTACATCTGGTGAGGAATAACTCCAGGCACCATCACACACTGGGACTGATCAGCTGCAGATGAGCTCTGCAGAGGTAGATGGTGGGGTCCTGGTGGACAATAAGCTGATCATGAGCCAGCAAGGCACCCTTGTGGCAAAGGAGGACAACAGCATCCTGAACTGCATTAGAAGTGCTGCTAGAAGGTACAGGGAGAACACTCACTCTACTCAGCAGTCCTGAGGTTTATCTGCAGCACTGGGTCTAGAGATGTGGACGTACTGGCGTACTGCAAAGGGCCTCAAAGATCATTATGGGATTTAAGCATCTTTTGTGTGAATAGAGGCTGAGAGACCTGAGCCTATTAAGTCTAGAGAAAAGCCAGTTCAGAGGGAATCTTATCAACACCTGATGGATGAGTACAGTGAAGGTGGAGACAAACTCTTCTCAGTGGTGCCCAGTGAGAGGACAAGAGGCAATGGGCACAAATTTAAAACCATGAAATTCCATCTGAGCAAAGATTATTTACTTATTTATCTTACTATGAGAATGATTAAACATTAGTACTGATTGCCCAGATAGGTTGTGCTTACATCTGTGGAGACTAAAAACATGACTGGACACAGTCTCGGCAACAGGCAATAACTGGCCCTTCTTGAGCAGGGGAGGTTGCAGCAGATGATCATGAGGTCACTTCAACCTTAACAACACTGTGATCTTAAACTGTAGCTACTCTTTCTTCATTAGGAAAATACTACACTAAAATTGACTCTGTAATATGAACACAGAACACAGAGGCCACAGGAGTGTCTAAACATGGAAAAATCTACACCTAACACATACATACTACTGAAAAAATTTGCTACTATAAAAATTACTATCTGTTTAGTAGTAGATTTTTAAAACTGACTCATCAACAGCATCCAGGAAGCCACCTGGGTCATTCAACTCTATTAGGGACAGTAAAAGATAAAATATATTCAAAATTATATATACAATGTGCCTGAGTAGAGTTTAAAAGCCAAGTTCTAAACAGGTTCTTAGTGGATTTAAAAAACATATTCCAAATATGACTGAATTGGTTTTGTTGTTTCTTGCAGGACAAGAAAAATGCAAGTGGCCTGGTATTGCTGACTAGAAAATCTACAGTAGGTTGGGTACACTGTCACTAAATAGAAAAGATCATCAGATTAGTTTACTTCCAAATGACTGGCTTTTGTATGTTATACATCTTACCAAAAAAAACTCCAACTAACCAACCAACCAACAAAAAAACAAACAACCCCTCCAAGGTTAAGAGGGGGGAGAATACCTGTTTGTAGAGCCAGCCACGTCTGACAACCGGCGCATTAGGATTTCTCTTTATTGAGTTTGATCTCTTTCCAAAATTATGAACCTTCTTTGACGATCGTGATGTCTAAATTAAATTGAACAGGTTAAAGAAAACATCATGTCAATAACTGTGGAAAAATCAGTATGCATTTTCTTTTTTGTTTTTAGATCTTTCTCTTACACATCTCTCTTGAGGATTGCAAAATGTAAACTGTATTCCTTTTACAGATACATAATCACAATGGTTCTGCTGGCTTCAGCATTTCTTTTTTTTTTTTCCTTTGCAGAAAATTCAAAGACAAATCCCAAGACGAATACTTAAAGATTTTATTTATTTATTTTAAAGAAGAAAAAACAAATACCTATCTGATCTTCTTATCAGGCAGGCAGCAAATCTATCAAGATGTTGTTTTAGTTCTTTCTAACAGAACTACTGCAATTACAAAAAATTATATCACCTGGACAGGAAAATTCTACTCTTTCCTGCTTCTAACAAGGACCTAATGAATGAAACAGGATCAGATTTCAAGAAGACATGATTTTCAAAGGCTTCTTCTTGAGTCTCTCACTTTCCTAGAACACACAGTAACTTTCTAAAATTCTTTCTTCTCCTTTATGAACCTTCACTCTATAAATTTGTTGGATGGTTTGAATATTCAGTATTTTACCTGCTTGCACTAAGGCCTACTTTGAGTCTTTTGTCCTGAATCTCCAGTGTTTATTTCTATAGTTGCTCACACCTCTTATATCCTTACAGCTATGGAATGATCACAGATGATTAAGAGAAGTGGGTTAACTAAGTCATTTTTTATTGCATCCTTCTTGTACTTGAGAAATCAAAACAAATCGGAAAAAGGCATAAAGAAATGTGCAGTGCCTTGCCAACTCACATTTCATTCTTTTCAGTCTACATTTAGAAAGTTTGTTCTGCAACTAAATAAACTGAACGTTTGTTTTTCAAATTCTGTAAGATTGGTGCCTTAAAGGCCTTGCAATGAGATACAGCAAAGAACCCCATTTTGCAGAAGTAAAGTCCAGATAAGTTCTATATGTTGTGTGCTTGGCTCTGCTCGAATCCCACTATTTTAATTTACAGTACAATCCTGTGCTTCAGCTTCCCCATCTCTACAGCTGAGGCTAATCGTAAGGTTATGCAAAGTTGCTAAATGAGATGCTCAAATGGAAAAGAAAAACACGCACACAATTTTTGTTGAAAATTAGAGTATGGGGTTTCTCTATGAAAATTCTCTCAACATGCCTCAGTGAATTGCATTGTTGTTTATACATACGTTAGAGAGAATTCCACAGTGAGTTAAAAATCAAACTGATAGCTGCAATTAAGAACAACGTGCAGCTTTTGTCAACAATGCCATTTACCGAAGGATACAATATAGCTTAGTTTAAAAAGAACAAGATTACAAAAACTATGCATGTTTGTCTGAAACCTACAACACAATGAAACAAGGTCATTTTGTGTTTCTTTTTTGAGGAATCGGGAGGGAATATAAGAACAATCAAAGTGCTTTTAATTTCCCTTGGAGATAGAGAAATTTGACTCAGCTCTGTTTGGAAAGCAAAACAGAGTAAGCAATTGAAGTCCTAATTCAAAATGAAAGTCAAAATCTTTCATATTTTCATCTGGAAAATTCTACCAGTGCAAAATGGACAAAAGTTTTTAAGAATACAAGAGAATTACGACATGGAGGTGTTAAAAACTGAAATACAGGGAACCACTAACAATTCAGAGCACGTTATAAAAAGTAAATCTACACTGTAGAATCATAGAATATCCTGAGTTGGAAGGGTCCCACAAGGATCAATTCCTGGCTCCTAGGTTTGGGGCTGTGCCCACTGCCCTCTGGTGCAGAACCTGTCGCTAACCCCCAGCTGCCACTCCCCTGACACAGCTCCATGCCGTTCCCTCGGGCCCTGTCGCTGTCACAGAGAGCAGAGCTCAGCGCTGCCCCTCCACTCCCTGTGAGGAGCTGCAGCCGCCGTGAGGCCTCCGCTCAGCTCCTCTGCTCTGTGCTGAGCAAACCAAGGGCCCTCAGCTGCTCCTCACACACTTTGCCCTGTAGACCATTTACCATCTTTGTAGTCTTCCTTTGGGCACTCTCCAATAGTTTTATGTCATTATTACATTGTGGTGTCCAAACCTGCACGCAATGCTTGAGGTGAGGCCACACAGCGCAGAGCTGAGCAGGACAGCCTCTTCTCTTGCCTGGTGGCAGTGCTGGGCCTGATGCATCCCAGGACACAGTTGGCCCTTTTAACTGTCAGAGCACACTGCTGACTCATGTCCAACTTGCCATCAGACAGAACACCCAAGTCCCTTTCTGCAGGGTTGCCCTCCGGCCTGTCATCTTCCAGTCTGTATATACACCCATACAGACATCTAAGTTAACTTGTATGGCTACTGTATTGCCATCTTACATAAAAGCTGTGCCAAGATTTTGATCAGAAATAATTTGTAATGCTCATAACTTCTCTAAAGTTAACTCTTCAGAAGCTCTAAGAATTTGAGACTTCCTATGCTTGTTATGTGGCTAACACATTAAGGATGCTTCTGAAAACAAAACCAATTTTTCAAGTCTACTAGCAAATTCAGATAATTTTAATAGATTTCTCTTAGGTAAATCTGATTAAAAAAAAATTTACTCCAATTTCACTGAGCTCTGAGCAAAGATTTAATGGGTTAATTATACATCTTAGCAACTGTGAATACAAATGTCCATTAATTAAATAGAGCATCACAACTGATTTCTAATTTTAGCAAATACAGAGAACACTTTCGGTGATTTGTGATTATTTTACCATATATTTCATAACAACAGTATCTGTTCACAACAATTTCTAAGCCTCAAAGACAATTATTATTTTAGGATATTTAAATATTGTAGGTGTCCATACAAAATAATTATCAGTTTTCAAACTTCTTAGGCTATCTCCTCCTCCTTTTTACATCTGGGCTCCCTGTCCATCCCACATTCCCACCACACACAAACCTGACATAACTAGGAAAACAGGAATAAAAGAAATAATCAAGAACGGAAGGATTAAAAGACTTTTCACTTCACAACACTGTAAGTAGAGGACATATTGCATAGCTCCAGCTTCTGGAGAAAGCAGAGAGAAAGAAGAATAATGAATGACAGCTCTAACTACTAACCACTTGATGGAAGGTGTACAAGGTAACAGAACTAACAAACTGCACATTTTATACAATTAGATCAATTCTGAGGAATGATCCCAGAAACTGTGATGTCTCTAAAATCAGAACCTATGGGACGCTGCACGGTTCCAGTACTGAGAAAGAAGCCAGGAAATCCAATCAGTGGTATTTACTCTTTCCCCAGTCTGAAGAAACACCAGAAAAGTCTTGAACTCTGGGCAACAGCTCATTCAGTAACTGGGGCTGTATACTTAATCACTGTTTCAGCTGCTCTTCTCTGAACTTAGCTGCTAGTGGACACCAAATTTACATGTCTTCTTCCCCAGTTTCAGAAGTGTTAACTGTACCTAAAAATGCTCAACTAACATAAAAGTGATCAATGCTAAACTTACTTAAAAAACAAGGCTCAAGAAACTTCTGAATGTAAATTCAGAAGAAAACTAAATTTTTGTAGTTTTCAACTTCTGCCTAAAAATATATTTCTAGTGTTTAAGGCTTAAATTATCTTCCAAACCACAAGCCAACATAGTCCTGCCTTCTGTATTTTGCAGGCAATTTCAGTGCCTTTCAATATTGCAGTCTTCCATGAACTGAGTGGGTTACTGCCTCAGCACTTTAGCTTGGATTAGGAGGTTGCTCTTGAAAATAATCTCCCAATCATTCCCCCTTACTGTGCTTTAGTTTGCTTAGTAGAGCAAACTGTATTTATTTTGGATTAGACTAAAATGTAAAATGCATAAGGACTAGCCTGAAGATAAACCACAAAAGTACAGTACAGATGCTTGGTCCTGAGCACCAATACTGCCCTGCACATCGCTCCTGTTTACTGTGCTATTTGCTAATGTAGATGTATCTCATGACTATTTCTGGTTATACTGAATCCCGATCAGACATGCACTGATGTACTGAAACCAGTTATTTTAAGCTGGACTGACTTGAGGACTCTATGAAGTTATATTTATGTGATACACATAGAAACAATTTGACACAGCCTAGCTGTAATAGAGACTCCATTCCGCTTACTGTGAGAAAATTGTCAGCACAGTTCTGCGGATAATCAGGGCAAGGGAGATGAACTGTGGAGAGGGGCTAGTAACATGCCTTACTTTACATATGAAAAAACTGACCCCAAAAATTCATTTCAGGGCATGTAACCATATTGGTCTAGGTAGTGATTTTAACACTTAAAAAAAAAAAATGACTTCACTTTAAAAAGAAAGGTAGAAATATATATGTCTCTAGCAGCCATAAGCCTGTGTAGATCTTTTCCACAGTCACAGGTCTAATGGTTTCAAATTTAGAAATACAGTTCAAGTCAACAAGGAAAAAGTGGCACTTAAAAGACTACTCTGCCCAGTACTATAGTGTAATATTTGACAACTGTGCTTTATATAGTGGGAAAGAAGGAGCAGTAGTAAGACTTTTATCTGAGACTGATTTTTGTCTCACCTCATTCAAATCTCTGAACAGCAACAGACTCCAGAAGTCTTTCTGCTATAAAACAGAAACTTATCCAAGTGTCATGCCTATTCTTATCCAAGTGTCCTGTCTATTCGGGATCAATAAACATTCATGAAAGGGAGTACATGCTTCTACACCACTCAACTTTCTGAAATTTTAGTTGTAGCATAAACTTGTTCTCCATTCCTCGTTATCTTCCTGTATTCAGTACATTAATGAGTTATCTTTGAAAATAGGAATACCTAAAAAAGTAGGCATGGGCTGTTCTGTGACTTAATTCCTCACTAATATTTTAAGCCTCCTATAGCACTGCAATAGACAGAGCCTCTACATATTATATTCACATTATTATATTCACATGTTGATAAGATAGCTAAGAATTTCACTCTGTACTGTTGGGAGACATGAAAAACATCGAAGAAAATCAGTTGCTATATCTAGATACGAACAGCAGGGAATTTCTATTTAGTCATCTTTAAAAGCGATTTAAACCATTAGCCTTAAAGAACCATCAGAACAGGTTGACTAAATGTTTGCTGTGGAACAGTTACAAATTATTTTTATCCTGAAAACAAAGCTTTTAAAATGGTGTTACAGTAATTCAGATAAGATTACAAGTGAAAACTGATATACAGTAATTGCACATACAGGCACGTGAATCATTAATATTTTAAGTGCATTTAACAAGTAGAACAAAAAGACAAGAGGAATGAAGACTAGCACGGAAGTCTTTCTTCAAAAAATAGGAGTTTCCACAGGAAGCTGAAGTGTCATTAATCAAAGAATGTAAAGAAATTACAGTAATTGGCCCGCAGCAGTCTCAATTTGCATCTCAAACACTGTGAAACAAACAGGCCAGAGAACATTTTAAACTATTCTTTTGAAAGAGGACTATGAAAATACGTTTGTAAAACATGTGCTTCTAAACTGGAATTAACTTCTTACATTAAATCTAGAAGAGCTTCCGAGCTGGTTCTGTTATGATTCATTTTCTGTGTAACTATTACTACAATCTACAACACTATTACAACTCTAACAGCTCCTACTGCTTTTTAAGCTGGCTTTCCTGCATGGATGGAAACACAATTGTACCAAATTTGAGATTATGGGTTTGGTTTCTGTTCATAACTTATCAGAGGCTCCTTTTTTTATTTCCCCAGCAACAACAGATTAAAGCGTAATTTGAAAGCTAGAGGCTTCTTCTCATTAAATAACAGTTTTCTAATGTCTTATTAGACATGCAGAATTCTTGACTTACATTTAAAACAATAACAAAAAAAGGTGTTTCAAAAATGCACTTTAAACAATATCATAATGTTCCTTCTCTACCAAATGGAAGACAAATTATTTCAATTCTTTCAAATTAAGGAATCTGCTCAGTTAAAAGCACATTCCATTATTTTCTCTTGTAGGGTGGATTAATCTGCCAAAAAGCATTTCTCAGTATTAAGGTTTTCCATAACTAGTAAAAATGTTATTTTTTCCCCTTGTTTTAAATGAATGTTTGGTAGAAGATGTTACAGGGCTTGTGCCTGTCATCACTGATCACAGCTGTGATCTTGGTGATGAAATTTAATGAAATTATTAATTCTGTAGCAAGTGCACTTTCCTTACATGAAAGCTCAGAAAAAAATGGAAAAAATGCACACAATAACTTTGTTGGATAAAGCCAGTGAGGTTAAAATAGAGATAATTGAATCCATCCTCTGGATAAACATCTGGACATTTACCTTAACCTTCTGAGCAGCTGGTTAAATGGAGAAGGTGGGACACAAATTAAGGAGATTTAGGAATCTCCAGGATTTCTCCCAGAAATTTTCTCAGGAAACTAGGATTTCTGGTTCAGTGTCAGCAAATCATCATCTCTTTTGTAAGTCATCATTTACGATTGGAATTCTCTGTATTTTACCAAAAGAAATCTAGTCAATTGTTTGCGTATCTAGCAATTTCCATTACAATGCTTATAACCAGACGTCTGAGCAGTTACCCAAGATTGCTCATTCACGCTTACTTGAATTAGAAAGGTTAAATTCTGTAAACAATGTATTTGCAAGTCATATGATCCGAGATATGTGACAAAATTTGCAACTTCTGTGGTAATTTCTTTCAAACACCTCAGTTTCCAAATTAACCATAATAGAAACTGAGTGCCCTAAAAAAGATAATACGCTTCATTTCTCTTTTTAAATGGAATACTAACATAACACTAGTATAGTGTTATGTAGTCTAGTACTGTGTGTGAAATAACTGAATCATTTTAATTTTAACTTAATTTGTACATAGAGACTTACTCTGCCCACAGGGCTCATTGGATGAGCAGCATAATCTGATGTCAGATTATAGTTAGTTGCTTCACATATCATGCTTACAGGTCGCTCCTTCTTTTCTTCAGACGTCATTGCTGCAGCAGTCCTGAAAATAGAATATGTAATAGCACTAGAACATGCTGTGTATGCACACTGCTATTAAAAAGCACTCCTAGATGTAGCCTAATACAGGCTGTGTCCTACTTTTTCAATTTGAAAGCAGTTCACACTTCATTGTAAAGTTACCTGCACTGTGTTTTAATCTTAAATCTGTCACAGACAAATTTAAGATGTTTAAAATAGGATTTCTTTGTTAGCTTATGCTGTTGGTGGGAAGGAAAAACACTGTGATATAGAAATAGGAAGAAATGCTCTCCAAAGCCGCATATGGCTTTGCCTCACTTCCCAGAATCAAAGAATGGTTTGGGTTTGAAGAGACCCTAAAGCCCATCCAGTTCCAGCCCCTCTGCCATGGACAGGGCTGCTGTCCACCAGATCAAGTTGCCCAGGGCCCCATCCAACCTGGCACTGAACGTCTCCAGGGATGGGGCATCCACAAGTTCTTTGGGCAGCCACTCCAGTGCCTCACCACCCTCTGAGCTAATGACCCAGTCTAAATCTCCTCTCTTTCAGAATACACACATTTGTGCAATTTCACATATTGTCCTTCTGACAGTTGCCACTCTAGTCACAGTGTAACAGGTGTTGCAGCACTGGTGGTAAATAAGACACCCAACACCCAGCCACATCTTGCATCTTGAAGTCAGGCTCTTGCCTGACTACCGTGCATACCATCTCACCTTTACATTTTGTTGTGTAAGCTACAAAATTTAATGCAAAGATAAGATAGCAAATATGTATTATTACCTAATGATTCAGAAAATGCCTCAACAGGCCACGAAAATAACCAATGGAAGAAAAACTATCAGACAAAACAAGGTAAATTAAACACGCTCAATTGTGCCTATAGGATTCCTTGTCGGAAGTTTATTGGATTACTACAAAATATATACATGGTTTGCTAACACTATAGAATATCTGAAGTGACAAACGGAAATCTACACAGCTAAACAGAGTACACTTCTACTGTAAAACCAATTTGCATTATGGCTTTTATATTAAAAAAAACAGTATCAAGTATTTAATATTACTTTCAAATAATTTAAACAAATGAAATTATACACATGGTAATTTGACTTGGAAAAAAAAATAAACATCACAATTAGCAATCACCGAAGCTTATTTAAATGTTAAATAGTTTTAAAACATGTATTTTGTAGCCACTTACTGTTCATTCACAACAAAAATACAGTTGTCCTGCGACGGCTGTCCTGTTACCGGATGTTTGCAGGTTACTTTTCGTTCATTATGACTGTAGAGGTGAGATAAGGAACAACTCTTAGGCATAATTTTTTTAGTTTTCCAACTCAGCTATATAAAGCCACTGCATCAAGTATATCAAACGAGTGAAAATGAAATTACTCATTTAAAATCTTCAGATAATGCAGATTAATATTCAGTGATTGGAACAAAGCTGTGTCACACTCAAGCTCTGCTTTAGACGATGACTCTAACCCAGCACACTGCTCCCCTGTACCTCCCAGCACCAGAGAGCCTGTCAGTGTAGGCCTTCACCCTCACTAGTACACACCAAACCCTGTGCAGTATCTTGTTCTCCTGAGCTGCAGCTGTTGCTAGATCACAGCAGCTCCCAGAACATGAAAGAAATTGCCGAAATTTAACAGCTATCAGCTGCTGCCACTCATGAAGGAAATGTTTTGACTTGAGCCATCCAGCCCAAGAGAGGACAGGAGTGAAGGGCAGAAGTGGTGCTGCCATAACTGCCTACAAGACATGCCAATCAGCTGACTCTTATACGCTGGTCCTGCTGCAGACTGGGGCTTCCCTGCAAGTTTCAAGGCCTTGCAGCCCCAGCCAAGTCACGAGCAAGCGCGCATGAAAGTGTGGAGCTGCCAGCTGGCGCAGCAGCCAGCCTGGGACACTGAGAGAAGTCAAGGCCTGAACTGCAACAACCCTCGGGAACAACATTCCTCAGATGTAGGGGTGGAGCTGGGCAGGTGTGCTGATGAAATCTGAACTTGGTTCAGTGATTAAAAAAGCTCAGAAGCTGAAATCAGAATAGGAAAGGGCAATGAGCACAGAATGAAGGTGTATTAATCAGATATATGCAAGATATTTGAAAACAAACTCACCTCACTTCTACTTTTAACACTTTATATAATAAAAAAAATATTTAATACAAGAAAGTAAAACAACAGTAACTGAAAGCAGCACTGTAAATAATGAAGAAACAATAATTCCCTCTAAAATATTTACTTTTACAAAGAACACAAGATACAGTCTGCAGGATCTTATATAAGGCTATGCCTTTTTTACCCCAAGTTCAGCCTTAAAAATATTTGCAGGCAGAGAACAAACCTGGAGGAGAAAAATGTGCTTTAGTTGCAAGATAGCAGAAGAGGTACAAAAGAACAGGAGCTCTAAATGCCACATTTTCCCTGGCAGCTCCCTCTTTTACTGCCTGTTTGCCTAACCTTTTCGGCTTTCAGAACTATGAAGCACAACTCATCTTGCAAATGTTATGCACTCTACTCTTCCTGCTTCTTAAAACAACCTAGACTTCACAAGGGTATCTTAATGCTCCCCAGGCTCTTGAACATTCCTTTGGCTCATAATCGTTTTGCAGCTTTGGAGCATAACTTAATTACAAGTTACCTCCATTCAAAAACCCCATAAAATAGTCACACTACTTCCATGAACAGTGGATAGTTGGATAAATCTGCTTACAAATACCTAAATGGATAGACACTTTATGGAGCATAGCTAATCAGCCAGCAAACTCTGGTAACTAATCTTTCACTAGCCAGCAAACTCTGGTAACTAATCATTTCACTAAATTCAGCAGAATTCTCAGTTCAGCTTCCAAGGAAGCTTCTGTTACAGAAACTCATGTATTACAGTAAGGGGAACGGAGATAGACCACCGGAGTACGTACCATTCCCAACTGCCACGATCCTATAATAACTTTAGAGTGAAAATGGCCCACACTGAAGGGAACTCAAAAATATTCCTGAGGAATAAACCAGGTTTTTTAAAATTCTTCTTCTTGACTTCCAAAAACTCAATTTTCATTCACTCAGACATTTCAGAAACTCACACCAAACTGAAAATAAATGGAGATGAGCTAGCTGTCTGTAGGTTCTGCAAATACGATGATGTTTGTGTTAAACCTTGACAGCTAGTTATCTGCTGAGATCCAGTACTGCACAAAGAAATGGATCAGGACTTCTGCTCAAGCACCAACAGTAATCAGGTCTGCTGCAGAGGTGCCACATCCCAGGTACTGTGGGAGTGCTCCTGGCATATGCTGACACAGGAACAAGCAGAATTCAACAATCCTATGGGCAGGTCATACAAAGCCAGGAGGGAAAACAGATAAAAGGAAGAAAAGAATAAACAGAAAAGAGAATGCAAAAACAGAAATCTATTTAGCAATGCTTTTTTTCAGTCTCAAATCATATAGTGAGTCGGTCCTCCAGCAGTCCAAAAACACAATGTTTTTTGGACAAAATATGGTTTTCTGTACTACTCAAACTGACATCGAGACATACAGAAATGTAGCTGACATTACGTACATACAAAAGGCAAGAAAAATCATAAAACATGAAACATTCTGAGGAATAAAATTCCTTAAAGCATTTTAGAGATCCTTATAGTCACTTCTCTTTAGGTGAGACAAAGGCAGAACAATCTTTTCTTTCTCTTCATCTTCATCTCATAAGCGAACACTGGAATTCAGCTTGTACAGAAGCGTGATTACTGTAATATGTCTAACTCGATGAATAGGCTTTAAACAATTCAAATTAAAACTTCATTACTCATCAGAACTGTTGCATTTTTGGCATTCACTTAGAAGATATTTTGACAAGACTCCTCAAATTACTCATGTAAGATATAGAATATCTTGGTAATTGTTGTCATAACCCTCCTACCTAACAGTAGTTTAAGGCATTTGTTTTAAACCAAATCTTGCAGGCTACAGAAAGTTTCATTAAAAGCCACCATTCAATATTCACAATCTTTACCACATTCAACTTAGACAGTTGTCTAAGAAGTTTCACTTTGGGTCTACACCCAAGCTGTGTATCTCATCAATGAATCTCAAGAGAAATAAAGCAAAAATATTTTCTTTTACTGCAAGCTTTGTTTTCCATTTTATGCAAACCCCACTCTGCAATTCAGAATTTCAACTCTGCATATTTTTGTGTCTATGCCTTTATCATGTGGTCAAGAGTGATTTACTTTGATAAAGACAGCTAGAAGACAGTGTGTTAACTTTTTGCTGATGCAGTGATACAGCCTCCAAGATGTATACAGATATAACATTTTCTTCTTTCTCTCTCAGAAGGGCCAAGGCTGGAACAGATCTTTGGGTCTACCTGCTCAAGGGAAGCCACACGGAGTAGGTTGCTCAAGATGAAGTCCAGGTGGCTTCTGAAGATCTCCAAGGAGGGTGATTCCACAAGTCTCTAATCAATTTCTGGTAACAACATGTGTTGAGAGAACAGCGTAACTAAATACACAAACAGCTGTACTTATACCAAAGGATTTGACTGACCTTTAATATTTCAGCATCCAGAGTTAGTTTGTATTAATGGCCTGCTACACACTGAAGTCAAAGAGGGAATAAATTCCCTGTATATTTTATTAATATTCATGAGCACACTCTCAAGATTCAGGATGTTACACAAACTATATTAACCATTAAAATTTGCCACTGAGATGCATTAGACTCCAGAAATGGACACTGCTGTCTAAGATCACAGAATGGTTTAGGTTGGAAGGATCCTTAAAGTTCATCTAGTTCCAAGCCCCCGATGTAGGAGGGATCGCCAGCCACCAGCTCAGGCTGCCCAGGGCCCCATCCAACCTGGCCTTGAATGTCTCCAAGGATGGGACATCACAGCTTCTCCAGGCAGCCTGTGCCAGGGCCTCACCACTCTCTGAACAAAAAATTTCTGCTTCCTCAGAAAGGTAACAGTGGTTTGGTGTCTGGGTTATGGTGGGACTCCCAGGAAGTGTGCCCCTTGCTGAAACACTATGGCATTCCCAGGAGCAGATATGTTTCTTCACTGAATCAAGATGACGTGACAGAGAAGCAAGGTAAGTCACAGGTCTTGCGTGCAACAAGGTAATACTCCGTGCTTGATTCCAGTAGTGGCCCTGACAGTGGACAACTGTAAAAGCATTTGAAATAAATCTAACCAACCAACCAAAAAAAGAAAAGAGAAAAAAATCCCAACTGTACTGAAATAGCTGAAAATGGAACATGTATCTGAACAAGCTATCTCAGTGCAAGACAACTGAACAGGAAAATTTGACCTCCTTTTCTCTGGAATTTATATTCTTCCCAAATCACTTCTCTGAACAACTGCAGGCTTTGGCATCATTTAGCAGGTAGCAGGACAAGCCCTTAGAGAAAAAGAATTTATCTTGTTCAGGTTAGAAGATGACCACAAACTTGAATTTGACTCTTGTTATTTGCCTTCTTACCCCACTCTTCCTTTCTCCTTCCCATTACTTGAGATACTTATTCTTTTCAAGAAAATAGCACTATTTTACTCATTTTCACCAGTGCTAAACATGTTTAAGAATTCTTGGTTAATCTACTCAGCAAATGTACAGTTAACAGCAATCTTTTTGATGGCCAGAAGTGATACAAGGACTACTAAAAAAGCCCTCATAAAGATCATTTAAATATATTATCCTATCCATAGATAGAAATACAATGTACAACTCCAGGGGCAGCACTTTTCAAATGTTTCTTTTAGTTTTATCTTGTTATACAGGATCGCTGATGCAAAAATGCTGTGTACCAATAGCAACACTGTGAAATCAGCAAATTGAAAATTTGATCCAGTTTTGTCATTTTGAAGTTGTTTTCATCTTTAAAGGTATTAGGGTTTTTTGGATAGGCAATCAACTCAGTTGACAGCAGTAGAAACAGGAAAAAATATATAATCCAGCTGTTTCAGGAAGGTGTACGCAATTGAATCTGAAGGGTTAGACAGTCTTTCCTCTGGAACAGAGCAGTTCACCCTGAACTGGCAAGGAAGATCAAAGTACAAGGGTGGGGACACTTGGTTTGGGGTCTCTCCATTGTATGATTTGGTTGAATTCCCTATCCTCTCACGAAAATGGAGCGTAGACCAGAACTCTCAAAAACACATCTGGTTTTCTCCCACTGAAATTAAAGCTAGATGCCACTTCAAAGCTTCTCTCATGCCCTTTCTTTGTATACTTTATTTATATGGCCCTAAATGCTAAGTCCTTCTCATTTACTCATTCTCAATGTGACCATCAAAGCAAAGACTGAATTCTACTTCACTGAAAGAATACAAACAAAATCATAAACCAGGACGTAACTTTCAACAAACCTCTTCATCTTTAATTCAGAAAGACTGTTCCTTTTGATAAAATTGAAGAACACAGCTCAGAAGAATGGTATACCAGATATCTGCCTCTTAACGTGTTTTCTAAGCCTTAGATAAGATTTGCAGTCTGACAATCTAATCTATAGGCAATCTCTTCATATCACAAATTTACTCAGAGTACATAGAGATATATAGAGGCAAATGTATACATTTTTCACGTTTCATAACAAAATATTAAAGCTACAGATAAAGCAAAAATTACAAAAGCAATGAAGTTCTCCTCTCTAGATTAATGCTATTTTTTTTTACTGACATTTAAAGGTAAGATTAAATTGGAAACATACATAGGATGAGTCTAGTCCAGCTTTATTAAACTTATGTGAAGCATTTCATTCTTGAACTAGGGAAAAATAACAAAAAAAATCACATCAGCAATTTTTATGTTGTGTGCTTTCTTTCAAAGATAAGAATGCCTCATTTCTAACTGAAGTAAATGCAGTAACTTACAATTATCTAACAAGAAGTTGAATTTGGAAAAAAGTTAAGTAAATGCAGTCCCTACACAATTGTTAGCAAGAACATGGTCTGTGGTTGCACAGACTCTTACATTTTACTAAATCTGTAATGCCACATTGTACAGTAAACAGCACAAGCAAGCATTTTTTTTTTCAATACAGTCATACACTATAATTATGAGGCTTTTTTCAATTAGGTTTTTTAAACAATAACTTTGGCAACCATATTACTAGGCTTCACTGGAAGACATGAGTACAGTAATTTAACATCAGGGACGCTGTATAACACAGAGTGTAAAGAGACAGCAAGTTTCAAAGTGCACAATGTGCTGACAGATGTATCACATACACTACTAGAAGTGAAGTATTTAGAATACTTTGGGGCACGCACATTTGGAAAGATGCATGCAAAACTACTGATCTTCTTGGCAAACAGCGTAACACTTAGTCTGCAGTTGCTGTCGCCACCAATTTCTTGATTTGCTATGAGTTTCTTTTTTTCAGGCTAAGTCTTTTCTCTTTGGATTTTCCCCTTAAGCCCTCCTTAGTATGAAGCAAAGCTGTTGCACTCACAGGAGTTTCGGTATCCTTGTTAGTGCTGTAATTAAAGAACACCTGCACACCTCTATACAACTGACTGTATTCAGCTTTTCAATCATTATTGATATTTATGTCTCAAAATATTAAGCACTATTGCCCTGAAAGTGTAACCCTTTCTTTCAATTGGACCGTTGTAGAACCAGATTTATATTTCAAGGAAAATAATTATATAAAACCAAACCCTTTTCTCGACCAAGCTGATACAATTGTTTTCCCAAAACTTTGTAGGAGGGTCTCTTTCACATCTAACATTTGGGAATTTGCAAGATACTGAGATTCAATAAAAGCCACAAAAGTGGGGCAATCTGGGAAACAACTTGCTGTGCGTCATTAATGCACAAAAGATTTTACTATTTACATTTTAAGCCCTGAGCACAGCGTGTAATATACTATCTTGGTAACAGCACTGCAGCCGAAGAAAATCCTCAACTGTGTATTATTTTATAGTAAAAATGACTAAAGCATTATTTACTGTTTGAGACAGTTTGAGAAAAAAAAGGAAGTAGGCGCAATGATCTGCAAGTCTCAGATTTGAAATTTGAAATCTTAAGTGTTCCTTAATGGATAACTACCTGGAAAGCTTCCAAGAACAAGTGTAACATAAGATTCTTGGAGTGAAAGCCTACACGCTGTTTTCTAAATTCAAATAAGATTGGAATAGTGTGATTCAGTAGGTGGATTGTGGAAAAGAAGCAGCACTAGATGTTCCCATCCTGTTGAGGACTGACCACAGACATCCAGCCAGCTAATGCTGCCCAAAAGCCCACTTCTGCCTTGCAGCAAGGATGCTACAGCCTCTCCTGAAGAGGAAGTGAAGGTAAAAAAAAAAAAATAATAAAAGCTAACTTTTGGAGAGGGCAGCAAGAAGCCACAGATAACAGCTGTCCCAATACGAGCTAGTTCTCTTTGCTGTTAAAGATAGACCAGTCACATTAGACTGTATGAAGTCAGCAAGTTTCATTAAGAAGAGTTCATTACGAACTATTAATAGGTATTTGCCTATAAATACATACATGTTAAAGGTTTACAGAACCAGAAACGACCTGACCTAAACTTACAGGAGACATACGCACATAGGCTGTGTAACTGCCTGATCATACTTATACCACAATACCTGGAGCAATTCAGCACACCAAGTACTGTCGTTTGGAGATTGGTGAAAAGCCAGGATTCTCAGCCATCATCCACAGATCTATGAATGATTTTAAGTAAAAACTCTTAGCAAATGTTTTTATACAGCTATCAGGACTTCAAATGTTTTCATCAAAGCTCACTAGACAAGAGAATAACCTCTAACGCCTATCACTTAGCTCAGTTCTACAAGCCTTGGCTTTCATGATTTATTACGATGTAAAAAATACAAATGAAATGCATTACTTTAGAGAGGTTGTTCGACAGAGAAGTATGAACTCAAACATTGCTTTTGACTTATGTTTCCATTTTACTTTATTATGAGTTCGAGATATTTTGCAAGAGAAGCCTATTTTAGTAATAGCTCATGTTTTTCAATAATTATGTGCTGAAAAAAAATCCTCTTAAATATTATATTAGAAAAATGCATGCAAACAAATTAAGCAGTTTTTATATATGCAAACATGCTAACATTAATATCTGGTCTATGCAAAAAACAATCTTGCTGTCAAAATTATTTCCAACTGAAGTCTTGGCTCTCTTATTTTCAAGAACTCAAGATGTCCCCAAGGGATGTACACTGAAAAAAAGTCAAAGTTACATTGCAACGTCTTAATTTCCATTTGATCTGAAGAGAAAGACACTTCTCTCCACCTCTCAAGCACTGACAACCTTGACTATCCTGTCATTCTATCCAGTCTCCTTCCCACTTTTAGTTCAAAAGGGAGTTCAATGAAGTTCACAGACGCAGAAAAAATATAGAAAACTCTGTTTCACTGAGAGATACTTGTGCATTTACTAACAGAAACAATAAATCTACTAATAAAACTGATAAATCCTACATTCATTTACACACTTCTGTTTTTTTCAGCCTGTTTGGAGTACTCTGGACAGGTGACAATTCCTCTTCACAAAACCTAGTTATTTAGTAAATTGCTGTAATCTCCTCCTATTTATAGTTATCTTGACTAATGATATTCCCTTCCCCGTACGTTATGTATCAGAATTCTTCTCATCTTAGCTTTCACCTTATTGTGGGGTTGTTTTGCTTATGGTAAGGAACAAAAGAGCACACTATGAATTTACAGTTTATGATCCGCTGCTTGATTGCTATTTTCAATTTTTAGCACCAAAGCCAACCTTCTTGCTCTCTTTCCCCTTCCTCCCCTTAGTCTTTCTCTAAATGACTTCTTAACTGTGCATGTAATTCCTTCCCCGGCTTTCCACTCTATTTGTGCAACTACTCCATGCTTTCACCATCATTCCTTCTTCCTTTTCCCAGTTACTACTATTGAATAAGAGCTTCCCGATTACTGAAATAATCCTATTTATTGGATTCTCACTGTCTCACAACTCACATTTCACTTTGCTTCCACTACTGGTCTCCTCAGCTATTGATTATCTTCACTCAATACTGCTGGCTTCTTTCTTAAAGACACTACTTGCTTAGTATTTTTTATGCCTGCATCATATAATCCCAAATCTTGCTTAGTGTCAAACTACTTACAGCAATGATATCCTTTAAAAAGCACTATTTGAAGTTACAGCACTATTCAGTTGTTCCATTAAACTCCTGCTGTACAACTACAACGAATCAAAGCTGCTTAATTTTATTGAGTTGTAAATGCAACATATGCGTACATACATTTTTATTTCAAGAAATTAGTACCTTGGGATCAATGGCAGATTTTCAAGAGAGGCTTGGTGACATTGCTCTGCTTTTCCTTGCAAATCTAAGTAAGCACATCAGCAATCAAAATCTGATACGTTGATCTGTTTTCAGCAACACCAATTCCATGATATCTTGATCATTTTCCCAGTGCCTTACAAGTTGATACACTTCCACAATAAGACCTCTAGTAAACATCAATTTTTATTAAATATCACACACTTCTGTTAATTACTCAGTAAAACTTAAAAGGAAATCATGTTTATCAAGTCCTTACATCAGAATATATTGGGAAAATACCTAGTTGTGACCTAATTTGCTGAGAGGAAAATGGCCTGGCAAACTCCTGCAAAGTAAATGCATTATCAGCTGGGAAGCACTTAGAAATATTTAAGAGTCTGACAAAGGAAAGCAGATGAAATGTTGATGCGTGATCCATTTTAATTGTGGTACTGCATTCAGACATCCTGTACTTCAGACTTTCCCTCATAACAGATTCTATTTTGCAAGAAGTAAAGATAGATGCTGAAACTTTATAAAAATAATTATTTTAAAAATGAACAGCTGTCACTAACACTTTAATCAAAGGTCTCCCTAAAGCCACTGCAAGTTTTTAAGAGTATTTAATCTTGGTGGTCCACTGACACAGCATGCGCAAAAATGTGCACCAGACCCCAGAGGATAATTAATCAAAGCTTACAGTATGTGTGGGTCTGCATTCATCTCAGACAAGAGAGTATAAAGGCTATTAAAAATATTCATTGCCTATGATGTAGAGTTCAAGCCCATAGACAGACTATATAAACCTTGGCACTAAGGTGGAACCCTGACCGTGGTGGTTGTCATCTGCGAGGTCTAAGGGCACAGATCAGCCACACACAGCTCTGGTGCTGCTTTCAGTCTATTAGGGTTTGGCTTCAGGAGCTGATCACTTGAAAAACAAAACAAAACAAAACACAACACCAAAAATCTACATTATTTCCTTAGAAGAATAGTAGCAAGTTGTTTCAGAAATCTTCAAAAGACTGAAATCAGATCAGTTTTGCATTTGCATGAAATCATAGAATAAACAGAAATTTAGATTTTCTCTGTGCACACATGTACTTCGAAAGATTACACCACCTTCTAGAAATGGTCACCTGTAATGTTTTTAAGTTTGCCTGCTCATCTTTCAGATGAAAGATCTTCAAAGAGATGCAAGATATTTTAGTCTCGAGGTATGGACACCAATCAGGCTTGTGGAAAACACTGATGTAAATCAGAAGTGATCTGTAGAGAATGGACCAAGCTGTCGAGAGGTCACATTTCCTCTATTTTCTCTGGTTTCAAATCCATCATTCCCTACTATTCTTCATCTTACTACCTTAAAGCATTTCTAAAAATTAGGAAAGCCTCAACAGTTTAGCAAATATTACTTCACAGAAAAAAAGCCATTATAATATCAACCACAATACTGAAGGGTTCCTAAAAGTTTTAATTCCTCTTACAGATCAGCACAGCTCATTATCAGGGGCAGAATGTCCTACAGCAAAAGTGTCTGTGCTCCTATAACATGTTTAACTTTGATGATCAGACTGGCTAGGCCTAATTGTTGGTGTTAAGAATACAGAATCACAGAGTGGTTCAGGTTGGAAGGGACCTCTGTCGATCATCTAGCCTCTCTGCTCAACCCATCAGCAATTAGCAAAAAGAACCCTTTACAGCACTGAATCTGTCTTCATGCTGTTTAGTTATATTATTTTACAGTATTAATTCTTTGCCTGTGAAAAAAGCATTGAAGTTCAGAGATTTATGTAGCAAGAAAAAGGGTTTGAGAAACATGTCATGGAAACAGGCAGAGCCAAATTACAGCTGGGAGCTGGAAATCAGCACCTCCCTAAACAACCAGGAAGAAATGGAAAAATGTACATGTGTAGAGATGGCGGTCTAACAGAAATTGTACAAAGCTAGGCAGCAGGTAATCAGCTTCATTTCCAAAATGCACTACGTCTTCCATCACATCTAGTTTGGTTTGCTTTTTCTTGACCAGTTACTCCATGCATCAGCACAAGAGGCAGGAAACCCAGATAAGTATTTTTCTACTAGTCCAGAATACAAGAAGAGAAAGATTATGGTAGTGACATCAAATATCTTCCCACAGTATTTAAGATGTCTAGAATTTTTAATGTCATTCATACATCTTCCCTTACACAACCTTAAAAATGCAAAAT
This sequence comes from Numida meleagris, assembly GCF_002078875.1. Taxonomy (NCBI): domain Eukaryota; kingdom Metazoa; phylum Chordata; class Aves; order Galliformes; family Numididae; genus Numida; species Numida meleagris. The sequence continues at coordinate 65,298,143 of NC_034409.1, read as the reverse complement.
TGGTTTAAAAAAACAATACTAAAAAAAAGGATACTCCCAAATATTTTTCACATTAAAAATTATTATTATACAATCCAGTTATTTTAGAACCAGACTAATAGAAACAGAAAAAAAAAAGCCAACCTGAATACAAGATTAAGTACTGTTTCCTTTATGCAGTGTTTCAGATGCGTTTTCCCATCTTGTTGCTAAGCTTCTTGTAAGATAAATAAACATGATCATTTAAACGAATTTCTGAAGCAGCAGCAACGATTTATGACAACTTCAGCAGCACTATTATTTATTATTAGATAAGGAAGTGGGATAGATAAAGGGTGACTATAAATACACATACTATTGAAGATGAAAAAAATAGCATTAAAAAAAGGAAAAATGCTCAGTAAGGACAAAAAGGAAATGAATTATTACTTTCTTTCAGGAAATGGCCACATTACATGGAACAAATGATTTACTGCTTCAAATTACTTATGTGTTTCAATACACCCAGTCACGTATTTTAAAAGGACTTTGCATCCACCTCCCAGTGCTTAAATACAGACTGTTAATCACTTTGATATCTATATGTCTTATATAATCAAACTACGGGCTCTAAAAATTTAGAAAATTCCACTTGAGAAAAGCTTTTCTTGGCTGTCTCTCCTTGTATTTTCACATCTTCAGTTTCAATGCCGACACAGATTGTTCTGCACTACTCATTTCCTTCATAAATGCAAGGGAATTACTACATCTCATTTACAAAATGAACCGTCACCACTTTGATTGCTATGCAGGAAACACACATAGTAAAAGGATATTACAATTTTGTGTCTTAATTTTAAATCTAGATTTTCACAATTATGTCTTTATCCCACAACACAACTGAAATAACACACTTTTTATCAATAACTACTACTGACCCAGAAACACAGTCCTTCAAAGAATGACATACAGAAATGTCTCTACTGTAATTATTGGTTAACTGCAGCAATAGAAAAAACAGTAGGACAAACGTTTCCTTTTGAGCAGATGTGATGCCACTGATGACCTTGCCATCACTTTCTTACATTAAGTTCATACCTCATAGGGAACTAGAAGCTGGGAGGCATTCTTCTTCACAGATAGTTTAATTCAGGCTGTTGAGGGACTCTGAGCTCCTAGAATTGTGGCACGCCATTCAAAGTCTACACGCAAGCCATCTTTGGCCAGCTCTGGTAGGCTGCTCACCCACATACTGAGCAATAAAACGCTGAATAGCATCAGCGATGACTTCTTAAGTCTTAATCCCAAGAGCTCAAACTTTCTGATGTGAAGTGCGTGTAGCTGCCACAGACCGTGGAAATTAATATGAAGACTGCTGCAAAAGTAATGTTTATTATTTTGTTATGTTGGCCCAGAACAGCAGAGGCAGATGTAGCTGGATTGCAGTAGAGGATGAACCTTCCCACCAATATTCCATTGCATTTTGTTGTTGTGTTACAGATGGCAGCAGAGGGGCACTGTGACAAAATGACACTGACATGGAAGTGCATATGAAGCAAAGGTGTGCCACTGAATTCCTGCACGCAGAAAATGGCACCCATTGACATTCATTGATGCTTGCTTAATGTTTCTGGAGACCAAACAGCACATGTGAGCACAGTGAGGCAGTGGACGGTGTGTTTCAGTAGTGGCAACAGGAATGTGAAAGACAAGTCATGTTCCAGATGGTTATGCACAGTTACGCCACAAAATGAAGAGCGTATCCATCAGCTCATCGGCACAAATTGGCAGAATACAACCAGGGAACTGTTTAAAGAGATGAATACCAGCTTCAATGCACTGAAAATGATTGTGCCAATGTTGGAATATCACAAAGTTTGCACCAGGTGGGATACACAAATGCTCACACAGGAACAGAAAGAACACTGTATGCAAGTTTGTCAGGACCTACTAAACTAATACAAGGCTGCAGGTGACAGTTTCCTGGATTGTACCATTACTGGTGACAGGATGTGGTGTCACCACTACAAGTCAGCGTCAAAACTTCATGGAGTGGTGACATGTGAATTTGTCATTGAATAAAAAGTTCAAGATGTGGCCCTCAGCATGTAAAGTGATGTGCACTATCTTTTGATATAGGAAAAAGGTGATCCTTCTGGATTTCCTGGAGCCTGGACAAACCATAGCCTCTGACTGCTACATCATGATGCTGACTAAGTGGAAGGCTCAAACTTCCAGAGTCAGGTCAGAGAATAAGACAACCTTTCTCTTGCAACACTACTACATCAGACTCTCCATGCCAACTTGAAGAATGTGGAGTACATTGCCAGTCTTGGTGGGACTGTTCTACCACACCCACCACATAGTCCAGATTAGGTGCCTTCTGATTTCCATCTGTTTGGGCTGACAAAAGCTGGACTGCATGTGCAGCATTTTCCTAGCAATGACGCCATCATAGCAGATGTGGAACAGTGGGTCACCTCCACTAGTGCAGATTTTTACAAGTGTGGCATGCAGGCTCTTGTTAATCAGTGGCGGAAATGCATAGCTAATGGTGGTGACTACGTTGAAAAATGGTGTTTTGTAGCTGAGAATTTGCTCTAGCAAACAGTTTTATTGTGCACTTTGTAGCTGTTGTATTTTACATGAAAATAAATAGGAGGCATTACCTTCAGAGCAACCCATGTATAATGCAGGGCAGCTCTAACACTCAAGTATTTTTATATCACATGACAAAATAGAGCCCATGACATGCAAGTGGGATGGAAGCAGCACAGGCTATCAAACTCAGACTCAGGGTCACAATAATGCAGGTACATGGCTGTTACATTGGAACCATGCATGCCTGGCCAACAGAGACGGCTGTCATCTGCCCAGATATGCTCTGTGCAGGCCCAATATCTTCAGCTAAAGCCAGGTCTTGGGGCTACATTCTCACAACTGCGCTGAGGAAATGGCTACTCCAAAATGACAAGCCCACTACACCTGCTGGTCTCGTGCTAGCATCAATGCTCAAAAAGTCACGCTACGATCCAGCTCACTGAAAATGAATCATTTTTCACAGTGCTACCTTTCCAGTGGTGGGGTGCAGCAAGGGAGATGGAATTGTCCTTCCGACAACAGCTGACAAATGCATTAGCTTAGCTATACTAAGCATCAAGCTGGCAAAAGTGATGTTTTTACATTAGAGCAATTCATTTGTTGTTGTTCTAACATTGTAACTATTACAATGAAAAACATTCTAGCAAAGACTCTCCTTTCAAGAAGGAACTCTTTGCCTATAAAGACAAACCAGTTTGTTTCAACAATGGCACAACAGATGTCGGGTACAAAAGGAGAATGGCTGGCATAGATTACACTCAATGGCAAAACAAGGGAATTTTTAAATGACAAAGTCACCCTCCATACTGATGGAAACACTTGATCTTCTGTTAACTTAAGAACTTGTTTTAGTTTTTTCTATGTTGAAGTTGGCTTTGGAAAGAATTTTAAAGGACTATGTATATCATACTCTAGAAGATAAATTAACTGCTATTTACCATATGGAGTATTACTCATTTCTCCTTTTACCACTAGAAAACATGAACATAAGGAAGAGATTTGTGAAGCAGTGATTTTTCATGAGAAACCCAGAAGCGAAAACTCCTTGCCACAATTTTTTCTTTCCAGATTACACATATATTCTATCAGAAAAGCAGATTTTAGGTTACACTTCAAGACTGTAAAACAGGGTATTTGTGAAGAATAATGTTTTTACAGTATCTCTCACCTTATAGAATGTTTCCAGAATTGGCAACTTCAGAGATATTTCAGATCTATAATTTATGCTATGTAGAGTTTTTACAGTTCTCCAGCTACTCAACACATTTCTACATGTTATGTGCCTTCTGACATGAAATTGTTTCAGAATGCTTTTCATCCAGTATAAAAAGTCCTAGCATAATTTATAGAAATCCAGCCTCTGTACAGCATTGCCTTCTGTCCTTGATATCAAATGGTTTTTGTTTCTGTTTAAAATGTATTTATAGCCTTTGAGTTTACAGTCACAGAACACTATCATTTAAAGAAGAAAGCAGAGATGTTGATCTAAAAAGACCTCTTAGATGGCAGAAAAGAGCACTGTTCACTTGTTTGTTTTAAATTTAAATTCCTGCTGAGTCCAACAAAGATGCAGGCACAGAGTAGATCACAGGAAGGTATTGCAGAACAGCTCTAACTCCTTATCATTTTATTATGCATGTCTGTTCTGATCAACATGACAAAATAACTAAAAAAGGCTACTGTCTGGAGCTGTATGTGCATTACTGTTTCAGCTTAATAGTGGACAGAAAAAAAATTCTATGAAGGCACGGCCTTCAACAATCCTTCTGTATCATGTTTAGAACCAATCACTCAGTAAGAAATAAGAGATCACAAAATGACACCAATATTAAAAGACAGCAACTACTATTTATGAGTATTATTAATTCTCCTCCTATTCTGTTTGAGTCTCATAAAGCAGAAGTCAAGATCATTAACAGTCAAAGAGGTGAAGAGCGTGGGAAGACAATTTCGCAGCAATTTCTTGTTTTGTGTGGAAAAAAATGGGCATAAGAGTAAGTCTTAATAATGGAAACAAAATGCCACTTGACTAACTCTTCCAAGAGAGGATGAATGTAGAGAGCTTGGTTGTACTATTGACTTTAGCTGGGAAGTTTCCAGATATCTGCTGTCTGCAGTGTGCGATAGTGCCCAATTTGCGAATGTTCCCTGCCAACCCAGGGAAAGGAGTTTGAAAATGCTGTCAGGCTAGCAAGAGTCAGCAAAAATCTTGCTGTGGTCATCTCTCTTCATATCCCCTTCCCCTCAGTAGGCCCTGAGGGCTACGTGTGCCCTGCGGCCTACTACCCAAATAGCCCCGCATAAGCAATGGTACTGAAAAAATTTCTTTCAGTACTATGAATTGAAGTGTATTTTTGTCCTTGAACTGTAGCATGTAAAACGGAGTGCTATCATTTTATTTCTTCAAAACCATATGGGCAACTTAAAAAGCTGTTTGAGTATTTAAGACAGCTGTGTTTCCAACTTTCTTATAAACAGATCTTGGTAGGCTCCAAGATGGCACCAGGACATGTAAAACATCAGTAACTCAAAAACAATAAAAAAAAATCATAAGAAAGGAACTTTTGTCAGGCCATTCAATACGGCTTTGTTTTTGATATCTTATAATACAAAGATGCTACTTTACAAAAGGTTAATGGTAACAGTCAACAGGATCAAACCTTTAAAATGAGTTTAAACCTTGTGTTTCCTAGGCCACCACCAAACATTCTACTATAAACAGGGAATATTAGCCATGACAGTGGCAACAATTGAGGTAAAAACATCCCAACTAGAAAATCCAACCTACTTTATCCATTTTAAAAGAGCAGAAAATGCACAAGCCAAAACATATGTTGGTAGATCTACTTTAGATAAAACTTATTTTCCTTCTTAATTGGACAGTTCGAACCATGCCAATGATCGGTACTGCCACATAACAAAGTTTTTAATGATTTAATGCTAAGTTAAAAGTCAGATCCCTTTATATGTATTTCACATAAGTGCACATGATCTCCATAAAATGAGTGTTTTCAGTAGTTTGCAAAAAAAAAAAAAAGAAAATTACAGTACAGAAAAAGAATGCCTGCAGATCAACATATGAGGAAAATCAAGAAAGACATTAAGGCTATGAAATAAAATCATCAGCTTCACCAAGAACAAGTGCAAACAAGTAGTAATGTTTGCCATGAATGCTGTTCATACTTCTCCTCATTAGGCAGAAGGTATTTTGAGGTAACAAATTTGTTCAATGATCATTGCTCTTAACTATTCTACTCACATGAGAAGTAAACTTAAAAGTTCTTGAAATTTTTGCCAGTACAATAGCTTTCACTCTTCTCCTGAATGAAATTTGTTTCTTAACCCGCATAAGGGAAAAAACAGATCACACAATGTTCATGGCTCATGTTCTTTTAGAGATCCTACTATCTAGATAAAATAGCTGTTTCAATAGTAGAAGAAACATATTTAATTGCCTCCTCACACACACAAATAAACCTAAACAACATGCCCACAAAACACTAAAACCAAAAACCAAACCAACAATGAAAACCAACAAAGAGATAGAACCAGCTCAATTCAGAAGCAAAGCCAGAAGCAAAGCCAGAAACATCTTTCCATCACTTGAGTAGGTGATATGTGCCATAAAACACATCAACATATTCCTCTTTTAACTTATAGCCATACATTTTAGCAAGATAAACTTGCTCATATTTAAACTTGATTCTCTCCTTTAACAAATAACATCAAAACTAATTCTTCAAGAGAATAGGAAAGTTGTAAGCAAAATTGTTACTCATATAAGTAGGAATAAGTAACTGGAAAATTCCAGACATCACCACAATAACTCAGTCTAACTGTGGCGCTATTCAGCTGACCAACAAAACCACGGCATTTTATATTAACTATAATGTGATAAAACTAACTAATGTAATAAGTATCTTTAGACCTATATTTAAGAAATGCCTTTCTCTTCCACACCCTTTTTCTTTCCCCCTGGAAAGAATTCAGTCAAGTTATCCTTAATCATTCAAAAGTACAGCTGTATGCTTTTGGTAAAGAAAAACAGAAGATTAGAATTTTATACTCAATCTTAAATTCTAGTCAATAGAATGGGAAAATAGTCATGCATGTCATTCACTCACATGGCTCCTAACCTAGAAATCTACAAACTAATTTTTGGGTATAACATCTCTATCCTTTTCCATTTTATTATAGACTATTCAATAGAGTTTACAAGCATCGAAAAGCACAGCATACTTCAAACATTTTTAAAAAGTCAGAAGCTCCAACATAACTGTCTATAAAAACCTATTTCAACTAACCCCAAATTACACTAAACAAACAGCTATAAAGTTGGTAATAAAAATTCACTCAGCTTAAAAAAACCTAAGTAGGTACGATAAACACATCATTAAAATAAACATTAGAATTGTTTTGAAGATTGTAACAAAGGTATATTTGTGACAATATACTTCAAAAACCATTTCCCACTACTCATTGCTTTATGTTCTGCGTTGAAAAACAACCATCTACACCAACAGCTACCACGAAATTTTTATGTGATTTGGCTGATTAACATAAATCATAAATATATTAATTATGTATCTGAAATATTATACCAACACACTATAATATCATAAAAATTGTCTCAGTTGATGCATTAAAGAAATTATCCTGAGCACAGGCTTCTGAAAGCTAACATATACATCCGCGGAGCTACCTAAGGCTCTGATTCAGATGATCTAATCCAATCTGGAAATGATTTCTGGCTAGAAATCAATATCTAACTTTTACCAAGATGAGTTTCACTACTCCCAAAACCTCCAAGCAGATGAATAAAACATTTTTTGCATGTATTCATCCACCAAAACCAAAGTGACACAGCATAACCCTAGCTTTCCTTTTTAAAATACTTTTGTGTAGATAGAGGTGCTGTCATTTTCTACCTTTAACACAGAAGATTATCCACATATTAAAAGAAAAACCCTTTCAAAATTGGAGTCTGCCAAGAATTCTAATGTAATACGGCGGCACTTTTATAATGAGACTTTTAAGTGCCAGGGAGAAGAAAAGACATGTATTTTATTTTTCTTGGGCAATGCTAAAACAGTTACCAAGAAGTGGCAACTAGAGTGTATTTCAGTTATTTAAAACTTAAGCTGCAAACGAACACAGTTCTGTGGGCTTTTTTTTGGTGTTTTTTTTTGTTTTCCCTAAATTAATAGGCTGACAGGTTTTGCAGCTCAGTATAGGACATTCATACAAAAATAAACATTCACCCTGGCAGACAATATACATACAAACACATACGTTCACTGGAAGTGCATCTGTTTTTCCACTTGTTGTCCTCCACACACACACAATCCCCAAAATAACATTTGTAAGATGGTCAACTATTAACATTGTCTTATAAGCTATAAACTAAAATAAGGTAACTTAATGCGTCTATTTTGATTGTACTTCCACTTAGTGTTGCATGCTGATTAAAAAAGCTTAAATTCCTGCTATATTCAATCTCTTAAACACGATCCAATAGATAAGCACAGTTGACTAAAAATCTTGGAAGTTACAGAAAGTAATAAATCAGTGAACAGTCAATTACTATATAATATTAGGTTTGCATTTAAAATCTTAACTTCGAATGCTAAAAATGTTGTGTATCACTTTGCCTATGTTGTGAATTATTAAATGCTGGATTTGAACTTTTTTTTCCCAAAGAAGAAGGAAATACTTTGTGTCTAAAAAACCAGTTAAAATGTATGTCGAAAAATAAGAATTACTCACCAGTCTCCAGGGAAATTCATTCCTTACCAAAAGCCTGACACACAAACAACAAAATACACACCAAGACGTGAGGTACAGCCCTTTCCTCTCTAAAGCTGCTCCCCAATGAGCACTGCACAACCCTGACCAAGAGAAAAAGCAACTCAGCTGTCAGGACTGCTAGCCTCCAGAGAAAGCTGATACTGCGGTGATGTCACATACTTCTGATGTGTTGCTGCAGCTCCAAGTTATCAACTCCCTTCTGCCAATAAAATCTCTGCTTCAAAATGATGGAAGACAAAACATATTTAACAACAGGATTAAATTTCAGCAGGAGCTAACAGTAAGGTTTTTAAGAGTGTGTCACGAGTTATACAAAATGCTACAGTGAGAGGAAGTGAAAAAGAACAGAAGTTGGCAGCATTATATAAACACATTCTTCTAATTTACCTTCAAATCGCAAAACCTTTATTTGTTGCAGTATTATTCATAAACCAGAGGAATGATCTGGAGAGGAGGAGGGAAGACTAGCACAGGACACCACAACATGGGACAACTCTCTACAGGACTCCAGCTAAGGTAGATAAGAATATCCCAACTCTGCTTTGCAGCCCACAACAAGACCACCTGTCTCACCCTTCTGACCTCCTCCTGCCCCAGCCCCTCCTCCTCCATCTTTTCCTCTTATACTGTAGGCCTTGCCCCAGTCAAATGGAGCACCTGGGAGCACAAGAGAGACCCAAGATCCACAGAAAGCTCTTGCCTAATTCCACTGGGAAACAAAGGCTAGGAAACTGGCTGAAAGATCGGCAGAAAGTAATCTTTGTATGCTAGGGTCAGAAACTTTGATACCAGAATGGATAATTCCAATCTACTAAGATTGTGAAGCCACATACACTATGAGAAACATCTTGGGGCGGGAAAAAAAAATCAACTGAAACAGAGGTAGAACAGAAGTAGACAAGGATATGGACAGAGATCCCTCATACTAAAATAAAAATTAACAAAGATTATCTTCCTGAAGAGCTTCAAATTATTGTCACACATTTTTAAATACAGCAGCCCTTAGATTTTAAGCAGCCCTGAAATAGCAGTATCTAATTTAGGTTTGTCTAGGGGTGTTGTGCAGCTAAGTACTTCCTTTAGCCAGCCAGACTGAGGGCAGCACAGGCATCTCAGTACAGAAGAGGCCTGAAATTATTTGACACTGTAATAAGTATAATTATCTGTGACCTATGAAGACATGAATTCCCTATAACAAAAGATTCCAAATTCAGCAAGATCAATAACTGATTAAAAACAAAACAAAAGAATGCAATATGAGTGAGATGAGAAATTCTAAGGAAAGCATAGAAGAACAGACCAAAAGTAAAATGCAGGCCTCTGAAATGGAGAAGTTTTAACTTGAGTCAAAAAACATTCCTTGTACGAAAAAAAAAAAAAAAGGAACTGATACGCAGTTAGAAAGGGGTTCAAAGAAATGTTAGCCAAGATGGAATCCAAAAACTGACCGATATTCTACCCCATTTTTCACTGTGAACAGTGTCAATCACAGGAGCAGGAAGACAGATGAACCAAGTGAAATAATGTGTGCAAGCAGACTGCCACCAAGGCAGGGATGAAGCTGGTGAAGAGGGGAAGCTAAGTGCAAAACCAGGAACCAACTGATGCACACAAGATTACTGTCCGAATGCAGTCTTGCTTAGGGAACTAACTTAAAATTAGCATTCTCATTAGCAACTTTAAAAAGACACATGACGTCTGCTGGTGACAAAGCCAGGGGCATCATCATAGTGAGTGATATTTGATCAAATAGGAGAAATGGATGTCCAAGGAAATGAATAGCCAAAACCAAGGGGCAATGAGAGTGGAGCAAAATTCAGGAGCAGAAATGTAAGGTGATACCCTGAACTGACAAAGCATACTGCAAAACAGACAAGAGGAGACGATTACTGAGAACAGCATCCAGTGTGCTTGTAGCTGTTTCTAACCCAAGATCTCTGTAGTCTTGTGACTTGTGCCTCCTTCTGTGATATAACATGCAAAAGTCTGCACTTCCACTGACTATTCTTTTGCCCCTTTTCTAATAGATCCACACAAGAAAGGCTGAAAGACAGAAGAATCAAAGTATGATAAAGGAATGCATCTATAACGATTAATTATATCTATTACTTTAAACGGAACAAAAATAAGAGCTTACCAGTATGAGCACACACTCTGGAGAGAAGATTACAGGAATATGCCTCATCTGACCTAGTACCGTAAGGTGAGACAAGACTATCCTATATAAAGAGGATTCAAAGCTGTACAAATAAACACTGGGAAAATTAAATAATGCCTGAAGCCAGAGCGAATAGATACAACTTGTCCAAGAAATGTAAGTTGGAAATAAAAAATTTTACAACTCAGTTGTTCTTGTTAATGATATCTTTTGATAACTTACTTAATGATAACTTTTCTGCGACAGAGAGATTAGCTTCAAAATCTGCAAGTGCCTACCTTTAAAGCAAGTGATCTGTTTTGAAACAATTTCCCGTCACATAAAATTCACTAGTTCAAAACCCCAAGTATTTCCAGAAAGGTATAGAATATTAGAGATTTGAATATAAAATTAACATTCCAGATATCTGCTGACCATCAGTCCCATGTTAAGTGGTCAGTATTACACAGACTATGTTTTCCTCTCTCGCTTGTATGTTTCATTTACAAAATTGATCCTCTGCTTGAAGTTACATTGGCAATCTCTTCCTCCTTTTTGTTAGCATACGATAAGCTTCATAGAAGCAATTAATCCCTTGTTAGTTCCAAGACATTAGTGCCTTTCTTCGTAAGAGCTGTGCTATTTCCAGAAGAATCTAAGTTTCAGTAATAGCACCCAGCCCTGATTTCTGAGTGAGATTTGATAAAGTATTAGCACATGATGTTTGGAGATGAAGACAAGCAGGTCCATGGCAGCTGAAAGAGAGTACTACTAGGTTAGTCCTAGTGATAAATGGTACCTTACCATCAAGTAAGTGCTAATTTTGAATTTGATAAGAACTCAGTATTGAATTTTAACAGCTTTCCACTGTTTTCCAGTTTTCTACAGTTCTGGACTGTTGCAATAAACCATCTTTATAAATTCAAGAAGAGAGAAACAACATTTGTTCTCCAGTCAGACCAATACAAAGACAAAATAACATAACTAGGTTCAAAGAGCAGGAGAAAAGTAAAGTTGCTCTGGACACATACGTACCGATGACCATATGGCAATCTTACCTGTATATTTCCACAGGATTTATGGATTGTAATTCTGATGAATGCAGTGAGTTATCTTGAGACTGTCCATAAGACAAGGACTACATTATATAAAATCCTTAAGTGAAAAATATATTCCCCATGAAGAAGATATAAAAAAACTCAAAAAACCCAACAAGTTGGACAAGATCCCAAGTTCAATCTTATGCTTAGAACTAAATTCAAATCAAATCAGGTTGCAGAAGCCCATGTCCAGTTGAGGTTCAAAAATATTCAAGAATGATGATTCCATAGCCTCTCTGTGTTCAACAACAGTGTGTTTTAACTGTTTAGAATGTACATCATCGCAATTTACAATCACTGCCACTTGTCCTTTCTTTGTCTGCCACTGAGGAGAATATGCTTCTTCCATAAAGCCCTGTTAGGTAGAGAATGACTGGAATTATGTCCCTGCCTTCTCTTCTTCAAGCTAAACAAACATTCAGCTGCCTTATTCTACATCATATGTTCTGGACCCAAAACCAGGGGCCTGCTTTCCTTCTACTGGACTAATGATGGGACCAAAACTGGCCATTATTTCAGATACATCATCAAAAGTGATGACTTGAGCTGCTTTAGCGATATTGGTGGTTATTACCAACATGTGATTATCCTTCATCACAGCAGCGTAATACTGACTCACAGCCTGCTGACCACGAGGACCCCAGGTCATTTTCTGGGATGCTGCTCCTCCTTCTGCACTTTTGCCTTGGCTGAACTCCAGCATGTTCCCAACTGCTCGCTCCCTCCCATTTGCTGAGGTCTCTCAGCGGCCACACTGCCCTCTGGCACACTGCACCCTCCTCCCAAGGCTGGTATTATCCAGGAACTCACTGAGGGTGCATAATTTAAGTCCCAGTATCAACCCCAAGGAACAATTCCTGTAATCAGTCACCTGTTTAAAACTCCAAACCATTGTTTGCTACTCCTTAAGCCCAGAGATACAATTAGTTTTTCAACCAACTCATCGCCCATTTGTCTAATCCATACTCCCTCATTTGGCTATGAGTATAGCATCACATGAGTCTACATCCAAAGGTGAATGAAATTCACTGGTTTCCCTTCACTTGAAGAGGAGGTCATCTGAGAAAGCAGTCAGGTTGGTCAAGCATGAGTTTCCCTTAACAAATCCATGCTAGCTGTTTCTGTTTACCTTTCAGTTCTTCAGAAAACCAGAAATAGCTTCTATGAGAATTTGCATAATATTCCTAGGATCAGAGTTGAAGCTGATCAGCCTTTAGTTCCCTAGATTCTCTTCCTTGCTTCTCCTTTGAAAAGACTGTAATGATTGCCTTTTTCCAGTCATCAGATTTATCCACCAAACCCCAAGACCTTTAACAGCTAATAAAAACCAGACAAGGACATCTGCCAGCTCACTGAGCACCTCAAACGCATGCTGTCTGGTTCCCGGGACTTGCATATGTAATTTGCCTAAGCAGCAATGAGGTATCCATTTCTTTGTAAACCACAAGGAAATGTGGTCTGCTCGTGTTCACCAGACCACAGAACTCTTTCAAAAAGGAGGGATGATGCCCCCCTAAAATAAAACAGAAGTCTTTCCTATTTACTGAAAGAATTTCTTAAGGAAGACAACTTTCACAATGTCTGAGTAACAGACAACGTAGATTACCTTGTGTGGATACTGACCAAGTGTAGACAACATGCATGAGAACTACTAATTATTTTTAGATGACAGTTAACCTCAGCTGAATAAGAGGCTCCAAATGTCTGGCTGATCATAGCAACATGGTTTCTATTTAAACACTGGGCCTTAATAAAGTGCAGTACTTGTTTTTTTCATTACATGTGTGTCAAATAAGCAGAAAAATGTTGCTTAGATTACAGCATTCGGAGAATAAAAGGCTGCTGAACTGATTTTGTTTGTTTAGTTGATTTTTAATGGTTATTTTCCTAAAATAAGAATTCATAGCTGTTTCAAACATAATTCAGGAATTAATTTGTAACAGAATGCTCAATTAAAAAAAAAAGCTAGGGAGAGGGCCCTCGAGGGAATTTACACTTGTCAACACTAAAAAGAAGAGGTAGAACAACAAAGAGTGTCATGCAAAAAATATCATTGGTCCTAGATGCAACCAAGCCCAGCTAGCAGCTATGGCTCTAAGACCTGCTGGCTGGCTTCTGCTGCTTCTGCTATATTCACTAACCTGCTGTATATCTATGACTGAAAGCACTGACGTGTTGCTCTAGCATTTAAACCCTGTCCTGCTTGGTTTATTTCAGTTTATATACCATGAACAACAAAATAAATGAATTTTGAAGTAGGAATTTTGACTGTTGGAAGAACAGACAGAACAAGTATTTCCAACAGCAAAGCCCAGTCCGGGCTTGCAGGTGGCATGTCTAGTTCTGCCCTAAATTTCCAACAGGCTAAAGATATGCAGTAGGATCTGCTTGCAGCATGAACATCCTGTTCCCCTCTCCCTTAGAGGGAAGGTGAGAAAACAAGAGGATGAGCTGAAGTGGACAGGAAAATTATGTAGTGTAAAACCAGTAAGTTAATGATTTGTAAGATCTGATAGGTGTCTGAATTTTCTTACTATATTTGCAGATAGACTGAAATATTTTTCTCCAAAAAAGGGCTCAATCTTCTAAACTGTAAGCATTTTCTTAATGACACAGAGATATCAAAGCTTTACAGAGTACCAACTGGAAGCATTTTAAACCTATGAAAAATATCTTTTTTTCCTAATATCTTTCAAGGAAATGGCTCTACCATTTTCATTCAGCCTTTTAAATAAAACTATGGATACAGGATGAAAAAAGCAGTTTACAAAGCCAAAGTGCTTTCTAGACCACAAAGCAGAGAATCTAAATGTTACAAAAGCTACATCAAGACAGTGGATAATGTTAAGTACTGGCTAGACTTTACACATATAAACACAGATACAGTGCAGTGAATCGCCCATTTATTACCCTCTATTCCTTAATTTCTGACACTAGTGTTAACCAATTAATATATTTAATACCCCAGTTAAAATAAATAGAGCCGACAACAAAAACCTTAACAATATTGATTTAAACACTAAGAAATATTAATGAAATTAAAGATAACACCCAGTGGACCAAGTTATCAATCTGAACATATGCTGCAAAAGAGAATCGCTACAGAACAAAATGGGGAGAAGGATATATCTTATTGATCAGGGTCCCAAACTGACAAAGCAAGAACATTAAACATAACATCATGTTACTGTGAGCATCATGTTAAGATACCAGTACCAGCTGCAAGTGATCTGGCATTTCCAGATGGTATAACACAAAGCCAGTAGCTGAAGTCTCACAAACAGTGAAGCCTGCAGTTTCCCTAGAGCTATTTGGCTTTTCTTCTCATTGGGCCAGGTGCAGCTTTGCAGTGACATGCCTTTCAGTACCTGAGATATTTCACTGACAGTACCTCAGGGATCACAACATCAGGCTAATTACATCAGGGTTATATGCCCTTCAGCTTTTCTTTCTGCTTCATAAGACTTTCTATGTGACCTTGGCTAAGTAAATCTCTGTTTCCATTTCCAGTTTGTAATACTATGACACAGAATACTCCTCAACATGAAAGCGACTAAATACAACAGAAATTGCAACATAATGGTGTAATGGAAGGTTGTGTGCAACAACACTGAAGTATTCTGATTGTTAGAGGAGTTAGAAAGCAAATGCAGCCTAAATCTATAAAGTCTATAAATGTCTCAACTGCTTAGTAATGGAGAACTCAAAAGGGCTCAGGTAAGTCATCCAGCTGCTGTTTTTCCTTTTCCTTTTGATCAATGACCAGCTTACAGATGTTTCCATTAGATGCATTTTAGGATATAATTTTAAGGATCTTAAGGATTTTAAGCAAAATTCCATCACTCGTGACAATTTTCTGAGATTCACACCGCCTCTTCTTTCCCTCTGGGCAAATCCCGCTTGAACACTGGCACGGCTGTCATCTGCTGAGCAGCAGCCAGACTTCACCAGAAAGATAACAACAGCTCTTTGAGGTACTTCCAAAGGCAGCCCTCAAATACTTATTTTGAGAGTCTTCACCTGACGGCTTCTAAAAGATACACGCCTTTACTTTGCTCGTACAGAAAACAAATGTACTGGGCAGTGTGGGAGAAAACAGCATTACCACAGAAAATGCCACTATTCAAGTAGTGTCTTTTTCATCTCTCCTACTATGTGACAAGCTTGCTGTCTTAGGCTAGATTTTCTGGCAGAAAGAAAAAGGTTCACAGTATATCACAAAAAAAATGAAGAAAAGGGGAAAATCTATTGTAGATTTCCCAGTTAAGATGCAAAGTCTTATTTTAATGACAATCCTGAAAAACTTTACATTCCTTGGTTCTAGGAACACTTTTTTCCTCTCAAAAATCTTCATCATACACTCATTCCACTAGTTACTTGATTCATCACCAAACACTGTGTTTTTTTCTCTGATTAAAGACTCTCCAATAAAGTGCCCATGCGTTAACTTCCATGCAAATGAGGGATTCTGTACCCGCATGGTTATGTTACAATGCCTATGTAATTCCATGGAAAAAAAAATTTGCACACTATTATAAACAAAGGCACAACAGCAAAGAGAGCTTGGTGAATAATATTTAAATACTGTAATAACCACATTAATAATTTCCATATAAATAGAAGACTACAGAACATGGAAACCTCTCTGGATTAAGGTATGAATATACACACAAAACATAATCTATTTTCAAGCCTCCTCCAAGTCATATGCCAAAATCAGCTCTCCACTCCTTTTCCTTGATCCCAGTGCTTTGGAAAAACACAAATTTGTGATGGGCTTAGAAAAAAGGTGAATTGCTATATGGCATGTTTTTTTGTGAAATTTAGATCAGTTTCATGAACAAAATGCAATTCTAGTTTTCTTAAAGCCACTGAGATGTTTAAATACTAAGTCATTCTCTCACTACCACAGTACAGAAATGTGCATTGAAAACTCTACAAATATTTTAATTGTTGATGTTCTCTAGAGCATAAACTACTACTCCAAATCCTCTTAAAAATATAGATACATATATATAAATAAGGTGAAAGATGTTTCAACTACTTTTGTAGCACTTCTCTGAAAATACATGGAAAAAATTAAAGTTTCCATGCTATTTTGAGAAACAGCACCATACTTTTTTTTCCTCCACCTCCTTTTCTCTTCCCTGCTTTGTTTTTTATTAACTGATGCATGAGGAGCTTCTGACCTACAAAACGAAATTTTTACTCTTGGTTTTCTTTCAGGTAATGTAAAGCTCTTGTATGTAATAATTTTCTAAGCTATTAGTGATGGAAATTCCTATCAAATACCTATTCATTACTGAATTGCCATGATCTAACATCTACATGGCTAAAAGCTGCCAAAATTCACAGGACTGTATCTAACACCCACTTTAAATTTCAGTGTTCTGAAAATGTAGAGACAATTCTCAGCTCATTCAGCCATGATTTAGCCAACTTCTTTCTTGCGTTCCCTTGACACAAGCCAGCTGAGGATTCAAAAAATAATAATAAAAAAAAAAACATGAAATGAATAAGCAACTTGTGGGGGATCTAGAACTTTTTTTTAATTACCATTTGGCTTCTTAACTTGTTCTATATACATATAGAAAGATCTAATAATGCCTGTTATTTTTCTATAAAAATCTCAGACTCAATGCAGATGTTATAGCCAATTAATTTAAATGAATAGTGGTGTGCAGTTTCTTTTCTCATTTTGAAATGTAAATTTAGATCATGACTGTGAAACATAGCTCTATTCCTTCCTACACTCTATTAAAAAAAAGTATCTAAACCATGTCATTTTCATCTTCAAATTATCAGATTGTAGAATACTGTCTAAAATGGGTCAAGACTTGGTGCAGA
Source organism: Numida meleagris (assembly GCF_002078875.1). NCBI lineage: Eukaryota > Metazoa > Chordata > Aves > Galliformes > Numididae > Numida > Numida meleagris. The sequence goes on along the minus strand of NC_034409.1, from coordinate 65,280,692 downwards.
ATGCTGACGAGGACTTTCGACACAACCTTCAGTCTAAAATTGTCACAGCTCTCCATCTGGCACATGAACAAGTGTCAGCAGTAGTAAAATCTTTCATTTAGAAGACAATCTGATAGCCTTCACTATCCAGATTTTAATCATTCAAAAAATAGCTGGCAGGCAGACTGACTGCTATACAAACAAGAGGTTCCCTCCCTCACCTCATGTCCTTAACTTCCATATCCTTTGCTAGTGTTTTTTTCTTACTTGCGTACCAACATTTATGCTAAAAAAACCTGAAGTGATACAAAGTTTATTTAAATATTATTTCAGCAGTGGTACTGTGTCTGAAATTCTGCAAGGTGATTGAAGTCTCCACAACATTCTCAAGGCTGTTCAGCTCTCCTAATGAAAAAGTGCCAAATAGATCAGTACTTTTTGGACAACTGAATCATTTTTTTTTAATCCTCTTCCAAAAAAATAACAAAACAAGGTGATTTGCATGTCTCACATGAATGGGCACCTTGAAGATGCTTCCAGAAAACTCTGGTTTCTGAAAATCCAAAGGGCAGGTCTACACAGTGGAGTCATAAGAACTTAGACTTTTACTCTGGAATTTTACTGGAAGTTACAATATACTGAACCACAGTAAAATAAAATAAAATCCCACTGATAACCGGTACGTGTAAAATGACTTGACTGTCAACAAAAATTGACAACTATTTTTTGTTTCAGTTTTCAATTCAGAATTTGGTTGCATTCTAAATTAACGTACAACCAGCACCCTGTATACACATTCACACAGCATATTTTTATGCATAAATACACATGCACGATATATTTACACACTCATATACACACATACAGAAATTAACAAAACTGGCACAGTAAAATTATAGGAAAGCAAAAGGCAGTATTCAAACATCAGGTCTTCTGAGATCTCAAATTCACCTGTTTTTGCACAGTTGCCATCAGTTATGATCATAAACACAGGGCCTATTTTCCTGCATGCTGCCCATAACCAAGAGTGAGCTTGCATACTAAATAAAACAGATATAGACAAGAACAGCAGTGCAGGGCAGACAGTATCTCACCTTTAAAAACTTCAGTTAACTTCTATAACTATAATATAAGAATTCCTTATTTATTTATTTATTGAAAACTAGCCAGAGTCAGCCTTCATTTCAAAGGAAAGGAGAAACATCACTCTCAAGAGTAGAATAGACAAGGTAAAGTTTATAAGGATAACCTGAAATGTTTACCACCTGCAAATTTCTGCTTTCCTTGAGACTAACACTATTCCCTTACAAACTATAAAATACTACTTTTTATAATTTAGTATTAGTTGTTATTCCAAAGGGACAGCTCAGGAGAAACATACTAAGTCCAAACTCCTTCAGCAATGCAAAGCAGGGACCCAAAACAGTTCTCCATGTTAGCAGTGACAAATGAACACTGCACAAAGAGCTGAATACCACTTCCTTTGCATGCACCTCTTGTGCCTGTTCTGCAGCTGCTAGTATAGATATTCAGCTTTCTCATCATTTAATTTCTGTAAGCAAATCAAGGTCTCAAATTATCTAGGTTGGCTTTCCATCTGGAAACTCAACTCTCCTATGGCAAATCTGTATGACTTCTTCACATTTTCCAGACCTCTAAGACTCACAGCTAACAGCACCTGAAGGCCCCAGCAGTAGGAAATCATGTATTCTAGTTACAAGGGTAAAAATGTAGTGTTAGAAATACATTATGAGCTTTAAAAGTAAGTCAGCACAAGAATATAGTTTTGCACAACACAGGCTCACAGGTAGCCCTTAGTGCCTCCCTCTCATCTGTCAGACAACTGCTCTCCGGCAGCCTGTTTTGGCAGCCAATGTGCAGGTTTGCTGATGGGTTCTGACAACCCTCTGTCAGAGCAGAAATCTAGACTCACCTACCCGTTTCGACCGTTTCTCTAAGAGCCCTGTACCAGGGGGTCATGCAAACTGGCCTCCAACAACTCCAGATTTACACACACCAACCTGGCTGTCTCCCTCCCAGCTGAGAGCCCAAGGCCGCAATGCAGCCTGTGATCACCCTGCAGTGAGCCCGGGCAGCCTCAGCCATAGTGGCAGAAATGTTTAGCAGTGAGCTCTTCTGCAACCTCAGAATCATGGGCAATTTAAGCCACTGTACTTCAACTCTTCTGTCCAGTGCATTATTTTAAGGACATAGGCACCTCTACCGCACTATAAAGCATAACTTCCCCAACCTAAAAAATGTCATTTAAAAAAAATAATTAAGACCTGTAATCTCAATCCAGTAATAAGCTGTATTTTAGGCAATTACTCCAGTAACATCACAACTGAAACCTCAGAACACACATGAAGTTTAATTAAAAGGTTGATCTTAAATCATCTTTATTCACTAGGGGAAAATGCAATTAGGAACTGGCTGGTAGAGGGGCAGGCTATTAATGCTGTCACTGCTTTTTACAATCCAAGTTTACGCATTTTAAAAATACACTGTCAACTGGCTTTTTGCTACAAGTTAAAAGCCTTGTGCCGACGAATTTAAAAGTCATATTGTAGATGCTCTTGGACAAAGTAAGTCCTCAAGTCAGTTGCAAGAACTAAGCTTTGATAGTGCTTTAAATTATAAATTCTACCTTACAGTTCATTGAAACCAAATTAAATGTGGAGTTGTTTCAAATATATACATTAGCTATGATCAAGGTTAAAAATTTGTTCAGAAATTCCTGTTATAGCACACCAAAGTGAGAAATCTCAGTCATAAAACAGAGCTGAGCCATTTTTTATTTCTTAGCTGATTAAAAAGAAGAAATACATGCATATCTACAAGTAAAATTAACAGATGACAATAGCTAACTTAAGCTGTTCAGCAATTTGTGTTGAAATGAAATACTATAACTGTCTTTCAACACTGTCTTATACTAATGCAATTCTTTTACAAGAGTACTCAAACTCCCTTTAAAATGTCAGATAGACAAAATAACCTAGATTTAAACCAATTTACTAAGGACATAAAGAGCATGAAAAATGTGACAGTTCTTTAACAAGAACTGCTGTTACATTTGGAACAGTTGGCTAGTTTGAAGTCAGAAGAAAAGACACATGCCCATTTGTTGGACTTCTGAGCTAAGCAGCCTAGCATTCCTGTTAAAAAAGCAATTCTTTTTCACTAAAGAAATTAATACATACATGCCAGAATTATTTTACTGAAGCAAGTAGCAGAGACATTTCAGATAGATGCCATTATCAGAGAATAGAGGCAAGCATGAAGCTGAGCTTTATCCGAGGTACCTAAAGGCATTAGAAAAGAAGAGATTAATAACAACTCACCGACACCACTGACGTTCTAACAGCAAGGCTGGGCTCACATCTCAAATTTCCAGTTCCCAGAGAAATCATATGTGCACTGATAGAAGGATGACAAAAGGGCATGCTGTGCTCTCCTCTACTTCAATTGAATGACAGCTCTACTAACAGGGAACAGAAACACACGCTGCAATATCTGAAAGAGTGGGTACTTGATATGAGCATGCTCGGTATCTCATTTAAAATGGCCTGATGTTTCAGCTCAGCATGAGATGGCCTACTTCCAAATAATTGTAGAACTTCAAGTCAAACCTCAAATCATTAATTGGAATACGTAAAACTCAGCCAACAAGCAGTATGAATCTTGACCTATTCTCCACCCACTTCCTTTTTTTAAAAAAAAAAAATCTGAATTGAAGCACAGATAATTATTTGCATTATTTCCCTGCAAAACATCTTAAGGCTTAAATGCTATCATCATGTACTTCAATGTAATTACATGATGCCACTCCAATAAACTGAAACCCTTTTCTGGATAGCATATGATCCAAACGCTAAGCAGCAGAAATCATAAATCAGACAGAGACAACAGATCTGCTAATATACCCCAGTTGATTTAAGAATTATCCCACCCAATGATTTCTGGGCAGCATTTTTGGGGAGTGGGAGAGGCAAGAAGGGAGAGACTAGACAACTGTAAAACAAAAGGCTTATGTTTAGAAGCAAGTTATCTCCACTTAAAATCTCTTTATGAATAGAGAAACTATCTAGTTTCCTGCTGTAGCTGTTTATGTCAATATCAAAAGCCAGGCTTATTCACAAGTAAAAATTCCATGCCAAGGAGAACAGCTATTTAAAAGCTTCCCTTCAGTGATTAACATCTTTTAATTCACTTAAACTCAGATACAAGCAGTACAGAGATCTTCTGTACTTTGGTTTTTCTCCTGCTACCTCATAGGCCTCTGTGTTTATTGTGTATTCATTTTAAAAAATGAATACACTACATCTTTTCCTCTTCTGTGCGAAGACAAAAGCTATGCCGCAGGCACTAGGTACTTTTTATTTTTTCCTCCTCAAATGCTTTCCTGTTTATCATTCAAGCTCAAAGCAAAGCCAAGCAAGCTACTTTGTAAATGCTATACTGTAAAAGCTGCTTTATAAGTGGACTGCTCGGGCAGTCCACTTCCCGGTCTCTATCACAGTCGGGCATAGAAACATTCAGCCAAATTTGGAATAAAGGCTACTCTTGGAGGGCAGGTATCAAAGTCATCTTTGAGTGGAGCAGACAAAGGCTAATAGAATGGTAGGCAGAAAAGCTAGACATTATTCTTAATCTTCACTAATATCTAGAACTAACTTAAAAATGAGGTTTTCATATCAATGCAAAAAAGTGGTTGCATTTAGTACAAGAATCTGCAGCTTCGGTCATAATGTTCTGAGGTGTAAGGCACACACGCTGCACTCTTACACTTTGAAAACCCTCTTGGTATGAAAATGAAACATTTATTATGGAAATTAATTTAAAATTCGCCCTTGCCCTTTGACTATGAACTTGTACAAAATGAATGGATGGACTTTCACTTCCAAAATTCCTTTTGAGCTTCAACTCAGATCTCAGGATGCACAGTGGAGCTAAGCCATCGTTAAAGCCGATTTGCATGAACACACAAACATCCAGTTTTGCATTCCAGAGATACTACTACATCACTATTAAAGAAACCAAAGCAATCACAATCATGTTATGCTAACTGCAATAATTTGATTTTTATCTCCTAATACATTGGTATTTCATTTTTTTATACCAGTACATACCAACCTTAACCCTTGGTTCAAGGTCTGTCCAAGATGCAAAATTCAGATGTATTCTACAATTTACAGCTAGGCTATGAGAGCCTGCACCATGATAAGAATCTCCGTATTTCCCTGACAGCTAGCTCTTTAAAGAAAAAGGAGTGCTAAATTATATTTCACATTTTTATCTAAGCTTATCTTCCCATATCCCCTAACTTTCAATCATTTGTTCTGTTGTTGCTCTATGAACTTTCTCAGAGATTCAGACTGGTACAATTCAACACAAAATGAGATGTCATCAGCGTAAAAGTTGCCTTTAATGAGAAGTCTTTTCATCCAGGTAGGTTTAATTTCTCTTCTTTCTAAAAAATAAAACGCATTAAAAAGATTGCCACTGAAGAAAGATTAATTCTACAAACTAATTAATAGATAGAGATTTGTAACTGCCACGTTTGGCTGACAAAGAGGGAAAAACAGCAGCTAATAAAATCCACTGCAACTGAAGGAGACACTGTTCTCTTGTTCCAGGTATATTCCCCTTTGCTTCTCAAAATCCCATTACACTGAGCAATAATTATGAATATTTTCTTTCAACTAGATAATAATTTCTAAGTTTAAAAGGTCTGCTCTGAAGCTAAATATATGCAGATGCAATCTCCCATAAAAGACACATTTTTAAATGAAAAAAACCCTCTGCATTTCTTGGGACATCTGCTCAGCTTCTTAGAGGAGTTCAAGAAACCTTTAGAACACTTTTGCTGTTTTTCTTTTTCCCCATGCATCTGTATTTTATTCTCTTTATGACCTACCAAAAGTAGCTACAATGATGAAATTCTAATAGCTACAAATAGCCCATAAGAGCACAACACTTTTAGTTCCATAATTAATGCAAAATGCTACTGGCAGAAGAAAATGTCTAGCTGAATTTAGAAGTGTTTCTTTCCTATAACAAACACATTTGAGTTTTGAGATTTGCACATTCGATAAGAAAGTTTTACAGTAAATGAAATTTCCCAATTTAATAAACACTTCTTGAAAAAAGACACAGCATATAAATAGGGAAATACATCCTACAAATAGCATTTTCAGAAAATAAATATTCTTCTGATTTGTATTTCGGCTTTCTCCTGACAAAGCTGGTATTAGATTAAAATCAGAACTGGAAGCTGAAATAAATTTCTAAAGTTTCTGTATTTGTATCCAAAAAGAAAGCCTGGTTATCGCACAGATATAATGCAGGTTTTCTCTGTGCTGCTATAAAGACTGAATCCAATCAGTCCCAGAAGAGTACTGTGAGTGTAAGTTTCATTTCACTGAACTCAGCACACAGTTAAAAGACACAATAAAAAACATTTAATAACTGAAGTTTTTCCTTCCCCCTCATTTAATATATCTATCAAGAAATCAGGTGGTGAATACTTAAAACACCTCTGCTCTTTTCTAAAAGCTTCTTAGCATCACACACAAACACCTTTGATCATCTGCTCTGACAGCAGAGCAGCTCATTTTAATAAGATTGGTGTTCCGCATTATGTGTAGGTCTGTTTTAATACTCAATATCAAACTCACCACTATTGCAGAATGAAATACGATTCACTTTTGAGCTTATAACCAGTCTTTATATGGATTTTATTAAAGCTTTGACTTACGCAACTGGTATTTTTAACTAAAAATAAGTTATTCGGTAAATTATATACAGCTGAGTTTCACAAGAGTTTTAAATATACTTCTGGCATCCTAAAAAGAATTGGACAATCATATCTTTTATACGCGTCTCTTACATGTGAGCTCTTTCAGCTCTCTTCTTGGTTTTGGCAAGATCACACAGGCGGTTTTCTTGAATTTGGGCTGCTATAACCAACATTTCAAAAAGCCTCCTCAAGTACTAGCTCACAGAAATTTAAAACGTCTTCCTTTTCCACATCATTTAAAGGTATATTCTCCAGAAATGTGCACCGATTTAAAATCTTGCATTCCATAATGTTTTCACACTGTAACTATCAGCTGACTCTTCTACAATGGGTCACCAACTCAAGAGGAAAGATTTTTCAAATAAAACCAGAGCAGTAACTGGGTCTGGAGAAACACAGAGGACATCTATCATGCAGAGTTCAAAGATGAGTCATTTTATTTATGTATGATTTACATTTTTATACCTATCCATGATTTTGCTTGTGCTACGTATTTCCAAATGTGCCAATCCTGTAATACTTCAGTCTTCCTACAGTAACAAGTACATTTCTTTTGGTCTTTCTTTCATGATTACTCTTACACAGCTCATTTGAAAATATTGCCTCACCTCTCAACTATCCATTCTTTTCCCCCCTATTGTTAACAGAACTCCAAATGTCCTTCCTCAATACTGAAAGCAAATTAAATAGCTGTTGATTATTAGTTAAGGACAGTAACAAACTGTAAAGAACTGACAGTCTTCAACCTTCATACTGAGCTTGCAGAACTTGCCGAGGACAATGCAACATCTGACTCAATACCCTTCTTCAGATGATGTGCTTCTCACCTCATCTTTTCATTTAAAGGCTTCGTAACTTGATAATTACAAAACATGGCATGCATTCTATTCTTTATTATGTTATTGTAGGCCTCTTTTAAATCTTTTTATGGTTTTTCACTCTTCATATGCCCACAATTAGTTCAAACAGTCAGCTACAAGTTCACACATTACCACTTATATTGCCATTTCCTTTCTAAATATAGGTACACTAAATGTTACTGATAAAACAGTTTCTGCTCTTGTCCCTGAACAAGTACAATGTAAAAAACCAAGGTTTATATCTGCTGTTCACTGCTTATAAAAGCACTGTGCGTTGGTTTTCAATACGTTACCATACATGATTCATTTGGAACATTATGCCAGCCTCTGAACATATAAAACTGCCACTGCTGTTCTGATAGCGCTGTTTTCCAAGTTTATAAATATTTATATTACCAGTTCTCGGAGACTAAGACCAGCACCAAACCAACCACCTTTCCGAAATACATGCTACATACCTGCCTACACTTCTCAGAATTTCTTGCCACAGAGATAGACAACCCACTACGCATCCTCACTTTAGAGGGAATCCCCCCTGACTCATTATCCTCTTAATAAATTTGTTTTTCCTTTTAAATTAGCCATTAGCTTTAGAAAAACACTCCAGAGGGGTAAAAGAACAACAGCCTGACAAAGGATCTCCACTTGGTGAGATACATTTTTAACTGATTCTAAAATTCAACTCATTAGAGCCTTTTCTTTTCATTTTATGTCATTAAATATGAAGCAAGTAATTTCACAGATGAATATCTTTGTTTTAAACAGAATCTCAGGAATCTAATTTTAATAGTTATTCTTGATGCCCAAAGCAATTAATTTTTCTGCACATTTCCTACATTGCAAAAAATGGTACAATATCATTGGTTTTTCAGAGCAACTTTAGTGCAGATCTAGTCTGTTCCAATTCTACTTATCATAAACAATAGCAAAAAAAAAAATAAATCCAGTTTTGGACACAACACAAGGAAAAACAATCAAATATAAGAAACATGAAAGATCAGAAGCACATTTGTGCTGCAAGTTATTTCCCAATTCTTTTTTTAATAACCACCACATGGCACAAATCCCTTTTATTAACTAAAAAAGCTCCAGTCAAAATGGCTGAGATACCATTTGGAAAGTATCCAAATTCTTCTCTAAGTTGATAGCTCTAACTAAAGCTTCTTTGCAAGGTTCTTAAACTTACTCAGAATGTCAGTTACACAGGCAACCATTCAGCTTATTCTTTATATTAATGGATGTAATTCTGAAGTAGAAGTGTTCATTTGTAGACTTATAACTTAGTATTTATATTTAAAAAAATCAACTATTCAAAAAACATGCCTCTCTGGCAATTCACTGTGTACCTGATACAGAACTACTGACATAAATTGACAAAATAAATGCAGTGAAAGAGAGGAAGACAAACTGTTCTGCGTTACAGTAAGCATAACATTGCAAAGAGGATTAAAAAACAAAAAACATCAGAATCACTAAATGGAGAAGTTTACTGGAAGAAAGAAAAATTCTGTAAGTGTTCAAATGGGAAAAAAGAGTACTTATTGGTTCAATGAAAAGTCAAAACAGGGAAGTGAAAATATAAATACGCTGCAGGCTGTGAAGAACCATTTGCAAATGTGGAGAGGGTAAAAAGAGGAGAGGGAGACTCTATCTCAAGTGTAATATAGCTTCTCTGTCAAACAGAGAATTAGGAAGCCTTCAACCAAAACAGAAATTAAAAGAAATAAGTACTAAAATTAAGAGGGCTGACAGAAGATACCGTCACTGCAGAAGCTCAGCTGAGTTTCTGCATTTTCTTTCACAGCTGGGGAAGCCTTTAAAAGGGATCCTTCTGCACCTAGCTGACTCAAAGCAGATGGTCTACAGAATTCAAGCTGGAAAGGGTTAAGCAGCCAGCGTTCCCTGGTATAAGGAGGGGCTTAACTCCCGTCCAAGGTATTCAAATTTCCTCAGTTCCACAGAAATAAAAAGTGCCTTAAGGCTTACAGAGCTACTAGATAGGTCCACCTAGAGGATGTAAGCAGTAAAACAAAGCGGTATTTAGTAACAGTAATGTAAAATGATGCAAATGAAAAAATCCTATATGTTTTACGTATTTTTTAATGGGTTCTCAGAATACTATTTCTACTGGCTAATAAAACCTTAATATTATAACCACTAGTTATTCATATATTGGTCATCTCTCACAGTTCACAGACATCAGCACACAAACAAGATATGTGCTCACAGAGGCCACCCCTGCAGCACCCCCACTACCTGAAGCTCGCAAGATGACTGCAATTCCTAATGGGAGATATGATAAAGATCTTTGTGTTACTCTGGGCTTCATTTTAAGCAATGCACTCTCTATCTTGCATACTTTACATAGGACACTAGATGGTAATGATTTAAAACAAAAAAAAAAAGCTAGTAGTCCTTCATACATGTAGCTGCAGCATGGAACTGTGTTAAGTCTACAGAACAACTTGTGGAAAGGTTCTGCATGTTCAGGAAAAGACACTGAAGCCCACTGTGTGCAGCTGAATACAAGACGGTACTACCACCTCCAGCGGTCACTGAACCACACACTGTTGTTGGCTCAGAATTTAAAAAAACAAAACAACACAAATATTTTCTACTACGGCAGTTTCTGGCAATTGCTGTGAAAACTGCAAATATACTTTGATAGAAACCTTGAAGACAGGATGTATCCAGCGACTAGAAGTCATGTCTCTTATAATTGGATGCTTTCCTCAGCTTCTGTGAAGCTCAGCAGGACTGGAATTAGTATCAGTTTATTACAAAAGTAGAGTTTCTTCAAACTTACACATTTCTCTAAACAGTTTTTACTATTCCTCTGGTTTCCCCAAAATCCTTTCAATAGGAAAGAGAATGATGCACCAAGCTAGTGGTAGGGAGTTGATTTTCACTTCCAATTCCGCTAGGTAGTCAAAGAAGAGTATCTTCCTCCACCAGGTCAGAAGTTGGAGACCACTCCCTATTTTACTGAAAATTCATATAAAGGTAGAAATTTTAGTTGCGGAAAGCAAAGGCAAGTAATTCTCAAGCCACAGATGTTGAAAGATTATTAATCCAGTTAATATTAATAGGGTAATCAAACCTCACAATGATCCGCAACTAACTTACAATTCAACTTTACTAATCAACAAAGATATATAAAGATAATTTTCAATCATATATTTGATAGAAGAATCCTTGTTATCGGGTTCCCAGTAATAGATGCCAAAAACAGTATCACCGTATAACATACTTGAACAAAAAATTCACAAGCTAGCATAACTGTTTAATTTTATTCTCAGACAAATCTCTAGATCCAGCATAGTGCTGGATTAGCTGCTTAATACTATGGGTTTCCTTCAGTACAAGCTGCCACCAACTCAGCTGAGCCATCCTTAGCAAGAACTTCCACTGCCAGCCACTTCAATCTGCTGAAAGTAAATCTCATCAGAGTGACAGAATAAAACCAGCATAGATGAAAATCTTCATATTATGGCTTGCCTTTTTGTTGAAGTCAATTTAACTGATTGAATGAATTTTATATTCCTCAATATGAAAAAACCTATATGCTTCAATAAAAACTAGAGGGAGCAACACATTAAGTGCATTTTGTAATTGACTTGTTTTCAGGCCAGCCACCCAGGAATAAAATCTTATTATGACTCCAGTATTTCACATCCTTCAAAAGGTATACAATTTATACTGTTGATACTATTCAAATCAGGAGATAAGCTAAAAAGAAACGACGACGCAAGAACAAAATCCATATTAAATTGGACTTACCTGACAAGTAAACATCTTTAATTTTGAATCCTACAGTCAGTTTTAGTCAGGATAGCAAGCTCCAAGGATATCTTGCAATACATTTTTCTTAAAATATCCATCTTTATTTTAAAGATGCATACTCAGACTGAATTAATGTATACATTAAGGTATCTTAAAAAATAAGGAGGTAAACAATGGAGATTTCACTTCTTATAAATGAGACTTATTCTCATCCAAAGCCATTCATCACAAGAAATTAAGTTCCTCGTGAAAAATAAGTGTGTGGTATTACATGCTGAAACTAAACTCCAGAAACTCAAAAGGGAAACAGAAGACAAATTAATGAGCAAGACAGTCAATAACTGTGGTTTCAACACAAACAAGAAGTTCATAGACTCCCAGAATGGTTGAGGTGGAGAAGGACCTCTGGGTCCATCTGCTCCAACTGTTGTTCAATCAGGGACACCCAAAGCAGGTTGCTCAGGTCCATGTCCAGGCAGCTCCTGAAGATCTCCAAGGAGGACACTCTACTGCCTCTCTGGGCAACTTGTGCCAGCACTCCATCACCTGCACAGCACAGAAGTACTGCCTGGTGTTCAAGTAGAATGTCCTCTAACCTTGGCACTAGGCAGCCCTAAGAGCTTGACTCTATCCTCTTTGCACCCTCCCTTCAGGCATTTATATACACTGATGAGCTCCCTCCCTAAGCCTTCTGTAGGCTGAACAGTCCCAGCTTTCTCAGCCTCTCCTCATAGGAGAGGTGCTTGATCATCTTGTTGGCCTTCCACTACACTCCTTCCATGTACCTCTTGTACTGGGGGGGGGCCAGAAATGGATACGGGACTCCAAGTCTGGTCTCACCAATGCTGAGTGGAGCAGAAAGATCACATCTCTGGACCTCCTGGTGATATTTTGCCTAAAGTAGCCCAGGATACTGTTAGTCTTTTAACAGTAAGGGCATGTTGTTAACTCATGTTCAACTAGGAGTCTACCAGGACTTCCAGGTCCTTTTCTGCAGAGCTGCTATCCAGATGGATTGTCCCCAGTATGTCCTGATGCCTGAGGTTGTTTCTTCCCAGGTGAAGGACTCTGTACTTCTCTCTGTTGAACTTATCATTTCAACAAGTATTTTGTCAATTCTTGTCAGCTCAGCCTTCCAAGGTCACTCTGAACGGCTGCATGGCCCTCTGGTGAGTCAGCCACTACCCCCAGTTTTGTTCTATCAGCCATTTACTGAGGGCGTGCTTTACCATACAAATGGACTACTGTTCCAATAACTATGAAACAATATTAATAATGGATTAATATTCTTTACCGGTAAATCCTTAGCTGCTGCAACTATGCTTCACAGATACAACAGCATCACAAAAATGCAGTACTGCACTCTTAAGTTACACAGGAACACCAGTTGCACTGGAATAGGTCCTAAGAATTATGTCACCAGAGAAAAATAAGGTTTCGGTACATTTCTTCAGAAAAGAGTGTATTACAGGTAGATATTTCTGTCAATAACTTGTACCTGCTGGGACTAACAAAACAGCAGTGCAAAATAAAATGAAATATTCACTGGGGGGTTATTAATCAAGTATTAATAGTCTGAGTTTCAGTTTCTCTTAAAGTCACAACATAATCCAACAGGAAGCAAGTGCTGGGATACACAGGATTGGAAAGTGGTGTCAAAAGAAAATTCAGTATCATCCTTCCCTTCTTTTGAAGAATTAATTCAGAATCATGAATCTACACTCTCCTTGAAAAACAGGGTCTGAAATTCCTTAGCTTGTTCAGAACTGCAAGTTCAATAAAAGGAAAAAAAACCCAAACAATGGTACTTTTCAGAAAATAAGTTTCAGTTAACATCCTAAACACTAAAACCCTGATCTTTGCCAGCAATCCTGACAGGCAGCCAAAGATTAGGGTTTTTATAAACACAATGCAAGGTGTATTTAGACTTACAGGTTGTTTTTAATCTGTATTCACCTAATGTTCTTATCAGACTGAAACATCAAAACATCACATCAGCAGTCTTCAAAATGTTGATTGTGCCATGAGTTTAAAACAAAAAAACCACAAATGTTCTCCCATAAATGCTTTTAGCACAAATACACAAACTACCAATTCTTTAAAGTAAGTTTGCAGTTTTATTAGTAAAGACCTAGAAGACCTGCTGTTAACAAAACAATTGTTGCAAGGTTTTTTAATAGCTTGCTATAAGGCTAATATTCAGAGAAATCCTTCACCCACCTGCCCTCATATTTTAGAATTGTTTCCTTTAGCTTTCATAATAGGGAGGAAAAGCCATCAACCTCCTTAAGCATTAATGTAGTATTCCAATGTAAATAAGAATTATCCAGAAAAAAAACAGAAAATATTTTGTTATCCAAAAATTTATTTCAACTACAAACATCTAAGTTACATGCATACAAATATTTTAGTGTCATTACTGTATTATCATTCTAAATTACTATCACCTCTTCATATTTCAAGTACTAAAATAACATCAAGCAAAACATTATTTGCTTACATGTATGGGCATTTTGATTCTTCACCGTTACTCTGTGGCATACTGTTGGGTTTTTTTTGTTTGCTTTGATAATAGATTCAATACGTTTCGAAGTGACTTAAGCTGACTGACAGTCATTTGAATTTCCTGTTATCTTTTGTGATTATCCAATTTATTTCTTCCTGATAAGAATATTAAAACCTAAGTATTTATTTTAAAGACAAGATTTAGCATTTCTGCTATTTTAAGCTCCAGTAAAAGCTACTCAGAAGTGAAATGTCAGCATTTACTGTTTGTCTGCAATGTTCATTACCCAAAAGCTCTCAACTGCATTAAACACAAGAAGTCACGTTAACCCTCTAATATTCTACTGAAGTTTCAAGTTCAGAAGCAAATGCAGAAAGCCAAATTGACTACTACACTCCAACTGACTATTCCAGCCAACCTTTTGCTTCCAGAAAGTCTGCACGTGTTTTGTGCATCTTCATGTACGAATGCACAAGACATTTGGCACCAGGTCTCCATAACCTTCTAAAATCACAACTTCCACTCAGTCTTGAAAACTTCAAGTACTGTGAACTGCCCTTTCCAGAACCCTTACCAGTATCCTACAATAGTTCGTATTTAATTAATATTAGCATAACCTAAAGAGTTGGAAAAACAGACAATTAACAAGTTTATTCATGATGGTAACCGTGATGCAATAATTAATTGTAGGGAGTACATCTGGAAACAATTGCACATATGCTAGTCCTTCTCTTTGGCATCACAGTAATTGGCACGGTTTTTGCAACCTGAAGCCACTTCACCTGGAAAAACCCATTCCCGTGCCAAGGTGTCAAGTATCTTCTTCATTAATATTTTAACATGGAACATACATAACTTATTCACTGAAGTATCTGAGAGAAGTAACTTGACCTGCAGCATAGGTTAGTATACAAACGAAATGTAAAAATACAAACAAACAAAAAAAAAATCCTATTTGAACACTCAGCTTCAATTGAAAATAAGAAAAACTTGAAATACAAAGCAGTCTAAATTTTTAAGGTAAGCTTCATATGTAGTTCTGTTCTTGGTTTGAATAGTAAGAGCAGCAGTGCTGTTACAGAGATAGCTTAGTGCAACCACATGCATCTCAAGTAGTAGAACACACAAGGTAAATTTATTTTAAATAACAACAACAAAAAAACAACACACAAACAAATACCACCCCACCCTCCCCGTCCCAAATCTCCTCACATTTGTTTTTCTGTGGCTTCACCTAAGGTTTCAAAGATACTGAAAAAGGACCTACAAGCATTTTTATACAAAGAACAGAATTTACCTCCGGAGTGTGGAAAAAAAGAATTTTTTTTTTCTTTTCTCAGCTATATACTCAAGGTTGGGACAGATGGAAAGGCAAAGGAGAAGGAACACTGGGGCAAGAATTAATTAAACTGGATCACAAATTGAATTCTTAACAATAACAATTACTCTACATATCCAGTATTCATCATTACAAGTCTTTTCTTTTCCTAACGAATTTCTGATTTATTCACACTAAGATATTCTTAAACCATCAGTTACCTTTGCCTTGAACACACAGAAGGATTTCAATAGATTTATGGCCCAAAGAATATGCTATGTGTAAGATTTATTTGGAAAGTGACACATGATTTAACATTTGTGGCACAGTTATTATGAAGCTTCTCCATAAAGGTGAATGCTTCTTTCAGTAAGCGAATTACAAATTCTTCACGAGATTTCAGGGAGAAGCTACAAGGCTTAAGCTACCTCTCTTGCTACCTCCCATGCCTTTCCCCTCATTTGGTATTACTTCAGTCTCTGTTCACACAGTCATTAGACCTAATCTTTTAGGTAAGCAAAATAAGGACGTGAAAAAATTTGTTAAGTTGTAAGACTGCAGTACGCATTTCTAGTTAATTACAGAAGTTACAAATATACCTACACGTGTTAATGAAATTTCACATGCAACAGAAAATAGCATGTTAATATGATACCATGTGAATAATTTTCCAAATTAGAGAATTAAGTATTGCGACCAAAAAAAACCCCAAAAGCCAGTCACTAAGCATTAAGTCACTCCTCATTTCTGAGTTCTTCAAATCACAACATATGGATCCACTGCTATAAATAGTCAAACAGTGCTCTAACAAATAGAAGCAGTTTTCTAAAAAGCTCAACAAATGAGGAGGATTTGTATGTCAGGAAATAAAACACTTTTGCCAAAATCATATTTAATTCAAATATTTAGCAGTACTGTCTAATCAAGCATGTCACGTTTATGAAAAAAATACTCATTTCAGTTAATTGAGTTAAATTGCTTTGGAAAATGAATTAAAAGCTAGGAATGCTTTCCATATGTTATTTAAAAGTTATGTAAGAAATATTGTTGCAGTCACTACCAATATGAAATAAGTTCCATCATTAGCCATTAATCATAAAATAGACTCCAGGTTTCTTATTCACAAATTCTGCTTCACAGGAATGAAATTATGATGGTTCAAATCCAAACAGTGTATCCCAATTTGTCCAGACTAACACGAGATTTAAGCAATTTGCCTGTTTGCTCCCTGCTGGTCTTACTGTCCTACCTTCTTAAAGAGAAGCTTTTAAGAATTACCTCTGAACGTTTTCCTCTGTGTCTAGGGAATGATGTCTACAGCCACAATAAACTATCCAGGTCTGTCAGGTGATAGCTCAAATAAGACAAAACACCACTTTTCTTCTTCCCTCTGCTGTATTCTGTTTCTTCTCTTTGGCAATTTTCATATGTGCAATAAGGGGAAATATTCTATTCACAGACCATTCTGCTGAGATCAATTTCAGAGACATTAAGAAGGAGTAACACAATCATCATGCACTTTGCTATAACGAAAAATTCAACTCTGAATGATTTATCTAGAGATAATATTACAGAGATAATACAACACAAAGAGATGACTTGATGGCAATAAGCAATCATCAAACTGAATGATAGGTCATCAATACAAGAAGCTTACATCATCTGAAGATCATCACTAATTACAACAGTAATTTTAAGGAGCCAACTCAACATCTGATTTCTTATACACATTCTGATAGTTTTAAAGTATTTTCATATGATTGGCAGGAGACATTAATTGAACAAAGGTGATGAGGCATTGGAACAGGTTATCCAGAGAAGCTGTGGATGCCCCATCCCTAGAGGTGTTCAAGGCCAGGCTGGATGGGGCCCGTGGCAGCCTGTTCTGGTGGGTGGCAGCCCTGCCTTTGGGATGGTGTTAGAACTGGACCATCTTTAAGGTCTATTCCAACCCAAGCCATTCTGTGATTCTATGAAACATTTTATTTTTCATTATGTTCCAAGAAGGGATTTGGAGACAAAATCAGCACTTCTGTGCCATAATGAGCTATTTTTGCTCCACGTTCCCCCTCCCCTCCAGCATTCAATCATTTCATACGCAAAGCAACAGTAACTCTCATTTTTACCACTTTTCCCCCTTATATGCTAACCTGTTTAAAAGCATAGCTGCCGAGTGAAGCGAAGTATATTTGTTTTACGGGAAGGAATGAAGTGCTAGATATAGCAGTTCTCTTCAATTCTGACACACCTATTTTTCCCATACATTCTCATTTGTGTCTCATGAAATTTTGCTCCACATCATACTCTCACATTAATTTTTGCCCTCATAGCCTACTTTTAAGCGCATGCCAAAGTAAAGACTGGACACTGGCTGTTCTCCCAACAGGTTTACAAAATGGAAAAACAATACTGAGAGACTGAAATAAAGACTAAAAATACCATCTGCTTACAACAGGCTGGATAATCTCTCCTATTAAAGAAAGGCAAGTTTGTTACTATAAGAAAGAATCCTAGGCTTTGTGTTTATTTAGATACAGAACCTCACCCGAGTTAAACTAGTCTTAAACATACATTATCTGTACATACTGTATTTAACATATGTAGGCTCTACACAGCATTTAGCATTGTGCAGCAGACTAACATTCCCTCCTACTCAGGAGCACAGTTAGTCAGGCTCCTCTGAGAGCTACCATAAAAAGTAGAATATGAAAAAGGAAAATCACTCCTCACTTGAGGGGCTTACAGCAAGCCAAGCTTGAAAAGAAAGCAGAAAAGAGAACAGCACATCCCAGTACTCAGGATCACTGCCTTGGCTGTGCTCACTCTAAGTTCAGGAGAAGATGACAAAAATTTTCCTTCTCTTGTTTTAACATGCTACTTCTATATGAGCCACGTATTAACTAGTCATCGGTTCTTCCAGCAAAGCTCTGGAACAGGAAAATACTCAGTATATGCTGCCATCTATCAGAAAGTTGAGAATTTTCCATTTCAACCTAGGGAAGCAAGTGTGGTGGTGGGGAGGAGGTGGAGAGGCTGCCGTACAAACACAGCAGCCTGTCACTCAGCTATAATTTCAAGAACAAAAGCCACCAAATAAAACCCACAAAGAAAAAAATGTTTAAAACATGAAACCTATGGCCAAGTATGGAAAAGAAAGAATGTGAAGGCCTGATTTGGAAGGCCAAGAAAACTGCCTCTGGCATGTGGCACAAACAATCAGAGAAGACTCTTCCAGAATGTGAAGTGATAAAGCAAGACAAGAAAGGAGCACTTAAGACAGACAAAACCACAGCAAAAGAATTAGTTACATTTTTCACATAGGAGAAACTAAGCTCCCTATAAAAGTGCCAGTCTTTCTTTATAGGCAAGAGAGTTTTATAAACTGTCTCAAAGCAACATCAGTACAAGGGATTTATGTGGCTGGGCCAGTAGGAGTAAACTGCAATAAAACCACCAGTCATATTAGAATTTAATAATTCCAAGGAAATAAGTAAGAAATGAGTAGTATGATATGACTGCATACCTCTCATAAACTGCCTTTTGTATCAGAGGAATGATATCTAATGAGAGGTAATCCTAGCTGTTAAAAAGAGCTCCGCTTTTTTTGTTGTTGTAAGAGCAGACCATAAAGTTTAGCCTCTCTATTGGATGAGCCATCAGGTGTGATAATGAAGAACAAAATTAACATATATAGGAATATATATGATACACTGCAAGAGTGTTTGCATCACTACTGTAAAGGAAAGGAAAATCTTGCAAATTTACTGCAATCAAGTCATACCAACAAGATTCATAGTCTTATCTTAAAAAAAAAAAAAATCCCATATTCAAAGTCCTTTTAAAGAAGCCCAACTGTCATGAGACAAAACAGAGTTTTCTCTATGTACTATTAATGGTAGGAAGATGCAGATTATATATTCGTAACAACATATACATCAGCTATCTGAAAAAGCAAGTGAGTAACATAGGAATAATTCACAATTGATACAAAATTATTCAGGACAGGAAAAATTAGATTAAAGTGGATAGCTTAGAAAGCCCCTAATAGTCTGTCTGAGATACAACATAGCAATTGAAATCCAGCATATTAATTGGAATGAGATTCTTGCAGGAGAAACAGCTACAGAGACAAGGATTGGCCTTTAACAAAGTTCTACCACTCAAGAAGAGGCTGGAGATCCACCCAATGATTTCAAGAGGAGTCAGCACCCAAAAAGGCAAGCATTATAGAAAACTGAAAACATTCAGCATCACTGTTGAACTCTGCACGGCCTGGAAAGCCAGTCTTCCTCTCTCAGCTCAAGATTGGCACTAAAAAGCAAAGGCCTGTCTGCAAAGGACAACCAGAGATGTGGAACCATCTGTAAAACCAAAGACTAAGATGAGTAAAACTTGAGTTTAAAGAGTGGGGGGAGGACACTGCATGAAGACTGGTGCAGATAAATGAGAAAGCTGAGTTCACAAGCGATACTGAAAACGATGCTGAATATTATTTCTGTAGTCATCACTTCTCAAGCTGTAAGAAATTAATAGCAACTTTACTGAAATGCAAATTTTGTTCAACAAAAGAAACAAATGGAGCTTTAAAAAAAATTTTGAATCTCCTTACCACAAAGTATTTGGGACAGCAAAAAAAACATTCACAGATGTAGAACAAAGCGCTAATATATACCATGACTGGTTGCAATATATTTTTTAGCTCAAAACTTCAGAAATGGAAAGGGAAAAGGGACAGAACACCCTACTTACTCTTCATAGCCTCTTTATTTGACTGTGCTTTTCCTGAAGGTCTTCACGTTCGACACGTTTCTTTGGTCTAAGACAGCTATATCAAAGATGTATTCTAGAAGACCACTGATTGCAAGGTGGGAGTCAATCTCTTCTCCCAGGTAACTAGGGATAGGGCAAGACGTAATGACCTCAGACTGCACCAGGGGAGGTTCAGGTTGGATATTAGGAAAAATTTATTCTGAGAAAGCATGGTGATGCATTGGATCAGGCTGCCCAGGGAGGTGGTGGAGTCACCATCCCTGGAGGCATTCAAGAAACATGGAGATGTGGCACTGAGGGATATGGTTTAATGGGCATGGGGTGAAAGGCTGATGGTTGGACTGGAAGATCTTAAAGGTCTCTTCAAATCTTAATGATTCTATGATTAAAAAAACAAAAATAATTTTAAAATCTTCATTTATTGTGCAGTTAACATTGAGCTATAAATGAACATCATCACTTGGATTAGATATCCTCAGAGTAGCCTTAATTTTATTTCCATCATAGGCGTGTGAATGTAAGTGTAATAATAGGACATTTAATATTACAGTAAAAATCTTATCTCTGAATATGGGAACATATGATAATTGCTTTGAAAATAGCGTATTTTTTATGAAAACAAACTGATGCTTTTGAGGCTTTTTACCCATTCACCTATTAAAAAGATATGTTAAATCAACATTCATGTCGTAGCACAGAACCTGCGCTTCTCATTCACTAGTTCACCAACAAACAAAAAAGCAATCTATTATTCCCAACAGGAGTATTTCCATAGCCAAGAGTAAACTTTAATTACTAATGGCACTGTAGACTTCAAACCAAACTTCCAATAAAAGTCAAGTTGTTGTGTTCCTACGAAATACACTTTAAAACTACATGGACTTGCACCCTACAGTACATCACAGTGAGGTTAATATTTTAATTCAGGCGAATTCACTGCGCTTTCCAACAAGAAGCTTCCCAACAACACCGAAAGCAACATTTGAGAAGAGAATTAAAAGACTGTTTCACAGGCAGTCTACTCAGCCATTTCTTCATGTGTACATAAGGGGAAAAAAGTTTTAATTCCCAAAACACAAAAATTAATTTCCCTGCAGGAAGAGTATTTGCATATAAAAACTGTGTAACCAGATGAACAAAGGAAAATCAGACATTCAGCTCCCCGAAGAGAGCTGAAAACACTTGCTAAAGCATGCAATGTGATGCTGATTTCTAAGTATGGCAGACAGCGAGTTACAGTATGCTACTTCCAGGCTTTAATAAAGCCCTGCATAGACACTGTGTATGCAGGGCTGCTTTGATGCACTGATAGCTGTATAAATGTATGCAAGCAACCAACTGTATGACAGCTTCTACTTAGGATTTCTCTCTCCTCCCAAAAACCAAGTGGCATTTTGATTTGTACATAACACATGACACAGGAAGACGAAGGAGCACAGAATAAAAAAAATCTACTTCAAATAGATTACATTTAGATATAGAATGAGGGACAGACAGACCAAAGAAGCAGACCATATGCAATAGTAAGATCAAAGCATCAGCATGCTGATGAGCTCACTCCAAGAAAAAAAAAAAGGATTAAAAATAAAAAATAAAACAAATTCACAAAAAAAAATCTCCTGAAAGTTACATGTGTTTATGCAGTCATTCGAAATGAAAAGAGCAACATTAAAGAAAATAGTTCATGAGCAATGATTTAGGAAGTTTTACATGTATGAAGCGACATGTTAATTTGACAGTGGGAGCAATGACCTTCATGTGCAGTGTATTAGCCAATAAAACCAAGCTAGAGCTAAATATTTTTAGTGGTTTCATCACATTAAAAAAATAAAAATCAGTGATTTGCAGGTACATATCAAGGAACATTCTTTCTTTAAGTCTGTTTTTCCCCTGCTCCAACTTAAGATCACTATTTCTTGCCTTAACTACCAGAGACACAGAAAACCAATTACTCCCTTCCCTCCACTTTGCTGCAGTTGTTAATGTATTTCCAGAGTTACATTCCCTTTCAGCTTTCTCTTCTCTAGGCTACATAATCCCTCCTCAAAGGCTGCTTTCCTACCCACCCCTCCACGTGGCTTGCAGTATTTTTTGATATCTCAGGTGGTGTGCACTCACTGGTTATAATTTCATGTATGCACTTGATTATTCTTAAACGTAGTACACACGTGAACTTAAAGTCTTTTCACTATATTCTACAATGCATTTGAAGTGATTTGTGAAAAAGCAAGAATTGTATATTCCATAATCCTCTACTGCCTTTAACAAGGGTCTAATTTACTCTGAACTGGTTATGCAGACTCCTGCTCTAATAAAGTGGATTGGAGACAACTCATATTCACAATCTAAAATTCCCAGCACTGTAAAAATCTCAGACATTTCATTTTCAACAGGCAGACTCCAGGCATTAAAGAACCAATATCCAACCACAGATACACTTATAAACACAGGTATCTAATAATTTATAGAAGAAGATGTTGACTAGACTTCAGGATCAGCTGCGTACCACAGGGCCTGCTCTATACTTCTGCCAACAACCTTACAGTGGAAACTTCCACCACACAATACTAAATGCAAAGGAATTCTGCTCTATTTTTAGAGCACCTTCAACAATAAGTCCTACAGCTGAGGATGCATCTATGTGCTGCTTTCACAATGAGAGAAATCAATTGCACAGCAGCCGCTGAGATTCAGTTTCAAGTCCTTTCCAGCATGATCAATTCGTGGCAAGAAAGAATACTAACAAGATTGTCCTCGAGCAAGGACATAAGAATTAGCAAATTATTATTGAATAATTTAATAAAACCACTACACTGCTGACAAGGAAAGCAAGATGCTTTCCAAAGCCAATGAATTACAGATAAGCCCTTACAATGTGAGAAGCTTACTGGACGGTATACAGCAGGATAATCATCTATTGTTCTTAGAATAATACCCACACTTTCTTTGAAACGAAACAAATATGACACTAAAATGCAGGCAATGTATCAGTAAATGTCTGAACGTTCTAAACTTTTTCTTGATCTGCACCACTTACGTAAATAGTCTAACTTCTCCTTGAAAAAGGCAAAAAAGGAATCTCAAAGTTTTTTTTTTTAACACAGTGGAAAGTTTTTTGAGATTCCTTGTTTGTTGCTTTCTGAGGATGAAAAACCAGCAGCAACAGGACTCAAAAAAAACCAAACACACACACACCACAGACAAAACGAAATCACAAAACAAAACAAAAACACATTGTGAAGCCAATGGACATGGTGGTTTGGGAATAGTACAAACACTGACAAATACACTTTTAACTTCTAGAAGTATTATCTCATAACTATAAGCATCACAAAACATCACTGGATCCACCACCTGACAATATAAATCTCTTTACTCACCCTGTGTGTGAATATAGATATATATATATTTTAATAAGAACTTGTTTTGATTAGCAATTGTAATGAGTACTAAATAAATCGAGTTATTTAAAGATTTAAATTTTAGGTACAACAGTTGTTTAAATGAGCAATAGTGGTATCAATGCGACCTGTTAATTTTACCAATACATCACTACTCATGAGAAAAACAAACAAAACAACAACAACAAAGCAACCTAAGAAACAGAAAAGAACAGCCTGTTCGTGGATAGAGAACTAACCCAGGATCAATTTACACTACTGCATACAAATGGTTATTAAGAAAACATTGCCACTTCCTTAAAGGAAGAAAATTCTTTATTATATATTAGAATATTTTAGAAGTTACCTGCATATAGTTGCATTTTTATGCAAGCATTCACTCATTCTAGAAAATAGGGCAAAAACAGATGTGGAAATCCCATTGGTAACATTAACTCCTGAAGCATTCTGAGTACTTCTCCCAAAAGGTCCTCAGAGGAGATTACTTTTAATGGGACTTGAACATCAACTGACTACATATCAATGTCTACAGTAACTGAGGTTGACCAAAGAGGTCAATCTCCAGGACGTTTCTGAGAGAGGAGTGAGTGGCTACAGCAAGGAAGCAGATTCAAAAATCTCCCGAAGGATAACAACATAGCTTTACTAAAATCTAAGCAATACCCTGCATCTTTGTTGTCCCTTTCTTGCATGAGATGTGATAAGAGAGCAAAAATATGTAACAAGATGAATCAGAGAAGAATGGTTTGAGTACAAGACCGCACCAGTGGCATGTCTATTAATTCCATAGATTAACGATCAACTGTTGTAACAAGATTACACAGAGATCAAAAAAGGAAATCATCAAGTATGAAGTTGTGTAAGAAATGACCCAGTATTTATAAATGAATAATTTGGACATAACCTGGAGAAATTCCAACAAACCATGTGGGTGCAATAGAAAACGTGCCCAGTCCTCGTCCCTCCTCTCAAATCACTGTACGTCATCATCTAGCTTAAGGTTAAAAAGCCAGACAAACTCTGGAACAGAAATCAAGCTCATAAGCTAACAATTAGTTCAGCCTACAGTTGATCACTGAAACGCTTCAGGGCTACTCTCGCCCAGCTAACCAATTATTTTATTCTTCAAAGACCTTGCCCAGACTTATGGACTGCTTTTCCCAGGTTTCCTCTTCCAATATTATGTTAAAGATATTATACCTTCTAAGATCCACCACAGTAGAAGGCGTATTCCTATTTCCCTTCAGGTTTGCTCCAATTTTTCTTCCTCTGCGTTGCTTTCTCATTTCCCATTTCATGCATCTACAACCATCTTAACTTCTCTAAGTTAGGAAATCTCCTGTGTTAGACTCACTTCTTCCGTCACTTTGTCCCCCTATTATTTTACTTCTTTTCATAGCAGATTCAGCCCCCTTGATACCACCCGAATATTAAAAATTAACATATCTAATAATCTCTGCAAGTTTCCTGCTAGGAAAACAAAGATTAGAATGAAATACTGCATTTTAAAATAGCATCTCTAAGAGCACATCCTAAATTGCCTCCCATTCAACAGATTATTATTCCTCATACATTAGTTTAGAATTTATTTCCAAAGTCAGTAGTAATCATCATCTCTTATTTTGGATTTTATTTTTTTAGTGGGACCTCAAAAACTAATAAACAAACAAAACAACAACATCAAAATTTAACACCTTAAGCCAGTTACAAGATCCTTCTTCACATGGAATGAATCCAAGGTGACAGCCTAAAGGCACTGGTAGCAACTTCCTCAAGGCATCGTTTTTCTTTCAAAAGCAAGTTTGATCACATTTAGCAATGCGGAAACACGTTTTTGTTTATATAGTTCTGTGAGAGAAACGCAGGGATCCAAAGAGCAGATCGAAACAGCAGCCTGAAGGTGATGGTGATTCTGATGCTGATGGGAAGAGATTCTTCACCTCCTGAACTGAAGGATTCAGTGTATTTTTAAGCAGCATCACAATCTCACACTGCGCTTAACACTGAAAATGTGTTTAGTAAAGAACAGGCAATCTAATGAGGTTATTACACTTTCAGCACTAGGATCTACCATTTCTGGACAGCTGCTGTAGTGAACTCAAGGGACTTAACATGCTACATGACATTTCTTTAAGTAGCTCTACTGCCTAAGGTGGTGTCACTGGCAGCAGCTGAAAGTCCTACAGATTTAGATTATACATCTCATTATTAGTACCTGGCTGGTGAGCAGGAACAACAGACAAATAGAGATATTCTCATGACAAGAAGCTCCTTAAATAAAAGCCCCTTTTGGAAATATTTTGTAGTAAGTTACAGAAGCTATATGAATGATTTCATTTGCATTTCTATTTTGCAAAACACAGGGCAATCTTGTTAAAAAATACAAAAGCATTAAAAAAAACCAGCAGGAAGCAATACACAATTACAGATTGTTAACAAAAGAATGAAGAAGCTGTCAGACGTGCTTGAAATGATGAGCTTTACTTTAAAAGCAGCTGCAGAGAGAAGCCAAATATGTCCTTTCCAAAAGCTGTCACAATAGAAGGCTCTTGAAATAACACAGGAATCCCTAGCGAGGATTTTCAGAGAGATTTTTAAGGTGCAAGCAGAGGTGAGGCATCACAAAAAAAGCTTCAAACATGTGAAGTTCCATCTTGCGCTACGGTTAAGCTGGTTTCTGCATGTAAGCTACCTCTTTAAAAGCTGGTCCGGGACTCTCTGCTATACAGTGTGCCAGCAAAGGTATCACTTTCAAAATAACCTCATAACTTCAGGTACCTAAAAAATTATTTTCCTTAGGAATTCCAACTCAAAACCGTAGCCTATCTGCAATAATAACTTGAGTGTTGTTGATACTGAGGTTCAGATTTAGATCAAGATTTTTTTGGCAGGCTAACCTAAATCTCAATTTACTGCTTAGCTACATCTACCATACTGTTCAGTTAGGTCACTTTGAGAATAAGGCTACTTAAGCTGTACTGACTGCTGACAGACGCAAAGACTAATCTGTAGGAACTTTTCAAAAACTCACTTGCTGTCTGAAGTGATGTGATTTATTCTTGGCTCTGAAATCAGGACAGAGCTCTGGAGCTGGTGGAGTAATAGGCTGAGAACCAGAACATAAACATTCTGCTTCTGTTCATAATGGATAGCAGCAACATGACAGGGTCAAAAAAGCATTCTTTATTGTTTCCCAAATGATCTTCCAGGTAGATAGCTCTAGATGGAGATGTTAAATATGCAAACTTTTATTCCCACGTTGTCACCTAATAAAAGACCTTTACTCAGACAGTGGTATACAGCCCATAGCACTCAAGCCATTCAAGTAGTCTGCTGGAGTTTGAAAGGAAGTTGGGTGGAAACCTTGCTGGAATGCATTGAGATTTCTATGATGAGTAAATAACCACTCATTCATCTATTGTACTTGGAAGCAGGATAAAGCTGCAGCTTTATCTCAACACCACCCATTAGGTAATTTCAAACAGTTTTAGGACACTGCTGTGGTGAGGACATCTTTTAAGTAGGAATACCACTCTCCTGTCATGCCTTAGCTTGAACTAGTGGCATTCAAAACATCTAGATGCTATATTTAGTAGCTGAAGATTGTTACGTTTTCAGTGACTATGCAGGAATGAAAGATGATCATTGCTTCCAAAACCAAAAACTGCCTGAGGCAATGTTTTTTCCTCCTAAAAATATTAGTGATTTCACTTCTTTAATGATACTTCACTAACAAGCAGAATGAGCTCTGAACTAACTAATCCTGAATTAACATGGGAATAACACAGTACACACAGTACTTCAGCCCTGCAAGTTGCAATATTTTTTCTGCAAAGATAATTTTGAGTTCCAGCAACTACATGGGAGCAGCCAAAATATGGAGGTACAAACCAACCATAAACTAGGTCATTTTGAGTTAATTGCCACCTTCAGTTCACAGAGTATTGATCATTCCAATAAGCATGATGCAAGCTCGTTAAAGAAGACAGTGCTGCAATCTGAAGCTTATATTATGCAACATGTGTTAATTAGCCATTTCACTGCAGAGGTTGACTTCACTAGCTGCAATCCCTGTGTGACTGCAATAAAGGAGTACACTTTAACTCAAGGTTTTCAAAATTAAATATTTTTCAATTGAAAGTATCTTATGAGAAAAACAACTTCAATAAGTTTACTGAGACTCTTTTTTTGACAATTTTAATATGCCATTCAGCTAAAGTGTCAGACGGAAATGTTCAATATTAAAAACTCTAAATGAAATTCAACATAAATTCATGTATATGACTACCATTTCTTGATTATTACTACTTACCTATCAAAGCCTTGCAACACTCAAGAGGCTTTTCCAAGCCCCTGCTATTTCCAAGAATAAGATGTAATAGTAGCTGACAATCTTCATTATTTTTAAAAATATGAAATGTTTTATTCAAGAAGAACATATTAAAGCAACTCATTTGAAAGAAAAAGAATAAGTAAAACAGTAACAAACCCCAGTAACCAACAGCAGTTCAGCTGGAAAAGTAGAAAGCCGTAGTGCAGCTCAATTCCACACGGGGGATCCAAGCACAACACTTAACAGCTCCAAAACAGAAAATTATTGAGGGTAGATTAAGTTCTGGAAGAAGTTCAGCGTCTTTCCAAAGGGCTTTATCCAATCAGACAAAGCATCTTTTTGACTATCACACGAGTAAGAATTACAGGTACTGATTAGAGGACTGTCTATTCAGAAATGGGGAGGAGAAACACACGAACTAAAAAGGAGCCAACTGGTACACAGGGAAAAAATAAATGGGAGACCAATTCAGCCTATGAACTCAAAGTCTTGACAAACTCAGCTTAATATTTGTTTCTTGAAAAGCTGACCTATTACACAGGGCTGAGGAGGCTGCAGGGACTCGCCATTCCTTAGCATTTTAACGCTGTATCGTAAAAGCAGATATCTATATTGCCAAAATAAGCAATCCCCAAGCAGATTCTCAAATGCTAAGATTTTTTTTTCTTGATACTTCTTCACTGGTTGTCACATTAGATGTTCAAGAATAGTTTCTCATTACTTCTCCCCCGAGCCACTTACTTCTTAACAGGGACTACTTAAAAGCAAAGGAGACACCCAAGAAGCTTTTTAGTATTGAAGAAAATTACTTCAAGTTGAAGTACCATGGCAACTAGAAGTTGCTAGGCAGTTTTAAGTTCATCCCTTCATCTGAATTTCCATTTATATGAATTTCCATTTATAACAAACCAGAGTTGCTTCTGCAACACCTAACACATCAGTAGCCCAGCCCTTAAATGACATTTGCAAATGGATTCTCTCTCAGTCAAGAATCAAAACAAGAAAAAAAGTTAACAACAGTGACATTTGTGTTTTCCTGACAAGAATAAATATTGAAATTCTCATGAGAAGTCCCTTGTGAATTACTTATTGCCATAACTCCTATTAACATTCTTGCCAGCTCTCTCATGTGTCAAAATAGGGGGGTCATGGAGCAGCTTATGCACACAGAGAAGCAAAGAAAATGTCAGAAAGGCTTAGAAAAGGAATGGGACATTGTGGCATGCTAAGTGATGATACCCAGTAGAAATAAACACCTAGTAGGAATATGCAAAAAAAAAAAAAAGCATTGTACAAGTGGTTGCCAAAGCTCTTTACAACTCAATTTACAAATATGATACAAGTACAAAATGTTAAAACTGTGCAAGTATAATGCATGCTAAAATTAAAGCAAGAGGACAAGTAGAATTTTTTTTAACATGATATTTCTCTGGAAAAATGTAAATTCAGAGAACTTATTGAATCCATAGTGATGGATTTTCAGAGTAATCTCCATGCTTTGTGGTAACAAGAAGTTATTTAAGACATCTTCATGAATGAAAGTACCTATTCTAACAAATTCTTTACATTTAAGCTTTTTAATATTTGTTCTAATTACAGAAAAAAAAACTACAGACAAGGTAACAGTGCAGCTTAAATTCATTTCTTGTGATTGTGTCTCTGAATAAACATTTAGCAAAACACTTCTTTTTAATACATCTGCTTATTTTTAAGCTTTCATTTACATTTTAGAGTTCTGATGAACATGAAATACTTTACCGTTCTTGTATCTAAACAATTACTGAATTTTTGAAAGGGATACATAAACACAAAATAATTGGAAAGCACACAGCAGAAGAGTAACTTAGGTGAAAGGCACTGTTTGTGTGATAGCGTAGAAACACACTGTTTCAATTTATTCCAGTCCAACTTGTGTGTTGAGAAAGTTAAAAACAGAACTCCTTGCTCGCTTACAAAAGTGAAAGGTTCAAGTAATTGAGTAAGTATGTGTGCTGTTCATCTCCAAAACTGACATTTTGTATATTTGCTGCAAGGTGCAATTGGGTATTCCTCTTGCGTACAATAGGCTCCCAGCAATACATAACCAGCCAAGGAGTCTGTGTCAAGGGTCCAATATGTATTTCAGTTCAGTGATTCTACTTATTCTAGCCTAAAGAACTCTCAAGAAAATACTGAAACTCATATCAACTACCACCTGTGTGATAGCTGTAACTTAGCCAAGAATCCATTTCATACTCGAATAGACTGCTTTTTCTTTGTGATAATTCAGCTATCCCCTCCTGCTAGTACATTGAACTTTGGACTTTTGGAGCTCAGATTATAATCTTTTAAGGAACTCAGCTGCCAGAGTTTGTGTTTGTATCTTTGCTTTAAAAGTTTATTTGTTTTGTGAGAACAGTTCATATTTAAAACATATTTCAGCTATTTACAATACCACAAGGAAGAATACTGCGTATTTCATATTTTTGTTCTGTGTGTTTAGAGCTGAGTATGCTACAACAGTTACTTTTAATAAAAAAGCTATAATTATAACTAGTGTTGGCAATCTTCATGCATTTAATTAAGATAATGGATTATTTTTCACTGCTACTGCAAGTATTCAAACAAAGCATGTACTCCAGTTACAAGCTGTGTAGAATTTACTGATTCTAGATAGCAGGTGTGCATACAATATTTGGGTAACTCTACTATTTCCTTTGTAATCACATTTGCTGAATGTATCCACCAAGCAGAACAAGGGAAGAGAAATACGTAGGCCTCAATGAAAATTCTTACCAGTCAACAAGCTAAAACGTAAGTGTAAAAGTAATAATTATTATTTTGCCGCCCTACTTAAGTGACATTTCAAAAACAGGAAATTTCTGAACAGAAAGTAGCAGCAAGGGAACAGAAAAAGGGCATAAATTAAGGCTATTAAAGTCTTACAATAAGTAAGACTATCTGATTTCTGTAAAAGGACAGAAGTCCAAATTAGCTGAAAGGTATGCTGAATTAGAATGAGTCACTAGTCAGAAGGGCACATACCTTCATAAAATATGAATCCTGAACAGACTCAATCCACAGAAACTTTCTAGTAGCAAAGGAAATTAAGCAAGGAGAAACATCAGGAACTTATTCTACTTTGGCCTGCTGGTATATAAGAAACAAGGATATTGTAAAATTTTGTGTGAAATATGCAAAGCATAATGTGCACCTTTGAGTAATCACATTAGCAAGTAGAGGAGACAAATAGGAGCAGACCTTTAAAGCCAAACCTTCAGTGCCAACAAGCTGATTTAAGCATGGAACATTCCAGTTTGGTAATGCTTTAGACTCTCTACAGATTAGTTCTATAGATTGAACACCTGATACAGAACAGCAAGAAAAGGAAAATTTAAGCTACTGATGACTACTCCCAACTGTCCGTACTGGAATTTCCTAGGGGTAGCAGTCTGCATAGGAAACACTTCACAGAGGAGTGCTTCAGTTACAGAGACTCAGCTGACCAGACACAGAAATCTTTCAAACTTCCAACAGAGGGAGCTGGCCAAATTTGCATGGTAGCTTCACTCAGAACAAAATAAAGATGCAAACCAACCACAGAGAAGAATCTACTCACACTTTTGTAGGAAGCTGAATTTAAACAAGTCAGCAGCCAGTCTACTTATATACATTGGACAACATTATATTACTTTATAAAAAGATTTGAAGATAAGCCAGTGGCAGGATACTTCGTTTTGAATATTTTAGTTGAATGTGACAATTACACTTGAAAGGAGCTCCATTTTGTCTACATCTCCTCTTTTGCTGTTTTTGCCTGCAAACCAGAGAAGCGTGCTCTAGGAACAGTTCTTGCACAGAGTTGTGTTCTGTTCCAGCAAACAAATGGTACCTCAGTAGGTGGAAGTTTTAAAGCAACCACAACTAAGCTATAGTTGCGTAATCTTTTACAATCGGCAAGTCTGCTCACAGGCCAAAAAGGATGGTCAGATAGGGTAGTTTTACCATCCGGTGGACAAGGAAAGCAATAGTGCAAACTAAAAGCATGTTCCCAATAATCTATTTTTTACTAAAAGGGATTCATAAGGTGCAATCAAGACTGCATGATTAAAAAAAACCTTCAGAAGATTATTTTTATAATGTCTATAAAAGCCACAAAAGATCAGAAGAAGGATGACTATTTTATCTTATATTTCTCTGTATCTCCATTTAAAAAAATCTTGATAATAATTATTCATTGGCATAACCAACAATGTCTGAATGGTCACTGTTTGACTTCTCAGCTTAAGAGGCTCTTCCTCTTGCTCCCCGATGTGCAGCACAACTCAGATGCCAGCTTCAATGTCTTGGCTTCATTTACAAGCTTATTTTGACTGACAAAAGACTAAGAAATTCTCTTTAATATAAATGAGAAGATGCTGACAATGATATCCATAACATATAGTGTGCATATGGGAGCTACTGATCTCATAATAACAAGAATTTTAAATATATTTTAAGTACTTGAAATTACTACATAAGCAAAATCACATTGTTAATATTTCCCAGAAGAAAGAGTTTGATACTTCAGTATTTTCACATGTACTACCATTAAGAGCTGATAAGGATCTATAACTAATTAGTTAAGATGCCAGTTGATATCTATTAAAGATAAAATACAAATGAGCAAAACCCCTTTGCATACTATATATCTAACCGAAGGCTTTTTTTTTTGATGTAGTAGTAGGAAAAAAAATGAAAATATTAGTTCCTTTAGGTTATTTGAGGTTATGGGAAGACTTCCAACATTCCTATGCTTCTATACACACACTCTTTCCCCTGAAGACTATCTAGAAATTTATAAGCTGACAGCACAGACATGTTCTGCCAATTCAAGACCTAAACCAGGTTAAAACATAGCTGCCTGCCCCACCTCTGTCATAGCGAGTTTCCATTCCTGCTGCACAAGAGGCAGAATCCTAGTTCAAATAATAATTTTAACTGGAACAGACCTCTGGAAATCATTTAGACCACTTTGACACTCTGCATAGGGTCAGCTTGGATCAGTCTGCTCAGGGTCCTGTTCTGTCAAGCCCTGGATGGAGATTCAACAGCCTCTCAGGGAAACATGTCCCAGTTTGCACCCTCAAGACAGCTATGTTTACTGTCAACTCAGCGAGCAATATGCAGGCTGATCTGTAAACTGTAAGCCACGGAGTTGCATCATGTTGTGTTGAAGGTACTCATTAAGTGATCAACTCAATTTCCTTTATCTTGCAAGTTTCTAATCTTTATCCCCTACAGCGGTTCCTTAGATTTACTTCTGTAGCATGTTAATGTATCCCTTTTTCTGACATATTCAGAATAGATACTTCCTTCAGAAAATTTCACGTTGCAGTTTGTATCTGCCACTTTAAATGCCCTCTCACCCAGAAGACAGACTTAAAAGCAGTTCTGAACTACCTAACACTTTTGATGGTGTAGTGATTGAACTGATGGGCAGCTGAACACCACCAGGCTACTCTCTCACTCCCCCAAAACTCATCAGAACAGGGGGAGGGAATAAGATGAAAAAAGCTTGCAGGTTGAGATAAGGACAGGGAGATCACTCATCAATTACTATCACAAGCAAAACAGACTCAGCCTAAAGGAGATCAATATAATTTATTGCCCGCTAACAACAGACTAGAGCACTGAGAATTCAAAGCAAACTAAAACCATCTCCCCCCACCATCAACCCTCTTCCACTTCCTCCCCCCAGAAGCACAGGGGAACAGGGAATGGCGGCTACA
Source organism: Numida meleagris (assembly GCF_002078875.1). NCBI lineage: Eukaryota > Metazoa > Chordata > Aves > Galliformes > Numididae > Numida > Numida meleagris. The sequence continues at coordinate 65,247,193 of NC_034409.1, read as the reverse complement.
ACCAGTCCACAACACTTTGTCTCTGCTGCTCCTTCACGGCCACTCTATGCCCCTGTTCCACATAGGGTCCCTCCCACGGGATGCTGTCCTTCCCCAGCTAATCCTGCGAGGGCTTCCCACAGGCGGCAGCTCTCCGAGCACTGCATCCAACACGGCTCTGTACCACGGGGCCCATCGTTCAGGAGCTGCTCCAAAACGGGTCCCCACGGGCACAGCTCCCTCAGCCCTGCCCCACCGCGGACCCCTCCCCAACGGGCGGCAGCTCTAGCCCGGGGCTGTTCCTGCGGGGCTACCCGTGGGCTGCAGCTCCTTTAGGCCCCATCCTCTGCTGCACCGTGGGCTCTTCCATGGCTGCACGAGGAGATCTGTTCCGTGTGGTGCCCATGGGCTGCAGGGGCACAGCCTGCTCCTCCGTGGGCCTCTCCTGGGCTGCAGGGAGCTTCTGCTCTGCTCCTCAAGCACCTCCTGCCCTCCTTGGTGCCTGCAGGGCTGCTTCTCTGTTTCTCACTCCTCTCTCCCAGCTGCCGTTGCAGTTTTTCCTTTCCTTAACTCTGCTCTCCCAGAGCACACCCGGTGTGGCTCATGGTTCAGCTGTGACAGTGGCGGGTCCCTGTTGGAGCAGGTGGAGCTGGCTGTGGTTTGACGTGGGGCAGTGCTGGGCTCTGCTCACAGAGGCCATCCCTGAAGCCTCCCACTGCCTGAAACCTGCCACACAAACTCTCCTGAGATAGTTGTTTAGCTTAACATTTGAGCTTCCCAAATTATTTCATTGACTCCGGTAATTTCTAACCACTTCAGGTAAAACCTGAAACCACTTTAAGAACGTACTTAAATGAGGACAATAACTGCACAGAGAAAGGACTGACACCAGCCCAAATATTAAAAAATACTGAGAAGTTGTACCAGTTTCACATGTACCATATCACACTGTATAGAGTCTTACTGTACATCAGTTTCACAGTATTCTGGACTGTTAAGGAACAATAGAATTTCAAAGACTCTTCATTCCCACATCTTTACCTTCATCTCTCCCCACCCAAACCCCTAACAAATAACCTATTAAAATAAAACACAGGCTAGGATTCTCGATTACTTTTTTAATTTTAGCAAGCGTCTCATTAATATATAGACATCTAGACTTCCAGAGAGCTAAAGCAGACTGATACATTCAAACTACTCTTTGTGGTATGTGCTGGAAGAGAAAGTGTTGCATCACTAAGGTCATTACTAACATAAATATCCAGCTACAAAGTGCAAGCCACACACTTTTCTTTCAAATGCAAAACCTGTGTCTTCCGAGAGCCATTTCCCGGTGTCAAAGATGCTTGACCCTTCTCCTTCTTCCACACAGAGAATCCGAAATCCCAAAATCTTTAAAGCTGAACAACTTTTATAAGCACTATGTTGAGTCAAATCTTCCTCCTGTACTTGTATATATACTTCTTTTGTGTGTCTGTGTGTGGTTTTATTTATTTTAAAATACAAATTATCACATTACACATATCCCTGTATTTCTGGTGGACACCACTGTGACATACCATTTTACATATTAAAAATCATGAGACACCGGTTTACGAAACTACTTCCTGTCTTGAGGCATTTTTCCCAGTTTTATCTTCTAAAAAAGACTGAACTTCAATCTCACTAAAAAAAATTTACTGAAATAATTTGAAAAGTTATAAATCCAAGTTATATAAAGCTGTGCTTACAAAACAGAATTTTCACTCATTTCTTCTTTCATACCAGCATAATGCATTATTTCTTAAGAAAGCAGAAAGTTATTATCACCATTAATATTTGCATAATCCCAAATGATTTTTAAAAAGAAAAAAAAAACTACGCAAGAGCTTCACAGAAGTCATTAGGTACTCGCCCCGAGGCCTGAAACAAGTTTTTCCTGTTGACCACACCAACCATGAAGTTCATAGTTAAGCAAGGAAGAACACACTCCAATTAAGCAGTGGTGTACAAAAAGGATGTTTACTTTTTCCTCCTAAGCTAGACCTTGTCCATTTTTAGATTGAGGTAAGATAATTCATTGCCAGGAGTTCTCCACCCCAGCATTACTCATGTGTTTTAAGTGAGAAGTGGAACAAAACAACGAGATGCTCAAGAGACGCAGCGTTTAAATCAAAGCAAGGCAAAAAGCAAAGCTGGCGTTTTACTACTACCACCTATTTAACTACACATGGTTATGATACACTTGAAAGACAAGGTCCTAAACTGGTTGTTGTAAACTGCTATAAACCCTAAGTTCATCACCTGCACCACCACCCACGTTAAGATCACATGAACAAGGAGTTGTGCAACATTACTAATCTTAAAACGGATCTCACTAAACTTTGTTTAGCACAGCGTCATTGCACAATTCACAATAGCCACAATATTGTTGATCTTGAAGCAATAAATCTAACTTTGCTGAGGAACACTTCCCATGGACTGACTGAGTTTCAAGTAAAACAGATCACACAAAAGCAACCATTTCCCTTGATCTCAAAGACAAGGTTTTTGTATTTGACTGAATATTCATTAAAAGGGAAACTAAGCACCTATGGAAGAAGTTTCACAATCACTTGCTATTTCATAACATAATTTTTTTCCTAACTTATGCTGCGTAAAAAAAAAAAAAGGAGAGGACTATGGTTTAATTTTGGGGTTATTTCAATGGGAAGCTTGCATTTTTTTCTTCTTCCACCAGTCAAAATCCAGCCTCCCCAAAAGGATGATATATGTCTTAAATTTTCAAATTAGTTTTCCCCAGTTCTGAAGAACTGAGAATCACTATCCCCTTAAGCAATCAAGCTGCAATGTTCAGATTAAATGTTAAGGAAGTGAAGCCAAACCAACAGATTCAGAATAGGACCAGGACTCCTACCAGTACAGGTCATGCAGCTTCAGCTCAGAAGCTTCATGCTCAGACTAAGGGCCTAGGCTCACTCAGCCTATTCAGCAGCCACATATCATTTAAGCCTCACCTCACAGTACTTGAGCTTCCTCACCCTCTGCTAAGCTGCAGTTTTACCTAAACAAAAACATTTCTAATAGAAGAGTGTTATTTTAACGCTAAAACAAAACAAACATCAAAACACACATACATTGAATTTAGTTTAAAAAAACACAGTCAAATAAATTATTACAAGTTAGATAAAAGATCAAAGCCTTTCATAGAAAGTGATAGTACTGCAGGTAAATTCATGCTTCATTCAGTTTCTGAAAGAAAGAGGTTGGATCAAGTGAAAGAGCTGCAGGCTCAAAAGGTAAAGGGTTCTCAATATTCTGTTCCATAAATGAGCTGCCTCTACTGTTTTTGATATTCTTACAAATAATACACCATCTCCGTATGAAATAGTTACATTCAAAAGGAATCATCCCAATTTCTTTTTCTTTGGAGGCCTGGGGGCAGAGGAGAGGACGGAAGCTCACTTATTTCCCTCTGCAGAATTCAGAGCAGTTGCTGCTATCACCATATAGGCGGCCAGGGCTGCTTGCCCCAAAATGCTGAATTTGAACTCATGCGTCCCTGGAAATGAATTAAGACTTCCTGCCTATTCCTGCTTGCAACACTTTTTCACTTTTGCTTCAAAAGTTCCTTTTGAACTAAACCCAACTGCAATGATGACTTTAGTAACTGAGAAGGTGCTCAAAAGTTTACCCCTTGCTCGGTATTCTGGTTGCTGGTGAACACCACACTTTGGAAGGCAGCTCTCACTCTGCGCTACTACTGGATGGTTAGGCCCTTTAGGTCATGTCAGAGATGCAAAAGCACTGTGGAAATCTCTAACGCCAATCAAACCGGAAATACTAGCACGCAGCACAGAGCTGGTGCAGTATTCCAGTTTTGATCTGGAACTGGTACAGTAGCATGTCAGAGATTAAAAAAACTAAACAACCACCAAGCAGATAAACATATTCCCTTCAGGCTCCAGAACACGCACTTGGGAAAGACTTTTTGATTAAGTAGTGAATTCTCTAACATCTCACACAGGAATTGATTTTAGGCTTTCCATAATATTTTCCCCACACAGAATAGATTCTTCTACTTGGTACCTATTTTCACAAAACTTTGTAGGAATTAATCATCTGTGTGCTCAACAACAGGCCTGCCTGCCTGAAATTAATTTCTTATTCAAGTCTCATTAAATGAGAACTAGAGATGCATATCAATGCAACTCTCCATAGTCACATTTGCCCCCTATTAATAATATTTTTTTCTCCTTGCTTTCCTTTGGTCGATAATGAAGAGAGAATGCAACAACAACCAAGTCAACAGTCCTCTGCTAAGTCTCAAGGAGCACTCCAGTGACACAAGTGGCCTTCTCTGGGTGACAACAGTTGTAAGACAAAATACAGGGAACAGGACAGATGTGTGTGCAGGAAGACTGGGAGAGAGAAGGATACAAAAGAAGCCATACCCATACTTGTCTGTTTTCTCCTGCATAAGGAAGCAAAGATATTTCTGTATGAAGTGACCTATCTGCATTTGCCACCAGAAAGTTATACGGATCGAAGTCTGCAGAATAAAACCCAGTCAACTGAAACACATGAGCTTAGCCTAGTTGCAAGCCTGCATGTATATCACTGGGACCACAGTTATGATCCCAGACTTTTAGCCTCAATTTATTTAGTACATACGTTAAGTAACTTCTATAAAAGATCCTTTGGGGAAGAAAAAAATCCATCAGTACTTTTTTTTTTTTAATAGAAATCCATGTTCCTCTCTTTCCAGTTTAGACCCCACTGCTGTTACAAAAGAACTAATTTTTAAATGATACAAAAATATAAAATAAACTACATTTACTTGTAATAAGCACTCCAACAGACTCAGACCACAAAGGAATTCATAATGTATTGGTCGTAACAACAGGATCTCCAACTCCGGTAAAGTTTCCAGATTTCCAACTCTACCATGTTTATAGCTGATAGTTGCAGCTACACTATAGCTGAAGGAAACAGAAAACAAGATTGCACTATTTTTTAGTGCAAGCCAGTACAAACATTTTGGGGAAGAAAAGGCTTCAGAAAAGCAAAAAAAAAAAAAAAAAAGACAAAAAAAACAAGAAAGCACTTCTGTATCCATTAATAAACACACAACACAAAAACGTTACAAAAAGATGTTTAGTAACTAAAAGCCTACATACATCTGAGACTTCACAACATACAGTTGGTCTGAATGGATTGTATCAACAAATAATCAACTTAAGTGATAAATACATAATGGTAGCTTATATTTGCACCATTACTGCATCCTTGGAGCACTGCTCTTGTTCAACATTGTTTAATGCAACTTATTTTGTGTATATGATACTGTTGAGACTCTACATGAGCAGCAATCCCATTAACCCAGCTGTATTATTAGCTACCCAGCTTAAAAAAAATACAGTACAATTTACCATTCCTTAACTCTGCCTTCTGTGTTTATAGAATAGAAAAAAAGTATTTTTGAGAACACACAGCATGTAGCAAGCCAAAGAAAGTCCCCACTCATAACTGTAAGCAAATAATCATCATTAAATGAAAAAAATATTAAATGCCCATGTGTTTGTGGTAACACGAATGTGTTTTCATAACATCCTGAAAAGCTGTCATTCTATACCCTCCTCCAGTTCCTTTTAAAATGTTTTGATAGCAAATGCTTCACGAATACACAAGCACATATAAAAACATGAAAATTACCACAATTTTGAATAGAACCTCAGCTTTCACCATCAGTTCTTCTATTCATTCATGTGAACAAAAAAACATTAACCAAACTGGCACATATTAGATTTTTATCATCGACAGTACTGTAAAACGATTTTAGGAAGAAACATTTTCCTGCCTATGCATCCCCGTTTACAGCACCTAGCCTGAAATGAGGCAACCTTCCCATAGTGCTCTGCAGCTTCACTGTATGCTTCTACTTTGAAGCAACACAAAGCTTACTCAGGAAGAAAAGTAAAGTATTGGATTCTTTTTGCTTGTTTTTGCTGGTTTTTTTTTTTAAAGATGCATTTAGAGATGCTGACTGTATCAAGGTGTTCTAGTTGTTCCATTAGTATTAAAGCATAACACCAGGAAAAATACTTTGTCCTAGACAGGCCTGGGTCATGAAAAAAAATGAGGTAATCTTGATTCATAGAATCATTAGGGTTGGAAAAGACCACTAACATCATCTAGTCCAACTGTCTACCATAAACACTAACCATGTCCACCAGTGCCACATCTACACATTTCTTGAACACCTCCAGGGATGGTGACTCCATCACGTCCCTAGAGAGCCTGTTCCAAAACATCAATACTCTTTTCGAGAAGAGATTTTTCCTAATATCCAACCTAACCTCCCCTGGTGCAACTTAAGGCCATCACCAGTCATTCTAGATTCTTTCCAACAAGGTTTTTATAACTAGAAAAATTTTAAGTTCCAAATTTGATACTAGTGTGGAGAGGGTTTTTATTAGTAACTATCAATAGTTACTGCAGCATTTTTACCTTTGAAACAAATCCCGTGCAAACTAGTATGCAGTAGAAATACTGCTAGCCATCAAAGATATAAACAAGAAAAATAACAAGCTATGAACATACCAGAAACACTAAACATCCCCCCACAAAAAAAGCAGCATAGGTTTCTCCTCCTGGGCTTACCACATTCAAGGCAAGTTGACACTTTAAGTCATCTCATTAACTTTTAATCTATATTTCATCGATTATGCATTGACCTTTTATCATATCCACTCAGATACGAGTTTTCCCCCCCAAAACACATTTCAAGTACTCTCTTACCATCACACCAAAATCCAGTACTCCAAATCAAACTGCAGCTTTTTACCAGAAGCCTGCAGGTGGGACTTGCTCTCAGTCTTTCCCTGCTCCAGACTGCATCACATCAGTATGCTCTGAAGTAAGCTTGAGCCAATCATTTAAACTTCAGTTCCCTCCTGGGCACATCAAAAGAAAACTAATTTCTACATTCAATGTTCTTGTTTTTTAGTTCAGGAGAAAGAAACTGAGAACTGACCTCTCCTTGGCACTGGGATCCATGGCAATCTCGTTGTGCAGTCAAGTTCTGAAAATCTCCACAGACAGACCCCACGGCAGCTTTGGGCCAGAACTGAGATGAGGTGACTCACAGATGATGTGCTTCTCAAGTATATTTACATTTTCTTATCAACAAGAGCTGGAAAAAGCCCGTACCATTTCTGACAAAATGATAGCGCTCTGTCAAGTATCTTCAAAAAAGGCAACAACAATCTATTCCGTATAATAGAGTTTTGCGCTGAACATTTATTTCTGACAATATTTTTCACAGTTGAACCATTTCCTGAAGCTATTTTACCAAAACTGACAAGATGTCTAGTATTCAGTGAGACATCCTTGCCAGACACATGTTTCTGTGGTGTTAAAGCTGTACTATGGTAACAGGTGGGGTAAATATGGCATATAATCTCTTCCTTTAAAACCAGTAAAGACAACAAAACACATGTGAAGAAAAATCTATTTACAGACAAGTCAGATAAAATAGAGGAAGTGGTCATTCATTCATCAATGCGATAAATGACTTGTACTCCTCAAGTGAAAAGTTTTTGTTGTTTTAAATTAATTTTAGTAATGAGTACAACAACCACCTAAGGGTAAAAATTCCTTTGCAGCCAAGGTAAACATTCTTTCTACAATTACTTTATGTTTGGTCCTTCACCCCCACCACCCGATTTTTTCTTCATTGCTTGTTTTAACATTTGCTGTCGTTTCAGTGGTAAGTCAATTCTCTCCTGGTTTTGCTGGAACGTTGGAGATCTCAAACACGAATCATTTTATTCAGATAGACCTTTCACCTTTTCTTGTTATTCATTAGGAAATGGTATGTAAAATAATATAATTTACGTGGAGGTTGAAAAATTTTTACCTGCTCAAAGAGTTTGGCATTCATTTGCTTATGTAATTGTCAGTAATCTTCTAAGCTACTATCTAGAAGTTTAAGAGAGGACTGGATTGTTTCTAAACATAAAAACTAGTAGAAAACTATGGAAATCACAAACGTTGTTTCACATTTTTAAACATAAGGACACACATGCACTGATGCATGATAGTCTGGAATAAACAACCCGAAAAATCACTTTTAAAATAAATTCTTATAAAGCTTAGACTTGTACCTTTGGGTTTAAAAACTTTGATTACACTTAAATAGTTACTAAAGATCAACACAGTGATAGCCCAGAACAGTTAATTCTGCTGTTTGAATCAACGTCTGTTAGTAAAACTACATTTTAGCTTCTCATCTATACGTTCAGCTATATTACAGCATTCTTCTTCAGATTCCTGTGAACATTTAGGCAAACTGTTTAAGTCACTATTATTAATTCTACTGGAATCTAAAGCTTCTGCTGACTTTAGAGTCAGCCATAAAAGAAGACTCCAAAGAATATTTTATTTTGTTATTTTATATCTTTATTTCTGGAATTAGCACCTACTTCGTGTTTTAGCTAACCAAAGGAAACGGCAGATATAAACAGAAATAGGAATGAGTTACAGGGAAATACTGAGCTGATATTACTGAGTACACACATAAGAACACTGTAAAAAACTACAAGCCAATCTACAGTGGAAATTTTTTTCCCCATACAGCAGTACCATGCAGCATGCTGCTCAGTGAGCAACATTTCACTATTAACAAACCCTCCTAAGACAGATGGAACCATGCCAAAATTAAAGGTTTTTCTCTGAACAGCTTACACTGCCTGATAAACTGCTACTTGCAGAAGCTCTTCTTGAAAATGATGCACGTTCTATCAGCTCACATATCCAATTGAAAAATACTCCTACAATAGACAAATTTTCAGTTTGATTTGACTTGCTAAAGGCATTAAAAGAAAAGGGTGACATGTATGACTAATGGAAGAGCACTGTCTAGGACAGGACTGAGGGTATGATTATTTATAGCTAGTTACAAATCAAGTTAAACTCTTTAATATGTACCTATACTAGAAAAGTGTTCCAAAGGGCCACTAGACACTTTCTCCTTGGAGTGTGTCATTATCTTCAGATTTGGTAATCCTACACCCATGCTATACATTGTTTGACCACAGTTATGAAAAAGTAACTGATTTTATGGGTGCTTCAAGTACATGCATAATTAGAATTTTTTTTTTACACGATTCACTTGTCTGGGATTTTTGGTATAAAATCCTATATTTTCAGCACTTGAAAAAGTCCTAATTCATAATTGCTTCAAAAAGTATATACCAAACTAGCAGAGAAAGTCCAACTCAGAAGCCTCTCATAATTTCTAAGCACTTCTCATATTATTTCCTGTACTCCAATTCCTTTATCTTTTTTGAAGCTTTTTTTCAAAGATCAGGTGTTAAGTTTTTTGGTTTTTTTTTTTGGCAGGGAACAGAAGTTCAAAGCAAATGTAGCTGCAAGCCAGTAATTTACCATTTTTGATACAGAAGTGCCATCACATGGATTAAGATGTAGGCGTAAATAACTGCAAGAGATAATTAACCTGTAAAGAAAACAGAACCTATTTTCATGTAAAAATATTTTCAAGTGTTATTATTTAACACTCTCCAAAGTGGAATGCATTTTCTATTAGACTTAGTTTTGGAAGACTGGATTTTTTTATTTTTTTCCCTACGTTCTGCTCATGCTTTTGCTGTCAGCATGCTGGCTTAAGCAGCTGAAGACCGTGCCAAGACACTAGTTGCTGACTTCTCTGCCAAACAATTCTTCTATTGTTTTTCAGGATTTAAAAAGAGGTTTTGGGGGGCAAAGTAGCAGCCACAAAGCAGTCCAAATTGAAGAGCATGAAAATTGGAAAAGCATGGCAAGATCTTTACCAACATTTGAAGATTCACTTAGTTATTCTTGAGCTTGTTTTCTTATTCTCTCCTCAGAAGTGGATAAACAACGTTAAAAAAAAAAAATCACCAAATGCCTTTTAATGCTTGGTTCATTTCCTGTCACGATTAAATTTAGGCAGTGTCGGTATAATGTTCTACTATCTCATTGCTGCTTGAACGAAAAATTCTGATTTAATCAATTTTCAATATTTTTATGACTCAGTACTCTTTAATTATTAGTTTCCTAGATAAAATGAGAACGTAAGTTTCCGTTATTATGATATAATATGTGAACTGCAGTCACTACTACTGAAACGCACCACGCACCACCTCACTGTGTTCATATCCACTGTCTGGTCTCCAGAAACATTCAGCAAGCGTCGATGAATGTCAGTGGGTGCCATTTTTTCCACATGGAGGAATTCAATGACACACCTTTGCTTCATACACACTTACATGTCAGATGCCACTTTGTCAGACTGTCCCTCTGCTGCCATTTGTTGCACAGCAACAAAATATAATGGAATACTGGTGGGACGGTTCAACCTCTACTGCCATACCACCAACATCTGCCTCTGAAGTCATGAGCCAATATAATATAAAAGGAGACATTACTTTTGGAGTAGCCCTTGTACTTTTTCTTCCCAGCCAGAACAGGAAATAATTAAATGCAAATAAATCCTAGATTAGAGAGTTAGACAGTGTCACACTAGACAGCTTTCTCTTTATAGCATTCTGTTTATATTTTAAAGATATTCCAAAGGTATGTCCAGCAATTCATTCCTATTTACTGAGATAGTTTACATGTCTATTTGCAGAAATACTAGTTCAGCAGCAAAAACCATAACTTGTACCAGCTAGGAAGTCTGCATTTTCACTCTTCAAAGTATCTAAAAAGGAACGATACTGTTGGCTTTTTCTTTTCTTCAAGAACGTAAGGTAATACTGATCCCCCAAAAGCTAAATCCTTCATGGGAATCTTCCATTAGAGCGTTCTTGTACTCTGAAGTCTTTTGGAGTTGGGTGTACGCAACTTACAGTGATTTAGTATTACAAGTAGTGAGATGAGCCACTGCCTTCTAGATTTTGTGAACACCTGTCACTTCATAATACTACACTCTGACATCAGTTATGGGCTGCAAGCAGGAAAACGGAATTCTAGTTTCATAGTTGACCAACACTGAGTTCTTTCTATAACAAAGCTTTCAGCTTCATTGCTCAAATAAATTTCTGTAATATCACTGCAAAAACAACAAAATCAAATCTCACTTTAGACAGGCACAATGATTAAAACTGTACTATATCTTTATCCCACTTGTTAAGTTTTCCAAAGAATTTACTCCTTGAGACAGCAGTATAGAAAGGATAGATATTCTCTAGCACTGATTTAAAGCTGAAGAAATTCATCCTTCAAATGCTAATGCGCTTTAATGGAACAACCACATCTTTTCCAAAGGAAGGAATAAAAGAAGAGAATACAATGTTTTATTTTTTGCCAGTAAGTAATCATTCATCAGTTAGACAGTTGAATATGCCTCACTCTCTACTCCCCATGCTTGTATCATCCAGGCTGATCTCCAGCTCTCTACACCTATTTCATAAGATTCCCAAAAACAGGTACAATTTTAACACTTCAACTCAATTTACCATCTGAAAAACAATTCTGCTTTGAAATCTCCTTGCCAAGAACCTCTCACTCTCTCAAACCTCTTCTTGCAAAACATTCATTACATCAAACCAAATCAATACCCAACTGGCAGACAGCATCTAATGAGTCCATGAATTTCACATTCAACTTGCTAAACCTCTGCATGTAGCAAAGTGTAAGAATGAATATCAGTAATGCTTTCATGTTTACAGTTTATTTTCAAATCAAGACCAGTACGTTGCAGTAAGACTATAAAGTCTTTCCATACAACATTTTGTGCACACGCAGCATCCATCAAAGCTTTAGTGAAAACAGCCACAGATACTCTGCAAGACTATCCCTAATAATTTGCATAACCATAACTAACACAACATTCTTGTGATTTATTACCAGTAAATGAATATTTATGTCCTAGTGATTACTGTTGTTGTGAATTACTTCAGAGTAGCTGAACAAGGATCAGCAGTGCAGGTAACACGGTGCCCTATTCCCAGAATAGATGAGAAGCAAACAGCTCACAGAGACCACAGGGACAGAAGAGATGTATGGTGATATCTCCTGCTTCGGCAACTATAAGACCCAGAAGTGGGATATGAAATGAAAGATGTGATCACCTACTTTCTTCCAGTCACGGAATGCAGATTACAGTCCATAAAATCCTGAGCTGCGATTCCTAGATGTTTTCAGTCACTTTCCTTCATTAAGTGCATGCGTCTTTCAGACCTTATGAATACAAAATGAGCCACAAATGGACTCTTCTGGACTCCGAATTCCTACTGCTAGTTCTTTTATTGCAACACGCAGTGAACAAACGATCCCCATTCCCTTTCTTTCTGCCATCTATGATTTTATCCGATCGTCCTCACTGAGGTATTACAGGCATTCCTCCATCTTTGATCACTCTTCTCTGTACCTTCTATTTTATCATTTTCCTGTCAATTCAGTATTACTACATCATAAAGCCATGCTCATGCTTCAAGTTACATTTAACTAGAACAATGTTATTTTAGACATTAAGCTTTTGCAGTCATTTTCAACTGGTGTCTAATTTTGAAGTGTTTTCTCTACATTATGGGTCAAGGCCACAGCTTACACTTTTTTCCTAAACAAAACTGGTAAGACTTAATCTAAACATCAGTAAAAGATTATATTTTCTTACATCCTGAGGGCAAGATATTCTGGCAATTCATAAGCCTAATATCATCTACGTCAAATTTTGGAGAGTACTGCTGCTTTTCCAATAGTAAATCTTCTTAAAGTGGAGCTAAAAACCCTTGGATGAAAAAGGTCAGTCAGAAGCATTGGCACTATGACAAACAAACAAAAAGACACAACCACCACACTAACAAGCAAACCACATGCCTAAGCAGCAAGAACATTCCTTTTTTACATTCCGTATAAAATGGTTTCAACTAGTGTTTTCCTGAAGTTCTAGGCCTCTTCCAATGCTGACAGGAAATCATGGCGAGTGGCAATAAGCAGGAGCAGCCCTGCTTCTTGCACTTTGGCTGCAAAGGACCAGGCAGCACTGGTCATAGCAGGTGACAGCAGAAGGTTGGTTCGTGGGCACAGATAATCTGCTTCCATGGCCATGCCAGTGCATTGCGAATGCTGAGCACCTCATGGTAAGTTCCAGCAGCTGTCTGGGAGCACTGGTAATGCATCACCTGTACCCTGATACTGTATGAGCCTGTTTTTTTTTTTTTAAATACATACAGGGCTTCCCTTCTAAAACAGCAACAATATTCACTCTGTGACAACACATTTGCCCTAAGCTTACTTTAACAAAAGGGAAATAAAAGATTCAATTAAGATGTTGACTCAAAATGAGATAAAGGAAAAAAAATCTTAGATAACTTTCCAGAAAGGCACCACTGAAATTGCAGGACCCAGTGGCTCCATGGACTGAAGTGGTAAAACAGCATCGTCTGTAAGTCGTCAGCGAAGGTGCCCAAATCATGTCTGGGAACAAAACTCCACTATTACTGAGCTGTGCCAGGGAAACAAGGCTCAGCCTAACTTCAGTGCCCACTTCACAAGACCTGTACTGCTACTCACAACAACTGGGATTTGTATGGAAATCTTTGAAAGCCACTCTCAAAGAATACAGGGCTTATTTTCTCCTCCAGCCTGAATGATCCCACTCAATTCAATATTCAACACAGAACTTTGAAAGTGAGAGGGCCATTTTCTTCCCAGTTACCTTTAATAACAAGTAGATTACACTCTGCAAGTTTTACCTCTGGTTTCTTTTAAACTTTTTAAAAGGGAGTTATTTCAATTTTCAAATCACTTCCTAGAGAATGAACACTACAAGTCAGCTGAAACACTCAAACCAGGCTTTTTACTTTCATTCTTATTTTACTTTCGGAAAGTCACCTTCCCCAAGCAAATACAGAGAAAGTTAGTGAAATACTTAATAACATAATACAAATAATTGTGAAATAATTAATAACAATCATACAAAGTGGAAAAAACAATCATTAAAATGAGTTCTCTACATAATATTTAGTTTATTTTTAAATGCTGAACTACTTACACAGAGTGAACACAAAAATATATTAAGTGATCTCTAACTTCATATTCCACCAACAATTAATTTTGTACCAAAATGAAACCCTTTAATCTGTGTTTGTACCAAGATGATTTCCTACAAGCAGAAGCTTAAATTTGGTTAGATAAAAAAAATATTCAAAAGGAAGAATGTGAAATATTTAACGTGAACCACATCACCTGCCTCAAAACAGGTTACAAAGATGCAAAAACTTCCGAAGAATTCATACTACTCTGTTCCATCTACTGCTCAGGCAGGTCATATCTTGAAAACATCTGTTTCCTTTAAGCTCAATAAAACATTAATTGTATGTAAATTCCTGTGTAACTTTATATAGGATATTAATTGATCCCTCCTCAACTGCTGGGACTATAAGATAATCCAATATCTGACTGCAGAAGCACAAAGCAATCTTCCTTGTAGTTTGGGGGTTTTTTTTGTTTGTTTGTTTTTTGTTTTTTGTTTTTTTTTTTAATGAATAGCATTTACTTTGAAGAAAAGCAGCCACTCAGCAGCATGCTGCCTCTCCCCTCTCAGCTCCCTGTTTATTTGCTGGCATAATTCACAAAACATTTGTATTGCTCAATAGGCTGTTTACTGTTACTGATGGACATCAACAAATACTCGAACACTTCCTCTTTGGAAAGACCATGCCTTTCTGTCTGCCTACTACTCACCATTACTATGTTGCTAGGTGAGTCATAATAGCTTGAAGTAGTAACACTGGAAGATGAGCACAGCTAATTGCTGAAAATAAAATCACAGCTTCAAAGGTTGTCCCATACTTCCACACAGTATTTGTTACAGCTTGAACAAATAAGTACATATTTAATTTATAAATTATCTAAGCTTAGCTTGCAGACTAATAATGGCCTAGTATAATTGCCGGGGGCCCAAAAAGAAAGAGAGAAGAGAAATCCAAACTCACAGAAATAGCTCAAAGCAGTATTAAAAAAAAAAAATCTGGAACAAACACTGCCATGATATTTAGTGCAGCACAAAACATGGTCAAAGCTAAGCTTCTTTGAAAAGTGAAGAAACAAGAACAGTAGTTTTGGATGCAAATTAAAAAACTAAAGCTTTAAACACATAGCTGAAAGACAAGTTGCTATGTTACGGAAATGTATTATAAAGCTAGATTCCTCTCCTCTCCCATTTCTTTTATTTGAGTGCTAAGTATCATTATATGAAATTAAGTCAAGCAATCTTTTTTTTTTTTTGCTTTTACCATTTCAATACATAACTTGGAATGCTACCAGTGAAATAGCACCATTTATCTCTAAAAATAAGACCAGAGAGTTTACTGGCTCTTGATTATGTTTGCCTTACAAGGATCCCTCGCAGAAAAGTACGTTTCTGTTTAGAACAATGATAATTAGTGCCTGTGGGAATAAAGCAAACTAATTTTTCCACAGCAATATAATATCTCGTGCCTTTAATTTTTACATAATATTTCAGTAGTTGCTCAGATACAACATTTTACTGTCTACAGTGTGATCAGGATTTGAAACTATGAGTTGCTTTCAGTTTAATGCCCCCTCCCCCTATCCTTCCCCCCAATTAAGTTAGTTTTCCCCATAGGCCTTAAAACAAAAAAAGTATGTGAAGTAAAAAAAAACAAACAGTGGGCTCCCCTTATTTCTAAGGATACTAACCACTTCCTGGGACTTTGGATTAAGTTGTTAAAACGAGAAAGCCAAACAGACGCAACTTCTAACAGCACCTGGAACGCACACATTGGCTTGCAGCCATTCCTTTCTTGGTATTGCAGTAGCACATTTTCAGAGCTCCAAGGATTCATCCCCAGCTAGGAAGGGTAGTACTATGTCTACATATACTAAGGGGCATAGCTGAATTACTGAAACACAGATAGGAGAACTGACAGTACTTGCAGAGAGGCATCACTACAGAGGCTATTCTCCAGCATCTTGTGATAGTCCCAGGGTATGTTTAAGGGCCACAGAGCTCAGATTGGGGGAGGAAAATCACATAGTCCCTGGACCCCCTGAACTGTTCTGTTTCTTACTGTTTCTGAAGGAAAGAGTGTTTAAAAACGAGTGCAGCTGGACAGCAGATACGAAACTCAACCGAACTTGAGAGAGTACTACTGCATCATTCCTTACTGAAATGAAAAATTACTAAGTACTAGCACATATAAAAAGTTTCCCGTGCATCATTAAAACTTTATCTGCTTAATCATCACACTTCATGAGAAGGATTCATTAAATACTTCAAAAGAAGCTTCTAAAAAAGGCCAACATTCTATTAAATAGAAAAAAAAAAACTGCATTCCCTTGTAGATACCGTAGCCAACAGCGTTGGATCTTTTCAAAAATAAATCTCGGGGTTAAAAAACTAGACAAAAAAAAAAAGAGCACACTGAGCTGGATGGACAAATGGCCACAGTGTCATTCACTCAGGCAGATCTAGCAGCCAAAGCTGAATTAACCCATATGCTGAAGCTACACATGTATCAGAACTAACAATGTCCTTATTCCCAGCTTTAAGGCTCCAGATATTCAACTGCTGTTGCAAAACACTAAAAACAAAACCAAACAAACTTTACAAATCCCACACATAGTGGACTTTTTCTAATCCTGCAATTGAATTCCCATCATCAAATGGACATGAGAAATGATTAGTAGATGGTTTCATAAACAATAAAAACATTATTTTGTTTTGCCTAACCAAAGGAGTTTGATACAAAAAAAAAAAAAAAAGCATAGAACTGGTAGATTAGCTGCTCCTACTACTTCACAGCCTGAATTTTTACTTGAACATTTTCAATGGTTGTTCTAGCAGCACTTGGGTATTTATGCTTTTTTTTTTTTTTTTTTAAAGAGATGGCACTTAAAGTTGATCTCCAAACAAATAATTTCCAGCATACTAAAAATTGCTGTTCAATGGCACAAAACTAAGTATTAATGAAACCATTCAAGAAATGTATTTGAGTTCCATTCTTCAGAGGGCTTTACATTCCATAATGTAAAAATGCATTTATCCTTGAATCTGAATGGGTCATTTCGTAATATTAACTTGAACTTCACATTATTTTACTTCCAAGACAGACAAAAATGCTTTCCATTTTAAAGCGTTTTATTCTTGGTTCAGTGCTGTACTCTTCCACCAATACCTCTAACAATCAGTTTCAATATACACTTTAATCCACCAAGAAAATCAAAGTGCAGCATTCAATAATCAAATATTTCTTCATCTGAGTATCATGAAAGCCTCCCACACAAAACCACAGATGTGTTGGTAAAACTTCACCAGGAACATTAAAAAAGCACCGTAAAGCAATTTGGACTTATCTAATGACCACAAAAGTATTTAGCTTCTCACAAAAAGCAAAACAGCTTCAATATAAAGAAAACAAAAATTCCCCAACTCATAACTTTCTGTTGTTGTTTCACAGCAACATTATCATGATAACTTAGAGACCTGGAGATAAAATGGAGAATGAGTCTGTCTTGTCCCAGTCTGGCCAAAAGAACATATCAAAGAGCAATTCAATCCCGAACTTGTTTGTTGGCATCCATGGAGCAGACGGAACTTATTTTGTTCTAGTTTCATCTGTTAGATGGATTCCTTTGCTAATGCTAATAGGAGCCAGCCCTTCAGAGACAACAGCTGAGAAGACAAGCACGCCTGAACCAGGCCAAACTACTGACAGCACTACAAAGCAGAAACATTCCCACTCAGTTGTTAATCTATACCTTCACTGCTTGTGAAACCAGAAGGGTTGTATCCAGTCCTTTGCAACAAGTATGAGCAAGCAATTCTAACTACCATATGGCCAATTAAAAACCATCACCGATTTAAAATAAAACAGAGAGAGCACTTCTCCCAAAATACCATGACTAGGGGACTGAAACAGGCAGGTCTGAATGAAGTACAGGAGAAAGGCATAAAGGGCTATTTGGTTCTGCATCACTAAGTGGGCTTAGCACAGGTCTCTCTCCTCACCGTTCTGCTATGGGGAGAAGGGAAGGGGAAACATGGAATGAAACAAATGGGCTGAAGATTTTCTTCCCTAGCAGAAATACATAAGTTCAACACTCAGCATTGGTTTAGGCATGCTGCAGGTGAGCATGCACACAGGTACACCAGTTCCCTGCATTACAACTTCACAAAGACATACAGTAAACCAGCAGTGAAGATTTTAAAATCTGTCAGTTAACACCATAGTGAGCTGTACCTGCTACTCACTCTCTTTCGCTTTCAGTTTAGGAGAAAAAAAGTAAGATTAATTAAAGTAACAAAAAAATATGGAAAGCATAACATAAACAATTAAGGCCTTGACTTCTTACTATTTAACTTTGTATTCAAAAGCGGATCCTAATTTTGTCTGAATAGCAGAAGATCCTGCAGGGTTTGTTTCAGGCTGCAGGCACTTGATACTGAACTGACCTCACAGTATTTACATTCCCCTTAGGAAAGTTTGGGATGCAGCCCAACTGGGGAAGATCATGTCTAACACTACTTGAGCTGCTAGTGCTAGAAGCAAGCAGAAAAGCACTGAAAAGCAGTACAGCAAATGGTAAGGACACATATGTAAGAAAAAGTTACAGGACAAAGTCAAACAGCAGAAGAAAAGAAGAGCTGAAGAGATGAGCTGGGGACACTTGCTTTTCAGATTCAAAAAGGTCCTCATTTTTTGGTCAAACTAGCAGTGCAGACTTTTCAACTAGTGAAAAGCAAAGTATTTCAACTCAAAGACAGCAAACAAATCAGAAGACTTGGAATATTTGTTTGCTCAAAGCCAATTAACATCTGCCAGCTACAGCTTTGCCCGCACTGCATTTGGTTGCCTATTGCAGTTGCCATACCCATGTCAAATTTAGACAGGAAAAAGGGAAAAAAAAGCCATACACACAGAAGAAAATCGCTCTGTATACTCTCCTTTTGACATTTCCATTGCAGTTGTGAAAGAGACACCTGTTGAACCCAGCAGCTGAGTCAAACCTGTGTGCATCCACCCACCATTCATTACAAGCCCTGTTTTAAGTCCCTACTGCTGCAAAAAAAAAAAATCAAGATATGAAAATAAGAGACCGTCAGCAAATTCTACCCATGTTTTTCTTAGAAGTACTTACTCCACCTTGAAACAAGTGAAAAACTGTGTGTTCTTTACATATTCACTCTGCCAGCTATATGAGCTATTCAAAAGGTATTTTGAAATTATACAAGCGATGCAGGTTTCTGAAGCAACTCCAGATTAATTTTTTTATTTCCTTGAGAAATTCAATAAAAACCTTTGAACTTCCGTAATTTCTTTGAAAGTTCTATTTCCAGATGCACGTGGCAAATGTTAAAGCAATAAAATAACAAACAAGAGTTCTTGTAAAAGTTAACATTGATTAAAACACCTGTCTAAAATGGATAGTACCTTCAATATTCATTAAAAGTTTGGGAAGATATGAGTGCTCCCCTGATTCCCTTAATGACTTACAAATACCATCACTGAAAGGTGAGAAGAAAAAAACCAACTCAAATATCGAACAAAGACCGCAGAAACTTATTTAAAAGCAAGACGCTTGTAATTCCAACTCCTCAGCTGCTGCAGTCTCTCAGCCCAAGCTTAAATCATGCAGTGCTGTGAAACACAACAAACCCCACCTACAATAATAGGACATCACTGATTAAATCAGTTTTACTACTTCTGTCTCACTTCATACAGTTCTTTCCCGCATGCAAAACTGCCAGATTTCACATAACTTACATATTTGAGCTGCAAAACGTTCTGAAGCAGAATGCATCCACACAGAAGAAAAAAACAAAGAGGATAAAGCAGAGGAATTTCAATCGACTGCTGAATTTGATAGTACTTTCTGTTGTTTGAAACCACAAAGTAAGCAATCTGAGGCAGCAGAGATCCTGACTTTCTTGTTAGACAGGTTTTGCACTCTCACCTGAAGTTTAACAAAATCCACAACAGAGTGAGTTCTATTATGGAGCATATTACAAAATCTATTTTGTGTTTTGCTCAGGATACAGGAATAAAGAGCACTTTGGGAAAAGATTCAGATATGTCTTGATGTCTATAAATCTTTTCATAGATTAAGACTGAAAACAAAAGTGTTCCATGTAAGAAATTTCAGGTGGGGGACTTTCAAGGAGGCATAAAAAGCAACACATCCTGTTTGTTGTTAAGTCTGTAACCATTAGGGGTAATGACAGGGCCTGAAGTACACTGTTTCATTCCATTTATAATTAAACAGAAGTCACTTTATCTATAATACTAGGTATCACTCATACATAATTCTAAGACTTCACCTTTTATGCTGCTTGAAACATACCACGCATTGTATTCAACTAGATAGTTAAGCAGATTTTCTTTAAAAGCAAAACATTTCTTAAACACTATTTGTGGAAAACACAGCAGGGAAAGTTTTAACCTAGGGAAGTTTTTAGTTCTACTTCCCAAAGTAACTTTCATTTAGTAATTGAACTATCAGACGAGAGCTGCAGAAAAAGAAATACGTGGCTCAGTACAAAGTGTTAAACCATCTTTTCCAACATTGCAATCACATTTCTCAGTCTGCTTCTTCCTAGTCAGCATCTCAATCTCGCACTACTTCAAGGCAGAGTACAAGTTGCCACGAAAAACTGTCAGCTTACGTTTATCTGAGGTTGAGCAAAAGGAGGGACAGAAGCGGAAGACAGAAAAGATGGCAGAGATCAGAAAATATTAGTGTCTCAGAGTCCACCAGCCAGCTGTAGTTGCTAGGTATGCTCCCATAAATACATAAGAAATCTTAAGTCATTTGTTTAATTTTTCAAGCTAACTTGATGTTATGATGCTGCTTAAAAATACGCTCCTGCTGTAATTTCATTTTTCAGTCTTTTGTATCAAACTTTAAAACTTCTTAGTTGAAACCTCTGATAAGTAGATTATTTTGTACATGGAAAACTATAAAATAAAGTAACCTTGCAAAATGGTGCAGCCAGTATACTACAAAAAGATAAAAATATCCCCCCTCCCCACACACACAAAAACACAAGTCTTCGCCAGCTTTACTCTCTCCATCAAGAAACCATTTTGACATTCAATCAGATTAAAGGTATTTTTCTCCTCCATAGGGACTCCAGAGCACCACTTATTTATTCTTATTGCACACAGCATTTTATTTCAGACACAGCTTTCTTCCCTTCTTACAAAAAAAAAAAACCAAAAAACAGGTGCAGTGAAGAACATAAGGTGTTATGTCATCTGTTTTTAAAGATCCCCAAAATCATTCTCGAGAATGGTGGATGTCTAATATTGGTCAGCAGCTGCTTAGTCTGTAGGATTTAAACACAAAGAAGAAAAAACACCAGAATAACAGATTTTTTTTTCTAGTACTACAATTCAGATAAAACTACCAAAATCTGCATTTTTTTGCAGAATTTATACAATTTCATTAGTCCTACTTACTTAGTGAGTAGTAAAGAACTTGAATTTCCCTGAAACACTGGAATTGAAACATGGCAAATGTGGCATCTAAAACCAAAGGGTCAACTGAATATTTCCTTTTGAAACACCTTTGTTTACAAGGATTCCTCTTACCTGGTCTAACACACCGAAACGTTTTTAGGTAATAAAACACAAATTAGTTCTTTAACTACTAATTTCTATGAAACATGAGTTGTAGCAGACTTTGGAAGAGAAAACACAGGAAGCAAATTTTAAAGAACAGGTTGCTTGTCACTATACCTTTTCTTCCAAGTTACTCCTTTTACCAAGTCACCATGGAGAAAGCCATGAAGAACCAAGTTGCTGAAGCATCCTGAACATGCAAATGTGTTTTTTTTTTTTTTTTTTAATTGTTTATATAAAGCCCTACAAGCATTGCAGGCCACACAAGCATTCAAAACACAGTCTAAAAGCCTTTTTTCCGCTTCACAAACAAGGGTTCAATTTCAGTTTTATACGTCCAGAGCAGAAAGATGCAACGCCACAGACAACTATTTGAAAATTGCCTGGCCTATCCAGGGCTGGGAAGTTGGAGTCTTTCCCAAATAGCTTACTGAGGCCCCTATGAACAAGTCCCCGCTCTGAAACTTCTTCTGAAGGTGACTGCTGTTGTAATCTCTTCCCAACATCACTGTCAGAGAACACGTTCCTTTCAGCCAAAAGCAAGAACAGAAGAAAGCAGCCATCTCCCACATTCAAAAGAAAGAAGGTAAAGGAAGGAGGACAGAGAAGAGGTGTTGAAATTCAGTTCATTACTTACTGAAACACAGGAAAAACACATATAGGCTCCACGCTGACAGAAGCCCCAGCAGCCAGAGCTGAGGAGCTCTGCTTCCAATCTGCGTCTGCCTCAAGCTTCACAAGAGCTTTCTCCCTCTCTTGTATGCACAAAGAAGCATACTGAAGATCAGTCTGAACTGCCAAGCCAAAGTGTATCTCAGGTTTAATGAAAGTGCAATTCATTAGAATTAGAATAAGAGCCAGCATAACATAAACATACGCAGGAAAAACAGGCTTAGCACAGCACCACAACAGATGCTAGTCTTGATCTGGTAAAACGAAACACTCACAGACCACAAGAAGAAAAAAAAGCATGAACCATTCCTTTAAATAAAAGCAAAACAATGTGCACTGGGTCAAATTTGAACCCAAAGAAGTTTCACTGAATAGTGACTACATCAATTGCACACCTCTGCAAAGCTCAGGAGGTAGCTGCCTGCCAGCTCAGCCACGATTGGAAGTGGTCTCATCTCAAGGTACTGCAGGACACAGGCACTGAGATGGGGAAGAGAAAAAGCATTTGTATGGAAGTGATGGAGTGATGGAGTAAGACAGGTCTCAAAATGTTTGGGGGGGGGGGGGAGGAAGGGCAGTTAGCCTTCACACAGTACAGATGCCAAAAACGAAAGCCCACAGAACAATTCTCTTCACAGTAATAACATAAAGCATGCATTACTTTTATCTGCTATTATTAACTCCATAACCAATGAAGACCAAGATTAGAAAAGAAATATTACCACTTCCAAAGACTAAGATCTAAAATTGCTGAAGTTGGCTTAGAAACGTATGAGTTATCAAAAACCTTGAGCAGCTTCACTGTCTTTCTAATGGATTTCCATGTTTCATGTTACAACTTCTATATAGGTTTTTTGTATTTGAGTAATTATCCATTAATTCTTAGAAATATTCAAAAAGTCAGTAATATTTAGAAGTAACAACAACAGAAAATGCAGCATGAACTTCTCCCATGGCTTCAAGTCTATTTTAGTAAAACTAAAGCATCTGAGGTATTACTGAATTTAGAAACACACTTCAATAACAAGACAGCTCAAAACGTCAACCACAAAATGTCACACTCAAAAAAGGCTTTATAAGCACAAGAATCCTTAGCTTTCACGTTTGATGTTCTACTCGCCACACTAACTTTGAAACAGGTTCATAAGCAAAGAGTAGCAGTCCCTGTTGGGCATACAGCTCATTTCTGCAGGATGCAACTCTGCCACTTTCCCATCCGGGAGAAATCCCACCAAGTTTGCTCCAAGGAAATCAACTCCCACCTCTACTCCTACTGACTTTTCAGTGCCACCAGCCCTTTCTACCTAGTGTAGTCTCCACTCCTTTTCCTGCACCTAGTCTCACCCTCTAAGCCTTTTCCTGCAGTAGGCCACATTTCCTTCTCCATCCTCTTCTTGGGTACTCCTCTCTAAGCTGCTTTTAGGGTACAGTCCCCCCTCTCCCCCTCTGACCCACACTCATTTCTTCCTGTGCCAAGAACCTTCCACCTCCACTCCCTGTTTCTGCACTGCACCCGCTCCACTGCTGCCTTTCATTCACGCTGCTGTAGCCCCCTGGCAGCTAGCCCGTCCCACAGCTCCCCCACAGCAAGATTCCCTTTCTGTTCCTATCTGCCTCCACAGATATTTTTTTTTTACTTTTCCCTACAGAGCAAGAGCATGTGCTTTCCCCAGGGCTCCCAAGAATGACAACTTCATCGTTTCCACAGGGAGAACTGCAGCAGACGCTTTAATGTAGCAAGGTGTTTTACTGAGCAGCAGCACTGTGAAGCACCTGAGCACTTCCCAAGCAGGATGCTCCCTGCACTAATTTTGGTTCTTCAAAATACTGCAGTGAAATAAAGATGTAAATCTTAAAATACATAGCAAGTTTGCATGCAATCCTAACAAATTCTCCTTTTTTGAACCGCTCTGCACAAAGGTAGAAGGCACAGATTGGTTTGCTGTAATTTTAGGTGGCAGGTCACCCATTTACCTAGTCCATTATTTGATTATGTCTTATGAAAGAAAAAAAAAAGAGGAGCAGGAATAAACTTTAGTCTTTTGTAAGTTTTAGCAAAACAAGTGACAGAGGTAAGCAGAGCAGAACTAAATTTCTTGGCGGAGTACCATGATTGTTACCATTTGAGAAAAACAATCTGTTCTTATTTTTTTTTTGTTTTCCAAATCCCATTTTTCCTCTCAATAAGGGGCTTCTCTGCAAACATGACTAGTTGTTGTTTGATTTTTCTGAAGAATTTCTCAGTTGAATGGGAGAGGATCTTCAGAATGCACATAAAAGACAAAGGTTCAAACAAAAGTTGAATTCTTAATGAACAGGAGTTTCTTTTAGTAAACAACAGGAACTCAAGGCTGAAAAGATTTCATCTGATTTAATCACCTAATAGATTTTTCTTACCTATCCAATTTTCAAACTACATGTTTGAAAGCCAATTCTATTGATAGATGTCTCCACAAAAGCATTTGAAATATCTACTTGATGCAAGAGTGAACTCACCTCAGCTTCAACCTGGGTTTACCAATACTTTGCTTCAGCAAGTAACAGGCAAAAACTCTTCTGGTGAGTACAGGAAAACACAGCCTTCAAGACAAAACTCTAAAATCCAGATTTAGCTTTCCTAATTCTTTGTGTTTTTAAGGCTATTCACCTAGTGACTTTAGTCAGCTTTCATTTTGTCCAAAAATTATCAGCACTACACAGGGCTAAGAAATATCAAATTGTAAACACCTTAACAGCTTACTGAAGAATACTTCTATGGAAGTCAAATGAGACCAATGCAAAATTCCTCAAATATCACTGATTTTTGAATAACTTGATTTTGTAAGTTAATAATCTAAACAACATTAGCCTGATGTAAAAGTCATTCCAAAAGTACTACCATATGTCTAGCACTACCAAAATGAGAAATGAATTTAAAAAATAGCAAGAAAAACTAGCAAATGCTCAAGCTTAAGTAGTCAAGTGTTTTTAACTAGGGAAAAGTGTTTCTTGAACATATAAATAAACAAATATACACACAGAGAAAGACATTTATACAATTTTATAGCACTCCTAACAAGTACATCGGTACCTAATGACAATGCAGTAATTAAAAACATCAGGTCTAAAATTCTTATTGTTCTTAAGAGGTAAGAAACTGAAGCCAGCGACCAAGTATGTCTTTCTATTAAGTACCATACTTGGATTGTCACATGGATGTATTTCCTCATACACTTATAAATAATCTAAGTAACTTAAGCATCCCCTAGTACTATCCAGGTTGCCTGTTTTGAAGACAAAGCCCTCAGTTTTCCAAAGCTCACAACGAGCACTCAGTACACTACATACAAGTCAAAAGTCCACTGAAACAAAAGAAAATTCCAAGTTTTTCAACATACTATGCAATCACTTTCAAACTAAGGAGTTTTACTCCATAATATTATGTTTTACCTGATAATACACAAGATTTCATATTGAACTGACATTAAAGTAATAATTTAAGACTGCGCTTGAATTTTTCAATTCTGCAGTCATACAGCTCTCCATTACAGGTAGAAACTTTAGCTGTTTTATGAACCAAACATTATTCCAGAAAAGTTTAATGACAGAGTTTGCATTAAGTAAAGGGCTACCCATGCATACTTCTAATATTAAGGAAACAAGCAGACTTCCTCACACTCAAAGGAGATGTAAAATTAACATAACCAGATCTAACGAGAAAATGTGCAACGTTATGACTTTTTTTTTTTTCCAGCTAACAAACAATACCTTTTATCATCTGCATTTATAGGGGATAGGGACAGACATGGGAGAAAGACACTGCCATTACCAAGTATTACAATTCTTTGACTAATCCAAAACACTGAAAGTCAAAGGCCTAGCTAACATCAACTTACTACCATAACCCTATACCCAAACTAAAACCTCCTTAAGCAATGGAAATAACTCTGTACCTATCCCTGTTTCAGAATATATTTCCTTTTTAAAGGCAAAACAAGCTCAAAGTTATGGAAAAAAAAAGTGCCACCATTTGGTATCTACTTATTCTGAAAATGAATGCATGCATCGTAAGGGAAAGTAAGGTGTCCTTTAAAAATAATCCCATTTCAATGCAGTCTGCATCCTGAGTCATCCGTTTGAAATGCCAGTCTCAGGAATGTTAAGATTTAGATGACGATTATCTCCTCAACATTATCCCAATTTGATTACACAGTGTTTACTACATCAAAGCCAGAAAAAGCACAGTAATAGATTCAGTGACACACCCACTTGGAACACTGAAGACCTATTATTAAAGAACCATAAGAATCATTTTCAAAAGGGTTTTATTTTCAAACACTGTCTAGCATAAGATCTTGCCATAAACCAAGGTTGTTAAATATTTTCATTCAACTCACATATTTGAAGCTGTGGCTCAGAAGCTAGGTGAAATTATTTATGTGATCAGGAAACTTGACTATCCCTCTTATATAATTCTCCTATTGGACACATTACAGAAATTCAGCAGCCAAGTTTCACATGGTTGAACACATCAATAGAGTGTCATTAACATTCATTCCTCTGGAACTCCACCACTCATATCAGAACACAAAACAATACATTTCTTTCAGGCCGGACCCTGAGCATGTTTTTAGTATTTTTAGTTTAAGCATAGTTTTATTTTGCTTTGGTCTACATAATAAGCATTGACATTTAGCAAATCAGCACATTCAAGCAAGCAGGTTAGAAATGCATATGTGGGGATGCCCGCGTAGACAAGGTCATAACAGCCTGTGCTGCTTCCCAGTCATGTGGGCACACCGTGGTAGCTAAGACTCAGACAACTAGAATGATTATAATCAACACATCATCCAGAGTTACACTGCATAGGAAGCGATTATAA
Source organism: Numida meleagris (assembly GCF_002078875.1). Lineage (NCBI taxonomy): Eukaryota > Metazoa > Chordata > Aves > Galliformes > Numididae > Numida > Numida meleagris. Next base: position 65,220,064 of record NC_034409.1, on the reverse strand, counting down.
TGCTGTCACCCTGTCTGCGTTAGCTCTCGCATCTCGCCTAGCATTCAGCTCTACTGGTGCTGGAGAACTTTAAAAGGAGAAGCTATCATCAGGCACAAGCCTCAACCCAGCCTGAGTAGCTACACCTGTGAAACAACAAACACATTTAACTAAGGATGACAAACTGGTCCTACCATCTGAACCTTTCAGCAGACTTGACAGCACTACCCCTGCTATCCTCCTACATCGATCAAATCACAGAGAAGTGTTGTTTGTGCAACATGTTTTCAAAGATGAGGCACAAATTTAAATATAAGCAGAGCTATTTAGTGTTGGCTATCAGCAAAACAATCAACTTAATGTCTCTCTTAACAGTTACGATAAAACCGTGAACACAAGATCTCATGAGGAGTACACAAACAAGCTACCACTTGGTATATTCATGCATAAGCACATCAGCCGCTCTTCAATAGCCTTCTTCACACAGCTTTTTTATCCAAAGAAAACTCAAACTGCTATTTTCTTGTTACTGTAGCTAATAGCACGCTTATTCTATAGTAAGTAGCTCAATGCGAAGGTACAGAAAAATACTTTGCTATATTATATACAGAGTTTTAATTTTCACTCTTCTATATTTAACAATGCGAACAGAACAACAGAGGGCGAAATCCTTAGCACGTTCCTGTCCGCAGACCTAGGCAGTTCTTGTCATTTGTTATACAATACCAGTGTAATGTAAGCTACGAGAAGTCAGAATAGAACAGTGAAACAAACACGTTGTCTAGTAACAAGAAGGCCCCTTCTAGAGAGCCTGGCACAAGTTATGGTCACATTTTTGAAGAATTATTCTTCAGAAGTTTGTTCAGCATTAACAGTTTTCCTACAAGTATGCAAAATAAACCATGCAACACTTGCCTAAAACCCATCTCACAATGCAACTTACACAGAGAGCTATCTGCTGCCCAACACTAAGACAAGGGCAAAACCTACCTGCAGCCTACAGCCCTGTGACCACTGGTAATCTTCACTTGCTGAACTCAGTTCACTGATGATTTTATAATGGAAAACCGAACACATCGCATAGTGAGCAAAAAAATTCCTGAATATATTGAGTAAAGCCTGCAACTTGTCAAATATTAGAAAAAGCAGCATTTTAACTGGACCCATATACATGGCTGCCACTTTAGAATTTTCCAGTTGAGGACAGTCTGACTACCTAGAGAGACAAACTTTGTATGACAATCCGATCAACACAACATCTGGAATTCTAAATCAGAGCTCTATTTCCATGCTCCTCTTTCAAAAAGAGCATATAGCAGTTCTACCACAAAGGACACACTCCTTCAAGCATACTAAAATCTGAAGAAAAAAAATACTGAAATTAAAATGAAAAAAATCAATACTAGAAATAGAAACAGGGGATCTGCAAGGCAGTTGCATTAAACTTTCAGAGTGGCTTTAAACGATGACTACAGAACAGGGCTTGTACCAAGACTCTTCTTCCAACAACCAAGTAAGATCTTGCCTTTCTGAAAGCATGACATGACAATGCATACACACAAGAGTCAAAACTACAGACGCTCAACATATTCTTGACTCGCACAGATATTTATTGCCAGTTAGTCACACTCATAGCAGAAATTTCATTTGAATCCAAATCCTTAAGCAACTTCAAAAGCATGAACACAAGAACTCAAGAAATGGTTTCACCTGTAGAGGATGTCTTTAACATAAGACTTCATATGACAAGCTTGAACAATTCTTTTCAACAACATTTATATTTATTTAGGAACATGTTCAAGACTACAGCAGCATTCAAACTAATTAGAATTATAGCACTGAGACAGATAAACTCTCAACTTACTTTACATAGTATCTTGCACCTTCAAAAGTGTAAGCTTCCTCCCAGCCTGTGGGTAAGTCTGGAAAACAAGCAGCAAAGTACAGTAATTAACTTCTGAAGTGTTGCTAGCCATACTGGTCTACTCCCTAATACTAAGGTGGTTAACATTTGTGCCTTTTTCTAGATGCTGAAAGCTCTAGTCCTATACATAAGCATTTTTAAATTGACTCAAAATATCGTCTCATTAGTTCTGTAATCTAAGACAAACAGCACACACAGAGATCTGATTTGGATTTGTCATTCCCCAATAGTAACAGTTTAAGCCTGTCGTGCTTAACAATGTTTTCTCCTTTGTCAAGTCACTGGAACTCACTATCATCACCAGTTCTTCCTGCCTTCAACTGCAGTAGCATCAAATCACCTGCCAGGGAGAGATCTAAGCAAAAATCAATGTAAGCAGTTTGCGTTACGTGCAAGTCACGGGCATCGTAACACGCATGGTTATCAACTACACCACACAGCTATTTTGTATCAGCATAATTCCACCGCTGATGTGACTAACAAGCACTCCTGCAGTGTTTACAACTCTATCCAGTTTCACATGAAAACAATTTTCAATGCAAATCTAGTGGAGGAATTGGGTACATCTTTTCCCTCTGTGTTATCACCCTTAGGAATCAAGAACCCACATAAAAAAGAAAAAAATCTCTCTGGAAAAAAATCCAAACCACCACTAATGGTCAGCTTCTTTCAAGTAACGGTTTCCGGATGTAATGGAAGATCTGAAGGCATTGGACACCACTAGGCAACTCTAGATGCATCACTGCCATTAAGTTTACTCCAGTTGATAAAAGCACTAATTGATATGTAGGGCTCACTCACTGAATTAGAGAAGCAACAATATATTTCCTGGTAAAAGTAGAAAACACTCAGTCTGGAGGATGTGATTTTTCCTGTTTGCTTATTTGCTCTGGCTGGCTTTTATTTCACTGCTGTGAAATCTCTAGGAAAAAAAAAAAAAGAAAAAAAATACGGAATCAAAGCATCTTGATACTGACACGGGGGGCAAAGTCCATCAAACAGGAAGAGTCTCCAGCAGAAGTATTTACGCATGCTATAAGAACTTGGCAAAAAAAGAATACCCTTCCGGGGTATTTCTCCAGAAATAAAAAGCCTTTCAGTTTATAGTGCAGGATAAGGTTTTCTTCACTGACAAGTAAATATTTCACAGTATTATTTACTAACAAGCTTCACAATATAAATTTCCAAGAAACATTTATTCACTCAGAAATCGTCTCTTACAACATATTTTAAACTTCTTTTGAGTAGGTTCAGAGATGAATTAGCGTACACACGTACATAAAGAAGAAGATCTGCTTTGCAGGTACTTCAGTATTATCCGATCTACAAGTCATGGCCATGGTACTCAAGGTCATACCTCACTGCATGTTTGGAAATAAGTTTCATTTCACAGAATCATAGAATTGCTTGGGTTGGAAGGGACCTTAAAGATCATCGAGCTCCAACCTCCTGCCATGGACAGGGCTGCCAAAAGTTATTTACCTGATAATAACTCCACTAACGTTATAGCCAACATCCCAGATGCTTTAAAGCAAGCTGTGCTTCCCTTAGAAGGGGCTTAATGGCAGAAATAAATGAGACACTGAGAGAATTACTGGTGAATCACCATCAGTCAACAGAGTCGCCGCTGACAGTTTGAAAAAAAGAATTAATGCTCAGCTAATATTAACGTCCAAGAAGCAGAGCACTTCACATACATCTGCCCCCATGCTCGCTGCTGTGGATGAAAGCTGCTTTCTCAATTAATCTGGTACTGAGAGTGGGGGAAAAGAGGAGCCTGATATCAATCAGTAATTCTATTTCCCGGCATTAAATGACTCCTTCAGCATCAGCCCTTCGCTGCAGATTAAGCCACAGAGTTCCGAGAGCCAGAACCCACGCTTTGTGAACTCCTCCCAACTCGCAGAAGACTGTCCACAGCTTTCTAAAAGCCCAGTTCCGATTCTTCGGGAATGGGAATGTGTAATAAGCACGAAGCAAACACAAGAATCAACCAGTCCGGTAGGGTCCGACCGGCGGGCAGCTCTCCAGCGGTTCCACGCAGAAGGAGAAGCGCTGGAAACTGCGCTCCACCACCTCCCGGCGGCACACGCACCCCGCGGTGCGGAGCCGGGCGTCGAGGCTGCACCCCCAGCGCTTCCCGCGCTCCCGCTCCGGAGCTGACACCGCTTTCCCCCCCACGAGTTACCCCAGCGCTCGGGTCCCCTTCCTCTCCCCCCTCTGCCCCCTCTCGCGGTCACTCGGAAACCACCCACGCGCTCAGCCCGGATGGGAGCGAGGGAGGAGCGGGGGTTCCAGGTGACCGCCTGCCGCCGGCAGACCCAGCGCGGTGACACGGGGGCACGGCAGGCAGCGAGGGGATGCCGGGCAGGTGAGCAACCCGCAGCCGACCGAGAGCAGCGAAGAGCTCTCACGGTATCACAGCGGCGACACAAGGCGGCAGGAGGAACGCGAGGGAACGGAGCGGAGGGAAAACGCGGGCGCAAAGGCGGCGTGCGGGGAGCGCCGCGGGGCCGGGGGCAGCGGGAGGGGCCGGGACGCCCCGGGCTCGGCCAGCGGCGGGCGGGGCGGCAGCGCGGGGCCGCGCGGCCATGGCGGGGCAGGGCCGGGGGTCGCTGCCCCAAGCCGGGAGGGCTCCTACCTGCGCTGCGGCGGTGCCCGGTGATCACGGCCTCTCCGGTGAGCGGGTGCAGCCAGGTCGTGCTCTTCGCCTCCTCGCTGCGGGGACGCACACACGGACCGGTCAGCGAGCAGCCGGGCAGCGGCTCCCCCCCGCCCGGCCCCCGCCCCGCGACCCCTTCCCTGCCCCCAGCAATTCCCCGCTCACTTGATGAAGAAGACGCGGCCGCCCTGGCTGATCCCGTAACTCCAGCTGCCGGGCAGCGCCCGCAGCCGCTCCGCACTCAGCTCCGCCGGGGCCGCCATGGCCGAGCGCAGCTACCAGCGCAGCCGGGGAGAGCCGAGGGGAGCGGGGGGGGGGAAGAATGGGGGGGGGAAGCGGCGCGGGCACGAGCGAGCGCGTCCCCGCCGGCGCCGCCGACACCTTGGGGAGGGGGCGGGCGCCGCGCGCGGGGGAGGAGCACGGCGGCACACCCCGCCCCGCCCGCGCGGGCACGCCCCTCCCGCCGCGGGGGCGCGCGCGGCTCCCCGCCTGGCAGCCCGCCCGCTCAGCGGGGGCGCGCCTTCTCCCCCACCGCGGCCGTTGGGGCGGGGCCGCGCGGCGAGTTCCGGCGGGGAGGGGGGGACGGCGGGAGCGGCCTCCGGGTGGGGTGGGGGTAGCCCAGTGGGCGCGCCGGCGGCGGCTCTGGAGCGGTGTCTCCATGGCCGCGGCCCGCGTGAGGAGAGCGGAGTGCAGGCCCGGAGCTCAGGTCAGCTCAGATGCAGCGCCTGTCCCGCGGCGGGATCCCGAGGTGTGCCACAGCCGCCGGCTGCCACTGCCAGCTCTGCTCCTCGGGTCTTTACGGCACGCTTTCTTACAGGAAATTAAACTTTTCTCGAATTTCTTCCAGGAGTGCGTGTGCTCCTCTGCTCTCAACTTGCGACTTTCCTTTATTTCTCACGTGCGGTCTTCAGCAGTGAGGGATGCCGTGCTTTCCCACAGCTGACTGAGCTGTGCCCAGCCCCGGACCTGGGGCACGGCAGGCGTGTGCGTTCCGTGCTCCAGACAAGAACTGGGAAGCCTGAGGTATTCCCGTGCCCACAGAAGCACTTAAACTCCCAGCTGGTGGTGGTGTGCGGAGCAGCTTTGCCCTCCTCGTGCTCCCATTCTGATTAAAATCTGACAAAGCGAGTTGCCATGTGGCTTGTTCCCCACCACACCTCGTGGCTGAAACCTTAGCACCCAGTTGTCCTGCACAAGGCGCTCCAGACCCAAAGTGCAGCGAATGTGTCAGCAGACACTGTTATCTTTAAGTAACTGGATGTGAGATAAGAATCCCTCCCTGCCCAACATTACCCTTCGTTTCCACTCAACTGCTGACAACACCTGAGATTTATGGACTACCAGACAAAGATACGCTGGGGAGAACACAAGCTATTCTCTAAACAGTTCCTTCTCTCCTCAGAGCAAGAGCCCTCGGGTGACGAGTAAAAGTGAATAATGACCCTTCCACTGAAGAGCTGTGGAAGGCTGCCTGGCAACAGCATGGGGGAAATCACATACATTTTGGGCTCGTGAGGTAGTGATCACAACTGACTTCCTTCATGCAGCCTAACCAAAGCAAAGAGCAAGTGCTCTCGGTCTTGAGAGCACTGGATACCTTACATCATGCAGAATCAACTTTCTTCACTAGCAGAGGGTAACATACAGCACAGCAAGATTTTTATTGGCCCAGTTTCGTAAAATAAGCAAGATGATGATAGAATTTTGGTGCATAAATCCTTCCGAATCGCAGCGTGTGCTTTGCTGAACACCTTGCTTAGGAAACTAAATTTTGCCAGTACTTCACCTTGCAGTATTCTTTATGTTTTGCTTGTGTTTGGACTCACTGTCTTCTTGGTAAAACCAAGGAGTGCAATGCATAAAGTATATCAGAGCCTGCCTGAATGCTTGGATGAAAGCTTACCATGGAGGCCTGATAAATTGGTTGCAGTCAGACCATGCCTAGGAAGAATTTACAGGATAAGTTTCTTTAGCCTCTTCAGCCTGAAGGAGAAAAGGTTTTAGAACCATCTCATTCTCTTCCCAGGAAAATGCTTTCGCACCATCCTCTAGGCTATTTGGAAGCTGAAACTGTTTTGTGAGTACACTGAAGGTGCTCCACCTCCCCCTTTGAAGTCACATTATTTTGCAAATTATTGGGCAATACAGTGGTAGTGTGACTTGCTGGTCTCATGAAAAGGGAGCTCATCCAGGATGTGATGGAAAATCCTGGTTCTACTCCATTGTTCAAGGACTCTTACTCACTTTATGTTAAACAGTCATCAAGTAAAATCCGGTATTTGTAGTTCTGGAACATATGGAAGGCACATTTTGTCTCTCCTTACAGGAATTAATCCTGCAAGATGGCACGCACCATGAACTCATGTTGCTTTGACTTAAAGGGAGCTTGCATTCAGGAGGAAGAGCAACTTTTCGTACAGTCTGATGGTGACTGGACAAGGGGAAATGGCTTTAAACTAAAAGAGGGGAGATTTAGATTAGGTACTAGGTGGATATTTTTCACTGAGGGGGTGGTGAGGCACTGGAACAGGCTGCCTGGAGAAGTTGTGGATGACCCTTCCTTGGAGTTGTTCAGTGTCGGGTTGGATGGGGCCCTGCTCAGCCTGATCTAGTGGCTGGCAACCCTGTCAATGGCAGGGGTATTGGAACTGGAAGATTTTTAAGATGTCTTCCAACCTAAGCCATTTTATGGTTCTGTGATTTCTCAGAGGTCAGAGTTTTATCATTCTGTGGAATGGAGCTCTTGAACAGTGTGAGTGAAACACACTTGCACTGTTTGTGCAGGCTGGTACCATTTGGGTTAACAGTTTTTCATTCTGAAAATTGCTCTTTAGTCAAAATTTTTGCTTCAAACTTAGTATAAAAAATTGCTAAAAGCAAATCATACACTGAGATTTCATAAAGTTCATTAAGAGTGTGTCCTTTTTACAGTTAGATAAGTTCTTGAGTGCTTTTTAAAAAGACTTGAGAATAATATCTTTTTAAAAAAAGCCATGCCACCTAAAAGGATTAAAATTCTCTTTTAAAAGCAGTTTATATCACCATCACAACCCCATGCATATTTTAAGATATTACGTATTTTACCTTTTTCATCATCCTTTTTTACTGTAAAAATGAGCTAATAATTCCAAATATGAAATTGGTCAATCTTATATACAAGACTGATAAATCCATCAGGATGCTTTCATCTGGCCAACACATCCTCTTCCCTGAAGACATGAAGAGGAACTGCTGAAGTAGTGACCACCAGTGAACAACTGCACTCTGCCTTCTGTGTGTATGGCCTGATACGCCTGCTGCTCCCATCACTGATGGGAAGCAGATGGAGGACGTGGAGCAACCTGTTGCTGTGTGTGTGAGGCAGGATGAGGAGCAGAGCCCTCCCAGCAGTGTAATGGCCACTCATCCCTGGGAGTTTGGGAAAAAGTGAAAATCTGGCTCCCCTGAACTCTTTTCCATGGTTCTCCAGTCTGAGCTCACCTTTTTCCTTTCTCTTCCACCTCTCCAAAACAGTAGCTTTCCTAGCAGCTCCATCAGGGTCAGGGAAGACATCAGAGCATTAAGTTTATTGATTTTTTTTTTAAATCATTTCAGCTCAGTAATGTAGTCATAATCAAAATATTTAAAATTCCTGAGGCCGTAGAACTCCGTATACAAAAACAATAATCCCTTTAAATGGGATTAATTAAAAACCAGCACTGGGAGAACATTCATTGACTAAGACTCAGAGAAATCCACCCACACCTCTCCCAACAGGTATGAGGTGACAACAAATGGTAAGCCAAGATAAAGAGGGCTGAACCTAAGCCAGCAACCTCTGAAGCAGGAAGGGAATGGCAGTTCTGACACTTCACCTAAAACCTGTTCACAGTCTTGCATTCGTCAGGGTTGATTCCATGTATTCTATCAATACAAATGAAATTGGATGAGGTGGTATTACAGAGTTGTCTGTGACTGTACATTTTTATGCTGTTTAGCTAGCAAGACAATATAAAATTTAACATGACAAGAAAAGACAGTTGCTGGGGGTGCAGTATTACATTGCACATTCTAATAAGGAAGTGACTTTTGAATAGTGGGTCTCACAGAATCATAGAGTATCCTGAATTGGAAGAGACCCACAAGGAAGAACAAGTCCTTCCTTTGGACATTCTCTTTTTCCCACTTCCCTAAACAAGTGTTTTTCTTGCCTCCATAATGATCTTGCAGCTGATGGTGAATTAGATCAGTTTGCTAATCTGGTGGAAAATATGTCATCAATCCTCTCAAATGATTCATTTCCCATTAGATGAATAAATTGATCCAACTTGTCCTGATCCAACACTTGGAGTGGGGAAAGAAGATCCATTCATGACAGAAGGGGAAAAAATCAACATTCTCAGAAGTTAGAATATCTTTGTGTAGATACAAGAGGCAATTCGCCTAGGTCAGAGCAAATAAGAAAGAAAAGTTGTCTGAGACAGCCTCTGCAGACTGCTTCATTGGTAGAATGGAGCCTTTTTCCTATAAAGAGCCTGGTAACACTGCAGGGCTCTTGACCAGTAGCTTTGAAGGCTGCAAGTTTTCCTGGAGGTCATTTGTCCAAGTGGCACAGTAGTCTTCTTCTGGGTTAGTGTAGAGCATCGCTCTGACTGAACAAGCTGTGGATCATTAGCCTTGCAGACTGATTTCAGTTTGTGGGTAAGAGTTAAAGCCCGCGCTTACTCAAGCAATAGAAATTTATTTTAGAGTTTAATTGGTTTAATAGTCTGTGCTCAACAACAACAAAAAAAAGTGGTTTTGTTCATTTCAAAACATTTTTAAGCTGCAGTTAATGATTTTCAGGTAAGGCTGTGTTATGCAAAACTTTTATTTCCTTTGAGACAATAAATCCTTATATGAGGATTCAATTATTTTCCATTTAATTTCTTTAAAGATCCTGTCAAACTAATACAAAGCAAACTCCAAAGCAAGAGAGTGAGATTTACTTTTCCCTGGCAAGCTACATCAGAAAAGCAAATGGGCTCATTATTCTTCAGACCAGCATCATGTTGTCAGAAAAATGTTGACCATTCAGTGCAATTTTGAACAGAGAACAGTTCTTTTCTGTCATTTCTTTTCTAACTTCAGAGACTTGTTTACGTTTATGTCCATGTCAGTTATACCACAATGAGTTTCTGGCCCAGTCATCCAGCATGAGATGATGGATGCCACAGTCAGGTCTTCATGTTTTGTTTACTGAGCATGTTATATTCAACAGCTCAGAGAAAACTGAGGCCTCAAGATCAAGAGCTGCTTTGCTAGAACCTTCTTCTATTTTTCCCACTGCTTCACAGACCTCTCGTTTAGGGAGCCTTCAAACTACCGCAAACCATGTGGTTGCCTGTAACTTTCACATTACAGTTGAAGCACATTTTTTATTGTATTTATTGATCAAATTTGGTTAAATTAATATAAAGGAGGAAATAATTTGTGGGAGAAATAGTGAACTCAATATCCTACTTGTCCTCTCACTGATGGATGTTAGCCACAACTGGTTTAAGCCAAGAAATTTCATCTTCTAAATAATACTGTGATTTGAATAATCTGGAATAAAATCATACACTGTACAACACATGAATTCTCTGACTCTAAGCTGGATCCACTGTTTCACAATTCTCTTCAGTTCTGGTAGACATCAGCGTCTGCTTTTTTTCACACAGTCCTTTTCATTGCTGCTGCCCAACTCCTCAAAAACATGTTCTGTTTCAGACAAATAAGGAGAAACTTAGTGAGAAATATCCAGAAGGATTGCCATTATATATATATATATATGGCTTCATGGCTGCAAAATCCTGCGAAGTCCTTCATTGTGTTATCTTTTCTCATGTGCATTATTTCCTGTATTTTTTTAACGGGGCTAGTAAGTATTTGCAGTAGCTTTCCATTTTCCATCCCCCTAGCAACTATATAGTAAAGGAATATAATTTTAAGCTATCTCTAATAAACATTTCAGCAACTGGTAGCGTGTTTCCAGAGTAATGCAAAATAATAGTGTAGGTTTGATCCTTGAGATTTTTATAGACATTCTTGTTGCAATCTTAATGTCATTTTCCACAAAAGGTTGTGCTGTGTATACCTTGAGCTAGAAGTGCTTTAAGTGATACTATTTTTACAAGATATTTTACCTCATAATCAAATCGTAGTCCATTTTCTGTAATTACCACAGCTGGAATAATATATATGCCAGTCTTTACAGAGTAGACATATGATTACCAGTGTAGTGGTTATATTCTTTAATAATGCTACAGCAGAATAATGAGAAAAGTAATCTATTTTTAGCCTGTAATTTTTCCAGCATTATAGACAAAGCCAGGACAGCTGTTAACTCATTCTAAAGTTTACTTGCATATATTTAGATACAAGCTAGTATCTGTTCCAACACTTGTTATGTTATTAACAGCATTCACCTTTTGTCATCCTAGCACTTTCTGAACTGGACTGTTTGCCAGAAATTCTATGCTAGTTTTGCTATATTTTCATTTACTTCAGCTTTCTTATGTAATTGCTTTTAAAAATTTTATCTTCAGGGTCTCCTGTTCTTCCATAGTACCAGCTTTTTCAAAGGTAGGTAGGACAGAGTTCCATCCTTTCAGGTTTGGTACCTTTACATCTGATTTATGTTATAGCCACAGTAAGAATGATTTGGTAATGGGTTCTACCCACTTGTGCTGGATGGATATATAATGAAAAAAGTATTTCTGAAACCTTACTTGCATAATTTTGCCCAAATGATATTTTTGATATTTCAGTTATTGAGATAGGTTTTTTCTGAGAAAATGAAATTGTTTCCCTAGGCCGCTTTTACAGCAGCAGTGAGCTGGTCAATGCAGTCAATACAGCCTAGTGGACAGCACTCCATCCTTTAAGGCCATCTGTCGCTTGGTTACACCCAGTGATCCACTGTCATTTGTCTCTTTAGTGCTTGCATAATCTCAGTTGGTAGTCTGGAGGTTAAGTCTTATGCTTCTCTAATTCTGTCATATTTGGTTTATTCTCATGTGGTTTTGTTGTTCAGATGGTTTTCAATGTCTTTTGATTTGTGGACTTCTCTTTTCCAGGGGATGCACAACCCCTGTATGGCAGGCTTGTGTTCGCTGACAGCACAGTTAGCTTTCATTAAACACCTAGAAGCAGTTCACAGACCACACAATCTGTAGCTCCCTGGTTAAATATTGCTGTTAATACAACTCTTCTTTTTTTTTTTTTCCCACCAGTTGTTTCTATCTCCCTCTGCTTGTAGCAAAGGTTAACCTAGCTTGATTTTTAGGAGTTTGCTTTTATCCTCACACTTTAAGTTTTCCAAAATTAAATTTTCTTTATTCAGCAATATTAATCTCTTTCTTTTCCTTTCAGATTTCTGAATATTTAAAACGTTTGGAGTTTTAAATTAGCATCCCTGTAGTACTTCCTCCTCTCTTTCATTATTTGGTATTAAATACCTAAAAGTTATGGTTTCTTTTTTTTTTTTCTTAAGAAGAATTGCTTTTGTTTCCTGCATCTAGTTCCCTAAATTTTGTAATTCAGTTACCTTGCCAGTCAGTCCATTACCACCGTAAGAATAGAAAGTAACAGTCTTCTCTGTTCAGTATTTTAAATACTGCTTCTCACTAGCACATCCATTTTCTTTCGATTTCCTTTCTGTCTTGCTGCTCCATTGATCGCACTAGTTTTACTTTCTCATTTTTCCTTCCTTTCTCAGCCTCCTATTTCTAGCTCTAAGGGTAGCAGATGCCGATTCTGCCTTGAACCCTACTTCCTCGTCTTTGCCTCTCCTACCACTCTCCTTTAACTCTCCTTCCATTCCATTTCAGCTTCTTCTGACAAGGACCAGCATTGCGCAGAAGCAGGTGAAAACCGTGACAGAATGACCTCTCCTCTGCTATTCGTTTTCCCCAAAGGCTGCATTTTCTCTGCGATGTTGACTGCGCATCTGCCCTCACTTGTGATAATTTCTGCAAAACTCTGTATTTCCAGATGATCCCCAGGGAGTCTGAATGGTGATGTGAATGATGTCGCCCTCCTCCAGTCTGTTACGACTATCACTTCTTTATTCCACCTGCCCACTTGTTTTCCATGTTTAATGTCCATGTGACACCATCCTTCTCCCACTCCCTTACTGAGCCCTCCATTACAAATGGTATCTGGCTCTCCATTTTGCTCTTTTTGTGGCTGATGACTTCATTTTCTACAATGTGATTTGTGCTTCTTGGAAGTCCAGTTCAGCTGCTCCGTTTCTCCAAATGAGTACTCTGTTTTGCTTTCCTTGTGTCATTTCACGATGCTCTTCTTTCCATCAATGAAGCTACTGAGAACATTAAATCCTACCGTAACTTTTCAATATATCAGGTTTTAGAAAGAGCAAGAAAGCATATGGCGGACTTGCAAATTGAAAAGATGCTCTTCTTAAAGATCTGCCCATGCTTTATTGCTCTTAAAGCATCATGTGCAAAAGCTTGATACTATTCTCAAACTAGGAAGAACGCAAGAAAACTCACATCAGGCTGTTGCAAAAATTCTGGAATAGAAAGAGAACTCTTGAGAATCTGAAATAAATTAAGTAATCCGGAATCTCAGGAAATGATAGAAAAAGAAAATAAAAATTACTAAGAAAGGGCAGGAGGGAGGGCATTTAAACAGATCCTGTAACAAAGACAACTGCAGAGGGGATTGCAAAAGCACAGAAGAATGAAGCAACCCTGCTCAATAGGAAACAGGAGTGAGCAGCAGTATGCCAAAGGCCCTGAAGACTGATGGTGTTTCACAGCAAGCTGCAGCAGCAGAGCTCCCCATAACATGACCACCATGCTAGAGGAGCTATGTAAGCCCTAGTGGGAGCACTACACGGCATTCAAAGAAGCCACAAGAGTATCAGATGAATGTCCTAATATTTGTGGTAGTAGATGGGACAGCACATTTGTTATCATATGCATATGTCCTTTTAGTAACATTGAAGGGAAAGGAGAAAGTTTACTGAGGAAAGGAGATGCTTTGTTCCTGCTTGATAGCCAGATTTTGTTTCAAGCACCACATATAAAGACTGCCTGTTGCAACAGAACAGAAGCAGAGAAAGAATGTGCTTTTTTCAGCAGGAGTTGTTCAGTGCTGCGTACATGATTGTGAAAAACAAATCTTTTACCAGTTCAGCTATCCAAGGGAACCCTTTCTTCAGCTTTTTTGACCGTTAGTGAAAAAGATCATGTAAAACAGCAGCCCTATTTATGACACGGGCAGAAGACATGGTATTTTCAGTAACAAAATGAATCAAATAAAAGAAAAATCAGATAAATGAAAAAGCCATGTTTCCAGTATAATCTTAAAGCTATAGAAACGATCACACCAGAACACCTTTATGGAGGAGAATACGAGCAGTAGAAGAGGCCATGCTGTAGGCTGCAGCCAGCACAGATGACAAGAAGAAAGGCAGCAGTATGTGACCACATTGCAGCAGCATGCAAATAGCTAAAAATAGTGGAAAACATCCCAAGGAGGCTGACACAAGAAGGTGCTTTCACATTCCCTCAGGAGATAACATAATGGGACAGACAATGCTGTATTATTACACAAAGTATAAAAATTCAAACGGATTCTGGAACAGTTGTGCAAAGGACAACTGTACCAAAAGTGTGCAAATATTACAAGCATGTATCTGAAAAGATTATAGATTCCACACTCACCCAGTAAACCTGTATTAAATGTTGGCTAGGGAGCCACTAGAGCCACAATACACAAGAATTAATGTAAGTGGAGGAAAGATAAAATTGGTTTTGGAGCAGTTGTCACTGGGGAAAAAATATATAACTGTTCAGCTGCAGACCTGAAAAAGACCTGATTCAATTCTGCACATGTACAGTATTACTAGAGAGTGTACACATATATATATATATTAGGTGTTTATAGCCAGTTCCTAAGGAAACAAGGGAAAAGAAAGATGTTGCAAATAGTAATATGAGAAATTATCAGCTACTTTTATTTTGATTGCCAGGAATGAAAGAGTTAACTACAGAAGGAGAGCTTGGTTACACTGGTGATAGAGAGTAATCTATAAATAAATGCATTTTCCAGGTTTTCACATAATTAGACAAAAAAGAACAAAATAAGATTGAGATAATTTGCCACTTCTTTTGTTGTCACAGTTCTTCGTTGCTTTTCATTATCAATGCACTGTCATTATTTCCAAGACAGGAAGGATCAGATATGTACTTTTTAAGTAAAAACACAGTTACTTCTGTAGGTATCACAACACTTAATACACATATGTTTTTGGAATGGTATTTGTATGTCAGCATGTAAGATGTTTAAGTTGTCTGAAGCCAAAATGCTATTAGAAATAAGTGATACATTAAGCTTTTGGCAAACTTTAATGCAGAAGACTCTCTGCTAACTACAGCCCCTGTATTTACAATCTCACCCCTTAAACATTTCTCCAGTCCTCTCTTAGTCCTCAGAAAGAATGTGCTTTATGGAAACGAGATTACCAACAAAGTATCTGACTGGTGAATTTGACAGCACTAAACTGAACAAATTGTATAGCCCTATGTAGGTCAAACAAGACAACCTCTTCTTGGATAGAAAGAAACATGAAACATTAGAATATCTATAAAGGTAATGAGAAGTGTTTCAAACCCTGACATACAACTTTTTAACAGGATCATGAAAATTCTAAGATTCCTCTCCTCTCCTTCCCTTTTCTCTCTTCTCTCTTTTTTCCTTTTCCCTCCATTTTCCCCTTTTAAGCTATTTTTAACAGATTCTCTATATCAAATAAAATTTGTGGTAAATCTGAAATTAAGGTATGTAATCTAACTTGTTCACTAAAAAGGCCCACGTGCTTCAGCAGCTGTAGAAAGCAGTGCATCCCTGTAACATTTAACAGCTGTGTTTCAGAGGAAAGAATAAATGCAGTGGAAAACCAGAAGCCTGTCATGTATTTCAGGTGTTTCAAACGTACATACAAGCCCAACCTACCGTTATGTCCCAGTGGAAATGAAAGTCTTATTAATAACACAGATATTTGAACAACTTACTGAGCTTGGTATCGTCAGTTTTTGTTGTAGAAATGCTTCTCTAAGCCTTCAGTGACACAGTTGAACCCAAAATCTAATATTAAACTTTTTTTTTTTACCCGGAATACAGATGCTGTTGCTGCAACTTGGCAACTTTCTTTTCAAACTGAGCTCATCTCAGAGAAAGCAACCTTAGGGATGTGTGCATTATCAGGAGCCTCAGTTACGCAGTAACCCAACAGGAAAAAGCTTAGAATCAAGGAGAAAAAAAAAAACAGCTGAACTAAAACCGAGGCCTCTGCTGACCTTAAACAACAGTGATTTCAGCATCAGCCAGCTGACTCTAGTTAGAGACGCAGGGCTAAAAGCCCATCAGAAACTTGCGCAAAACTGGGTGGAGCAGGAGGAAGAAGCCTCTGCCAGGTTTGCTCTCATCTTGGCAAGGAGCTCCTTGTCACTGACAGGGTGCTTCTGCACCAAGAGCATATTTGGACAACAGCAGAGCTTTGAAAGTAAGTGCCTTCTGACATTCACGTGGGATGCTGATATAAACAAATGCAGGACAAAAATACAGCAGTCAGGTGGATGGCCTTGACCACACAGACAGATGTGTACTCTATCAGACAGCTACAAAATATATAACCTAGAGAGAAAAACCAGGCTCGTTTCCCACCCTGCAGAGTCATTTAATGGATTTCAGCAGTGAGTTGGCTACAAGGTTGTTTTTCTGGTATGGAAATGTAGTTGTTTCCTTCTCTAAATACACAGAGCAGGCAATAATACTCAGAGAACGTCATCCATAAAGAAACATAAATCAATATTGCAATACATGATACTTGTGAAGACTTGATTTGGCCAAAAGCTCTTAATTTCCAGTGTAGCCCTTCGTGGCATTTGTGCTGTCAGAAATCTGCCCAGTAATGATTTATTGGCAAAGAAAATAGATAACTGAAGTAAGGCTCCTATGTCCATACTTAGTTACCAAAATAAATTGCCTGATTTTCAAGCTTGCCAAGAACCAGAAGCTCCTACGAGAACACCTATGATAGAGAAGGAACAATTATGTAGTAGATCAAAGCAAAGGCAAACTAACCACAGTCCACTAAATTACATGTGAAACCAAGCCTACAGTGTCAAGCAGTATTTTATTTCTTTTCATTTTTCAGTTCCAATTCTCCAGTCTGTGACCCACAAACAAAACCACTAATTCCAGAATTGCAAGATGGTGACCAAATAGAAAGAACTAGGAACCAGTTCACCTGACATTTTAGGATGTGTTTCCAGTGCTGTACCACATCACTTATACATGCAAACACCTTCTAATCCATGATAATTTAATGAATTTTAAATCACTATCTCCAGATATCTAACACAGAATAATTTATGAGATCTTAAACTCATTTAGATCAACTTCCTATGGAAAAGAGCATAATACTTTAATATCTGTGCGTTATTTTTGACTTGTCCTGCTTGATGCAAGTGTGAAATGAAAAGCCTTCTTCAGAAAGTTCTGGATACTGTCAGAGCCCCATGTTACTTCTTACAGCTCCAATTGGCTAGTAGCGCCGACAACTTTCAGTAGATGCTGCTGCTATTTGGTATCACTCAGGTAGATGAAAGTGGCCCCCAAACACCCCAATAAATCAGGATGTTACAGACAATTTTTTTACAAATAAAGCTTCAAGCTCCTGTGGACTAAGGACATTTCATGTTTCACTAAGAAATACATGGAAAAATAGTGACTAGCAAATTCAGGCCTGTTTGCTGCAGAAAACTTCCAATAATATTCACGGAAGTCCAATTGAAATGACTGAGTGAAAGTCTAGACAACAGAACCCAAAGATTTCATCTTCATCACATATCACAAGTTACATAAATGGGCTCAGACTGGAGCCACAGTGAGGACCAGCTCTGCATGTCCCATTAGAAGGTGTGGGTGCTAACAGAATGAAAACAATCTCAGTGATGTTTACCACACTAGAAGCAAAAGGCAATTTAACTGGAGAATAAGAAACCCAATGTTCTAAGTTTATTCTGATCTAATAGAAAAAAAAAAAAATAGTTACCATTTTTCAGCTGCATCTAGCCCAGCATTGCTTTAAAGTAGCGTTAGAAGTGTGTGTGTAGCATTTTATAGAATACTGTGTGCTAGTCAAATATTGTCGTGGAAGACTATTCATAGGAAAGATGTACAGTGAGTCATGTTTTGGTTAGAAAAGCAAAACATTGCCCATTATATCTTGTATTTGCTATCATTTATGTATAAAGCTTAGCTCTCCTAATATGTATATATTTATATTGGCACAAATTTGACCGATTTTAGGAAAACAAAAAGTTAAAATTCTCCATGTCAAATGGACCTACACTAACTGACTTGCACCATACAAGGTAAATGCTGTGCAACTCATATTACAGGGAAATGGGTTAGACCTGTAGACTCAAATATATTTTTGGTTTAAATTAGTGGTGAGGGAGCATGCAAGGTTCCTTCAGTGAGAGATTTACTGTTGTCAAAGAATGACCTAGAATTTCTGCATGTAAATCTATTTCTTTATTACCATAATGTTATACTTCTGGGGGTAGTTCTCTTTAAATTTGCATATCTGTATGAAGAGCTTAGGCATAGTCTCACCTGTCTGCCCTCACATACTTTGCACACTTGTAACAATGTAAGGTTCTCAGCTCTTGCAAAAACATGACTCATATGGTAAAAAGCTTTACTTTGTTAGGTCTTGTACAAGCCAGTCTGTTCTGACCATTCCAGCTCGAATGTTAGGACACCTTTGTTCAAGGACTTCAGCTCTCTAATTTTCTGCCAACTACCTCTCTTGAAGGAAACTAGCATCATAGCTTCTCTAGGAAGTCTCAGCCACAACCTTCTACTTCTCTCTGTAATTCCTAGACTCACAACCTTTATTTTGTTTAGAGATTCTGCAGCCACTCTTTCATTAGCTTCTTCAGAGTGCAGCTAGGGTTCTTAAACGTCCTTGATGCCCAAGTCCTTGTCCAAGCCCAAGTCACAGCATGTATCAAAGCTCCATCGAAGACCCCTCTCTTTGCCTTGGGTTTATCACATTCAGATGAATCACCTAATAACCATTCTCATCTTGTCCAACAGGGATTTGAACGTGTTCCCTTAAAAATAACTTGCTATTAAGCAGAGGTCAAAGAGAGTCAAGTTGTGCTGTGCTGTAAGACATGTGGCTATCCTGTTACAGGCAGAGAGCAAGTCAAAACATTCCAGCTGATGGGTTTTGAACGTATCAGCAGATTCAAACTTTATTCCTACACTCATGTTAGCAGCTTCAGTGCCAATGGTAATATTGTAAACGATGGTACTAAAGTCTTACAAACAGAAAATTAGTAAATCAAAACAAAAAATAAAATCTGTGATCAAATCCTACACCAAATGTCTGTGTTTTGCTAATGCTCAGGTGCTTATCTGAACGTGCAAGTTAAGCATATCAGCAATTGAGATTTCAGAATGCAACTTGCAGGCTGCCAGTAAAGTTCTCAAATCTGTTCTGAACATTATTCTTCTTAGAAATCTGTACTGAGCTTCACACTAAGTATTCTAACATACTTGGAAAAATACACAATGAAACAGTCCATTTGAGTGTAAAGTCTGATCCTGGCTTTACTGCTTGTTTTCTTTTCACGGACAAATGAGTTTTACAAATCCTCAAAAATAAGAATCACCAATTTATTACGCCATTTGTGCAGCCCTATTATTTGCTGTCCAAATTTCTATGAGAAAAAAAGTAAAAAAAAAGTGATCCTGTGCATATTCAGTGTTAGAGTTTCCAGAAAATGCAGTCAGTTATCATGTTCCTATGAATGACTTGAAAAACATTTAGATAGGCATTAATATTAATCTAGAGATGCTCAAATAAAACCATGAAAAATTACCAAGGAATAGTTAGAGAGACAACAAATTTTTAAAAATGAAAAAATCCAGCAGCCTTGCCTTGTAATATTTTGATATAATAAGGCAGCAGGGAAAGATCAGTCTGATTTCCTATTTCCTGTGCACATAGCTCATAATGATATTTTCTTCTCAGCAATGTTGCTTTAAAGATATACCCTGTAGCATATCAACAAGTGTACTTGAAGAAATCAGAATCAGTTCAGAAATGATTCATGAGCATGAAGAACGGCTGCATTTGTAACAAATACTCAGGCATCTCTGAACATTTTGTGTTCTCACCTCCAGCTTACCAACTAGCTTCTAGGGGCATTTACAGCATTCCCTGTGGAATTGTGCTAATCCGGTTTCCAATCACACCTTTTTATTTTTAAATACATGTATTTGCACCAAATATTTGCTTTCCAAGTTAAACAAAATGTTTAAAACATATCAAGTGGAGTCTCTTGCAGGCCTATGATGTAGGGTTGATCTCACTTTGCTACCTAACATCATGGAAGCATAAGGGCTTCTTGCCACTTGAGTTTTAAAGTAAGATGACCACTGTGGCTTACTGATCTCCTTGTATAAGCTACAGCAGTGGAGAATAAGCATGAATTATGAGTTGTTTCTTACTCACTGGAAGGTCCTCTGGACCTCTGGACTCTGGACTCACTGGAAGAACCTCTAGACCTTGTAGCACACAGCTGTAGGACATGTTGCACAGCAGCACTCATACATGTATGTCACTCCTGCACCTGTCATGATGGAGTCTCAACTCAAGTATTTCCACGGTGTTATCTGTCATAGAGCTGGAGAGGAGGTGTTGAAACCATGATTTTGATTTTTTGTAACAAAACCAGTGAGGGTAGGGAAATCAAAGACCACAAGTCATAGGCCAGAGTAGGAATTGTGGTTGTGACCTGAGAAGATCAGATCCATGGAGTTTATTAAGCCTGTGATACAGTAATACTTTATTTCAGTAGCAGAAAGCACCCTCAGGTTATAAGCTAATTAGAGACATTAAGAATCATTTGCATAGTAGGGGATGTATTTTAGGAACCAGCTTCTTTGATCTTTAAAAAAAAGACCAATAAATGGTTGTCTTCTACTGTATCTAAATCAGGTAACTTGAAGTTAATATGAACTGAGTTTCAGTGTGCTAGAATTTACATAGAGATGATTAGCATTTCAAAGGGAACAGAGCAAACATTAAATGCAGGCGTGTTATGTGTTTATGACTGGCAGGAAGGTTGGTTTATTGCTGTCCTAGGAGATGAGTCCTAGGTGACTTCAGAATCTTTTCAGTAGAGTAGACAATATTCAATCAGATTCAAGGACCCCAAAAAAGGTTTATAAAAAGCACTGTGTACTTGATATAAGTACTCAGGAGCAGAGGAGAGGGAGAGGGAGGCAGATTTTACTCTCTAATGAAGACTATTTTCCTGAAATACGATTATGGATTTTTATTCAACTCTTTCCCTAGGTTAGTATAATCGGGTAGTACTAGTCTGTATTCAGGACATTTGAGCCAGTAATAATTTAGGAATGAGAAACAATATTCTGGTCTCTCTTCACCTTCACAGTCTCGAAAATGACTGCAGAATGTGGGCCCAAATACCTCATGTTATACCTGGGAATGAGTTGCAGTCAATCCTCTGCTTTGGAGCCCATGTTTACTTGAGTGAGATTATTAAAGCCCATAAATAACAAGCAACCTATTTGTGGCTCTCTGAGGCACAAGTTAAAATGAAGGGGGTATATGGCACACAGCTCTCTCCTCTTCAGCCGCATTTAAGAGGGGGGAAAATCCCTTTATCTATTCAGCTTGCTGAACTGTTTATACACTGTGTTCTGCCTCTTTCTCGGCCAATGCGCTGATACTTCTTTTTTCTGTTTCTATACCCTTCCCTC
This sequence comes from Numida meleagris, assembly GCF_002078875.1. NCBI lineage: Eukaryota > Metazoa > Chordata > Aves > Galliformes > Numididae > Numida > Numida meleagris. The sequence goes on along the minus strand of NC_034409.1, from coordinate 65,198,657 downwards.
CCTTTTCCTTCCACACACCATAAGCAGTATGGGGTCTTCACTCTTGGCATCCTAAGCTATTTTCCCATTAGTGATTTATTTTACAACTATGCCCTGTCCATCTGCTTCTGATGTCATTAGTTGTCACTGCCTCTACAGTATGCATAACATACTGTGTGAACCAATTGCTGCACTAACATAGAAACTGTGCTATACTGGGAATACAAATGATTTGGAGTACACCCCACCCACATCTAGTCACTGCAGCTCAAATTTTGTACTTGCATGCAGAGAAATGGATGAGATAGCACAAAATAATACCAGCACCCTTTCTTATGCATGTTTAATTACTCCAAAGAAAATTTAATAAATTCCTTGTGTGTTAAGAAGGGCCCTGAGTATAAGCACACCTGGGAAATGGGTAGACAGGCTAGCAAAGACAGAGGGAACTGGAAGATTATAGTGGAGAATAGAAGCAAAGCAAAATCTGCTCATCATATGCATATATTTTGGATAATACAGTATTATCTATTCAGCATCTCAAGCGCAATGTCACTTACAATTGCTCTGTAAGATTATCATGGTTGAGAAAGACTGTTTTCCTTCGACATTACACTATACCAGTGGCCTTCTTTATTGCTTTTATTTTTTGTACATGAGCAACAAGTCCTTTGAGCCTCTCTAACTTGTTTGAATTCCCACTGCTGTTAATAATTACAGACAAATGGTATGGGTCATAACAAGTGAGCAGCCAACTATCTAGAACATGATGAGGTGAAAAACAGGTCACTGCTAAGCTCTGGTCTTTTTTTGAGAACCCATAGATTTAAATTTTGTTGTACAGCTTTGACAAGGTGTTTAGTTATATTTTATCTCAACTTGTATCTGTAAACATTAATAATTAATAACAATGCTTTACTATATGACTATTGTAAATATTAACAGCTCTGAGAGCCTCAAATGAATAGTACTGGGTAGGGACACAGTGTTATTATTAAATATTAAATACAACAAGTGTTGCCTGTAGCACTAAGTCTGCATTCCTACATTCAGTCATTCCTTTCGCACCCAGAAAACACACTGGGCAAAAGCCTGTGGTCTCCACCCAGGTTTAACTGAAGTTTTACTCAGGTTAGCCCTAGGTGAAACACAGGGTAAGCAAAAATTGCAACCTGAGTGAGTCAAGAGAAACTTCTTGTCTGTAATGGTGTGATCATTGCAAAAGGAAAATAAATAGCACTCTCCTCACATTGCTTTATTCCTTACTGAAGTGTAAGGAAGATCTGAAAAAAACCTTTTTTTTTACTGTTTATTTTTCTGCTGTTTTTAACCCCAGAAATCCAGCTGTTGAATACACTGCTGGACTAATGAAAAAGATGACAAGTTAATTATGACAATAAAGCTGAGGGCGAAGGTTCTTAAGTCCACAAAATTTTGAAATCTTCTTTCCAGATTCCCTTGTCTTTTCCAGACCTTAATGCTGTTTAAGCTACCCAAAGGAGCTAAAAAACTATGTGGCTTTGGCAAGGCAGCAGTCCCCCACCTGTGCATGTGGTGCCAGCAGCTCCAGCACTCTCCTAGCTGTGTCCTGCCCCTTCAGCTCCCAGAGAATGGAGGCTGGGGCTCCCCACTGCAGCTGCTGCCCACTACCTTAGAAGCACTGCCAGTCGGTGTAAGTTAGAGCAGCCCCCAGGCTTCTTGTCAGCCACTTGCCCTTCACCAAACTAAGAAATCTGCAAATGCTCGGCTTTGTTTGGCAACTAGGTATGTGTGACAAGTGTGAGGGTGACCCTGGGTGGTTTGTATGAGTTTGGAAAAGGCTGTCACTCCCGTGGTGTGTTTGCATTATAAGCAGGATAAATATTTCACTCTGAGAGGTCTGTCTGGTTAGCAGAAGCTACATATCTTGGCAGAAGCAAATTGTCCTTTTATTTGAATGCAAGGAAGGTTTTTAAGAGCAAATAGCAGAAAGAATGTGGGGACATGAGTTGCAAGCAGGCAGGCACAAGCAGGCTTATGGTGGATGGTGCTTGGGTTCATCCCTGTGCTCTGCACAGGTGGACTGGACAGGCTTGAGATGTGGCTACTGCTTTTGAATCTTTCTTTCTCTAGAGCATTACTCCAACTACCAAATAAAAATTATTTTCTCTATGGTAGAATCACAGAACCATAGAATCACAGAATATCGTGAATTGGACGGGACCGACAAGGAACATCAAGTCCAACTCCCGGCTCCACAGAGGACTACCCAAAATCCAAACCCTATGTCTGAGAGTGTTGCCCAAATGCACCTTGAACTCCAGCACTTGGGGCCGTGCCCACTTCCCTGGGCAGCCTGTTCCTGCACCACCGCCCTCTGGTGCAGAACCTGTCGCTAACCCCCAGCTGCCCCTCCCCTGACACAGCTCCATGCGGTTCCGTCGGGCCCTGTCGCTGTCACAGAGAGCAGAGCTCAGTGCTGCCCCTCCGCTCCCTGTGAGGAGCTGCAGCCGCCGTGAGGCCTCCCCTCAGCTCCTCTGCTCTGCGCTGAGCAAACCAAGGGACATCAGCTGCTCCTCATACATCTTGCGCTCTTGCTCCCATCTTCATAGTCCTCCTTTGGGCACTCTCTAATAGTTTTATGTCCTTTATGTGTTGGTCAGCACCCGTGTGCCCATTTCATGTTATATGTGCTCAAATTTCAGCATGAATTTGGGGGGCTATGTGGTGTGATCCAATTGCACCTGTACAGAGTGAGGTAGAATGTGGACACAAGTCAGTGGCTTCTGTGGGCAGACAATAAAATGTCACTGTGCATGTCAGTGTCCTCGCTTAGAGCAAAGCAAGGTCCCTTCCTGGGGGATGGGAAGCACTATCAGGGGCACATAATAAGCCTTCAGGATAAGAGAGGAAGAAACTCATGATTGTTCCTGGAGAGAAGTACATGGGTGCCCATACCCTAAGGAAAGACAGAGGCAGAAACGACTGTTACCATGACAATAGGCAACAGTGTGTCTGCATGCAGAACAAAAAGATTAGCAGTCATCCAGGAAAGATTCTCATCAAAACCCTACCTTTCCTAGTGGCTAATGAGCTGAAATTTAACCTTTTATTTGGAAGACAATCAACTCATTTGAATCATGCCTCCCTATCCAACCAGGAACTTAATACATCCTGCAGCAATTACAAATTTTGTGTATTATAACTTATTCACATCCATCTGAAGGTGTATTAGCAAGAGCACCGTGTCGTGAAATGTGAGGAAGGAGGAATGCCTGCAGTTTAAAATTTTGCTCTATCACTCTACTGAATCCTAAATAAATGTGTGTATATACCCTTAATGCTACTGTGTAGTTTGGTCCATTAATTCATTATTGCTTTTCACATATGCAATCATTTGCATAAGTATGAAATGAGTGTAAAACACTATCACATTGATGTGATATTTTACTTTCACTTTGCATTGTTATAGTAATGATTCCAGGTTCAGGGCCCTGGTTAATAAAATGTCATAGCCTTTTCCGCTGGAGCTGTTTTTGTGATCTTTCAGCTCTCTACTGTCATGGGTTGAAGAGAGTGATATACCCAAGACTGGCACATTCTAAGGTCCTAAAATTGTCTACCATCTGCTTAACTAGAAATGTCAGCTTAAAGTTAAGCAGATGATAGAGTAACCTGGGTGACAGGTTACATTTGGTAAAGGGACTAGATAATAAAAAAGTCTGAAGGTGAAGAAATGATTTGAAATATAATACTTCACTGTATATTATTGGTATATGCTGTGAATTAATTGCAGTGCAGTTCATAATTTCATTAAGTCATGTTTGTCCAGCATGTAGATCTCTATGCATGCTATGAAACAAATAAAGGAAGGTAAATGCACTGATTTAGATGTACAGACACACAAAAAGAGCATGTTAATTTGAGTGCCTTTATACAAATACCTAGGAAGAGTTGTTTGGAATATTTATGCTAAGCTATTAGTCACCTTTCCAAATATTCATTTAGATTTTGTTAGGCTCTTAGAGGAGGTAGAATCAAATATTTGTGAATCTTGCACGCACCACTGCGGGTGGAATTGTGTTTTGGATTCCCTAACATGAGAGAGGAGTTACGTGGGTTGCTGCTTTGTACTCTCTAACAGGCTTTGTAAAACCTTCTAATTTGAAAGACAGCTATTATTTCCCCAAAGTCTGACACAGACAGCGTTCATGTCCTGATTTTCATTACTTTCATTTTTGGTGACTGAAAGGCTTGAACTGAGGTTTAATTTTAATCAGTTTTTTAACTTTACTCTGCTATTGTTTGCATTAGAAGAAAAAAAGTAGGCATAAGAATTGTATTTTCTAGTCAGGCTACATTTATATACATTGCTAATCCAGGTCTCATTAGTTTCTCTTAGTACAGGACATCATTCATATGACACATTTGTGGATGACTTATGAAATATCCTAGTAGTTTTAGGAAGATACTGCTTGCCCTCACTTACAGGCTGGTTTTTAATTATGATATGTATAGACAGCCTATTTTTTGGAGTTTAGACAGGATTTTATTACAATAGAGATTGTAAGTAGCCATTTTATTTCAGAGTGCTTGGCTTGCACAGGATACAATGGAAGAGCTACAACCCTCGATATTAGTATATATGTTCTGTATTAAAATCTGTAAAACTATCATAAGAAAGAAATAATCATTCTGTTTCTTAAACATAATAATCTTTAAATATCACAAGGAGGATTGTAAGCTACATGTAAGGGGCAATTTTTGCAGTATAAAAATTAGCAGATACAAAATTTGCCTAGAGATACGGATAATGTGCCACTTACAATCCACACATAGTGTTCTGTAACCAATTCTTTGTACACTAAAGTGAAAAGAGGTCTTTGTGCAAGAAGGGTAGATATTGTACAGGGCTTAAGTATGCACATGACCATTTTCAAACACCTACCTCTGTATGTTTCAGATACTCAAGATGTACTGGCACAAAAAATCAACATGCTAACAAATTCAGAATCCCAACCCAGTTAAACACATAATAGGATCGATTCATCTTTGTTCTAAGAACTTAATGGATTTGAGAGCATTGGACTCAATTTGGACTCAGCTTAAAGGAGAACATTAAGATGAATACAAGAAAGCCATAAAAAATACTGCAGTATTTTGGAATCTCTCCTTTCTGAGTCTGGCTAAGAGATAATTCAGAATACAAAAATATGGATGGAGAATTCAGTCATGGAAAGTAACGCTTAAAACACTGCCTTAACTACTATTTACTTAAACAATCTGTATGAATTTTGAGTCTCTGTGAGTGTCCCCCATATCTCAGGTTCAAGTGCACGTCCAGTCATGTCTGGATTTGTCTTCAGGATTAGACCTGGGTGTGTGCCTGTAAAAACTGGATACAGGGGCTAGGAGAGAGCTGCAGTGCTCTGAAAAAGTTCAAGATAATGAGCAGGCCAAGAGGGTAAAGCATGTCACGGAGCAGATCTACCTTACGGTCTAGTTGATGTTAAGACTTAGATGCCAAACTGCTTTAACTACCCTTGAAAATCTTTTGTTAGTGGCCATAAGAAGGCAATCACAGGTCTCAGAGTGTTTTTTTTCTTTTTTCTCATTTTGTTTCTGGTGGCATTTAGATATGTTATTTTTGCTAGAGATCTTTAATTCTCAGTTTATCTTGTAAAAATGTAATAATGACACCCACTTTCAAAACGAATAGTTAATTTTAAGATTGCTAAATCACTTTAATCCCAAATGTTGGAATGTTGAAAACACTACAGCTGTGTTAGCAGCACATGTGCACCATTGCTCAGGGAATCACTGGTGCATGTTGCACAGCAGTCCTGTTCTAATGAGCTATTCTCATACTTCAAAATAGAAAGTGTAGAAAATAATCAGCTGGGATTCTGGTTACCTTTGTCTATGTTATAATAAGATCTTTGTGTTAAAACAGAGAATTCTGAACAATAATATCTGCATCATCATCATCAATAGGCAGGATTAAAGGAAATGTTCAGGAATTATGTTTGGGAAAGCCTGATAAGCTGATTTTCCAAAAAGCTATGTTGCCCAGAACCAACTACTGCATTTAAGGTGCAAAGAACAGAGAAAGATAGAAGTAAGTTATTTACTTGCAAGTAGTCAAATTGAAAAAAGTTAGAAATCAGCTTTTATAAAATGAGCGCTTCAATAATCCACGGTCAATAACAGCTTTAGCAGAAGGGAAACTAAATTTACTAGTATATATGGAATGAATGATTTAATCTGTCTCTGAGCGGCTGCCAGTGCTGGGATGGAATGCAGCAGATGTTTTTCATGGAAACTTTAAACATAATTTTCCAATAGAAAGTGAAGCACAATATTTGCTCTAATTGACATAGTAAGAAAAACTTCAGTGGGTCCAGTAACTACTGTTGTCCTCTTAGTAACACCATTTCCAGCCACGTTTCTCATTTCAGTTTTAATCATTTGTCAGCTAAAGAATCAAGGTAGTTTTGAATAAAGTAAATAAATTATCAGAGTAAGCTACAATGGAATTAATTCTGTAGAGTAGCAGCAGAATTAGCTATGCTGAAGTGAACAAGGTTGTGCAGTATGCCAAGCTTACATATTTAGACCTTGTTACTTACCTCAGCTGGTACATAGATGGAAGAAACAATACGTGAGAAAGCTACTTCACAGTTGCAGCCCCGGGAATTAGAGGCAAAATGACAATACACAATTTAGATAATAATCAGATGTAAGAGTCTACATTTGATAAAGACAAATAAATGCCAAATGAGACACCGGCAATTGTGACCTTTGATGCTGCTGTTTTCATATCCACTGCAGAGGAATCTTTTGGGGATGGGATCTGTCCCAAGGGCTCTGCAGTGCCAACTCAAAGCCTCTGAAATATTCCTTCACGTACAGTAGGAGAATACAAAAGATCTTGACTCAAGAAGATACTGTTTTACCTGAAGTTACCAAGGATTAGACAAGAGAAGTGTTCAGTGTTATGCAAATAATAGGGAAAGCTTTCAATAGATATGTTTATGTGCGGGAAATCCACATAATGAAATGCTTTCAAGAGTGATCCAAAAATTTTAAATTAACATTTATATTATATGATTACAGAAAACAGAATGGCAAACAACAGCAGATTAATCCTTTTGGTAATCATATTAATTTATTTGGGATAAGTATCTAGACAGGTTTTAAAATCCAAATACGAAGTGTAGATATGGATTATGCCACAGTTTATGCCACAGAGGAATAAGGTATTGTGCTTGATTATAAAGAGAGAAACCATAAGCCAGTCCACAGCCCACACAATAATGTTCACTGTAGAGCTATTCCAACTCATTTAGAATGGCGCAGTGATGAGGTTTTCATGACTTCCTCTGGGAGATTATTTTACAGAATTGTAAATCTCAGAAATGGGAAGTGTAAATATTCCCTCATTTAATTTAATTAAGCTATTCTCCATTCTTGCCCTTTCACAACCTTGTAATTTCCCTCTTTTCTTACTTTTCATGTTCTTTTAAAACTATGTGCTTGAATGGCTACTAGTCTAAATGAGGATAACGAAAAACCCTTCTTTCTCATATTTCTCCATGTTTGATCCACTGTTTGACTAGTTGTAGGAAGAAAGGAGGAAATTCACAGGGGACGTCTGGAAGCCAGAGGAATGCATGTACTCATGGAGGTGCTGGCTCAGCTTGCACCACCCCAAAAGGACTCAAGGGGAGGTATCCATGGCTTTTGCCATGCTGTCTGAGTACTTTAGTAGTATCCATTGCTTTATCCCTATAGTACTCCTGTAAGGAAGCAAAATAACTCCATTTTAAGATGGGGTGGATGTAGAAGCTAAGACATTCTCATCAATTATGTCTCCACCACACAATAAGGTACCAAGCTGAGATAGTCAAGTTACTTTTAACAGATTAGGTAGGGTGCAGAAACAGCATCTTTCACTGTGCTCTGTAGATGTGCTCTGCACAATGTAATCTGCACTGTAAAGAAGCTAACTTGGCTATCCTTACCTTGCACTAAGTGATGTAAGTGTGGTGTCTGGGACAGATGCAGAATAAGCTCAGCTTTGTTAGGCAGCTAAGAAGGAGTAAGTGGCTCTGGAGGAACTGTGGTGAGAAAGCTGTTGACTGGCAGGAAAATCACAAAAGAAGATAATGATACAAGACCTATCATAGTAAAAGCCTGTAATAGTATCAACTTAGCTCTGTAAACTTGAGGTGAAAAACAGAGAATATTAAATATAAAGTTTTCATAGCAATGATGTCTTGCCTCTGTTGCTTGGTTACTTATTAGGTTGTTAATGTTCTATTTTTTTTTTTATCTTTGATAAGCTACAATCTGGAATCAGATCACCTCCTTGATCTGTCAGAAGTATTGAAATTTTAGTACGGTTTCACTGAAAGCATGATTTGGTCATTATCTTTATGGAGGGAATTCATGCTTCTTTACGCGCTTAGTCCATATAGGAATAGGAATGGTTGTACTCAGCTGTCCCAGTCATGATAGTGTTGAGAAGCCAGTAGAAGACTAGAGTAGATGAAGGGATAAAACTTTCACTTCTTCTTTAGTCAGAGCAACCAAAATTAACAGACATCCCATATCTTTTGCCCAAAATAGCAATTTTCTATTAAAAAGAAAATACTCTTTTGCACTTCCTGCCTTCCTCCTTATGGCTAAAGTCCAACTCAAAATACTAGTAGGTCTAAAATAGAATAACTAGCTTTATTAAAAAAAAACAACAACAAACTAATCAGGATCAGATCATGAAGCCTTCTATAGATAAGTCAGTAGAGCTATTTCAATGTTAAGCAATTATAAATGAAAGAAGAACCAAACTCTTAATACACTCTGTAGGATTTGACCTTTAGTGCACAACTGATAATGCTTCAACTCTACTCTTTGTACTTCTCCTCAGATCTCCACTCATACCCATTGTCTTCAGTTCCTTTTTTCTTCCTGGCCCCAAAATGTTCAAATGTCTGACAATGGCCTTCTCTATCCACAAATGCTTTTTTCCCCCCGTTTGTTCTCTATTTCTTAACTTTCTCTTAAATTTACTGGATATCAAAAGCTTGCCAATCATTCTCCTCTCTGTCTTACACTACCTTCAAATCTCCTCCTTGCCCTCTTTAAAACCGTACAGTTCTTCCCCGCCTGACTCCTGCTGGCACTGGTACATGTACTCAGTAACTTAGAGGAGGCAGTTCTGCTTCTTCAAGTTCAGTAAATGGATTAGCTCAGCAGGGAAAGGCAGGAGACTAGCATGGCAGTGACAAGAAAGTGCTTTTAAAATGATCCAATAAGAAATGGAGGAGTGAACATCTAATGGTAAAGTAAGAGAGAGTATCATCAGATAGCAAACCTCTCCTGGACTTGTTTTATGATGTTAAGAATACATCCTTCTGACAAGTGATGTGCAGTATTTTCTAGTAAGTTGTTTACTGCTCATGTCCAACATTTTACTCTTCATGCCTGCAAGGTATTTTTTTTTTTACCTTAGGCTTGTGACCAATTCATGAAATAATTAATGAAATATCAAAATAAAAGGTTCTTATAGAAAAAATATATATTTTTGAAAATGTTTTTACTAGTATGAAAACTTTTCTGTGGGAAATACAAGCAATGTTTATTCTGAATTGACATTTTACAAAGGGTTATTCTGTTCTCACAACAGTCTTTTCTCTTAAATAGTGACTAATCACAGAAAATTTTAAAAAATGACAACTACCAAACATGTTTAAATGTGTTCCTTTCCTTTTCTTTCTTTCTTTCTTTCTTTCTTTCTTTCTTTCTTTCTTTCTTTCTTTCTTTCTTTCTTTCTTTCTTTCTTTCTTTCTTTCTNTTTCTTTCTTTCTTTCTTTCTTTCTTTCTTTCTTTCTTTCTTTCTTTCTTTCTTTCTTTCTTTCTTTCTTTCTTTCTTTCTTTCTTTTTCTGTGATACTCACCATTCCATTAATTCTCTGTCTTTTTTCTTTTTCATATACCGGTCATCTTTATACTATTTTGTAAAGAATGACCTTTACCAACACTGTTCTCAGACTTGTAGAAAATGTCATTTTGCTCTCAAGTGACGTGAGATTCGTGTGGGAAAGTCTGCTGCTCCTCAGCCCTAAAAACAGTTGCACGCTTCTTTCCTCTTAGGCTTGATAAGTAGGCTTTCTGCAGGCCTGCCTAGATGAAAGTGGGGACACCCACTCTTAGTAAAAGACTATTATTGGTTTCCTCCAATTAGTCCTTTTTAGCAGACATATTGCATAGTACAGTATTAGAATCAAACAAAAGACTCTCATCTAGTTGCTTACATAGGCTGTCATGTTACCTTCATCATTTTATACTAAACCTCCTCATAGACTTCAGCCATTTTGACCTCTGGGGTATAAATCGAAAAATAAAAATGACAGAAGTTCCTCAGAGGGTACAGATTCATCCCAGTGTGTTCAGAACCATACTGTAACATAAGATCTTAAAACTATTCTTCCTAATTTGAACATTTAACTTCAGTGCCGTGATTAAAAAAAGAACAAAAAAACCCAAAAAACTGGAGAACTGTAAATGTGTCTGTAGAAAACCATGCAGCTACTTGAACATCTCTTATTAGTATGGCTGTGAATAACTCATGTGTTTGTGAATAAGATTTCACTCATTTATACATTTGTAGAACAGTTATTTACAAGGGGTCACAGTACCTAGAAAATATCGTCTGATTTTATTTGCAAAGTTATTCTTAAATCATCCTGTGACTTCTAAATGCTTACATATTTTTTCTGTATTTAGTCAGCCCTAATCAATGCTGATGTAGTCCCTGATCTGTTAAGAGATTTAACATATGCTTACAAGATAAGTATTTCTATTTTTTACTACTTTTTACAATATAAGTATTTCTATTAACTTTGGTAAGACTATTCATTGGGCGAAGGCATGTGTAAAAGTCTTCAAGAAAGCTAATCCCAAGTCTTTTGCTGTCTAACTCTTGGCAGGAGAATAACCCCAGGCTGGACTGAAACACTAGGAAAAAAATAAGTATATAGACGCTGTTACTATTCTCCTGAGTCACACAGGCTCTAAAAATATTTTAAAAGCTGTACACTTCAAAATTAAAGAGTATATTAAAACCTTCAAATTATTTACTTTAAGAGAACATATGTAAATATACATCTGTACCTTTGTTTTTCTATCTTTATTGAAAGGTATTGTTCCTTAAGTTAAAGACATTCTTGTGGTTTACTTTAAAGGAGAATGCTATCCGTTGATTAACTAATAGAGAAGCAGCAGTGCCCAATGGCAGCAGCAATAGCATCATATTTCAGTTTGAACAGCTGCTGTCGTTACGACCAGACTTGGCAGTCCTTTCTGAATGCTCACACAGAATAGGCCCAAACAAGAGGACGTGACTCAGCAGTGTCCCTAGAAAGACTTTTCTGCCCTGCACTGAAGCCACACCTCTGTGGCTGCCTATGAGTCAGCAGAGCAGAAATTAAATTTTCAACGTGTCTAGTGAGTTCAGCAGGCAAACAGAAGTCGTTGTATCCTGGCAGTTCGGCTCCCTGTTGTGTCACTGACCTTGGACGAGTTATTCAGCTTTGCAGTATTTCACCTTCTACGTAAAATGAATTTAGCGAGACCTGACATCACACAGAATTCTTTAGACTTCAGTAAAATGGCAGCTATATATACAAAGGCAGAATTTAGCACATAGCTCTGCCACAGTATTGTGGGGTCCTCAGATGACTTTTGACCAAAATGAAATATAAATTATGCAGGAACCAGCTAACATTTAATTAACTGAAGTCTCTTGCTATTTCAAGAGCAGCGTTTTAACAAGAGAAATTAGAGAAATATTCTACTGCTAGAAGCCAGCTTGTTCAGGCAGAACTGGTCTCTTCCCATCTTGATAAGGCTGCAGACTCCTGTATTTTGTGAGTCGTGTAGCTCCCAGTTTCTCATATTACGGCTCCCATTTTTCCTTTGCTTAGAACTGAAGAGCCAGTGTAGCTAACAGGATAAGATGAAGGCTGGTGTTTATTGCAAACTCACAAACAGAATTGCTTAGTAGTTTAAGTTATTTTGCAACTGTACAAACACTGTGAGCAGTAGGAATGCACTTATGTCTCCAAGGACCTAATCTGGTTTGCAAAACTTCCACTGGTGGCACTGATGTACAAAAAGCAAAAATCCAGCTTTGCTCCCTGTTTGTATGTGCAGAATGCAGCTGTAGCTAAAAAATAATATATTAGCATTTCTGCACTGATTTTTATTCATATTCTCAAAGCATTTTATTTACATAGTGTAGTAAGAATCATATCAGTTTACATTTCATATTTGGAAACTGAGCCGGAAAGTGACAAAATGATTCCTTCAAAATCATCCAGTGAGTCAGTTCTAGAAATGCGCTTGTTTCAATAGAAGTTACTGGTGTGTATATATCTTCTTATTTATGAACCTTTGACTATTAGAATGTATTATTTATATTTCCACAAGGCTTATTCCTCTGCCTATGCCATAATATGTATTCTACAAAGGTGGAATTGTTGTCATTTTTCTGTTGTTGTTTGTGCTGTGATTCACTGGACTATTATAGACGATAACGAAGCAGCACTGCAGATATTATTAAGATATGAGCAAGAATCTTTGTAAAACCATTGATAATTCATTATCTAAACTAGTATAGCCCTTTAACAAAGAATTAAAACAAAAACGTGTGAGTGGTGGATTTCCAGTGAAAACGTGACTCAGTCAAGGTTTATTCTGTCTGTATTGACCCTACAACATCAAACATTTTCAAATGCTGTCACAGTCTATCCTCAGCACTAGCAGTTTGATTTACATGCATACAGTGTGCCAACAACACATACACTGAGAGCTGGTTACAGCCTTAAATAGGGAGAATTTGTCACCTGTCCACATCAGTGGCCTGAGGTTTTCACTGGTGACAAGCAAATTTCCAAGAGTCTAGAAGATTGGCTCCAGGCCCAGCATTTCAAATCATCAGAGGTTGTCACCCCACTAAAGAAAACAATAATAAAATGACAGAAGTGCACCTCCAAAGGATGACAAATCACCCAGAAATGGTCTCTGCCAAGCTCCCTAGCACAGAGAGGTGCGTTATAGAGCTGGTGATGAGGAGAGTGCGCTGCAAGCCCTGGGGTCAGTGAAAGAGCTGTATTTTAGAAGGTTGTGGCTGTGTGAAGAATAAGTGTGTAAACTAACTAACATGGGCTGAAGGTGCTGAAGTCTGTTTTTAATTTGCATGAAGCTGCTAATTTTTTAAAGAATGAATTAGCATGTCTCTAATTTTAACTGGGGGCTTGTAATTAGTATCTTCAGAAAATGTGGTAGCAGCTGAAGGCTTTGCCAGAGGAAACACCAGGACCCAGTTCTGCACCAGTTCCCTGCAGGAACAAGCCTGTTTGGCCAGTGGGAGTAGGTGAGATGTAGTGACCACTGCACATTGCATTACGCAGGAAGAATCTCTGAAACAGCCCCCTCCTCCTCCCTCTCTCAAAAAACAACTTGATTTTCTCTCTGAGAGTACAGCATTTTGATTTCTCCCCTGAGCAACAGCAGATGGACTGAAATAGTTTCCACTATTACAGCAATATTTCAGTCCCTCAATTGTTTCCTCCCCTACAGAAAACTAGTAGCTGATTTTATCCGGGGCAGTTTCTCTTTTGCTGTCTTTTATATATCTAGAATCTGTTTGGGGTTCACTGAATTCCTCTCTTTTCCGGCTGCTTTCCCTTCAGTTTTCTCAGCTCCAGGGGCCCTGTATATCTCACCACAGGGTCAACTCACAGCCATCCTGGTCAAGTGCCAAGAACCAGGCAGCCATCTGATCCATTTCTCTGTTCTCTGGTGGCTGTTGGAGTAGGCTGGGAAGCGAACACTTCCTTGTAATGCTGAAACATGAAATAACAGCACTGGAGTGCATCACCTGCCCCGACAAACACTTGGAATACCTTTCTTAGGTGCTGGCATCACTCCTCCAGCTTGACATGTTACTAAGATATTTTTTAACTGAATTGAAATTGAAACATTAACTCAGTTACCAGAGGGGATAGTTTAGTGGACTTAGCATCATGTTTAAAATACCCAGACACTTTCAGTCTCACAAGATCCCCTGAGCCATTTGTTATTCTGAGATACAGATTCTGAGTTTCATGCCATTTTTTTTTTGGTGTGTTTCCTTTTCTCTGTGCGATCTTGAAAATCAAGTAATGCACCTTGTGGTAGTTTTTGAGTAAAAAAACTTAAAAAAACTACACTCATAATTTTCTCAGTCCACCTCCGCATTGTTTATTGGATCACAGCATACAGTGATAGCCACTTTTTAGGTGGGGAATTAGTAGGCAGCCTCTCAGCATTACGCAGAGCAGTGAACTGAACCCTGGTCACTTAAGAAAGCCATTGCCTCAGTTTTCCACCAGTCTCATGTCCTCGCCAGCTCCTGACTCTGCTTGAGCTTGTCCCCACCAGTAATTGCTTTCAAGTGGTTAGGCAAGCTGTGTATATAATTTGTAAAGTAATTTCGAACTGTTTGAAATGAAAAAAATAATATAATGTAATATAATGAGCCAGACACTCAGCGTATTTCTGGTGACTTGAGACTTGTTCCAGATGAGGATTTGGAGTGTTAAATATGTTCCTATGACATAGTGCTCTTCCAAACTGACTTTTCTGAAGTTTATAATAATTGAGTTCATGCTGGTTTATTTTTCACAAAGTTTTGCAATTCAAAGCCGTCTCTTAACAAAATAGGGCAGCCCTGTCTCCCACAGATGATTCTGTCAACACTGGGAGATAGACGAGTGTTGGTACTTCCAAAAGAAGACTGAATTCCTGCATCCATCCTACATCTGAGAGATACCAGTGCCTCTATTCGCATGCTACAATATCTCCATTCATCACACTGTTGTTTGGTTATAAAGAGATAAAGGCAGCTTAGAAGCCAGAACAGCCCTGACAGGAGGAAATGTGTGATTTAAATTTTGATTTAATGGCCATATTTTGACTTTTTTTGATAAAAACCATGGGGGGAAAAAAAAAACATTCTGAAAGATGCCTTTAAGTCCTTGCATAGAAAAGCTGAGGCCAGAGCTGAGCGCCAGCTCTGAAAAGCCATGCTCTCTTTCTCTGCCAGAAGGCAGAGTATCTGCTGTACTTTCCCACTTCCTGGCAATGCACTTCCTTCAGAGCTATGTGAGTTAGTTTAAGACTCTTTCTTCCTGGGTACGTTGTTGACATCGTGCTTCTTTTCTGGTGTAGTCTGCCCCGGTATACAAAGTACTGGTATACCCTTCCCACTGTTTCTTCCCTGAAGGATGAATCATAGATCACAGAGTTATCTGATATGGTAGAAGAACAAGAACTGTTCTCAGGGGATCTCTGAATATGGATCTTGGACAAAGTGTCTATATTCCATTTTTAAACAAACAAACAAACAAAATAAAAACCCAAAAACCCCAAACAAGCAACAAAACCAAAGAGTTCTGAAGCTCAGTTTTGCTTTCACCCACTACCTTTTCCTTCTTCCCATAGCCCCAACTATCATGATTTCCTTTGTTAAATTTTGTTTTTTATTACATACAAGCCACAGTCTAGAGATAGTCATTAGTAACGTGGAAACCCAGTCAGACTGGTCATGGGAGAAATAATTCCTGACTCAACACCACTTTAAGAGTCTTTTTTTTCAAGAGCAGCCTGGAGTTTTCTCTAATCATTCTCCTGTAGAGGAAAATGCATCTGAGTTTGCATTTGCTGTTTTCTTTTCCTCTAACTTTTAACAGCATTTCAATATGTATAGGAAGCATGATGTTTTTTTCTTCTAAATATCTATAATTCATCAGTTTGGTGAATGACATAGTAATATCAGTATCTCGATTTTAATTGTATTTCTATATAGTGAAGCAACTAATATGGCTAGTTAAGCTTCTAAGACATCTGGACTTTGCAGTTGGCAATGTTGTTGTTTGACTGCTTGACTTCACAGCAGAGTGACAATGAAAATGTGTTTAAACAACAGAAAAAGAAGGGGAAAAAAGCTGTTTTAAATGCTTCCCTTGTCTTTTTTGTTGTTGTCAGACAACACAGGCAATTGTTATACAACAGTCTCTGAATATAATGAACTCATCCTCTGAAAACGTAACTCCAAATGCTCTGTGATTATTTTCAAAATGCCTGCCAAGATCCCAAAGTATGATAATTAACGAACTTCAACATGTGACGAAAACCCTAACTGAAGTAAGAGGGGTGCAGGGAACATTAATGAAATTGAACTGATCTTTTGAAGTACTAGCTTTGAACCCTTCAACCTTATCTTTAATTATTAGTTTTAGGGGAGGGTCTTGAGAAGTTCAGTGCTATTTAGAGGCATTATAGAGAACCACTGAGAGAGAGAATACCTCCTTAAGACTGTTCTCAACGTATTTTTTTTTCAGAATTGAGGCCTTGAAAAACAACATGGTGAGAAGCATGAGGAGATGAAACAGCTTGGGGGTATTTCACAGGGTAGGCAGGAGAAGCGGTTATAGGATACAGCTGTTGTGATGCCTAAGCCCAAGGCACTGCCGTTCAGCCCTTAATGACTCTCACCCTCTCAGCATTCCCAGTCATATTTACAAAGGAAATGAGACTGCAGTGGTGATTAAAACCAAGTAGTTTTAGTCAGTTATGAAAGACTAATAGCAGAAATAAATGATAAAGGGTATGCATGAATTTTTTTGTTGTATTAATTTAATGATATCTAAGATAGTCCAAAAAAAGCGTACAGAAAAAAAAATTGCAAATTATATGACAAAAGAGGGTAGTTATTTTCTGCAAACTCTTCGTTATCTACTTACCTTGTTGCTTGCAGCAATTTCACATTCCTGTGTACTAACTAGTTGAGAAAATGTATGCTGTCTAACCAAATAATCAGAGTTTTAACTTGTCTGGTCTACAGAGCATGCACCATGAGAATGGTGGGGGAGTTAAGTAGGCACCTAGAGAGCCCATGGAGACTTAATCTTTGGAGACCTTCAAAATTCAGCTGCATGAGGCCTCCAGCAACCTAACATACTTTCAAAGCCGGGCCCACTTTGAGAGGGACGTGGGAGCAGAGGACCCCTGGAGGTCCCCTCCAATATAAATTGTTCAGTGATTTTACTCAGTGGAATTGGTGCTGCTTTGTGTACCCTGAATTTGGATTCAGTTCCTCCTGAAAGAAATAAAATCCGTTACATATCGTTTCATATTAATGAGAGAAGAATTTGGCTGTCTGTTTACGCTTGGGTCAAGAAACTGAAGAGTAAGTTTGAAACAAAGCCTCAATTTCCTAATCATCTTGCTGTCTTACCTATTTGCTTAACTAAAACCTGAAGAAAAAAAATGACCTTTACTACTGTTTTATATTTCCTTTCAATTAGAAAATGCTCTATTTCTAGCATGTAGAATTTGCTAATATTTAAAAAGATTCTACACGAGTCCCTCAACTGAAGAAAACTTATTGCAGTTTTTAAAACTGTTTGGAGGAAATTCCTGTTCTGGAACCCCATAATATTTAAGAAATCCTTTGAATCAGAAGGAAGATTTCCCTCAGAACTGTTACATGTTTTAAAGATGAGAACAATACCAAATATTTTGTCATCTGTTCTGCCAACCGTCAGGCTGAAAGTTAAGAATGCTGTTTGCCTCGGACAACCTAAATTTTTAAATTAGGTCTGAAAATATAACATTTTTCTTTTCGGTCCTAATGTGCTTCAGGTTGCTTCAGATTTTGCTTCAGATTATTTTAGAGGATGGGAATACATGAGAGTGAACAGGAAAAAAAAAAATGCAATGATACGCTAACGATCATCTTCCTTGGGAAAGAAGCAAATGCTGCTGCGGCAGAAAAATTGAGAGGCCAAAAACAAACCCAATTCCTTGACATTCTTTGCCTGCCATCACTCACAGATTCTTTAGTGAGAGGATCATGTGCTAGGTGAGCACACAAGTGGTACTGCCATTTGGGCTGCGCTAGTGCCCAGAGGTCGCAATTGGGACTGGGCCCTGTTGTGCATGTGTGGAACGGACGTATTGAATAGCTCATGTGAAACTCTTTTACAGGAATAGCTAAGTATAATCTGGGAAACAACCAAAGAACAGGTGGTATGCGGCAGTAGTGAGATGATTACGATCACAGCAGAAGCAACAGTCAGTACAACCACAGACTAATCATTGCTGAAGGGCTTTTTTTGGTATGTAATCTATACAGCCATCTTTGGCTTACATAGCCACCAGCACTGCAGTAAGTGAATGTCTTTAATGTGTTTATCTTCACTATCCCTCTCTCTGATAGGCATGCAGTAGCTACCTTGAAGGCAGCTGTCACATACTTAACTAACCTGGGGCCCTCCACCCTTCAGGGAGCACCACAGGCCAATTCCCTCCCTGACGCCTTTGACCCAGCCCTGCATGGCACTGGGGTTGTGAGAAGAGATCCCAGCTGAAGCGTGCTGGACGAGAAGCCTCTGCATGATCCCACAAGCAGAAAGGTTTCAACACCTGATGTCCCCCAAGGTCAAGGAGGGACCTCACTGCAACGTGCTGCCACTGGGCCGTGGTTCTCCAGGCCCAGTCCTGGCCACTCCACCATGGCAGGGCACATGGTAACACCAGCAGCTGCTGGCATCTCAGCTAGACTACCCTGTCTATTTATGCATCACCACAATCATATAGTATTTAGACAGCAAATACAGTGCTAAAACAGGATGGCCACCTGCATGTTTCCCTCTCTCTATCTCAGATTGTATTTGAGGAAATTAAGTGTGTATACATTCATATCAACATTCCTAAATATAGTCCTGTTTTTTATTTTTATTATTATTATTTTTAATAAATGCCAAGGCCCCAGAAAGCTTGATAAACCAATTGTTTGCCTGATTTACAAAGCAGGTAAAACACAAAATCAGCATCACCTGAAGGTCTCTAATAATTTCAAGTTTTTACTTTTTTGAAACACAACCATATGAAAATCTTGTGAATATATGCTGCATATGGACTCGTCGGCTGAAATACTCTTCTGTTTAATTTTGTCTGCCTCCTTTCCATTTTAATAACTGATTATCTTCCTAAATATACTATGCAGATTAATTGACTCTATGGTTTGACTACAAAAAACAAAGGCATAATCAATACCCTTTATCCATGCATGACATTTAGGTGATTAGGAAGCAAAGCATGAGGTTCAAAAAAGGAGAGTAATGTATTCTTAACAATAAAAGGGAGTCTGATTTCTTTCCCAAGTGAAGTGGTATTAAAATAGCTTAAAAGAGTTAAAAATAGAAAGTTTGGCAGACACATTATGCACTGTGTGTACTGTTGAATCCCTTTGCTTTCAAGGCCATTTCAAAGGTTTTGGTTTAATGTCATAATTTAAGGCTCTTATTCCACACTGAAAACACATGCACACACAGAAAACATACTAATAAATACAACAAAGGACCTAACTCCTGTAGTTTGTAGCCAGACAGTATTCTCAATGGAAGTGAAAGACCTAGCATACACATAGGGGGATTTTTGCGTTTTCACTTTTAACTGTCCACCTAAAACTATCATAATACCTTTTCCATACATGAGCATGTTGAAAACCCTCATTGGTTCCTAAAGCACATATTTTTCTTTTTTTTTTTTTAATTTACCACTAATATTTACTGAAAAATTACCAACTATCATTGCTAATCATTGGCCTGCAGGTGACTTGACAATTGCATTGCTCTGACAGCTCCTTGTGCAACTCAGCTGCATGTGCCTCATGCTGAAACGTAAAACGCTACTAAGTGAAGAAATAAAGAAAACCGTGCCCCTTAACCTACAATAGAGAACAGCTTCCTTGTTTTTTTCCATCTTGTTGCTTGCTTTGTACAAAGTAGAGTACAGCAGTCTGATCATACAAAGGTACATGTGGCTGTCATCAGCTTCGTCACTGGCATGTAGCACTTCTGAGTCTTTTAACGAGGGTTAGTGCAAATGTGCCACACTAACCCTGTGGTTAGTGTGTTCCTGCTCTTCAGGAAGACTGGACATTGCACCCAACTGTTTACGTACAATGCTTGCACCTAGCACATGAACCCTGAGTGCACAGCTCTGGAAAACTGTTATTGCTGCCTGTGGTTATGCGAGTTTCTAAGCAGTTTTTGTGTATTAGCCCACAAATATTAAGTACTGTATTGTGTTTTATATACTGGAAGACTACCAAAACTTTCTGCTTTATGTTGGCCAGAGAACTGCAGGCCAAGACACAAGTGTTGCTCTGTTCTACATTGGCTCAATTTCTAGAACTGATGTTTGTATAAGGAAATACAGGGAACACAATAAGTATTTCATTAGAGTAAGCACAGACGTACATTTCAGTTTCACTTTCTACACTTTGTTCGACAGATTGGGAGTTCTGTTTGGACTTGCTCTAAGCAGGAGCAATAAATAACTCTTCTGGTTCTTGCTCCAGCTTATGTGTGCCAGAGAGGAAATATCTCTAACACTCAGCATTTGTGCATGCCATCCCTCATGTTGGCCCTAAGCATCTTGGCAGAGATACTACCAGCTTATCTCTGTGATATTTTTGCAAACACGGAAACTTCAAAAGTTTCCACATATTCACCTTTATTTGGATTTGGTACCTTCGTGGAGGCAGAGTAACCAGGGTTTGCCTGTTCCACGTCACTGCAGCTTGCACTCAAATTATAAGGCAAGAGGAGCAGTTAAAATAACTTCCCACCCCTCCCCAAGCACATATTCACATTTATTGAACAAGATTTCATGCCAAGGTATCAACTAGTCTACTAAAGGAGGTAAATACACAGAGCAAATATAAATGCAATTATAGGTTAGCTTTGATAATTGAATACCTTTCTAATGGCCTGGTACCTATTAGCTAGAAGGTGTAAGTGGCTCTCAAGCCTTTAAGACTGGAGATTTAGAATTTCTGCTAATACGGCCTAGAGACTGTGAAGATCTGAAAGGCTTTCTCCTTGCCCTACTGAAATATCTTTGGAGTTTGAACTTTGGGTGCAAATGTGTCTATTCCTGACAGTTCCCTGAAGAAGGCTCATGAACCCTCTGGAGTCCTGGATGGTGATTTTCCCTCATTTGGGCAGCATAAGGTTGTGCAAACTGTTATTAATGAACCTGAGAGTGTGGAAAAATAGGTTTTTTTTTTTGTTGGCTGAAACTATGACTGCTTCCAACACTGTCCTAGGCAGGGCATTGTGTCTGCTTTATTTATACATGCATGGTAAACAGACATCGGTTGCACAGACTGACTGCAAAGGTTGAGGCTGCTGCTGTGCTGCGAGTTTGTTTACAAAGAAAACATATGCTACCTTAAGAATAGCTATGACAGACTGAAGCTTAGTACGAGCTTTAGGGGTGTAAAGCCCTGTATTATATAAAGTCTTTGACATTTTCAGGTATTTTTAAAAAATCTGTTTTGCTTCTCCAGGCTTTTTTACTTACCACCTTGCCATCTGCAGACAGGTGTAATTGCATAACTGTGGGGTCATTTCTGTCAAGTTACTCTGTAATGTCTCTGTTTTTCATCCGGTGCTATCCTGGGACAAATGCACTATCTGTTTGTGCAGAAGAACAAATCTGCAAAATTTGAAGATGAATGGCAAGGGAATTGACTTTCAAATTCTTGATTTAGAAGTGTAAATGATTTCTAATTAAGTCTAAACGAATTTCTCCTCTTTTTCTTTTCATTCCCTTTTTTTCTTTTTTCCTGGAATCAACCAGTTACCCCCATCTTTTTGTTCATCTTTGTGATTGTGTGTATATGTGGCTGTGTGTGCACTTCTTATAATGCTACAATCATGAAAGCTAGCTGTATTACAAGTGTCTAAGGCCTTAAAGAGCGCAAAATAAGAATGATCCAGTGAGCTTGTTTGGTGGAGTTTAGCAGAACTTTTAGTACCATCTGCTGAAGTTAACATCTAGAATCAATATAGTAATCCAGTTCACTAGTCATAGTGAAATCTAACTGCACTCTAATTCTGCTGTTGCAAATCATTTGACAGAACACAAGGTTGTACATCTTTGAAGGCAGGGCCTTTTCAGTTCTCTAATTGAGTTGTATACAGCAGTTAAATTATGGGACTACCAAGGCACTTCATCCAATATAATATTAATACTAAAAGTAGGCAGAATTCTGACAATTCATTATTAAAACAATAAATTTAGTCACAGTAAATATTCCTGCATGTAAGTCACAGACAGACTTTTAATCTTCCTTCCAATCCTCAAATGTAAGATGGAGTTAATAACTCCATAACTTCTAATAAGTTGGAGTTAGCTGTTGAACCAGCGTAAGGGAATAGTGGTTCTTAGGTCTTTTTAAACACCTGTCCAAATGTACTAAAACTCCCTTATATTACAAAACAGTTAAAAGCTCCTTCTCCTTTCAAGTTAAAGATGCTGTCAGTTTTTCTGACCAGAAAACAAGTGTCATTTCAGATTGATGCCATGAGGTGCTAAAGCATCATTTCAGCTCTCTTAGGCATCAGCAGGTATTCTGTTGCAGAAAGCAATCGTCTGTGCCAATGTAAGGAGTCCGACCAGCCCTGGCAACCTGAGCTGATTGATGGAACTTTATTTCTAGTCCATGAAGGTCAAACTTGTTTGTGAAACACTGTGGTGTTATACTCCAGAGCACTGCTGGACTGCAGTTTGGGTCCTTGCCTTCTGAAAAATACAGAACTTTAAAATAATCCAGTCTCTTGTGTGAAAGAAGAACACATTTTGCTACTTAGCCACTGGAACCACTCAATAAATGTACTCTCCTGCTCATCTTGGCACCAGCAATAACTAGTTTTCTAAGACAGAGAATTCAGTTAATTTAAGTATTAATACAATTCATTCTTGTTCTCTCTGGATTTTGCGATAGATTCTCTAAGGTTGTCAGAGAAACAACACGTTCAGGCATGTCACAACGAGACTCTTTGTTATCTAAGAGGTAGCACACTCTTAGTCATCTCTTCCATTCAAGCATTTATTCAAGTCTGAATATTTATGAGCTATTGTATAGCTCAGCAAAAAGAAAAAGAAAAAAACTACCATTCACCTGGCCTTGATTTAGCCTTAATTACATAACCATCCTGTTAGCAGTTATTCTCTGACCTGAGTTGCAGCACATACCAGAACCTTAGGATGAAATGTCACTGATTTTCACAAAATGGATTACTCATGTTTCACGTTCTGCAGTGTCCTTTCCACATAGCAGTCTGCTGTATGACAGGACAAAACGTAGATGTTTTGGAGTATCCTACTGGTAATGATACCAAGAAAATAAATGCATTATATCATACTGTGGTCTGCTAAGCCATTAGCAGAACTATCTTCCAGTTTTTAAACACTTTGCATTGTATCTTGTAAATACAACTCAAGCATTCTGATACGAGTTGCTAACAAAATTTGAGATCCTACTTTTACAATTAAAATACCAAACAAGATAAGTCCATAGTACAATCAACCTATTTCCAGTGGCACGAGTTTTAAATGTGAACTGCTTCTAGTTATCACAAATTTTTGCTTTTATTTTCTGTGTGACACACCTTTGTTTTTAAGAATGTGTGGATATGCAGAGAGCGGTGCTGATTTTTTGCTCACCTTTGCTTTTGTTTCCTAACGGACTAGGAAGTACATCCTGTGACTTCAGGCAGCAAACTTAAAATTATTCTTCTTTATTTTTTGTTTTGATTAAATAGCATATAGCCTTTTTAGCTACTCTAAAACACTGCTTTTGTTTGAAGATGTGTTGTACAACAATTTTAGCAGTTATATCTTTATGTCATGATCTGTATGACACTGAGTTACTGAAACTGGAGAAGATTTCTGGTGTGTTTTCATGGTCTGTCCTGGTTTGCTGCTGTCTTCTTTTTGAAAGAAAAAAGATCCAATTTTTCTCCACAGATGACAGAAACATTATGTTCATTTAAATTCATGGACATCTTGAGATGAAATTTTATAGTTTCCAGCTCAAACAAAACAGGGCTGTTGTCTTGTTTTATAATGGCAGGTTTGCTTTGACTGTAGTTTTCAGGTGTTCAGAATCTCTGTGTTTCACAGAGAGTGTGATACAGAGCAGTGTTCAAGTTTTGTGGAAACCTGTTTGTGCATATGCATGTAGCTTGTTTCTCTAATAAGTTACTTCAGTTATTCTTTTCTTTTGTGTTTTTAAAGAAGCTCACTTGAAAAATCCCTTAATTTTATACAGCAGGTTCTCCGCTTTTTGAGACTTCCATGGCAACTCAGTAGGAATATCCTTGATGGTCTCTTGTCTTCCTGAGTTAAATGTGTTTTGGAATGTGTGAAAGATTTGATTGCATACAGAGATTTTTTTTTTCTTCTTAGTCTACTTTCACCCTTCTTTGTGCATAATTAACTCATTTTATTTACAAATGATTAGGAAGACAGTAGCCACAGATGGTGTCTGTTGATACACTTGCTGCAAGATTTACTCTGCATATGTGACTGTTATGGTCTCCTGAAAATTCCTAATTTTTCTATTACCTCTTCTTAGTACTTTCTTTCCTTGCTATCATTTTATTTCCTTCCAGTTACAAAAATGTATTTATTTCTTGATCAGAAGGATATTTGGTAGATCAGGTCTGTAACAGAAGTGTTGTGCAGAGCAGGAAATTCAGTCTGAGGGTGTAAAGGTGGAGGGTTCCACACAAAGCACTGAATATCTTAATTGTTCACATAGAGCACAGAAAATATTGTGTTTTAAAGGAAAGTATGTCCTGTACAGTAATGGTAGGTTCCTGGCTGGGGAACTATGGCTATGAAACTGTGGCTGAGTGGCCATAGCAATGCCTATTTGGATATTGCATGGGCTGGTAAGTAATGGGGAAGTACGCAGCACAACAGTGGTTTGACACCACTTTGCCAGTTTATCTCTTTAGCCCTATGTTGATTATAGCACAGACAGAATACAGCCTTGATTTAACTCTGCTTCTCTGGATACTATGTGATTATCTGTCAATTTGCAGAAAAACTAAACAGTTCCTTTTTTACATAAACTTCACAGAACTTTAGAAGTTGGAAAGACCACTAAGATCATTTAGTCCAGTCATCAACCCATGCCTATGAGTGCTCTAGACCACATCATTCAGTGAGACATTTACACTTTTCTTGAACTCTTCTTTCAATACCTCAACAAGCTTTCTGAGAATAAATTTTTCCTGATATCCAACCTGAACCTCTCCTGGTGCAACCTGAGGCCATTTCCTCTTGTGCTATTGCTGCTACCTGGGAGAAGAGACCAACACCCACCTCACTAAAACCTCCTTTCAGGGAGTTGTAGAGAGAGGTGAGGTCGCCCCTGAGCCTCCTCTTCTACAGACTGAAGAATCCCGGTTCCCTCAGACACTCCTTATAAGACTTGAGCTCCCCTCACCAGCTTCATTGCTCTTCTCTGGGCACACCTGTAGAGGAGGAAAGATTTCTCCCTAGTATGAAAAGATGTAAATGAATGTGTCTCTTCAGTAAGTTTAACCTTCACTTAGATATCAATTTTTGTTACGTACTCATTGCAAAAAAAAGCAACTCCTGGTAACTAATGTTGATTGTACACAAAGGTTCTCAGCAGATAATTATATTTTAACGTGTGGGTTTAAGAATAAATAATTGTAGCAAATTAATGCAAACTAATAAAGCTGTTTCTGAGTGGAAGTAATTTCTTAGGGAAGTACCATGGCAGTTGTTTTATTTTTTTTAGTTTATTTCTACTGTCTGCTTTGTAACAAAATCTTTTAAATGGTGACACTGAGTAAAATTAATGATAGAAAATGGGTATGAAGTTAAGACTGAGCATAACTTTTGGAATTCAAGTGCAGCGCTCACCAAACTCACTTTAGTCCAAAAGTAGAACCAGGCCTTTTGTCTTCACATCAAAGCAATTTCTAAACCTGATTTTTCACTTTGCAAAGGAGGTTTTAATATACCATGTGGAATTACCAGTAACAAAGATGAACAAGTGTGCAGCTAAATAACTGTAATTACTATCTACAAACAGATGCCTGTTCTGCATCTGTATTATTCTGGGCCGTGTCCGTACTAAACTTCCTTTCTCAGATGAGCTCATAGATTAATATAAGTTACAAATCATTTATAGTGGAGTGACTGGGACCATGCAGGGCAGGCTCTACATAAACTGAGCGCTCACCTTGAGACAACAATTCTGCTGCTTGCATCAGAGTCTTATGACATTTCAACCACATCTGAAAAGAAAAATAAATGATGTAATAACAAGCAGAAGAATTAGGCTCTTCTTCTTGTACAAAAGCATAACAGCAACTGGTAGAGAGTGCTCTACCTTATTTTAGATGTCAAGAAAGATGGGGTTCTGGCTAATCCTTCTCTAGAGGAAGCAGGGAGAAAATAATTTTTCAAGAAACTGAGAAAACTTTTAATCCTACAGTGAACTTGCAAATGCAAACACTCATACATATGGACACAGTGGAAGAGTCAACAGTTGTTAAAAGCATGACAAAAGCTTACAGAGTCTGTGCAATTATGCCCAGAGTTAGGTGCAGAGAAAGGTTTCACAATCTGGGCTAAGTAGGCCTGAAGAGTCAGAGGTCGAATGTCAGTCAGTCAGTCAATGTTAGTTCTAGTAAATCAGCTTCAGGAGATGTCTCCATCCACACTCCCTTCAAAAGGGGAGTGAAGATTTTAAGTTTGCCATTCTGCAAACTTCTCTATTTTCTTTTCATTGTCTTTTTTCTTTTCCTAAAAGCTTTTTAAATTGCTAAAGCTACAAAGAGCTTTGCAGTCATTAACTCCCATGAGATTCAACTGAGGCATGCAGTATTATATGAAGTGTATATAGAAAACTTGTGGCACTTACAGGTTAGTTTTGCAACTGTTCAAACTTGTAACATTGTGCTTGTGCCTATACTAGTTATGCCGAAGTTTATTGTGAGCTTTATCCTGAAACTTGCCCTTCTCAGGATTCAGGAATTTTATCTGCTTTGGTGGCAAGTGTCATTAGGGCTCCTTACCCAAGAAAACTCAAGTTCATAGTGTAGATGGGACATAGTCCTTTCACACTGCATGCGTTCTATGCTTTGGATATCACTAGAGTGCTCTATATGTCAAGGTTTCCTATAAGAATGACACGGGATCCTCTCCAGACCTGGCCCAGGGAGTTCTCCAGTTCTCATCTGCACTGTCCAGGCACTGTCTTAGCTTTGATGGCACTCCTGTGACATTACACACAGCAATGCAGGTGTATCCAGAAGGACAGATTTTCAGAAGGACCAAGCACACAATAAATCAGAAACACCTAAAAAACTGGAGTGAAAATATAGGCTCCTGAACAAACTGCCAGAACACAAGCAAAACAGAAAATAGAAAATTCTGGTTTTGCGCAATTCTTAGAATGAGGAGATTTGTGTAATAAGAAATGTAGTTTATCATTCTGTATAAACAGAACTCCAAAAGCTTTTTAAAACTTTTCTTGAAGCAGTGACTGGTATGTAAATGGAAAATGATCAGGTTAATAAAAAGAAAGGAAACCATGACATTCTACTAAAATAAGGACTTATAATGGCCTCAAGTTGCGCCAGGGGAAATTCAGGCTGGACGGTAGGAAATACTACTTCTCCAAAAGACTGGTCAGGCGCTGGAATGGGCTGCCCAGGGAGGTGGTGGAGTCACCGACCCTGGAGGTGTTCAAGAAACATTTAGACGTTGTGTTGAGGGACATGGTTTACTGAGAACTATTGGTGATAGGTGGACAGTTGGACTGGATGGTCTTGTAGGTCTTTTCCAACCTTGGTGATTCTATGATTCTATGATTCACCCCTCCCCTTATTTTTTTTAGCTTATGGACATACAATTAACCCCACAGCATTTTTTTATACCTCTTTGCATAGTAAGTCTTCTCAAATGTTGTCTAGAACTCTGAGGTGGACTTCTCCCATGTAAAACCACAAACCTAGTAGTTTTAATATGTTGCATAGTAAAACATTATAGGGCTTACCATGTTTGTTATTCAGATCAAAACAAAAACACCCGGGTGTATCCAGTTCTATGTTTTGTTTGTTTGCTTTTCCAGACTTGCTTTTTTTTTTCACAAATTTTAAAACATTGATTTTTTGAGCATTTGTCCTCATGGGGCAGACTCAAGATTGGTGACTAATTTCAAGCAGCAGAGAATTTATTTTAGCATGTTATAAACAGGCACTAGTTAAAATATTGAGGAGTGGAAAGTATTGTCCATTCCTGGAAAATCTTGAAACAGGAAACCTTGGCGCTCTCTGAACAGCATGAAAGATTAAAAGAAAAGTTTTTCACTGTGTATAAAATTGATTATTTAAAGCCTAAAGAAGATTTTAAATTGCACTTGGCTGAGTCTAGCAAAGGAAATGGATATTCGTTTGAAATGCATTTTGTCTGAAATAGGCAGCGACTCAAAATGTAACTGAGCAGTGAAGTCATCATATAGCAGCTTTTTTGAGTGATGTTCAAGCTATTCTAAGTTTAGTTAAAACTATCCATGGTGAATATTCTAAAATGGAAAACTAAAAAAAGCTCATGCATCTATATAATTTTTGAAAGAGGATTCCTCAAGATTTTGAACACCCTAAACCCTTACCAGTCTATTCCAAAATCAAGGCTAGCTATAAACTTTGGTGAAGGAGTCTGACTAATCTGTTAAAGAGGCCATGAAAGCTAAATAACTTAGCCTACTCTAACCTACATCCAACTATATTCATTTATTTTCCTCCTTGGGAAAATGCATGGAGGAGTAAATGTTTGGGGCAAGCCTGGATGTGAATAAACACAGCTTGTCCACTTCCAACTGCAGCAGCGACCTTCATTTAGCTTTGCTTTTTATTTTCTACTATAGCAGCAACAGATGTCTCCAGTGTCAAAATTTTCTGTCTGTATTAGGCTGCTGTCATATAACAAAAGGACAAATCTGCTGCCAGAGATGCCTGCCTCTCTCTTTCTTCATGAACTATGAACAGAGAGTGAATGAGCAGTTCTGAGATGAAGCTTACCTTGAAAATCTGCAATAGGAACTGTAAAGTGTACTGTAAATGCCACCTCTTTTCTGGTAGTGTGTCTGATAAAGAAAAAAAATAGTAATTCTTGAAAGAAATGAAGGAAATACTCCCTACAGCTCTAAGGAGCAAGGCGGATGTCTACTATTTTCCTACTGAGTACAACTGGATTGTTCCTTGATAAATGTGCTAGTTTTAGGCTCGCTGCTTCTTTTTTTTGCTTGCCAGTATTTCTAGATGTTATTTTGAAATACCTCATCGTATGTTAAACACAATTTAGGGAAAGGCAGAAGCTTAGACATTACAGAGCTTTAATTCTGGATAACCAGGTCCTTCATTTGATAAGGGACCTGAAATTTACTGGTCCCATTCCCAACTCTGTAAAGAAAGGATGAAAGGAAGATGTTAATATATGTTAACTAATATCTGCAAACATTACCTTCTTGAATCCTACCTGAGACAAAGCCCCCACATAAAAATCACCAGTGATTATGGAAGGTTAACCTACAGCCCTCACCGTAAGTGTCTGTATCACTGAACCAATGATTATATTAACAGTAGTCATAACCATTTAGATATGAAGAACTGTAGCCAAAACGTTGATGATACTCTTACTGTTGTGTGACTTTTCCTATGTTTCCAAGAAAGCTTTGCTGTGTTGAGAGGAATCTACTGACCTAAGCTTTTAAAAAGATTGGCAGACTGTTCTGAGTGGGAGGCTGCATGAGAGCAAAGGATAAATATTTGCAATACAATGGAGATAAAGATGAGGCTGGAAATGTTACTGCAGCATAAAGGCTTTCTTTTACATTTGAAATTGGATGAGTGCCAAAGGGACTAAATCAGCATACTGGAAAATGGAAAACTGAACTTCCTTAAAATAAAAAAGTTATTAACAACTGGATTGCAAATTTTATTCTGAATATGGCTTCTGGAATTTTGTCTCTTGAGCCTGAAGTAATACTAATGGAAAAAAATATTGTGTTTGCATTTCCAGCCCACATATATCTGCCTCTATAATTTACATAAGTATTGTAGTGGAATATTAACTTCCATTATTTATGAATCTATTGAACTTTGCAAGGATGTGCTGACAGTTGAAGGATCATATTTTTAAAGGCAGTTCTGTTCACATCATAAATATCCTAAAAGGTCACACACTACCTTACAGTAACATCTAAAGAAGGAGCTTAAAGTCAGGGTTGTTTCCTGTCAACTCAGAAAATGTTTCACCAAAATAGAAATCCGACAGTACAAATTTGTCACTCTGTGGAAACTTTTGCATGATTTTGCCAAGAGCTGTGCTCCCGTGAGTACTGCATTACTGTATGGAGTACCATTCTCTTGGTTCTTGCAGGATCTCTTCACTCCAGAGTTACCAAAGAACAGAATGTAGATCACAACATTCAACCTACCTTCATACAACATATACTTTACAAGAAAGGAAGAATTTGCTTTTTATTCTGTGTTGTAAATAGAGCATTTCTCAGCTTCTGGGCTCTAGGCTTCCGAGCTTTTAATAGTTACTTTAGTGCTATAGCAAGGTTTATCCCAAACTGGGTGAAATGTAGCCAATTCTGAGCAACCTGATTTTAAAGTATAAATTTACTTATGCTTTATACTTTTTATTTTAAAAAATAAAAGTCCAACAACAACGACATTATGACAAACAGCAATAACAAACAAGTAATCACTACAGAAATCACCTGTCTAATTGCTAGACCACTATGTAAAATGATTCAAAACTGTTTATTACAAAGTTACTGTTACCAACAATTGCATGATTTTGCTGTTTTTCTTTCCCAGTGGCAAAATTATATATAAAACATCAATTACTGTGGAGTCACAATGAGTTAGAATTCTAAATTGCCATCACCATTATACACCCTGAGTGGAGGCACAGGCTGCCTTATGGCTGTAAAACTCGAGCCAGCATATTCTAACAATAACTGAAAGTTTTGTCCAGATCAAATAATTTGCAGTTTTATTCATACATTTATGAATATCTGTAGGAATATTTTTCTTCTTTGACATTTATTCATTAATAAAAAATGTTTGTCATACCCAGCCTTTTTGGAATCAACCAGGTTCTTAACATCTTTGTCTCCGATGCCTATCTACATTTGGAGTACTGTAAGTAAAGAAAGGCACCCAGCATTTTGTGGAAATTAGATAAGCTTTACATTATGTACGTCTAGGAACCCGAAATATGGAAGCAACAATGCTTACTGTTTTCTGGAAAATCTTACACTGTGTGAATGATGATAATCCTCTCTAGCTCACTCTGTTTTAAATGTGAGTTGTTTTCACTGAATAGAGATCACCACACCGTGGGTCATGATTGATAAAACTCCATGGGTAAAATATGTTCACAGATATAACTGCAAATAGTACAAGTGCAAGTAAGTGATATTGCTTCATTTGTAATAACGGTTCAGGTATTTGTTTGTTTATGTGTTTGTTTGCTGGTAATCTCATGACAAATGCGGATTAATCATTTCCATTCACCTGTTTGCAACAGTTAGAGAGGAAAAAATAAAGCATTTATTAGTTTGGCCTGTTGAAGTGGAAGGATAGATTATACTGAAAAAAAAAAAAACCCTGAATATTTCATTGCATTAAAAAAGACTTCCTGTAGAATTTCCTTTCATCACAGTCTTACTCTTATATCTCCCATAATAAATAGTAGTAGCATAGATTTGTAAGAACTTCTCAGTTTAAAGATGCAAAGAAGACTGACAAATATAAATGGATACATTTTGGCCAGATTCTTAAGTTTTCCTGAGACAGTTTAAAACAGCATGTTATGCTGTTATTCATCATCAACAACTAAAAGAATGGCCCATTGTCTATAAAGTCATATGCAGGCATTTTTATTCACCACTTCAAATGGAAGTCAGAAACATACTATTTCTTATTTAAGCAGATTGGAAATGGAGGGCTCTTAAACTCTATCAGTATTTCATATATAGTTTAAAGGACTGATCTGCTGCTTAGCAGCAGATCTATCTTTAGAAGCTGCTAACAGTCTGTACATGGCTGCATAATGAGTGCTAATAGAGCAGGTGCCAAGTTGAGAGCCTGTATTATAGTGTCTGGCTTTGAAAAAACATCCCTATTCACATATGGGTAACTGAAATACCCCTAGTCATGAGAAAAGTTGACCAAAAATATTTTAAAAATGCAATCAATTTTTTTAAAATGTTGTCATTATGATGTTGAAGAAATTATCATTAGCGACAGAAAAAATAGACGTTGGTTAAAAATTGGAAGATTTCTGTTTTGGGAACCTGGAAAAAAGAATTTTAAAAGATCTGCAACTCTTTTTTAATTCTCATAATAGAAAGTAAGCACAAGTAATCAGTGGATTTGCAGAGGTGGTAGTAGCAGCTACTCAGGCTAAAGGAAGAGTAAAGAGAAATATAGGGCTGTCTAAGTCAAAATCCAAAGGAATTTAGGTAAATAAATGCAAAAAAAAAAAAAAAATCAAGATGGAGCCACAGCATCAGATTATTATCCTTAAAAACTTTCTTTCCTTAGGAAACAGTGTTTGAGATAAGTCTTAAAGTGGTAGACTCTGTTGATGAATGTGCATCCTCATTCTCAATGACATTTAAGTGAGTTAAACATATGTACAGAGAGAATAAAATGCCAAATTGTGTTGTGTTGCCAAGTTGCCACAGTTGGAAGCTTTCAGTAAATTTCCATATGCTTGTTGATAAATCCTCCATTTTGAATAAAACATCTTTTCATTTTTAGTGTAGATTTAGAGTGACATGCCCTTAAGGCTAAGCAATACCTTGTCTTTATCCAAACACCTGTAAAAAATAGTTTCTTCACTTTTGTCTAAGTATTTGCAAGAAATCTGAATTTTCTAGTAGATAACAGCTCTACACAATATTCAGCTCATACAATAATTAAAATCTAAAACTGTGAAACAACAGCAAACAACTCTAACTAGCATTAGATTGCTCAGAAATACTAGGTAACATAACACCAGCTCCTTCACATCCTTAACAAGTGATTCTGTGATGTAATGTGTATGTCAGAGCAAGTCCTGAACTAACCATGCTGCAGTTCTTTCATTTGCCAGGGACCTTGTGTGAATCACGGGGCTCCCTAAAGGCCATACAAAGATTAATAGTGTTTGGAAAGTGACTCTGTATTTTTCCCGATTAAAAAATCCATTCCCATGTCCATCTATTAACGTCTCACCCTCTAAATCTACAACCTCTATCAACCCATTCTGCAAAATCAATCAGACAAGTACTTAGAATGGTATGGAGAGCCACAATAGCTCTTAGCAAGGGTCCATGTTCTCTGACCACAGCTACTAGAAAATGCCTTGAGAAGATGTAAAGACAGGGTGAGTATAGGTATTATCTATCCAGAATAGTCTTACACTAGCTACTGATATGTGACTCGAGCTTCTTATTTGTTAAAGTAAGCAGAATCCAAATTCATGCCTGGATGTTGGCAGAATAAAATCACAGTTTCTGGAGACTTTTTTAGTGTATGACCCCTGTCACCCAATGAACACTGGATCTCCTGGTTCTCTGAGGAGACCTCACCACCTGTTTCCATCACGAGCTGCCACCTTTCCTTCTGTCATTATGTTTTACACCTCTTTATTTTTATGGACCAGTATGCATTGTGTCTGTCTTGGCTTTTAATAACAGATTCCATCTCCTGTGCTCTAGCAATATTTCTAACATTAAACAGTTATGTTTTCTGTCCAGGAGATATCTCTTACAGTTGCTAAGTAAATCAGTTTAGACATTGTATTTTCTATTTGGTGAAAAACCTTGAAGTAGCAAGGACAATTACTGGAAAAAATTGAAAGATTAGAATGATTTTCTTACCAGTTGCATTATAAAGTTTGAAAATCTGCAGTGCCTCAGACCAAGTGAAGGTTCAGTTTGATAAAAAGCTGAGTATTTTTCTGTAGAAGCTTATAGAAATGAATTGTAGACAATATACTTAGTGAAAGAAAATCAAAGCCTTTGAAGTGTCATATTGGCAAAGCTTTTCTGATGTAGTGTGGCTACTATAGATAATACACTATGCCTAGATAAACAGATGTAATATATCTCTCTGAATCTGCATTTATATATCTGTTCATCTCTACCTCTAAACTCCACCTGTATATCATAGTAAATACTAAGACAGCAAAGAAATTAAGATATATAAAGTATTTGTGCTGCTCATGTATTATCTACTAACTAGTTTAATCAACTAAGACAGGAAGAAATGCCTATTCCTAAAATTGTGGATTCAGTAGAGTTTTGGTCTGATAGCAAGCGTGTTCCTCGCTCCCTACTAAATCCTTTGTTTCACCAACAATGATTGCCTGTCTGTCTTTCTGTGTAACTGCTGCCTTAAGCATTCTCACCTATTCCCTTCCAAGATTCTCTCTTGCTTCTTAGATGCCAACAGTGTTTTTATCTCAAGTTAGACGCAAGTCCAAGTCTAACTGGTAGTGTTACTTTAACTGACAACAACAGTTCTCAAACTGTACTTAACTGAAATCACTGACTTCTGAATGAGAACTTGAGTCCCTCAGAGTTGATAAATCCAGCTTAGTGAGTTTAAACTTTTCTTCTAAGCCTGTTTCTTACCAGGAAAACATTATTAGGTAATTATGTAGGGTATTGCAAAAGCTCTTGTAAACTGGAAAATTTCTAAAAAAAATAAATAAATTAATCAGTTTCCAATTTTCTAAGTACCCCATAAAAGATGTGTTATTTTAAACAGATGTGATCATTGATGAGCTCCACATATATTTTCTTTTTGATCTTTGCTAATATTGATCCTACTAGCATTTCATTCACCAATGAGAGCAAAAGGCTGTATGCTTGCATTACTATAGTAATGCTTGCGTGAGATGTAGTAGAATCCAGAAGCTCCTTGTAAAATATCTCTATGTAGTCAATGAGTATGTGAAAGACAATTTTTACAAGTGCACATTAAGTCATTAATGAAAAGGAAGTTAAAAATATAAGCCAGCTTTTAATGTACATAGCAGCATCTGTAAGGAGTGTCAGCATTTTAGAATCTTTTAAATATGTATTTTAATATATATATTTGCAATTTATAAAATAATATTTTATGAATATTTTACTATAATATATATTTAATGTATATATTTTATATATATATTAGTTTTAACGCATCTGTTTTTTTACCACATACAGGGATAACCATGCTACCCACTAACTTTTTGTGTTCAGACCAACTTCTGCCTTCGGGAAAGGTGACTTGTTATCTTGGTTGACAATCTCATTTAGTGACTTGGGCCAACAAAGCAGTAGCACTGAGAACTTTATCCGCAGGAGAACCTGATAATGCCCCCAAGCAGGACACTAGTCTCCCGCTGTACAGACTAATCACAACAAACACAGACCCCACTGGGTACACCTCTTCAAGAAACCTGGCCCTGGCAACTGGCCCAAGGCTTCACACATACCCTCTGCCTGACACCATCCTTCATCTCGAGCCCACTGTCTCCAGTTATTCTGGGAGACCTTGGAGATGCTGTTGCAGACCCGCACAGTCTCCATATCATGCAGCCCAATCTATAATCTGGACACCCACTAATCAACATTCATTAATTTATTTTTGTAAAAGATAGCAACTATTTCTAGAAGATGGAGTGATCTGGAGATGAACAAACAGGCCCTAGGAATAGTCTGTGTGCCTCTCCTGCCTGACATTTTTCTGATTACATTCATTTGGAGCTGGAAATCTGAGCATAAATCCAAATTTCTTCCATGACTTCCCTGACTATTTAGATGACTATATACCTATGTATGCAAATTCTGTGAAGGCTCTTCCTGGAATTGACTGATTAGGTATACTTCGTACCTAGATTTTCTGTTTTCATGCCTACTCAGAGATGAAGCTACTCTATATAGTAACTATTAAGTATTTTATTTTACTCCGTGGTACCTTGATTTCTGTGTATTTTATAAGACTATTGCAGCATTTAACTAAGACTCAATTTATGAAGCTTTAAGATACAAAGCAATCTTTATGCATTTATTATATGAAGTGAACCCAAGCAGCAAAGAAGTTCTAATATGAAATTTGGACTTTCATGAAGTTCAGGGTTATCAGAATCAGCAGTTTTTTGTTCAAACCATCCTAATAATGACTATTTACAGAAGAGATGGAGTGACTCACAAAAAGAGCTTTCAAGCTAAACGGTAGCAATATATTTCTAGAAAGTAGCTAGTTTCTTTTCAATTGTCAGTTTCTCACTTTGATCAAAAAGGGTTCAACAGCAGTGATTTGTAGCACTCTTCATTTTCATCAGTGCTTCAATTCATCAGTTTCAAACTGAAATAATACTACATCCCACTGCAAATGTTCCTGTAATCCTTTTCTCCTCCTGTGACCTGATCTGCAGAGCTACAGGGGAAAAACCCCTAGTGTTCGGCACTAAATATAAATCCTGCATGAAACAGATGTCTTCCCCTTTATCTTTTCCATTGCTCTGTTATTGAATTTAATGATTTGTCTATAATTTCCCATATTTTATTTCTCTTAACAACCAAGGAAAAGCAGACAAATCTGCACTTGTGTCTTTGAAGTCTCTTCCTTGATAATTATAGATAAAATGATGGTAAAGAATATTTAAAAAAAAAGGTTGAGGGAGCAAAAGTGCAATGCATCTGCAATATTATAATCCATTGTACTTAGCTGTTTATTATAACCCTCCCACTTTGAATGTCATACAAGAACTCTGAGGCACCAATTGGTGTCAAATTTTATTACCATTTTATTGTGTAATTCCTGCATTTCACTACAGATAGTCTAACCATTTAATATTTCAATTTTTAAAAGGTTATTATTATTTTTTAAGAGATACAACCAGGATATATATTTCCTTTCCCAGTGCTCATCTCTTTAATAAATGTCCTACTTACCTTGAAATCCCTGTTATTTCCCTAGTTTGGCTGAAATTCTCAGTATATTCTACAGTCCTTCAAGGTACTGGCTTCCTTATTGTCAGATTTCATCACATTTCTTAGAATTATCTCCTACCTTTCTTTGTTTTCTTTGACAGTGGACTCTGCAATACTGTATTGTACTTCATCCTCAGAAAGACCCTCAACATGTATCATAGCTGGTCTTTAAATATTTTTATTTCCAATACAGCAATACAGCCAAGTTAAGGATATAGTTTAAGTTCAGTGAGAAGAACTGTCTTATCTCTGCCATAGTTTTCCAGGTGTAGGGGAAAATAATGCAGGGATATTTTAAAAAATCTAAAAAATAAGAAATTCTCAAATGTTGTCCAAGTGGGGGACACATACATTACAGGACCAAAGGATAATTCATGTTGGAAGGGACCTCAGGAAGTAATCTCATCCAACCTCCTGCTCAAAGCAGGATCTATTGCTTTATTGAATACTCACCTTGAATACTGTGTTAAGTTTTGTGTTTCTCACCACAAGAGAGATGCTGAGGTGCTGGAGCATGTCTAGAGAAGGACAACAAAGATGGTGAAGGAGCTGGAGGACAAGATCTGTGAGGAGCAGATGAGGGAACTGGAACTGTTCAGTCTGGAGAAGAGAAGGCTCCCGGGAGACCCCCTGAAGTGGGAGCTGGGGCTTCATCTCTCAGATAACTAGTGATAAGACTAGCGGTAATGGCCTTAAATTGTGCCAGAGAAAGTTCAGATTGGATATTTGGAAAAATTTATTCTCTGAAAGAGTGGTCAAGCATTGGAACAGGCTGCTCAGGGAAATGATGGAGTCACCATCCCTGGAGGTGTTCAAGAAATGTGTAGATGTGGCACTGACGGCCATGGTTTAGTGTGCACAGTGGGAATGGGCTGATGGTTGGACAAGATGATCTTAGAGATCTTTTCCAACCTTAGTGATTCTATGAGTTCGTGATTCTATGATCAGATCATGCTGCCCATCATTGGGTTTTGAATCCAGCTGAATTTTGAAGTCTCCAAGGTTGGGGACGGCACAGACTCCTTGGGCAGTCTG
Organism: Numida meleagris; assembly: GCF_002078875.1. Classification (NCBI taxonomy): domain Eukaryota; kingdom Metazoa; phylum Chordata; class Aves; order Galliformes; family Numididae; genus Numida; species Numida meleagris. The sequence goes on along the minus strand of NC_034409.1, from coordinate 65,160,659 downwards.
CTCTGCTGCCTGACCTTCTAATAGAGAAAATAGTTCTCCTCGGATCTGGTCTGACTCTTTCTTGTGTCTTCTGAAACCTGTAGTCTCTCTTACTCCTGTAACACACCACTGTGAAGAAATCAGTTTTTTTTTTTTTTTTTTTTTTTACAACCACCCTTTAGGGCCAGTTAGGCTGCTTTTAGGAATTCCAAAGTCATCTCTTCCCCAGACTGAACCAAACCAGCTCCCTTAGCTGGACCTGCCCTCTCTTCGCAGAGTAGCAGCTCCACTGAAGTTTTACGAGCTTGTCCATGTCTTTCTTGCACTCAGGGCCCAAAAATGGATGTATGGCATACCAGGAATGATCTAAAAAGTTCAGAACAGAGACTATAATCCCTCTCATTCCACAAGCCACCAGCCATTGGCCATCAGCCATGTCTGTTGCAGGGTCCTACAGCTTGTGCTCAGCTGGCTGTTCACCAGAGCCCTGGGGCTGTTCTGTAGATCTGCTCCCCATGCAGTCTGGGCCAGCCTGTGTGCTGGCAGGGGATCTGCTTTCTACTTTTGGCCCTGTTGAATTTCATAATGTTCCCGGTGGCCCTTTCCTTCAGCCTATCTGGGTCTCTGACCTAGGTGGGCATCGTATTCTTATTCTCCAGAATTTAAATGATGCTGAATATATTTTCTTTTTCTCCTTTAGTTTCATCTACTAGTTTTTCCTCCTTGTACTTTTTTCTTTCTGTCTTGTAGACCCCTGTCATTCATGATGTAATTTCAGTAGTAGACCATTTCAATTCATTTCACTTCTCTAGCTTTTGATAAGCTTCACTGCACTGTCTCCTGATGTTCCTGAAAGTATGAAGTATTTTCTGCTCTTTCAAGGTGTTGTCTAGCCTGTCTGTTACAAAATGAAGAGGGACACAATGGCAGGGTTGAATAATTGTTTAGAGAAGAGGTAATTTTTTTTTTAATTGTGGAAACCACCCATCCATCATTCAAGTAAATTCTACAAAGAGTGAACCTAGTCCTTCTGTGTAACCTGAACATAATGCTTCCTCTTTATTTCCATTGAAACTGCAACAGGTACAAACAACTCAATAACATTATTTGACAGAGCAAATTCTCAGCTACAAAATCACTATTTTTCAACTTAGTCACCACACTATCCATTTTAGCCAGTGGTGAAACAAGAGTCTGCATGTCACACTTGTAAAAATCTGCACAATGGAGGTGACCCTGTCGCTACCGTCACTGCTAAAATGCAGCACCCACTGTTTCACTGTGCTCACATTCACACTTTGGTCTTCAGAAACATTCCGAAAGCATCAATGAATGTCAGTGGGTGCCATTTTTTCTGCATGGAGGAATTCAGTGAAACATTTTTGCTTCATACACACTTCCATGTCAGACGCCATTCTGTCAGACTGCCCCTCTGCTGCCATCTGTCACATGGCAACAAAATGTAATGGAATATTGGTGGGAAGGTTCGACCTTTACTGCCATAGCACCAACATCCACCTCTGATGTCATGGGTCATTATAATAAAATAGGAGGCATTACTTTTGGAGCAGTTCTCATAATTCTGTCACAATATAAGCCCTTCATTGCTACTGGCAATACCTGCTACTACAAGACCTAATATAAGTTACATCTTTCAAGCTGAAAAACTGATGGATTTTATTGGCAGTTTATGAAAGCACATCATACAGAAGAATGGAAGAGCTTGATATATTTGCTGACATTTAATCTTTGTTCTTGTATTTGTTAGACTAACAAATAATTGTGGAACAGAGATGCATAAGGAAACCTTTCTAAAGGAAGCGGTGGATCTGTGCTCAAGACTGATGACAATTTCCTGGCTCTCCATGGTATTACTCCTGTCTGAAACACTATTCTGTATGTCATTTCCCATAGCTTGATTTTCTTTACCTCAAGTCCACTCTTCCCTAGTTTTCTTATATAATAAAGCACTCTAAAGTACAATGTTTATACTGTTCTGTTTTGTTCTCTTAGACTGTCAGAAGTGTCCTCCCTCCCAGACATATGCATCCTTTACACATAAAATTTTAAAAGTGGGAGCAATAGCTTGGAGGTCAGCATCAAGTCACCCAATCTGCTTCCCAAAGGAGAGTCAATGTTAGCTGCACAAATGTATGTGCGTGTAAATAAAGATGCTAATGTTTCATTATCATTGCAACAGAATAATTGGTACTCAAATTTACATCTTCCTAACAGTATCTAACTATCAAGATGTAATGAGATATTTAACGTTTTGTTAGTCTATGTCTATATGTGTTTTATACTTAGCAACCTGTTATCTGTCAGCTTAAACCATCACTGTACAATTAGATTCTTTTCCCCATAATTATCCTAACATACATCTGGGCAACTCCACTGCAGTCAAGTAACATGCACTGGACATAAGTAATGACTGAATAAGGCCATGAACTCTTTCAGCTTGGTATTTTATGTTGTTTCACTTTCTTTGAAACTCCAGATACTTAAGAGAAATGGACTTTTTAAAATGAAAAATCTATTCATTCTTCTAACCAGACTGCATAATTCATATAAATACCTTCTTTACATTGCTGTTCAAGAGGAAGAGGATGAACCATCTAGCAGGTAGAATATGGATCAATATGTGTTTTCAGTGGCTCCTGGTTCTATTTCCATGGATGTTAGTAGGTGTGCTGCCACTTATTTCCAAGAGTGTAAAATCAGATTCAGGTATCAATAATTCATAATCTGTCTTTTCCATCTCCCTTGCAGGTGCACAAATAGTCCTGAAACCTTGAAATGCCATTGTTCCTGAGTAAATCGTACTCAGAAACATGGAGTTTCCTGTAATCTGACAGTTCTGCCATTATACAAAGACCTTGCAATTCTTGTTCTCAAATGGCTGTTTTTGTGAATAAGCTTTCTCAGTCAAATTAAAGTAGCACCTTATCCCTTATTCACTGTCATTTGTGTCTGTTTTTTTATGGTCATATACAGAGTATGAGGTTTTCTGCCTTCTGTGTCTTTTTTATGCAATTAACAGTACTGAGTAGAGTACTTGTATACTTATTAGAGATGATGCATGTTAACATCAGAGATAAATTATAACAGGTTATTCTCTCCAACTTCGCTGGCACCAACGCATGAGCAGAAGGTAATATTTTCTGACATCAGGTAAGTACACCAATCTTCCAAAAAGCTATATTGCTTCAAATTCAAGAAAAAGAAAATGAAATGATTCACATAAAAACAGAGTGATGAATTAAAAAGAATGAAGAATGCCCACTATTTTTAAAAACATTGGATGGAAACAAGTTTAGCTGCGTTGGGATTGACGGGACTATTCCATTACACAGACATATAGTGATATATTGACAAAGTGATTTTAATGCTCTCTTTAACACTGTTTCTTTTTCCTTGAAACTGAATCCCTCTCCTGCAAAGAAATTCTGATTTTGTGGGGTTTACACCAAATGTGGTTTAACTGGAGTAAAGGTGACCTAGTGCACCCAGGTTTTGTATCTCTCCTTGTCTGACCTTTGTCTGTTATCCCTGTCTGCTACCCGCTTACACATCAATGATAAGGATACTGTTAGACAATTTTATTTTCTTAAAGAAAGCCCTTACTTCCATAATGTGACATTCACTGAGAAATTACTGATGGATTTTTACGGACTTTAGAGGTGAAATAATTTTTAAAAGTAGGCTTGCCCACAGTTTTCAAATGTTTTTGCTTTGCAGTTGATGCAACCTCAGGCGCACTCTCAGCATGGAGCAGAGTTGATATACAATTAGTGCATATTATTATAGCTTTCCAGATTTACATCTTTATTTCCCTTCTCTTCAGCAAATGTTAAATATGTTTCCATGTACCTTTGTCCAGTTAGCATGATGTGCTAGCATGTAATTTATATATACAGACATTTTGCGGAATTACAGCATTCCATAGCTTTATTGTAAAAAGATTTCACTTTCGTTTTTAATTTCAGATCACCTTACTGACACTCCTACAGACTCCTTCAGACAAGAATTTATTCTATGTAGTAAATAATTTGGAATAGGGATATTAACCCGATGTTTGTATGATTCTTAAAGTAATGTATTCCCAAATTGATTGACTTCTGGTCATAACTACAATATAAATGTTAAAACATGGCTATAATTCATGCTGAGGAAGATCTGAGACAGTGCTCATGGAAAGTAAATTTAATACTGTCTTGTGTAAGCCTCCACACTACAGACATAGTTCAAAGTTGCAGTCATCAAGTGTCAGAAAGAAGGCATATCAAATACCTAAGTGGGCAGTCAAAACAGCTCCAATTGCAACTATCAGACACTTACAATGAATTGCTCATGAATAAGCAGCAGGCTAAGAATTACTGACAGAAGCTATTTGGAGAGGAGTTTTGAACAAATCTGAAAAAATTCAACATCCTTTTTCAATGACAGTTCACAAACAGGGAGATGACATTTGGCAAACAGATAATTCAACATGAATTACTCACTCAAGACTACTAATAATCCCTAGCAATTATATAGTGCTTTACACATCCAGTGAATTGAGCAAACTCTGACATTCATTGAGTTAAACAGACTCTTGTCTACTTTTTGGGTTAAAATTCTCCTTAATGAAAATCTTAGTTTGGCACGCACTGACTTTTATGGGGAATGGATGTTTTGGTACCAAAATCTCCATCTCCACATGTGAAAGGAAATACGTGAAAAGAAATAAGATTAAGGTCTGAGGTAAATTTGTGTGGCTAGCTTGTCTGTTTATAGTGTGACATAAGTGGGGAATGGTGTGCAGTTGTTCTAACAAGCTGGCAATTTCTCAGTTACTGTCCTTTTGACAGGGAGGAGGAAGGACATGCCTGCTGAGTTGGTGCCTGCTGAGTTGGTACCTGCTGAAACACTGGCTGATGACTCAGTGGCTCTGGCTGGCACAGAGCCTATACACCCTGCAATGCCCATCCCCTTCCCTGCATAGAAAGGAGCAGTGACACCATCACTAGCAATATTTAGAGATTAGATAGCATATGTCAAGGTATGTGTCAAAACACGTCAGGGGGTGTACGATATATGGCAGGGGGAGAAAAGGCCTTTTCATGGCATTTAGTTCTTCCTCCCTTCTCTCTGCCTCATATATATATATACATATATATATAAAAGTTATTCAGAAGAGCATGTGAAAAAACAACTTCAGAAAGCAGAATTGTTCAATTAAGCTCTGAGTAAAAGGTGTTAGAAGAAAACAGAAACTATTAGCCTCATATCTAAAGGCAGTGTTTTCTATGATGTGTCCCTAACACTTCAATGAAATTCACACGGTAAATATTGTCAAAACATCTACCCTCTACGTTCAGATATACAATTAAAAACAAGTTGAATAGTAGTAAGAAAAATACACTGAACTAGTACAGATCTGATATTGGTATAGTCCAAATTTTGGAGGACGTCTTGAACAGATTAGAAATTAGAAGTTGTTTTTAGAAAACTCAAGAGACTGCACTTCAGTTTATAGAGATGATACATATTCTAAAGAAACAAAGGAAAATACATCATTCCCGGTGTTTTTAGTTGATGGGGTTAGAAGGCGAACTCATTAGCACATTCATGAGACATTAGCTTATCTGTACACCAGCCTTCTGTTGCTGAACAAGCCTCCAGAGTATCCACTGGTTCATTTCTCTGCCATTGTCAGCAGTGCCATGTGTACAAAGTTCAATATTGTCCCAGTTATTCAGCATTGGTGAGTTATCACTGTGCCCCGCAGCCGCTCACTCATGTGTAAAAAAATCAAGTGGTTCAGAATCTTTGATCTCATTGCGTGTCACTGGTTGTGTAATTTATGGGGCTGATAATTGAAAGTTGTATAGGTTCCCTGAGTTAAATTCTCTGCTTGTTTTATAAAGTGCTTTGATAAATGAAGTAGGTTGGTAAGCATAATTACAGTACTGGTTTTTTTGGCTTTTTTTTTTGCTCTCTTTTAAGGATTATATTTAGATGTAGTGGCAGTACATTTTTTTAAATCAGCTTTTCTTTAACTGCCATATGCTGAGTTTCTCCCAAAGCTCAACTCTTTTGGATACAAACTCTTGGAGAGTGTGTGTTTTTGACAGACAGCCACCTGTCATATATTTGAATGTGTGCATTATGATTTGCATATCCCTTTTATGATTACAGAAAGTAAACACTCATACTAAGCGTTCCTGGGTCATTAATAATCAATAGCTCCATCTTTTCTAGAAATTTTGGTATTCAGAGAGAAGGGAATTCATTCATGATAGCATTCAAGACAAGTGCAAAGTAAGTCTCTCTATGTCTACATTACTAAATTCATCAGCTTCAGGAAGCAATTCCTGGCTCTACAGTCCTGAGACATAACTAGAATATTTTGTGTTTGCAAAGTGATAATAAAGTGCGATAATCTGAAAAAAAAAAAAAGTGAAATCTGTACAGCAGCCTACTAGAGCAGTGTCTCCAGAGCAGGATGCCAAAAGCAGGCGTTGCTTGCCCTGCAGCATGTCCGGAGGGTATGTGCTTGTCTTTGTGGGCACAGAGCCTGCTGGCATCGAGTCAGAAGTCTGTCCCAGGCTAAAGGAGCCCAATTTGGCACCATGTATTTCCCATTTTCTGCCTGGAGGGAGCCCTGAAGCAAACTACCATGCCAACTGTGCCCTTGTTTCCTCCTGGAGGAAACACATTTACTCACTCGGAAAGGAGCCTGGAAAGGCCCTGGCTCCCCTGTAGTATGGATAACTGGGAACCAGGGGTGAGAAACATGTTTAATTAGCATAGAAGCCCCTTGGGATGATGTGCTCTTGCCATACAGACTGAGAGCTGTAAGCGCTACCACAGTTCAAACACATAATGGAATACCTCAATTTCCATGACTGCATGACTTAGCCGAGCATTTTATTCTTGTCTGTTAATTATAAAGAGCAATCCTGTCACCTGCCATGTTACATTCTGGGCTTAATGCAGTGATTCTTATGGAAGGACACCATTCACATTTTCTCCTATAGCATGATTTTCCATTGCATATCAAATAAACCCAGGAAAAAATAGAGAGAAGTGGATTTCCATACAGTGGCTATCAACATCTAGATGTGATCTGCGTCCTAAGCATAGACTACTTCTGCTATTCTTTTCTGACTGGCTCTTTCAGGCCAACACTTTCTTGAGTATTAAGAGTAATTAAAATGACAAAAATAAAAACATTTACTCCTAAACACCTGCTTTATAAACTGTTACTTAATATTTATTTAATTTTCAAAGTAGTATTTACTGCATTCGCTTCTTTAGATGGATCTGTAACCATAGCAACATCATCTCATAACATATTCTTTAAAACCACATTCTGGAAATGGCACATTGTTCCAACTTGCATTGTTTACTCTGGTAGCTTTATAAAAAATGATTGAATCTATTTGACTGTTGCTCACATAATGACAGTACAGTTCAGTAGCCCCTTCCGATCAAAGGAGCTTCCATGTATTGCCAAGTGATAGCCAAAACTTTTGTTAAAGCCAGTGTACATTCCTACCTAGGTGGAAAAACTGTAGTGCAAATATATAAGCTCCCTTGCCAGCTGTCAGACAGAATGTATGTATGTGCAATAAGAGGCAGTCACCAGAACAATGTTCTGCCCTTCCAGAAACAGCACTCTCTGCTCCCCAATCAAACAGTGTGAAAACCTAAGTTAAAAAAAAAAAAAAAAGAGGGGTTTTCCTTTAAAACTCAAGCTGAATCAGATTAATTCCAGAGGTCTAGTAGCAATGCAGTTGGGTAAAAATGAGTTCCAACATCTAGGTCATTGACCATAAAACACACTCAGAAAGCCAGTGTGGGATTTCTCTTGCTTACACTGCTATTTGTTTACAGTAACTGTTGAATTTCAAATTTATGCTGATGTGAGCGCAGAACTTGACCTCTTGTTTTCGTGCAAACATCCACCACATGAAAAAAAAAAAAGGATGCAGTAAGAAAATCTGAAGGAAGCCAAAAAGTTTCCCAACAGCATAATTTTCATAGTTCCTTCTGAGGCCTTTCTGAAGGGTTCAGTAGTGCTGCTTTCTATCTAAAATGACATATTTACGCCCTTATCCTTTTATTGTAATTCCCATTAGAATAGAACTGTAAACATTTTTAACGATGATATGTTTTCACTGATTATTTAACAAATATACCCAATGTCAAGTTGGGGGAAATGAGGCATGAAGTATTGCAGGCAGAGTCCATACAATGCACCACAGAGGCTTGAGAGCAGCTGCTGAAAGCCATTGTGTTGAGATTTCACTTTGAAAAAGGTGCAGTTTTGTACAATAGACTGTAATGTTTCTAAAAGAGCCATTCAAAGCCTTTTGTGAAAATCATTTACATTCCCATTGTGTAAACCATTTCATTTTAAAATATCTAGGCAGTCAAAATGCCACAAATATTTGTATGATCCATGCTTGAGCTTGAAAATGTGAAAATACAATTAAAATATCCTTTATAAAGGTTGCAGATTGTCCTTGATTCTCCCTGCTTTGGAATCAGAGTATGTTGGGTAAGATATTCAAAGTTGTCTAGCAGAGTAAAACAGCAATTTAGTTAGAGCTAGGCATCAAGACACCTCAGGAAATCTCTTCCTTTCGTGTAATTAATCCTTCTTTAGTACCATTGATTTTCATGGGACTTAAAGAGATGTTCATGTTTTCATGTTACCACATTTAGAAAGTAGCACAATGATGTCATTTTGGGCTAATATACCTTCTGGTAATGCTGAACATGAACAGTCAAATGCCATTTCTGATGACTCATGGACATTACTGTGGTCATTCTTTCGCCTTGATTTTCCTTTGACGCTCTGTCCTTTCAACTTCATGATTTCTCTGCTCTTCTGAGCCACTCTGAGTCCCCGTCTGACCCTCGCTGACTCCAATCTCTCTGCCTCTTATATTAGACAGCCTGCTCACCATCTCTCTGATTTTTTAATTTCTTTATCTCCGCTCCTATTCACATACAGAGCTTATTAGATTTCTTTGGGTCAAGGGGGGAAATTAATTTGCTTCACTGTCAAGAAGCACAGTTTAAGAACTGTGGATGCCATAGTAGTCATGAACGCTACGTAAAATTACAAGAACACAAAGGTCCATAATATGTGAATATAGGACACACTCAATAAGTCAGTGTCAAGGAAGTGGAACTCTAAAATCCCCACCACCACCCTATTTTTATTTAAATAGACTGAAAAAGGAAAATCCACTGTATCAGATACTGCCATGAGCACCAGAAAGCAGTTATGAACTTCAGCACTTTCCACAGAGCCACTCTGCAGAAGGTTGGATCACTTTGTCTTTGGGTTTTATCTGCTGATGGCAGAAGAAAAGGTGGATTCAGAAACACCCCTGTGTCCAATTCTATTCCTGGGGAGGAGCAGGACCCTCAGAGGATGCTTTCTTTCCTTCTGTTATGTCCAGTCCACTACAGCCTCTCTCCAAAAGACCCAGTCCAGATCTATCCCCACTCTTCCTCTAAACCTCTGGGCTCCTTGACCAGCCAACCTACAGTCCATTTTTTGTCCAGCTCACCCAGCTTGTTTGTCCCTGCTCCCACATATCTATACTGCACTACTACTAGGAACATTGACTTTCTCTTAGGGTTTGCTGAGGAGTTTCCTTCCTTGTTGTTTGAACCGTATCTTTTATCTTTTCCTGGTGAAATATTCCCTGCTCTCCAGTGCTATATCAGGTTGAGATAACTCACTGTAGCTCCCCTTGACAGCCTCATTTTTGAGTCTCCTCATCCAGTGAATCTTCCCTCATGACAGAAACGCTCTTCACCGGCAGTTATTCCAACATATTCAATTTTCCTGGTGAGCATAACTTGAAAAAAACTATTTTTTCTTTACCCTTGTTCACTGAGGCAGTAGAATCTTGTAGCTCAGGCTGCCCTTAACATTTGGACTGAAGCAGATCTCTAGTATGGCAAATTTCAACCCTTCCTGTAAAAGTTTACCAGACTTAAAAGAATGTAGGGCAATGGTTGGTATCTGGCAATCTTAATAATAAGCACAATTACTTTAATAGTAATAATACTATCACTAGTCACTCATAATACATACATTTTCCTTGATTGTACTGAAGATTTCCCTCTAATATTCTTTTGAAACTATATCATCTTTTTTCTCTATGAGTAAATTATAATTAATATAACAATTTATCATTTGAGAATAGCAGCATGATTTTAGATTTTTAAAGGCTGCTTTTATTCAGATTACACTGGGGCAGGTTCCACAAAGTAGAAGAGATCATGCAGGTGGTCTTTCAAGGTCAAGGAGACTACAATGAAGCAAGCACATTTTGTCTACCGTTGACAGATGTCTTACAGCTGTACGCCATGGCTCTATACACCTAAATGTTCTTCTCATTCAACCAGCATCTGTGATTCTGTGACTCCTCTTCCTGATCAGTAGAGGAAAACAGTCTGGAACTGTTATACACCATCTCCAAATAAATAATTAATAATAATAAAAAATTAGAGACATTTTAATAATGAAATTAAACACAAACTTTATCCCACATTCATTTCTACTGAGGGACTGATCAGAAAAATATTAGTATGCAATCCAGGATATTAATGTTAAGCTGATCCTTTTCAGTATTTCTAATGACTTAAGAGAGTGTCCCAGTACAAAAAGTTAGAGTCTGTTTTTACACCATGTAGGGACCCCACTGCTTAGTTTATTGGAAGGGAAGTAAAGACAGCTTCAACACTACTAGTATAAATATAGATTTTTTTTTTCTTTTAATCTTCACCTAACCCACAAAGTGTATATCTGTTGACAAAAATATCTATATCACAGAGGTATTATGAAGCTTTACTAATGCATAATCAAAACTTCAGAGATTATATACCAAATGCCATAACAACTTTCTTTTCTATTTTTTCAGGCAATATTTTTAGTCATAAAACCTTTGAAATAACTTTCCAAATCAACTTAATGCCCCACTTTAATAGCTGAGCATGACATATGTGTTTTCCTTAAATAAGACTAATTTAGAACATAACATGCAGAAAAGTTTTGCACTCCTCCTATAGGAAATTTTGTTGAAATTATTGCACATAAATCAAAGAGATGATATCAAAATAACTTCAGTGAGTCTCCCATTTGCTTATTTTTTGCATGTTGGGCATAAATGATTCACGCTTTAGTGTTCCCTGGAGAGTTATGAAATCCAAAAGCATTCTCTGTTGAAACTGCATAGTATTATTCATGAAAATAAAACTGTATTCGAAAAAAAAATAGAAGCTTACTAATTAACACAAGGCTACTGCAAGCAGATCTATTATTTTTCAATATTAAATAATTAGCATTTTTATTACTGTACTATTATATACATCATTACCTTATTTATTAAGGAGATGAAAGCTTTCTTAAACTTTCATGAGTATGGTTTGATGCAATAGAATTGCTTTACTGGAACGAGCTTCTCCAATTCTTTCCCCTTGTTTTCATCAGACATTCTCAAACAAATAATATTCAAGGTTATGAGCCCAATAAAGCTGAACTTAATGTATCTCTCCATAGGTGTGCATATAATTACCTTGGCATTGCAGTGTGTTGCTTCTGTCCTCCTTTCACATTTGTATCTAATACATTGCAAAAATAGAGTAATTCATTAATTATTTTCACCCACAAAAATGCCTGCAGTGCTTGGAAATTGCATTTGAATACCCATCTTCAAAAAATACTCATTAGGGATCATCACAAGTACCCCTTTCCAAGTCCACAGCCTATGAAAATGTTGTAAAAAAGGTACAGGACAAAGTATACACACATTTCTGAACAGTCTGAGAGAAGTGAGGTTCTTTAGGTCTGCATTTGACTGTCCTCTGGTGCCAAAGAGGGGGGCTGCCATTGTATGCTCTGTTTATTGCTTGGCAAATATTTGATTGTGTTTAATAACTGTGTGTCACTTCTCATTGAACAAAACAATGTCAGAACAATTGCATGATATGAACTATAGTCAGTGTCCAAATAGCATTTGGCAGACATCTCAGTATTATGGTATTTTGTCCGCAATTGGGTTTGCTTATCAAACTAACAGCTATTTATTAGTGGTAAAAGTAGATGAAGTTCTATCTATTAGCTATGGAATATTTATGATGAATTGAACTGGACAGTGATAACAGTGTTGTTCAAAAGGCCAATTAATTACCGTGTGTGCAATAAGCCAATCTCACACACAGAGATGAGATACTGATCTATTGCAATATTGTGCAAGATTAGGTGCTAGGTGGTCTTCCACAAAGCTAGGACACCCCAGGATATTTGCGATGCTTTTTTTATACATATTTTTATCACTTGGCCACTACCCTGATATACAATTGGTCAGTTAAACATAGGCTTAATGTCCCTACCTGCAGGCTAGCTAACTTGCTAATTAACTACATGTTTTTTCAAGATGCTGCTTTCTTCAAAGACAAGTTTAGTTGTTGCATTGTGATTAGATATTCCTCTACTTAATTACTTTAGTTGTTTCAAGGATGGTCATCTTGACTTACATAAAAGGACATATTTGCTATGTCTAAGGATACACATACGAAGATTTACATGAAGGTTAATTCTTACTGACAAAAATTCCCCCATTCAAGACTTATCTAACTATACAGGTCAGTACAAATCAGTCTCATTTTCTCTGAGATTTTGTTAATTACCATCAAACAATGCTTGGATATATACTGCAATTTAACATACAACCAGACAAAATCAAACATTGCTAGAAAAGCAGCTGTTGTAATTTTCTTATCAGGGAACCTGGAAGTCAGCCATTTTAACATTTCTTCAAATCCATAAGAAGTATTGTCTTTTTGAAACTCAGACAAAACAATATTTTTTATCTACTTCCGAATTTCTTCCGTATCTGTAGAAATCTGACCACTTTGGTCTACATACAAGCAACAACTGGTGGTAATTATAATACAAACCCCTCCTTTTCATGCTAACAATGTATCTAGGGCCTTTCTATTTTGCAGAGCCATCATTCCTGCTTGAGACGCTTCTTTTTATAACGGATGTATGGCATCCGTTGTTTTATTTTCAACTACATCTAATGTGGCTGATATATTCAGAGTTGCCTTTTTCATTTTGCTCATCTCTAACCAAGGAATAAAAAAATTGAGCAAAGGAATCAATTAAATGTTTCCCTCTCCTTTGTCATCACTAACTGTAAAATTTGTCCTAGCCCACAAGTTTCTTCAAGATATATTAGCTGATGAAATTCCCTGCTCAGCATGTTCTAGAAGATGAACACAAGCCTAGCAATTGCTCTTATTAGCAATCTGAACTGTATTTTTGATTATTTTATGAAACGTATTCTGATCCCATGGGTTTCATGGTTTCCATATGCTTCCTTCAGTTTTCTTAATCATCCAAAGGCAACAGAAGAGTATCATGCCACTTAGTTCCTTTGTTTCTTTCTTTAAAGAAATCTGTATAGTTACACAAATAAGCAAAATGTAGAATGAGTAAAATCAGAGATACAAAACCAAGAGTAATATTTCCCAAGTATAGTTCTATCCTAAATAAGTATTCAAACAGTTCCAAGTGCAGTTCATATGTTTCTTTTGATTTTTAATTTCAGGGAATTGACTTCTTCAACCCTCCACTTCTCCTGTTGATCTGCCTCTATCCCGGTGCAATGAGCCCAAGAGTAAATCCTTTTTATTTTTACTGCAGTATTCGTTAGGTGTTTCTTCAAGAAAGACAAGAAATTTCTAGAGAGAGTCCAGTGGAGGGCCACAAAGATGATGCATCCAGGGGTACTGGAGTACTTAACTGCATGTACCTATGGAGGAAAGAAAGAACTCTTGCCAAAGATCAGAGATGTTCAGTAATTATTTGATCACCATCTTCATCTGATTGCCTTTTCTAGTCAAAACTATATCCCACTGTGTCAACGAATACCAATAATTATTTACGCCCTTTTCACTTCGATAATTCAGAAAAATCAATTTGCCAATATTTGCTGGGTACAGAACCCCTTTTAACCTCTCTCCTCTGAATTTTAGGATTATTTTTGAGACAAATCCTGCACCTCTGGACAGTACTCCATGCAAACAATAACATATTAATTCCCACTGCTTATCTTAATAATTCAACTAGAGTTTTTGTCCCTATGTGAGTACTCTTGTGTGTTCTTTCCATTAATTCTTTCATTCCATTGGAGGAGTCATTCCATTGTCCATGATGTGTTACAACCTGCCATCTTTCAGTATTTTTAGTACAATTTAATAGGTTCGCTAACTTATCCTCTTTTTTTTCATAGAATAGGAGTCTTAATATTTAAGAACTTTTCAGGAAATAAGATACCTACCGTTACTGACAGTGCTTTTTTCTTGGCAGCTTCATCTGCTCTTCTATTCCCTTTGATTACGTCAGTATATCCAAACTGGTGGACCTTGCAGTGAATTACTGTCAGTTCTCTTGGTTTAAGTAATCTCATAATTTCTGTACTATATTTGATAGCATTTCCTTGAGATAATAGTAACTTTCTTTCCAAATAGACCCATAGTCATATATATCACTCCAAAGGCATATTTCAAGTCAGTATGCATGTTAGGTCTCTTGTCATTTGACAGTTCTAATGCTCGACTCAGAGCAATTAGCTCAACTTTCTGAGTCTACATATTAGCTGGCAAGAGTCTTACTTCTTCTGTTCTGATTTCTGTTCTTCTTACTTTCCTCTTCTGTTTCTTCTTTGAATACATCTGGATACAATTGCATATCCAGAAATTTCTGTTCCCCCTTAACTACAAAGCTGCATCAGCTAACATCTACACTGGACTTCTATTTTTGTTCTTTTTCCGGTCTTATCTGTGCAAATATAATACAGCAATGAAGGTGAGCTATTTAGTGTTCTGTTGTGTTACGTCCAGGCACTCTAAAGGACCCAAATGACTTTCATTCCTTTGCAAGGGGAATGAGATGGCAAAGACTGTTATAGTTTTAACCTAATATACAGAGCTAAATCACAGAATCATAATCATAGAGTCATAGAATGGCCTGGATTGAAAAGGACCTCAAAGATCATCTAGTTTCAACCCCCCTTCTATGTGCAGGGTTGCCAACCACTAGACCAGGCTGCCCAGAGCCATGTCCAGCCTGGCCTTGAATATCTCCATGGACGGGGCATCCACGACCTGCTTGGGCAACCTGTTCCAGTGCGTTACCATCCTCTGAGTGAAAAACTTCCCCCTCATATCTAACCTAAACCTCCCCTATTTTAGTTTAAAACCATTCCCCCTTGTCCTATCACTATCCACCCATGTAAACAGTAGTTCACCCTCCTGTTTATACTCTCCCTTCAAGTACTGGAAGGCCACAATGAGGTCTCTCCAGAGCCTTCTCTTCTTCAAGCTAAACAAGACCAGTTCCCTCAACCTTTCTTCACAGGAGTGGTGCTCCAGCCCTCTGATCATCTTGGTGGCCCTCCTCTGGACCCGTTCCAAGAGCTCTGCATCTTTCTTGTGCTGGGGCCCCAGGCCTGGACACAGTACTGCAGTTGGGGCCTCACAAGAGCTGAGTAGAGGGGGACAATCACCTCCCTCTCCCTCCTGGCCACTGTTCTTTTAATGCAGCCCAGAACATAGTTGGCCTTCCGGGCTGCCAGCGCACACTGCTGGCTCATGTCCAGCTTCTTGTCCGCCAGGACCCCCAAGTCCTTCTCCGCAGGGCTGCTCTCAAGGAGTTAATACATAGGTATTCCTGGTAAACAATACTAACTTGCAAAAGAGTGCAACCCACGTCTCACAAGTGGAGCAAAGAACTTGAGAATCCACTCATGGGGACAAATTCCATGCTAATATTTAAATATTGCTCCAAGTCATCAGAAAGTTTAAAGTCATCATCATTCATGGTCTGAAATAAAATTTGGTTTAAGTTGGCTGTAAGTACACGTTAATCTCTTTCTTGAGATCCTCAACTAGAATAAAAGTGATAGAGCAATATGCCATAACAGAAATTCAGTCAAACTTGAAATAATATGGAGCAATTAATAGCTTTGTCTTTGATATGTGCTTAAAACTTTTATTACTATAGATATCAGAAGCTAATGAATAACCATATAAAAATAACAATGCCAAATAGCCTAATAAATCTATTAAGTTCTTTTGAATAGAGTACATAAAAGTGCCATGAGCTGGGAAAGATTTTAAAGAGATTATGGGCTAAGGATAGGAATCTCTGTCTGACAGATCCCTCTGGAGGTCAGGCAAGGAAGAAAACAAGAAGCCATGTGGCCAAAAGATGATCCCCTAACAAACAATTAAAGGATGTCTAGGTCAGAAAGAGAGGAAGAGAAGGGAGACAAAAGTGGAAATACTCAGTTCTACAAGGTGATTGAAATGCTAATGAAAGGAGTATCTCTTTGTGCTGCTGGTGCCCGGCTTTTCAGTGTTGAAATGCCATGCCCTTTTGTTATAAGGCTGTTTTTTGCTAGTTTGGGTTACAAAATTGCCAGTGGTTCCCTCCATGTGGCGCATTTATTGCTGATGTGCAATAACTGTTTTGTGCTCTGCATTAGCGATGGTTTCACTCCTTATCAGATGGTAAATCCCAGAATGTTACATGCTGGGGTAATTATCCTGGAAACCATGACATCCTCTTCAAAAAATGCCAAGCTAACACTAGGACTCTGACCACTCTCATCATGAAGGATGTGCCTCAGGAGGAAAATTGTCTTTGGAAGGTGAAGTAACATTACAGCTTCGAGGAGAGGCTCTAGATATGGGACAGAGTGACTAAGGTTTAATCAAACAGGGTAGATTTGTATTGTACAGGAGGAAAAAACAGTTGCTAGTGAAGTCATGAGTTTAGAGGAAAAGAAAAAGAATTTACAGTCACCAGCTCTTGAGATTGTAACAAATTCATATTCTCTCTAAAGACCTCAAATACAATTGAATTTTTGCTAAGTTAATTCCATGAAAAACCCCAGTTGAAGTTAAGAGGGTGGAGAGAATTTTTTTTTTTTCCACTTGCTCTGAAAGTAGATTTCCTGAATCAGAACACTTAAAGGAACATAGATTCAACAAAATAAATTAGTAGTGTGCTGGAGAGAATTTTGGAGCAGTTTTTCTGTCTGAAAGGGGCTAAAAATATAGCAGTGTCCATTTACAGATGAGGAGTTTCCTCAGAAAAAGAAACAGAAATAGTCAAGAAAGGGAAGAATATAAATGGTTTGAAAGGAGGTGTTACACTGACATAGGCTGGTTCTTCCCGGATTTCAGATGACAACAAGGATGTATCTACTATTTAGGTAAGTTAAATTATTTCCTAATATTTTGCATTTCTCTGAGTTTTCCATTGGATTTTTTTCTGCACCCAGCAAGACTTTGGTCAGCTGTCCTATCTGTGAGTGATGCTTTGTCTGCCATTCCTAGCACATCATCACCAAAAAGAAAAGGTAACTGGAGAAAAGTTTCCTTTCTGAACTTTCCAAGCAATGACACATTAGTCTGTAAGAAAAAAGATAAACTGAAAATTGAGTTGGGAATGAAGGTAAAGAAGCAAAAAGAGAGAGAAAGAAATGCCTAAACTGTTGAAAGCATCTTAGCTGGTAAAATGCAAGGGATTTTTTTTTCTAAACTAAAAGGATCACTGTCTATTCAAGACATAACAACTCACAAACCACAGGGGATAGTGATGAATGCCATCACAAACATAAAATGTCTGTTGTTCATGGCTTTTTTGACTCAGAACGATGTTCAAATCCCTGGGTTACTTATTAATTTGCCCTTTTGTACCCACACTATTTCATTTTCATTATTTGTCCTCATGCTGAGTTCTATTTAGGGTGTTTAATGTAAAGCTAAACTGGATCCTACTGAAGGTATTTTTTGTGCAAATAGATCATATATATAAGCTAAAATCTTAGTATCTATAAAAGGTAACAAGAAAAAAAAAAAGATATTTTCTCTTATACATCAAATGTATTATTTGTTCTAGGAAAGAAGACTTTTCTAACCATAATCCCCAAATCAAATCTGTAAACACTAGTGAACTAATTACACTAAACTCAGATTATTTCATAAGAATCTGTAGGTTTTCAAAACATTTGTTATTGGTATGTGCTAAGTATATGAAATATCTCACCAGGTTTGCAAAACGTAGTTTGTCTCTTAGTTGTTTCTTTTTCCAAAGCCTCTGCTAATGCAAATGTTGTTGGTTCAGCTTTGTAACTTTTCAAACCTGAGTAAGAGCAGTTACAACACCTCAGTGGAATTCAGAGAAGAAAATAATGGATCTATATAAAAGGGAAGGGAGTATCTTCTCTGCAGTTATTCCCACTTGAAATCCAGAACTCTTTTTGCAAGACTTTCATCATTATTGGTCCTGGAAATGAAAGTGGTGTTTACACTATTGGTTGCAAACTCCCCATGTAGCTATTATTAGCAAGTGAGAAAATTGGTCTAAATGCAGTTCTATTCTGTCACAGCCATACTGTATGTACGTGACAGCTGGCCTGGTTGTAGTCTCCAAGGTAGACATAATCAAAGGAAAAACAGGAAAGTTTGAAATCCATTCCTGTGGCTACCAAAGGATCTTACTGACCTGAGAATTATAGCATTCTTCCTGTAGTTTTGTGCTTGAGCTCTTATTCAGAAGAGGCAAAGGTGTCTCCGCCCTGGGAAATTTCATAGGTGTAATTCACTGGAGCAGCTCCACCTGGCCTACATAGACGTACCTTACAAAAGTTTGTTAATTAGTCTGGCCTTCATAACACAGTTCCTGGTGTGGCATAATTAGAAGGACTACTGGACAACGGGTGTATGATGCAAATTGCTGAGTCAGGTCTCTGAGCTTGGAAAACTATGACCAACTGGGAAATATAAGAAGAAAGAGTGCTACGAGGAAAAAACATTTGTATTCCAAGCCTACAATCAGGATGCAGTAAGGCAGAGTAGATAAAGAAATGCATCACTGGAAGAAAAAAATGTGAGCAGATTGTGACGGAAATGGAAGAGACAGATCTCTCAAGGGCTGCATGGAATATGTTTTAGAAAGAACAGGAAGTATAAAAATGTGATGCCATGAAAAAGAATGTAGATGACAGTGAAGCAGCAGTGGCAGTATGGCTAAAAGACTGAAAGTAGACTGAAAGCAAAGGAACATTCCGCTTGTGACAGAGTGGATGCCCTGACCCTGGAGACACTTACGGTCAGGCTGGAGGGGCTCTGAGATCCCTGACTGTGCTGTCCCTGTTCATTGCTGGGGGATTGGATTAGATGGCCTTTAAAGGTCCCTTCCAACTCAAATGATTCTGATTCTATAAATAGAAGGGGAAAAAAAAGGGAAAACAAAGGTATGAAAGAAAGAGCACAACCTGTGACTCAGCTGTTGCACAAACTCTTTGACTAAGCTCACAGAGCCAGAGACATGATGTAAGACCATTTTACTTTGCTTTTTTTTTTTTGGAATTTGATTAAGAGAATTTATCTCATGGAAAGGGCAGTGGCTGAAGTACTCCAGCGCTGATCCTGGTTGCTGAAATGACTGTTTCAAGCTGTAGGCAGACACACTTAATTTGGAGTAACCAAGATTGCTCTAATCTGTGGCCAGGGAGTGTTCAGTTTATTGTTACCTCTCCACCTTCTCTTGAGCTGCTCCACATACAGCTCTTGTTTGGCATTACTCAGTGAGCATGAGATCATCTCTGAAAAAGAAGAATGGAACTACTGTTAGGGAAATTTGGATAAGGCAGCAAAGACAGAAATGCCTTGTTGATCAGTCAGACACCAGCAAAGTCTTTGTAGCAGAAGAGGTGGAACTGAGTACCAAAAATTTTTGAGGTTCCTGTGTGGTAAAATGTTACCGCTTCAGATCTCCAATGGAAACTTTCAAGATGACACTTAGAATCATTTCAATCACGTTACACACACGCACACATGTGAATGACAAACACTATTTTGTGTGGAACAGTAAAAAGAAGAAAAATCAATCAAGAAAGATCAGAACTGTCTATGTGACATAAAACCTCCAGAGCTTTATGCTTGCCGACTGCGAGGCACTGAGGAGAGGTTGCTGTGAGGCACACTGCTAAAATCCCTTGTAATCTAGAAAGAGCCAGAGTGTGGAAAAGATTGATTGGGTCACGCTGCTATTAAAGCATCATTGCTGATATACCCTTGCCTGTATCAAGATACATTTTCTGAAGAGATTATGCTAGTATATCCACACAAATCATAAGTGTCATGAATGTCTTAAAAGAGCAGACTCTGTGCTCTAAGAAATGTTGAGACTGGAGAGAATAAGCATACACACTAAATAAAGGCAGTTCATTCCTGCCTGTCTGACATCCATTGAGCCAGAAAAAAAATGTTTTAAAAAAAGTCTGGAGAGGATGTCACTTCTCTGTAATAAGAAATTGTTCTCATCCATTTCTGAAACACTTTACAGACATTCTCTAAGTTGAAGGCTGTCATTTCAAATGTCTCCCTGTGAAGAAAACAGAAAATTGGACTTCTCTGTGACGGAGGCAAGGACCTTCCCTTGCCGTTTTAGGATATCTGCACAATAAAGGTGCAATAGACATGGGAGAATTTACGGCTTAAATTCCTCTTGAAAGGAGCTCAGTGATAGCTTCCCCAATCAGAAGAACACTTTGGAACAGTATGTGAGATGACCAGGAACATGTAATCAAATTTCCAATAGTATGGGTAAGCAGACAGTGTCCTCACTCTCAGTAAAGGTGAAGGATCAGTGACTTCTAATGCAGAAATGACTTAAGTTTTCACATCATCACCATAAAGACAGGCAGTGTAGGCTTATACAGCACTAAACATACAGCTAGAACTGAATTTCAGGCACTGAAGTAAGTAGTACAGATAGCAAATATAAAGAATCAGCTGCCAGAACATGATTAGAATTGTGTCTAGTTTGCTTTGTTCAGCTTTTGCTTTAGTAGTTTAAATCACAGTTCTTAGTATTAATGCATATCAGTTCAGGCAGCTGTTAATATCCTCTGAGATTTAGAAGCAATTACATTTAAAAATGAAATTGCAGAAGATGTATAAACAGGAATGATGTTTTAAAGAAATTAAACAAAGACCTTAATTGCAAATCCAGTCAGATGGCTAAGAACAGGAATAAACCTTTTTAAATAAAGTGCCACTGACAAGAAGAAGGAATAATCTGACATGAATTAGTTTTTCTTTCTAAATACTAAAAACTTGCTGGATGATCAGTTGCTGTCACATCCAGAACTAACTGTAAATTGAGTGTGTCCAGCAAGATGCATTACCTACTATATATCTAGGACAAAAGCACAAAGCACTAATACAGACTGTAGTCCTGTGGCCTTGTCATGTTTGCTTCTTTCAGTAATTTCACAGTAATAAATAATGACAATAAATATTTATCATTCTAAATGAAGCTGAGAACAGTCTTGGTATGTATTTGATGAGCCATTCTTCCATAGCAATACATGATCAGAAGGATTATCTCATTGTTTGTAAGTGAAATTGTCCAAGATTTCCACTTCTATAGTTTAGACAAAAATCAAATCCTGTTCAGCTCAATTCCACTTTTTTCTTATGGGTCCCTCACTGATGTGAAATGTACTTGGGTTTGGATCTTGTCACAAGCCCCTGATTAAAGACACGTTCATTTCTGCAAGCATAGCCAGGGTTTTTAAGGTTTTTGTGAAGTACACAATTTTTATTACTGTTAAGGTAAAATTTTGCTGATTGATTGGGCTGCAGTTACAGAACACTGATTTTACAGCACAACAAAAGCTTGGCAGATCACACAGTTCTTTTTATCCATCAATATTTGCCTTAATTTTTTATGAGACATCTCCTCAATTGTATTTTCCCAATGATTATGTATATGTTTGTGAATCCTGTGGGCCTTATTGACGATGACTTTATAGTCTGCAAGAAAGTAGAAGTACAAAGATCTGCTGAAGGAAATGAGCCATAGGATGGGGGTCAAGAATCAAAAAGTCACAAAGACAGTGAACAGTTATAATTACATGTACATATACTTTCCTGAACTTCATCTTTAAAGAGTGACTGCTTGATGAGTCAGGAAGAACAATCAGGAGGATCCTTCCAAGTAACCTTTGTGTACAGTAGCAACCATAATAGTTCCAATATTAACAACTACTTCCAATGAATATTTGAAAAGACTGATGAAATAATGGACTGTCAAGAAGAATGTTAGTCAGCCATATATAATTTCCAATATGAATACCAGAGAATTAGACAAAAATGGCTAATTAAATTTGACTTAGTTTTTCAGCTCTAACTTTAATACAGAATCAGAAGAACAACATAGAGCTTATTTAACCTTGTGGTTGAGGCCTAAACCCTGGATTCTACACAGCTGAAGTTTAAATCCAAATTAAGAAAAGAACTGAAATTTAAAAACTTATTCTTTGTGTTTCTTTATGAGAGTTGCCACTCATTAGGAAGAAAATCCCTTCAAAATTGCAATTAAGACTATTTCCTGCTTCTTTTTGTAGTAGTACATTCTAGGTCTGAAATTTCACCTTTTATGATAGAACATTTTCAAAATTAGTGAGACTATTAAATGAATGCTTTCTCAGGCAGGAGCATGAATCACCACAGCACTTACTTTTGAATAAAGATGAACAGAAATAAGAGCACCAAAGCTGAATGCCTGATTGTCCCAATTCTCCTCTCATTTACTGATGTATATCTGCTGAATTTTCTGATTTTGAATCTGATCTTGCATTTCTGAGAGACATGTTGAGGTCTTTAATGGAAATCAAACCCCAAATCATTCTCTTTCTGAGCTGAGCTAGCCAGGAATAAAAGCTGAAATTACAGCTTCACTGGAGTAATGTTTCTAGCCCTGTAAAAATAGAAAAAGGTGACCAGGAGAATGGGATAAGCCATTGCCAACAATACCTATATTAAAAGCAAGCAGAAAGAAAAGAATTGTCAAAATGAATGTGTCATCTTTGTAATAAAGGTAGAAGTGAACAAATACCTTTTTATATGCTCTGCATTTCACTTTTGAGCAGGTAGAATTGGATCCCTCTCCGCCTCTGCTCCCCAAGGATACCTGTACATTTTCTGTCAGCATTGTGGCAATACTTTTGGGTAGTTCAGAGCATTTACTTTAACTGTCAAGTCTGCTTGTTGAATTTATGCTATGTAGTATCAGCACAGATGTTATGTCCCTACAGTGTTTGAAGAGAAATGTTAATGAGGCTTGGGCATGGGTCTGAACAGCAGGATCAGATCTCTAGGAAATACAAGGAAACCATCTGAGAACTAGGCATAAAATGAGAGTTAATGACTGAGAAGTGACAAATGCTTGTTTCTTACTGAATACATAGCTCTGGGGTATTTTGCAATGCAATTTCATTGAACAAAGGCCTACTAGAAACCAAGGATAAAAAATACTAATTTTTGATACCAATCTAGGTACAACTTTCCCTATAAATATAAGTGTATTTGTGTGTTTGCTTATTATATCTGCAAAGGCATATTCATGAATGTACTTCTCAGTACGATGAGCTATATATTACAGTATATCCTGGGAAAGGCGAAGTATGAGAGGTGTTTGAAAGCTGATGTCTTGTCTTACATCATAAATGAAGTTCTGGGCTTGGATGGAGTCTTCAGCTGGGAGGTCTATTTAACAAATAATACATCTTAAGGTCTATTTTCTAGTCCAGTTACAACACAACTAATTCCTAGCTGCTCTACAAATTTCAATTCAGTTGAAGTCAAGTTAAGGACTAACAGCATTGCGAGGCAATAACCTAGCATATCTATATTCGTAATAGAGACATGTTCTTACTGGTGAACTAGAAATAATTCATGACTTCTGCACTGAGAATTTCAAAGTTCAAGCATATACTGAAGAGAATTGGAAGCCTAGCAGACAGTGTGGAAGATTCTGACTTTTTTTGGTTAAGTGACTGGGAGCTTCTCTTTGATTGAAAGATGGCTGAACTGTTGTAGAATAGTAAATGGGCTGTTGCATTCTTTGTTACAGATTTTACATTAACATTTAATACAGGGGGAAAAATCCACTGGTAGTACTGCACTTCTGCTTTCCTTTAGACTATATATCACATAAAGAAAACATACAAAGAAAAGAAAGGCTACAAAATTAACTGCAGAAAAATAAAAAAGAATTAAGATTACATTTATTTGAAGATATGCTTCCCTTGTGTATTTTAATCATCCTACATCTAATTATATGATTACGTTTTAATTTTTTCTTTAGACTCTAGACTCAGTCATGCACAGCATGGATGGTGCTTACTGCCTAAGGATTTTTCAACATTTGGTTCAATGTGCAGACCCATGCCTGAAATAGATTCAAACCACATTCTTAAGAAAAAAAGATTTTTTTTCAGTTCTTCATGGACTTACATAACAATATCTGAGTGTCTAGCCAATATTAATTAATCTATTTTGTGATGCTCTGGTGAGCTAGATTGCCCTATAGCTTCCTTTTTGCAAAGGGAAAGTGAGGCAACGCAGCAAATACTGTAGAAATTTTCAGCCAACATGGCTGAAGTCTGGTGATGAGTGATGAGTTGCTGATTAGATGATCAGGTGGGAGAAATCATTGATGCAGTCTGTGAGTAAAATTACAGTTCTTCCAGCACTTTAGAATATATTAGTAGGAATAATACTTTAGGCCAGAATTTGAAGAGTAATTATATACTACCTTCTTATATAGTACTGGAGTAATAGGATCGATGCTTCAAGCTGCTGTAGCTTGTTTATTTGTGAGCTGTGATCTCACAAACAGAACAGGGTCATCTAAGGCAAATATTTCACAGTAACTTCAGGAGAGCTTTCCAAAGAAATGTTAGACACCTTGGGATTTTAGGAGCATGCTCCTTCTTCAGAGCACAAAACTATACTTTCAATATGCTGAGTTTCTCCACGTTGCTGTGAACTTTCCAAGAGAAGAAACGATCAGATCTTGATTTTCATACTGAGCTTGTGGTGTGATCTCCACACAAATCAGAAAGACTCCAAATTATTGTGCCACTAACCATCACATGTTATGGCAACCAAAATAAATGAAAGATGCATTCTGGTATCTGGCATGCCTTGCCAAATATGAAGCCATTTTCCTGTATATTTAAGAGTGTACTGATGTGGGAGTGGAAGAGACATGCTGCTGCATACTGGAATAGACAGAGCAAAACTTGGTGTTCAGAATGTACCATTGGTGTAGATTTTTTTTCTTTTCACATGCAGGATATTTTTTAAATAATTCAGACTAAGTGAAAAACACATGCTTGAATAGGCACTGCCAGAAAAAGAGTACGTATATAAAAGCTGGTGCAAGAAGGTAGGAGCTAGATCTATTCTGAGTGCAGCTCTTGCTCTTTGGGTGTCGCTTACTCCTGCCTTTGCATTTCTATTGCAGAGATGAGGATACTATTATTGCACAAAGGCTTGTACAAAACATAAAGAAAGCACTTTGAAATGGCAGAGGGAAAGGTATTATATAAATATCATAAATACTGAAAACTGTAAGATGCTATTGATGGCTACATACTTATTCCTGGGTAAGAATTATGGGTTTGTTTCTTTTTCTTGCCTTCTTTATATTTCTTATAATATGTGTGAGACAGTCGTTTTACCCATGGAGGATCTTGGATTTATATTTATTGTAAAACATTTTATTTCTTTGTTTTAAAGGAATGTGGAATGTATTTATTTTCATGCAAATTTCTTTGCATTTTTATTCTGTTCAGGTGCCTAAAACATTCAGTAATTGAAGCCCAAGTGTAAAATTTTCAGTGTTATTTGTAGAAGTAGGTTACCGGAAAGTAAAGCAAAATTTCTCACATTCTCTGCCTTGCATCTATAGCAAACAAAATTTAGTTTCTGTGGCTGGAAAACTTATATCTACCTCCTAAGGTCTTACTGAAAATCTCATGCACCTCATTAAAGACACTGGCCTGAATTAGTAGGATAAAGGCAACTGCAAAGCTTATCTCCTGCTCCATAGTTGTTAAGTTGTCAAATCAAGGCACTTAGGTTAAGATTAATTCTGCTAAAAGACATACTCTAGCTAATTCCCAGAAACGGCTCTGCAATAGGACATATCAGACTCAATGCCACAAGTAGTTATAGCAAAATATGATTTTAAGGTAAGATGCATGTGCTGTTGAATTTATGGCTGGCCTTATTTGTACCAGGCTAAAAGTGTATAAAATTCATATCCCCAACACCTCCACATTGTTCTAGATGTTGCAGCTCTTTCATTAAAGGTGTATATGCACTCAAAGACTGCCAGAGTCATGATTTGCTTCCTACAACTGAAAAAGTTACAATTCCTACGTTGCCTTCATGATATGAGTGGTCTTCTGATGATGCATGAAAAGTATCCAGAATTACAAGATCAAAATTAAAGATGCCTAAACTACCTGCCTCCTCCATTCTCTTCTCTTCCAATAAAGACCAACCTTTATCTCTGGGTTTCTGACTAAAATTACTTCTCAGACAAGCTCTTTGGCATCAAAGATAATTTAGGGAGTTTCTGGTCTCCTGCACCTCTTTCCTCTTTTCTGAAAGTGGATGGTTTTGAACTACCCTTATCAAGAAACATACTAAAATCTTACTGAGATGAGATGTAATCCAGTCCATAAAGGTTAGAGCATGGGATTAGGGAAGCTGGTTTCTGGCAGCCACTGTGGGCATAATTTAGCTACATTAAGAGCATTATGTGCTGAGCTGGACATGCTCTACTCACATTTAAATCTTTGGATCAGTCTGAACGTGACATAAAGCTTGCTACTTAGAACATTAAAACAATCCGCTATACAACATGTACAGAAAGAGCTGGGTACAGTTTTCACCTTATTTCTGTGGTAAACTAACTCAACAATTCCTGGACATGCATTTTTGCTGATTATTTCATTACCATGTGATATACTAAAAGCAAGATCTAAGTGCTGAATATCTAGTCCCACAGGGGAATCTGATACTGCAGATGTCAGTGACCTGGCAGAATATTTATGCTAATGGTTTCTGCTAATGGATCAGGGCTCATGCTTGCCATATGTGTCAAAGGACCTCCATATCTTACGGCACAGAAAACAGACTCCATTCCTTTTTTGACCTACACCGTTCTGATCCCAAGTGTGCAGCTTTTATTTGGAAACTGGATGCTTCTAATTGCTGTAGCAACTGAACGCCACAAATAACACTTAAGGAACAGTTTTTTCAAAAACAGCAATAATGCAAAAAGCCCTTAACTTCCCCCAGTTTCTCTATCAATCAGAAAACAAGATGCACTCCTCTAGAAAAACCCAACTGACATTTTAAATAACCAACAGTTTACCATTTTTGAATCACATACTCTTTCATATGCTACAGTTAATGACTACTGCATTTGAATGTATAGTATCTACAAAAAAAAGGAAGGGCATCAAAAACATGTCGGCTCCAAATGATATTCCTGTAGGAAAATCTATATTCTCCCTAAGGATTATAGAACTTATATTAATACAGTTGGATTTCTAGTATTCGAACGATTATTTTTTTCATGACTTGTTGTACCATGACTGGTACAATTACCTGCAGCTTTTAAAAGAAGTTTTTGGATTATTAAATCCTATTTTTCTAAGTATTCCAAGGGAGCAGATTTCTATAGCAGATTTGAAGGGAGCAGCTGTAAGATCAGAATTTCATGGGTGATCTTTTACTTAATTTTCACATCATTTTGTAAAAACATCTCAGGATTGCTATATATCGGAAAATCTAGAATGTGACCTTTTTCTGTCACCTTGATACTAAAATTAAAGTATGGGAATGAACATGTCTCTTTAATCAAATGAACAGAAAAGATATGAACAAGTGGAAAACAGAGAAGACCAAAATGGATTTCAAGAAAGCAGGGATACACACCCAGAAGGCATTCTTGCAAATATGACTGAGTGCAGAACTAATGTGGGCCGTTAGCAGATTTGCTAAACGTGTGTGCAAATCCTATTTTTGGATTAAATGAGTCATGTTAACTACATACAAGCCAACTAACTCTCTGAGTACATCAGAAACAACTTAAATGCAGAAATGTCCTTCAAGGAATGAGGATTTTTATTTTATTATTTTTAATTTTCTTTCTTCCTTATCGTCCTTCTTTCTTTTTTTTTTCAAAGATGCAAAAGACCTGTTAGTAGAACTGACATAAGACAATAGGCAGTTGCTTTAGGAGGCGGTTGACAGGAGGTGGTAGACATCTCCTTTACCTATGCACATAGGTAGTAAGTCAAGCTTGCATAGTCAGTGAGCACTTGCAGTAGTTCAGAATTTAAACTGCCATTGCGTTCCTCCGCCAGAATGAAAGAATGAGGCCACGTTGTCTAAATAGGAGAAGGCAACTTTCTCCGATTGGGCAAGTCTGGTGTCTTCTCTATCAAGAACTAACCTCCTTCACATAGAGAGCTGTTCCCTGTGTTTACATTTTCTCATTCTGTGATGAACTGGAAAGTGCCTGAGAGCTGAGAGAAGATACAACTGCAAATTAAGCATATTCCTCAAGACTCCACATTACTGATTACCATCATCCCCCAAAACTTATATAACTGGTTAGAAATCTGAAGTTAAAGTGCTTACAATGTAGAGTTATAATTACTTTCTGATACAAACATCCATTTCTCTGTTGGGCATAAAAATAATTCATCACATCTCAGATGCTTTTATCTCCTCCATTCTCTAACTTCACTCCTTCTGCGATTATCCTTCCATAGATGCAGAAATTAGAGGGAAGACAAGCAATGTGTAATGATGGTCAGCATGCACTTCTGTAGCTAAACTGAAGGAATTAAAGTAGAAACAGTTAGCTTCATTTCTCAGCAAGAGGAATCCAGTGGAATTTAGTTCTATCTTCTTAAGCACATAAGTGACCTAGTCTTAAATCCCTTATTTCATCTACAACTGACTAACAGGACTGACATAGCTTTGTATTAACCGTGTAGAATAAACCAAAAAGAAGCCTACTAGCCACAGAATTAACTATAAGACTTCCTGGCACACGAAACTGCAATTGCCTTATGGGAAATATTGGACTTAGTTGCATTCAGAAGTACTCAGCCTTCCAATTTCCCAAACTTATTTCTAATTCCAGTTTTATTCGTAACATTTAATACTTTTCACTTTGCAACAAAGCCTTTGCTCTTTGTATGTGCAAGTCATCCTGAAGGCAAGCTTTGCAAGGCTGTCCATCATGTTAGTAGAATGGGTAGTTTGTGGAGAAGGATGTGACTTGAGATAACCATTTACAGTTAGGGTATTCTAGGAACTACAGTTAGGGTTGGAATTGCAGTTCAAGACAGCTGAGCTTCAGAAGCAATGAAGATACATCATGTTATTTTGAGTTGTTATCAAGGAAAAATGTATTAACTTCATATAGAGGTCTTTGGCCTAGAATTTAGCTATGATAGTTGTGACAGGAGCTGTGCTAACTACAGGACTGTAGGCAGTTTTCCAGGCCCTCAGTAGCCCAAATCTAGTGTTAATCTAGTGCTAACCCTACATAGTACTATCCCATACCAGCTACAACCATTTGAAACTTTTTCTCTTGAAATATACCTGTTGATCTGACAATCAGCAAAACCTGCAAGATCACTTTCTGCTTAAGGATAATTGGCTGATAATGGCTGGGACAAAAGTTTACAGTTAGTATTGAGGCATGAAAAAGTTTTGTACAGTTAAGGTAGTTCCTCAAGACAGAATAATTCATCATCTTAGGGCTAGTGGGAAGCATTTATTGAAGTGCCGCAGAGTTCAAAGAATGCAAGGCAAGCATGAGAACCCACTTAGACATGAGTAAATGTTTTTTCTCTGTTATTTAGTGGAATAGACGGCTGTAGGGCTCTAATCATCACAACGTAACCATCACAACAGAGCTCCTGGAATGTTTTGGGGGGTCCTTTTCTGGAGTTATGGCTAGGGTGAAGATTTCCAGCAGTAGCTTCTGAGAAGTTGCAGCAAGGTATGCAAAGGACAGCAACAATAAATACTTTCCATTTAGTTATAGGTCCATGCGATGTTAAGTGTGACAAGGGTTAAAACTGTTATTAGGGACTGTAGCACCTAAAATGTATGTTTAGTGATAAACATTGGATAAACAATAAGGTTAGGGAGAAAACTGTTGCTAGCAGATACTGCCTTATACTTTGCTGTTGGAAAGGATCATGTTCCCTGATATGGTACTGAAAATAAAGGCAACAATAAGGTCCAGGCATAAGAAACTAGGATTTAGAAAACTTGCTCCATAATAGCCAAGAACCAGATTCCTAATGCTACTAGCTCACTTAATTGTGTGTGCTTTATGGAAGCTCATCATTCTCTTTCCTTACATGAACTCATCATAACTCAGTCCTTCTTCAGACAGAAGCAAGACATTCACTTTTGCCAGCCACAAGTTCCTCTAGCCCTGCGGGCATCACAGCATGAGCCAGTACATGTAATTCTGCAGACTCTAAATCACAGACCCCTTATTATCATATTGCAGCTATGTCTACCTATTGCTGTAATAAATACAAAATTTTCCCCTATACTAACTAGATCTCATTCCAGCTTATAGTGTCCCTGCAGAAAATAGCAAGGATATGACAACTCACAATTTAGCTATATAATGTTTGCTCAGGGTTTCTCCAGCTCAGTTTTTGCCAGTATACCTCTGCTTGTCCTGTTCATCAGCTCTTTCAAGCTGCATAGAGAGCTGAACTTGGAACAAGACATACAGAACTCACAGCACTTCTGGAAGCCACATTAGTATAGTGTATATCTATCATAGAATGGCTCAGGTAGAAAGGGACCTTAAAGATCATCTTGTTCCAAGATATATATATATATATAAGTAAATAATACTTCTTGCCAAAGCTACCACCTCCACATCTCTAATCATTGTTTTATGATGAAGGGAAGCAATTTGTTTGTTCCTTCAAAAGGATTTGTAGGCTATTTTAATAAAAGTGCAAATGATGTATTGTTGGCAAAATTTTAGCAATTCCAGTCTGCCTATCTAGTTTGAAATTCCCTACGTAATACCAAGACACATTACTGTTCACTACACACCCTTTTAAAGCACTTTTCCAAAACCCCTCAAAATCAGCTATGCAACATCATAATAGGTGAAGAATCAAAGCACTTAGAGATACATGAACATCCAAGAGAAAACACCTGCGAGCGAGTACTGTGTACTTATTATTACTGATATGGTCTGCAATCAGAACATCAGTCAAGAACTCATTCTGTCACAATGTTTACTGTCAGAAAGATAATGCTTACCTATAGCTAGCAGCTAGGGAGATAACACTGGCATATATAGATGACTTATGTAAGATTTCAGTGCAGAAGCTTGAATTATTTTTTTTTTTACTTTATACACAGCAAGGGATTGTCATAGATCATCACTTTCAATGGGGTTCAAAATGTATGCAAAGTGTACCAAGAAGGTTCTGCAAAACAAAATAGCAGTTTTGTTCATTGCCATCCCCCAGCTAGTCCTTTACTCATTTACTTAATGCATTTGCATTGATTTATCCTATTCCAATTAAATCTTTGTGTTTAGTTCCCTAGTTTCAGAGGTTTCTATTGAAAAAAAAAGCAACAAATACAACAGATCAGAGAACACCTGATCACTTCCCACTGGGATCTGATAAGAGCACAAGCAGTTATCAGCCTTCTAGCTGCCTCACCTTTAGAGGACTTTTGTGACAAATATAGAATGTTCTCATTTAAAGGAACAAGATTCGGTTATTTTCAGCCATAGAAGCAGAGGATTTAAGGACTACTGAATTGTATTATTTCAACATATTTAACTATAGTACCACACTATACAGTTACACACCCACAACTTGAGATTTTTGGAAAAGGGAAAATTTAGTATTTGCTGACTATTCTCTTTGGGTTTCAAAGACCAGAGCACGTCCTTATCCAGCATGACTTCTTACCACATTTACATTAAAACACTGCTGCAGCAGTGGCTGAAAATTCCAGGTGGCTGCAGTGATGGGTAGATGGAAGGGAAATAGCTGACAGCTAGCAAACAATTGGACACCAGACTAGAGTGAATTCTGAAGACTGGGAGAAAAGACACACTGTAGCGTGCGTAAGGGTGGCTACATAATGGTCTGAAGGTGATTTCTGCATTACATGCTTGTTGCTGTAGCCACCTCCTTCTTGATATTTAAACTGAGGTTTGCAATTAAAGTATCTACAGGAATATATCCTGCCTTTTATTGTAATGACAAATACTTGTAATAAGAGAAACATCAGTGGGGTAAGAAAAGCAGGAACTGCCCTTTGATAGCCTTGCAAGGGTCTTGCACTCTTCTATTCCTGAAGAATTTATGAGTTTAACCTCAGCAAGACAAGGCACGTGTTTTTCATCATTTATGACTGAAAGAAGGACATTCAGAAAGACAAAGTGCTGCCACAGTAATACTGAGGTCCTTGTGCTAGACTGCTGGAAGAACAGTGGTTGTCAGCAAAGCCAGCAATAGAACTAAACAAAAACATTAAAAAGGAGGAATAGGAAGGCTTTAAAAAGTTAACATCTGGATACAGTTACTGGTGAAATTCACTGCTGTGATTGATATCTGGGCTGACTACCCGCCAAAAGCTACCTATTAAGCAGCAAGACTTAGCAATTCTGTTGTGTGATCAAACATCAGAGGACGGCAAATAATCACCCTTCACCATTTGCCAGCTGGAGGATGATCATGGTGTTGGCTCTTGGCACAGCAGGCAGCACCTTGTGGCCCTACTCTTTGGCTTGTGCTAGATCAGACCACATGCCAAATTGACTCTTGCTGTTACCAAGGGAGGAGGTGGCCCCAACATGCTGCAGCAGGGAGCCCAGTGCCCCAGGGTACCCCTGATCTCAGCTTTGTGCTTCCCCTCACATTACATTTTCTCTCCTGTGGTAGCAGAAGTGCCATCCCAGCCCTAGCTCCTGCCTTTGTGATAAAGAAAAATTCAAATCAAGAAGCCTCAAGCTGTTTTTGAGTAGATTGCAAAGGGCTGAGAGATGCCCCAAGAAGCTGTAGCAGAGTGCTACATCATTCAATAACTTATTCTATGTATGCCGATATAGTGGTCTACTCCACCATTTGATGACACCCATCCTGTTTGTGCACTGATGTTATGATGTTCGTGTAGCTTACCAGGCATGTAAAACTATAGACTGGTATCAGAATTCACCTTTGAAAATATAGTTGAATAGATTTTTACTGTTTCTTCTGCACTATTTAAGTTTTTAAGAAGCAGTAGTACAAAATCTTTGAAGTCGGCATCATTTTTGCATATGCATTGGAAGATGGATGATAGGCTTAGCCGTTTTCACAAAAGAAATAAGCCCATATTTCTAGTGTTGTACTGCAAGCTTGATTAATGGTGCAGATTTCCAAATAAAAGTCTGTTTATTTTACTGTGGTGAACCAACAAAACAAGAAGCCTCTGTTGTCACATGAAATGATTACATCAACAAAACAGGAGTTCTCTATCTGAATTTTGTCCTAAATGGAGAATGGAAAAAAGAACTTGGTATATGATGGTCATCTTCTTGGCTTGGAGAGACCAAGACAGTCTTATCCTGTCAGGTGCACAACTGAGTAAAAATTATTTTTGAAGGGAAGTCATATAACTATGGAGAAGGTAAGGTGTATTATTGTACAAAGCAGATTTATTACCCTAAATTCCCATATATGCCCTGATTTTGAAAGTTAAAAGCCTATCAATGCCTTTTTGAATGTAGCACTAATTGATCCATAAAGAAATTGCACCTGAGTTGGACCGTATCATCTTCCCTGTACATGGCTGAAAGTCAAAGCAAGCAGAAGGCATGCTTCCTGCTGGTGTGTGAGACATTTATTGCACTGCTATCAAGTCCTATTAATCCTGGGAAGCTGTTTGCCATCTTCAGCATCTGCACTACAAGCATGTTATCAAGAAATGAAATGATAGAGGAAGAGCAGAAACTGTTTCATTGAAATATATCCAAATCAAGAAGCAAGCAACAGGAAGGTAGATTGCACTTTGTATTTTGGATGAACATGTGTTCAGATTTTGTGGAGTTTTCTATGGAAAATAACATCAAACTACTTTATCGGCCTAGAATAATCCTGAAGGTACTCTGCCTCCCCCCTGCTCCTGGTGTAATTCACTCACATCCAAGACAGTTAAAAAAATATTCTCCTCTTCTGGAAAAATTCTTCTTTTTGCCTATGTGAATCATTTCCCTTGTATCCATAGCTCTTCTTGCAACTGAACTTGAGTTCTTTCTTTTATCAGATGTTTTTCTGTGCTCCTGCTCTTACTTTTTTCCATGTACTTCCTTTTTTTTCTGCTCTCTGTAGCTTGCAGGTTCCCCATCCCAAGCCTGTAAAGCCATTTTCCTTAGGATCGTGCTTTCCAGCCTGTCAGCCACTTAACTTTTCTGCTCTCTGCCTTGAGAGCTTTGCACAAAGCCCATCTCTGAACAGGTCTCGAGGATTCCTTGTACATCCTTTCCCCAGTTGTTTAATACCTTACTTCTCCAAGGCTTTTCTGTTAGGCAAGAGAAACACCTGGCCTTTCAGATGAGAAATGAATGCAATTTTCTCAACTTCTTTTGCCCCACAACCTTTCTTTAATTGATTTACACTGCTTGAAGTTTCCTTCATCTCCAAAATAGTGTATGTGATTTCTACCAGATGGACACTTCATCTCCCCCTATCTCCCCTATCCCTCCTTTTCTCTCTCCTTAGTTTCTTAGCATTCATCAAAACGGTCATGACCAACTTTCCTAGATGCCAATAGGAATTTTTGCCACAGAAAATAGAAGTGATATCTTAATTTAAGTTTTGTATATTATTCATGGAAATATCATAATTAGGCCACTATTTTTTTATTTTCCTCTTTTTTTTTTTCTCTTTTGAAATAAGGGTATGGAATTTTGTTGCTAACTTCTTATTTAGACATCTAAAAATGTAGCCTGAATTACAAAGAATCCATCTTCCAGGTAGTTTCACTTGCATATAAAATAAAAATCGCAGGAAGAAAGAGCATAAGCATCACAAGGACACGTTCTAAATCTGTTTGACTGATGATAAACACAACAGCAAAAAAAAAAAAAAAAAAAGTAAAAAAAAGGTGAGGAAGGTAGAGGAGCCCAGATGTCAAAATTTTGTTCCATTATCCTACTGGCAATGGAGTTTTATCTGGGATAGCTAACAGTATATAATTATGAAGATGGCAAAGATGTGCTGTAGTCATAGTGAACTGATGAATGTCTCCTTGTACATCCAGTAGGGTTTTTAAAAAAAGAATAAACTAATACGCTTTACAGATATTTCAGAAGATAAAACTGTTAAAACAAAAAGTTCAATTCTGTCTCTCAGCTGGTGTGACAGGTGTGGTGAAGTATGCTCACCATGAATAAAAATAGAAAACTTATAAATACATAAATGAATCAAGAGACTCTTAAAACACATACCTTGCAGCATTTGCTTCCAGCAGTTTTAACACATTTGTCCATCAGAATGTGAATCAAAGAGATTAGCTTGAAATTATTTGCCTTGGAGAGAAGGAAGAAAAAAAGAAGATTTTCTTTGCAACAACTTCAATTTCTTGCTAGTGGGACACTGAGTAGACTGTTGTAAGTCTAAGATGCCAGGCTTAACAATATTGTTGCCATGTTGAAGTTTCTCCAATTGTCTGCCACATTTCACTGCATGCAAACAATAATGCTCTTATGATGATAAAGGAATAAACCCAAGAAACTAGCATCTTGTATGCCAGGAATACAAATTTTCATAACTTGAGAAGAAACATGATCAAGAGCTGCAAAAGAACGTTCTTCCTTTAATGAAAATTTTTCCACAGTACTATTTAGGTTTTTGAGATGGCAAACAAATAGGGCAAAAGAGGCACTTTTAATATATCAATTTTAGTAACCTGTAGTTACATGTCTTGTGAAATGAGATTCATATCTCATATTGGCAGATATAGTAAAACCATTAGAGATTTTCCCTCCCATGCTTCACAAATAGCAGATGTTTTGAAGGCACAATACAATACCAAAAGAAAAATGAAAACACCAAACAACCCAAAGCACACCTCCCTAAATCATATTGTCAAAAATTATTTCTCTAAAAATTAAAATAGGCTTAAGATTGAATTTCATTACAATAATATTAATAATCTTATAATATTTAATTGTTTCCTGCATTACTAATCTGGTGAGCTCAGTTCAGCTGGCCTTTCATCACATTTCACCTGTTCCATTTGGACTTTTACAGGACATGAAGTGTGGGACCTCTCATCTGTAGGAAACATAATATGAGGAAATTGAAGGCAAAGAATGAGAGACATATATGGACTGTCACTATTCCCTACCCCTACAGTTCGGTAATAATGAGATAGCATTGGCTCTGTTAACTGTAAAATCTTAAAAAAAACCCAACCAACCAATCAAAAAAAAAAATCAACAAAACCTCCAATTAATGTATAATGCTTTCCTACATAAGAATATATATGCATATACATAGACAGAAAATGTTATTCTCTGATATTTTATTCATTTTTTACACTGCAATAAATTGCCTCATGTAAGGCAAAACAACCTACAGTCTAATAAAAACAAAGACAAAGACATTTGGTCACAGAACTGAAGTGTTTGTCATCTGTGCTTGCCAACAGCAAATCCCACCCCAGCTAGAAGCAGACAAACAGCCTTCTCTTCACTGTGCTCTGGCAGCTGCCAGAAATCAAAATTGGACAGATCATAAGTAGAAAAAAAATTTAGGGAGTTCAAGACAAATTTGAGGTGTATGGTCGTCATACTACATATAGCTATCTATTGTTCTCTGTTTGGCAGGAAAATATTATTTTCCTATCTTTTATGCTCTAATTTTCCCCTACCAATGCCTGTTATTGAAGTTTTAAGGTCAAATGTGACCATTACTCGCTGCAGGATGAAGATTTTTGCAATGATTAGGCCCTAATCCAGCTCCAATTAAAGTCAATGAAAAGACTCTAATAGCTGCATCAAATCAGGCACGTTGCCAGCACCTCCAGACTTTGCAAAGGCCCTAAACAAAGAAGCTTATTGTAGAGTGAATCCCATGTTCACTAATCTACAACCAGTAACGGGATAGCCAGATATTTGCAGAGTGTTGTAACCTTTCTGACAGGCACAAAATGTCAAAAGCAATGGCCAGGTTCATTGGAAAACTACTGAAAACAGTATGAAAAAAAGCACAAAACCACATTTCAACACTTTCTGGATATGAATTATGTTATCTAGATTCTTGGTAAGAAGTGCTTGTGAATCTCAGTTTGTAAGCAGTGGGTTAGGCTGAAATACAGAACAGAACATTGCTGGGGAGCAGAGATGAAAGCGAAACTCAATAAGTCTTACAGTCTGGAAAACCAAACAACCCTAACTGTACAAGATCACAATCTCTCAAAATATAGTGAGTGGGGCAAATGTCCAGCCAGGAAAGTCATTCATTGTCTAGGTGTGGTGAAAGAAAGATATGACCAGAAGGATCTGCTCCTGTAAGGGCAGTGAGTGGCCAGGATTTTGGGAAGTTTTGGAGATGGTGCTGTCCATTCCATTCCCACTGTTGTCAGCATTCACTAGAAAGTGGAAGTGCCAGTGAAGATGGTGCTATGAGATACCGATCTTGATGAATTTCCTGTCTGCTACCACTTGTTGTTTTGATTCTAGTTTGCCATTCCCAGTAATTGGATCTCTGCGGGCTCGCTCTTTGCAGAGCTCTGGGCAGAGCTGGTGAGTCAGGGCACACACACCAAGCTCCTGCAGTGTCCCAGTGCATTTAGAAGGTGTGAGCAGAACACAGACTCATTCCCACATAACAATAAAGATACTGAGTAAACCCTCATTGCCTCCAGTAAAATCTCCTAGAAAACTTTTTTTCTGTGCATCACAGATTCTTCACCTAAAACTTCAGCTATAAGTACCTGCTTCACAGGGTACCTTCACTCTGAGTCACTGAGTACGGTCAGCTTTTCAAGGATTTCTCAGCATTGATGATAAATGTCATATTTTCCTCAGCTATACTACCAGAAGTGTCTGAGAGATAACTGAACAATAATTTCAAAGGATGCATTTAACTAAGATTTCTCTGGGTCTAGCTCTAGATCATTGTAATCTCTTTGCTTATCCTGCAGCTTGTATGATAGGAGTGCTCTTACCACTGTGGGCCCCTGTAACTCCAGGATTTTCAGAGAGTGACAATTTCCACCAAATTACTTATATATATAATTTTCACTTGATGCAGGCTTTCTAGAAAAGTAGATTGGTGCCAAATGGTTGCTACCTGCTGACGTAGGCAAGACTTTGGGAAAAGGTTATGAGAAAACAATCCACTATTTGTTTGTACTAGAATTTTAAGGATGTGAAAGCTGGGCAGACAAAGTATGACACTGACAAGAACATTTTTAAAATTATTAGCTTGAAGTCCCATAATCATTCAGAGAAGGTATACGTGACAACACCAACAGGAAGCAAGGGAAATGATCTCTGTCCTGGCTGAAACTGGATTCACTCTGTGGTGAAATGGTTGTGCTGTGATTGTGGGGCCACATCTTCTGCTGGGATAAAATGGCTAAATATCAGAGAATTCAATGAAGCTGTATCAGTTTAAGCTATTGGAGAATCTGAAATTCAAAGATCTCTTAATATATTTAATTCTCATTAATATTTGAATGTATGTAACATCAAGAAAATGCCATGCATATTCCAATATAACCTGTTCAGAAAAGTTTGTCCCTTTGAGCTGCAGTGACTCAAGATACTCAAGAAGAAAGACTCTGCAGTTTTACAAATACGAAAGTAATAAGAAAAAGAAAAAACTAATTATTTCTGTTCAGAGTTGTCATGATGTAAAGGGGATCTTGAGCAGTCCCTTCCTATGGTGCTGTTAGCGGTTTCAACTTTGTTACACTAGTAAGTGTGGATGGTCTTGGCGTGAACACACTGCTCTGGAACTGAAGAAATTTGAAGATTAATTCCTTAGTATGATGTCAACTCAAATGCTTATTTGGTTCGCATAATCTGGCATCAGTCATGTCACTTTGTCCTTCTGAAATGATTAATTATAAGACAGGCCTGTTGCATCTGTACAGATGAGCGGGATAGGAGCCTGCTCTTACTCAGTCACGACCTCACTAGTGTAACTTCACAATAAAACAAATAGCACCATCTACCTCCTTACTCTAAGTGTCAAAGGTGTTAAATAACTAGCAGTTCCCAATGGCTCTTCTGGATACTTATGGCTATTTGAGGTTATATTCAGGGTTTTTACACAACAAATTGTTCCCAGTGCCTCTTATTCATTAAGAGACTGAAGAGATTAAATAGAAATGCAGTTTGAGGTTGTTTTTTTCTTTTTTCCACAAAAACATTGAATTTCTTTGTGAATCTTGATAATAAATTATTGCAGCACTTCAACGTATTGTAAGCTATGCCAACTGCACTACAGACAATGTTTAAAAGAGAAGGTGCTATATTAAGGCCACATCACACTATTTGTTGTGAGTTTGCCAGGTCCAATTAAGCAAAACTCATCAAGGCTGGCAAGAATCAGCTTGTTTCATCTGCTCCTTGAAAGGCCTGATCTGTATTTTCTGTGAGCAAATTAATGGTTTGCCTGTCTTAGAATACTAATCACCACTTCAGGTAAACATTGGAAGATAAAGAAAGCTGTAGAATCCAGTATTGCTTGTGGACTGCACATTCCATGTACGTGGTATTACAGCTAAAATTCTGTTTTTTAACTTTGGACTGGCAAAGTATGAAGAACTGTCAAGCAATGAATATATATTCACAGTGCACAACGTACAATTGGCACAATACTGCTCTTTTTTTCTTAGTTGGGCTGAGTTACTGTTATCTTCCTCGAAAACTAACAAAATCATCGTAAGATCAGTTATGTAGCACATACCCAGTGCTTTTGCTGATGGTTGTAGGAGAACATTGTAAGACTGTTTGACACTCTTTCTACCTTTCTTTTTGCTTCTGCATTATACTGGACGCTACTAATATGGATCAGTCCTATAAATTGGAAACTGTAAGTCATTGGGTCTGACAGCCAGGAGATTCTGGTTTCTTCTGACATTGCTAATGCAGTGGGCCATGTAGGAACGCTTCACTCACCATACTGCAGTTAGTGACAGCTTTCTTATCCTTTGAAAACAGATGGAAGTTTGTTGTCTCTTTCAAAGCGAGTTTTTGTGTTCTTGAGCTGCTTGCTAGCCAGCTTGACTTCCAGCATTAGTGCTGTTCCAAAATAGAGATCACAGACAATATGACATAGCTAGCATTCCTGTAAATGAATCTGAGAGTGCTAAGAATTTACCAAGCTTTGTTATCTAAAAATCTGATTAAGTAATTCAGGAGAAAAAAAAATCACAGCAGTGATTTAGAATATGACAATTTGTTTATGTCTGAAATCAGTCTCTGGAAGAAAACAGTCTAATGGAAAAAAAGTTGAAGGTACCTTGTCCTTTGAACTCCACTGAAGTTGTTTTTTAGCTACCATTGTATATCTCGTATAAAGAATACGTTAAAATTGACCATTAAGCTATTTGAATGGACACAGCGGAGAACAGAATATCACAAGTAAAATAAGTTTCATTAATTTGATGTTTTATTCTCCGAGTAGAATAAAGAAGAAAAAGCACAAGATCATTTTTAATCCCAGGCCGTGGTGTCCCTTCTGCTCAATTTATGACAGTAAACAAGAGAGAACCATTCCCTATCCCATTAGCCCTATTCAGCTGGGGAGTTAATACTGGAATTGCTATTGAATAGGCATATTTAAAGTAATAAATGGTCAACAACACAAGAAATGTGCAGGCCTATTCTTCACTCCCATGTAAATTTGACAGGGGAGAATTCTTGTCTGATTGTGCCTCAGTAGCCTTGCTCAAGTACAGTCACTGAGATCCTCACAAAGAATCTTAATACAGATTCTGATGTGACCAAATTTTAGATGCTTGGAATTAGAGAATGCTTCACTAGACTGCTATGTATGACACACATCTTTTGGATGCTATTTATAAAGACAAAGTGGACTTGCCAGGGGCAACATGAGACTTTCTGTCTCAAGAACATTAGTTTATTAATTTCCCATGGATTTTCAGCTGAGCTATACTCATTATCAACTCAAGTGTTGCTATAGTTTCTGTCTTTCCTCCTTCTCTTTAACTTAATGCCCTTCCTGATCTATGTAAAGATTATTTTTGCTTTTATTTGACTTTATTTTGACCTCTAAAGTTACCAGCAAAAACAAGCAAGTGCTAACAGGCACTCAATTTCCTATCCACTGAGCCTATTTAATCAGTCATATAGTTAGTTTATAGTGGCAAATTGTAGTAATTGCGTGATAATTGGTGGCAAATACTGAGATAAATGCACACATTTCATTTTATTAATACAGTAAACAATAATGGAGCTAATTTAGTTAAGATCTGCTATATATCTGCCAAATAAGTATTGCTTCCTCAAATGAACTGCTTAAGGAAAAACTAAGCATCATTTCTTAAGGAGTTTGTCATATATGAGATGGGAACCTCTTGCTCCCCCTAGTCAGGCAGTTAGTGGGGTACTCTTGGATACTGTTCTGAAAATATACATCTGTGTTATTACTCACGTTAATGGTGGCTATACATGTTAATTTCTTGTAAACAAAGACAATACATGCATTGTTAGAGCATAAAATCTG
Source organism: Numida meleagris (assembly GCF_002078875.1). Taxonomy (NCBI): domain Eukaryota; kingdom Metazoa; phylum Chordata; class Aves; order Galliformes; family Numididae; genus Numida; species Numida meleagris. The sequence goes on along the minus strand of NC_034409.1, from coordinate 65,118,942 downwards.
TATGAAGAATACACAGTAGCCATTACTTCCCCAGTAGATTAAAACAGACAAGTTATTTGTAGTGTTAATCTATTCAGAAGTATGTTGCAGTGTTCTGTGAATAAAGGAAACAAATGATAGTATGAAGGACAAATCCACTATTGTACAGTCACTATATTATAAACTCTTCAATTCCTAGTTCCCAGGCTAGCTGAAGGATATCCTATCACTTGTATTTTGCTACACAAGCGGAAGGACTGAAGTCCCAGCATCACGTAATTTGAGTTCTTGCTCTTTCTGCTGAGCCTGACCAGTTCTATGTACTTTTTATTTCTTACCAGAGACAGACACAATATTGGATGACTCTACCCGCTTATACAGAGTTTAATGCATAATCTTTCTATCACATTCATCTAGCCAAACATGAAAATAGTTCAATACAGTTAGAAATGTCATGAATTTTAAATGGGGTTTTTACAACTATAGGCGCTCAGTTACTATTAATGTGATATGCCTTTATCACAATGCCATACCTGTTAAATGCAAGGGATTCATTTGTGTAAATTTGAGTCAGTGTTACAAATGTCCAGTTTCAATGTAAACTCAATAAAACACTTGAAGATGTGATGCGTTCCTTACAGGTACTGCACTGAAACTGAACTCAGGCAAATCAGTTGCAGGTTAGCATGCACTAGAGAGAAAGGAAGGTGCATTTTGTGTATTACTGATTACTTACACAGGAGTGTAGATTTCTTCATAGCTTTATATAAGCAGAGTATTTTGGCAGAATATATGCTGTGTACACATACATACAGCACTGCACATTTTTTCTTTGGAGAATTTGCCATGGAAGACAAACAATAACAAAAGACAAAGAGCAAGAAGAGAATTTCTCTATGAATGTTTGGTGAGTGGTTGTGCTTTCCTTTTATTTATTTATTTTAAATAAAGCAATACTGATCACCTCTTTTAGCATCTCACAATAAATAACACCTTTAAATAACAGTTGTGAGTCTAAGAGCGTTTTGGGGTGCTGCTCAAAAGCCTTACATTACCAATGTAGTTATGGCAGGTTACTTTACAATTCCAAAGTCGTTAATAAAGCACTTTGTTTGAAGAAGTATTTCATTTGAAATTTTATTATCCCTTGTAATGTAATTTCTGAAGGACTCAAGTGCAGCATTTATGTTGTCAAACAGCACATTTAATGGCTAAAGGACCTAAATGTATATAACGTAATAGCTTTTCATAAAAAGTCTTCTAAAATACTGTTATGATAATATTTTCCTTGCTGGAAAAATCAATATACAATATTTATATTTAGAACTTTTTGTTGCCTTAAAACAAATTACTGAAAGCAAATCTGTGGTCAGGTGTGGCCAAGTGATAATTTTATTATTTATTTTTACTGTACTCATATTCATTTTAAATTTGAAAGCTTTTAAATAAAGAAGAGCTACCTGTTCTACATTTGTTAGCAAGGCTGAATACTGTGCACAAGGTAATGTACAGCTGGGGCTTGAAGTAGACCACAGTAACTTATGTAATGTCTTCCTGACCTTGTCTTTTCTTGGTTCTTCCCATTTTGATTAACTTTCTGCTTCCTAGGTTATTTTTACTTTAAGTACTTAGCATCTTCTTTTCCCTTTCTCTCCCCAAATATTTATTGAAATTAGTTAAGCTGGCTTTACTTTCTTTTAACAAGCTCCACCTCAATTAATAAAGTTCCAAGTTCATCCACTCTATTTCACACTACAAGGAAGCTTACTCCATTTTCCAGAACGAGACTCTTAAGGTCCTATACTGTTTTTGCTGAGGGCAGGTGGGGACAATAAAACCAGGAAAACAAACAAACAAACAAAACAAACAAAAGAAAAATTGTGTTTTATTGTTCTTTTATCTAAGAAGGTGAAAAGTTGAATTTTTATGTTCTGTTAAAGTAAATCATGCCTTGAGCTAAGTTGGTGTTTCATAAGTCCTCCTAAAACATCAGGAATTTTTTTTTGTTACCTTGTCTTCAGTTACTGGATTGTATGTTCCTGGCAATTAACAATTAAACACACTGGGAATCTACATGCTTCAGTTGTCAACATTTGCAGTAAGAAATAAAGCAGTAACACAAATGTTAATAATCTTAGTGCACGAAGGTCATAGGAGGAAGCTAAAATTTAACTTGTTTTATAATTATCACTACATATTGGAGTTCGCTTATATCCACAATATAAGCTGGAGAGAGAAGAGTGATTCTTGATAATGACTGTAACCTCAGCTATAAAAAATCCAAGTCTGAAATGCAAGGAGTTCACTAGCTAAAGATATAATTATTGTCAAGTTAATGAGCAGGTATGATTGCACAGACACATGCTCTTCCTCTTGCTTCTTCAGTTACAACTGGGTATTAGAAATCTTCCAGTCTTTCAGTGATGGATGCTTCTACAACATTTAATCTGCTTAATATCTGTTCTTCTTCTTCCTGACCCTTCTAATGAATTCAGTCCAGAGGTTCTCCGATCGAAACAAGGACCTATGCTTTACAGAGCACCACTTGCAACCCAAGGGGCTTACAACCCACGCAGATGAGAAAAGGGCAAAAGAGAGAGACTATTTCATCCTCATTCAGCCAACAGACAACTTCGGCCTGAAGCATGTGAGTCATTTCCCCAAGTCTCTGGTGAAGAAGATATTAAATCAGATCTCATACATCTCACTTCAAAAATTCTTAGTCATAATATTTCACTGTTGAAGATTCCTACTAAACAAGAAAAATAACAAATTTGTAAGGAAATTGCTTAATAATACCCTTTCTCATCTATGTAATGATTATTTTTCTTGTTTTGTATTTACTTTTATCCCTGAGGTTACCAGCAAAAAATATTCAAATAAATCTACAGGCTAACGACTATATTCTGGTGGGAAATGGCAGCATTTGAAAATCCGCTACGGTTCCTGCTCTTCTGGTTCCTCACTTGAGCATGAGGCAGCACCCAAGAGAGGAAAGTTACCAAGGAGAAATTAAGGGACTGAGGATGGGGGCAGCCTTTCCAGAGCATGACTCAGACTGAATCATGGCTTTGCCACTGGGCTTTTTCAAAGACTGTATAAAACCATTGCAGACAGTGTTGTTCTTTCCCTTACATCAGGAAAGTACTTACTAAGAAATCTCAATATTGAGTCAAAAGGATGTCTGTTAGTAGGCAGAGTAATGATTTGGCAGGAGTCAAATGCTAAGGTAGTAGCAGTACAGAGAACTCTGAGGGCTGAGATGAAAACATACACATACAAATACATCTGCTCTGATCTGGTAATGATGGCTCTCAGACAGTCTACCGGTATTTGAATGCCTGGTAGTCACTGAAAAGTGACAGTAGTTACAAAGAAAATCACAAACACACAGCTATTTAGAGTGACAATAACTACATAACTGGAAATTGTTTTCTTCTTTGTATTTAAACTGAAATAACTTAAATAGGCATTAGATTTGATGTTATCACCAGCGAAACTTCTCAGAGCAATAAAAAAAAAAATAAGAAAATACAATGCATGAAGTAGGAAAGCCAGAGAAGACAGAGATCATATTTAAACAGAAGTCTCATGTTTACACTTGCTAAGCTCTCCCCAAAGGCAATATTTGTAAGATGCCCTGCAGGTCCAACATGCATGAAATAACGCATCGAGTTTTACACAGCAAGAACTGGTTGATTAGTTTTATATGTTGTGATTGTGTTGATTAAATGAGTTTTTTTTAATTTTTCAATATATATATTTGTTAAGCTTAATCTTCATGTAAAGAATTAATTTTGTTTTAATACTTAACAAGATGCTAGTTATCCTCTCTGCCTACTGCTCTCTGCCCTGAAATTCCACTGACCCAAATTTGTGGTCTAATTGTGTATTCTATGGGAGGTGTGCTCTGGAAAAAAATGGAAAACTGTTGGTCGTTGGGATGAGATTTATCTGTATTGCTTAGAGAAAAATGAGTATTAACATGTTCTGAATAGTTACTCAGGATAAGGGGTTACAGAAAACTACTGATTTTCAATCTGATGTTAATACATTACATTTTTTTTACAAACTATGCAAACACCAAACTAGTGAAGCAAAACACAACAAAGGGAAATCAGCAAGTAATTTGGGAAAAAAAAATGGGGTTCTAGATCTTCCATTTATTTTGCTGTTCATAGACTCTGAAGTACAACCTTGTCTGGCCAATGTACATTAATTCACTGACATAAGGATAATGGGCAACTAGTTTTATACACATTTCAGTACGTTTTGTGTCAAATTTTGAAGTCAGTGGGATTTTATATGAATACCTGAGAGCAAACTATGTTCATCGTCAATCAAATTCAAGGACTAACAGGATGCAGTGTTATGCGGCAGAGTCCCATAGAGCTCTAACTTGCCCACCACACAAATATATCACTTACGGGACAGCATATGGTTTAAAATCAAGATTTAAATCATTCTCCATAAGTGCTTTTTAGAAGAGATTGAACTGATAGAGATTAACATAACCTTGACAGTCACCTATTCAGAAAAGAAATGATTTGTGTCATAGCTGAAGTTTGTGGATTTGTCTTTTTTATTTCATTGGCTGCCATTGTGCTGAAGTTTCTCCCATCTATAAAAAGGTTTAGGCCTCCAAAACTGAACACATATACCAACAGATTAAAAAAAAATATTGTGAAACTCCACATGTATCAATTGCTAGCAAAGTTTTATGGTCCACTGTTGGTAATTACTGTGGATTTACACCTAGGTAACTTTCCAGTTCCTAATATAGTACAATAGAATTATGGTCATCTATTTAAATTTGTGTATTAGACTAAAGACTTGATTTTGGTCTCTCATGCCAATGAGGTCAGTGTAATTAATCTGATCCACTGTTAAATAAATTGAGGCATAATCTGTTCACACCCTTACAACTCAACCTAAAGCCAACAAAAGCTTGTTTAAACTTTTGTATCTAAAAATTCGATACTTAAACTTTTAAACTTCAGAATCTTTTTTAAGGAAACATATTTCCTTACTTTCCATACTCTTCATATTTGAAGACAATCTTACATAAATTTTGGTAAACAATGAGTTTGTTAAGTGGTTTTGGAGGCAGAATATGTGATTACTTTGGTTGTGAGACTTTGCGGCACTGTAAAATAAGTCTGAGGGTCTTACAAAATGCAAAATACTGACTTTTAAAATATCTTAGACTATACTGAGAAGGGAATAGCTTATTTTAGCACAAATTTTTGGTATGCATGTAAGTATTGCCAAGCACTTTCTTACAAATTTGAGAAAAAGCTATTCATCAACCCATCTTTTTTAGTCTGTCACTTTCAAAAAATAATTGCATTACCCAATTTTAGGCACCGGTTTCACTGATGCTTTGTTGCTTTGTCAAATACATCTACCCAGAGTAATTCTGTACAGAATGGCATAGCAATACTATTCAGGATACATATAATACTTCTGCCCACACATCTGTGTTTGCAAATTTGCTTGCCAGCACTCTTCAATCCCAAATCAGTCCCAGTTACACCTATTAAATACCACATAACATTTGTTCCACAGTTCTTGATATAGTGCTGTCTTCTAGCTGTCTTTTTACAGACAATTTTAAATATATATAGTGTTTTCATCAGTGAAGTATGACTAGCAGCTTTACAACAGTAGCTATGAGGCAAAATACATGCACATAGAGTTCCGCATTAATCTTCTTGGTTTCTCAGAAAGTTATCACTGTAAATCTCATTTCATGAAAATATCCATTCTTATATTATCTCTGTTAAAAAGTGTAAAGTATTTGTATATAAAGTTGATGGGGTAACCAGGGAAAATAAAATAGCTCCTATTCCTCAATATTATATTGACTTAATCTATGAAAGAATAAGCAGATGTACCTGCTTAATCTATATTAAAGAGACACAGACATGAAACAATGGCTTGAAATAGGACCTATGATCATGTGCGTTGTCTTTAACAACCTGTTAAAAAACTACTCAACTTTCTGATAAAAAAACATGCCTGGCAACTGTCTATTTTTCCCATGGTATTGAGGACAGAAATTCCTGTTAAGAGTGGCAGAATATATTCAAAAAATAATTTCTGCAAAATAAGTTGCCTCATCTGGATACATTGCAGGCAGTATAACCGGAGAAGAGCTACTGGGATCTGAGGGATTGCAGCACGTGCTTATGGGTTACAGTAAAGCGGCTATTGGATGTTGAACTGTTTTAATTTGGGGTATGTTGATGGATATTTGTGCAAATGCAAATGACTTCTGAGAACAATCTAAGTTAGGTGTGTTATTTTTCCTTAGGGAAATCATCTGGCAGCGTTCATTCCCATGCTGCCTAATTTAGAAGTCACCTGTACTTCTTTCTGTTGTTACAAGGGGACAGGCAGATCGCTCCTGATGTAAAACTGAGTGATTGATATATTTAATTATAAATTTTAGGATAACGTCCCTGTCTGAAAGATCCCCAGTTGGGACAGCAATTGCATCTAATACAGTGTAATGCATTACAAGGTAGTACAAGAGAATGAATGCATACAAACATCCAGCAATATACCTTTGCAAAACACAGAGATTCTTGTATTAGATAAATGTGATACTCCATAAAAAATTAGAGAAGGCAATGAATTTAGTAGGATACAATCTGACTGAGTCAGAAAGACATAGGGAAGAGAATTACAATATTTCTAAGACATCTGAGTTCAACATAACTGTGATTTACATCTGAAAAAATTGAGATAGCTTCTCTGAAGCAGAAATGATCCTTCTGATCGCATGAATTATGGTCAGATAGGCAGGGACATAAAGGAAACAAAATACATTTCTCAACCAGTGAGTTCTTGATGACTAAGCACTACAAAGAAGGCTTCAAACAGATAAATATATCACAAAAACACTGCAAACATCTGGCTATCTCTCAGCAAAGAATGGAGTAGAGGCAAATTTTTCAACAAAAACAAATGTGAGTGAAAAATTGCTGGCTCATAAACATAATTTGAACTCAAAAGGGATAATTCATACAACTAATTCTGTTTTTCAGTTAAAATTATTTTGGATACCCCGTGGATTTAGATCTCAAAGCAAAATGGCAATTTGAACTATTTTTGGTGAGCAGAGACCTGCAAGAAGAAAGAGACGATGAGGCTAGAGATCGTGCCTTTTATTTCCCTTTTAAGAGCTGGAAAAGTGGGAGAGGTAGGCCAAGGCAAAAATATCCAGCCTCCTTATGGCTTAGAGGGAGTTTCACAGGCACACATAGAGGAAGGCCAGATGAGTGACTGCATCCCAGGGCTTCTTTGTGACAGTATTTGCCCAGTGAGTGCTATGCTGTACAAAAAGAGCAATTTATCTCTATTTCCTTCCCCCCTGCCTCCATGTGGATGCATCTGTAAGCAATACCAAGGAGAGCTGTGGTGATGAAATTCTTTTATTTACCTCCCCTGTTGAGAAGTAGAGAGAAATTACTGCTCCTCTGGTCTGGTACGTGACCTAAAATCGTCTGTGTGTTTTTAGCACTGCACGGATTACCTGCTTCCCTTCTCATGTGCTTCTGATTTTCATCTCTAGGTGAAATGCATCACTTCCTGATTTAGCCAAAGTGGCAGTCAGGCAACAAAAGGCTCCTATTTGCAGTTAGACTGCACTCCTGTACCGAGGTCCAGGCCCCTGTGGGATCTGCAGCGAGATGTGGCGTTCACATGGAGGGACTACACTGCCAGGCTGAGGCCTCACACCTCTGAATGACCTTCCGGAAATCCAAATTTTCAGGGAATCCAATTAGAATTTCTACATCTTTTGTAATGCGTCTTTTTTAATAATGAGCATGATATGCAGCAAAACTAGGTCCTTTGGCTTAAATGAGAACAGGATCGATTTTCTGAAACAGAGTCCATCTTCCTGAAACTGGGAACAAACATCCAGCAAATGAAAAGCTGAAAGCATATGCCACTGAAGATCTAATGGCTTAACTGCCTTTTTTTGTGTCCAGAATGTTTCAATAAACAGGTGGCAGAAATGATAATTTGCAGTGGCCATTCAAGTACTTTTGCAAAGATATAAGATGAGCATTTATGTATGGTGTATTCAAGCTGATAGTCTGCTAACAAAGTCAGTGTTATTAAATTGTACCATTCTGGTTTTCATTCTGTACAGCAAATGACTACTCAAAAAAAAAAAACCAAAACACACACATTAAAATAAAATTATTTCCCCTTTATTTAACCATGTTTCCAATTGAGAAAGAGAAAATTTAAATTATATCCCAAAGTAACTAGGGGAATAAATCAAGGTAATCAATGAAACAGAGCACTTATGCAAAACAAACTAACCAACGAACCCACCAGTGAAACTGAAAATAATGAATGTAAGATTGTGTGGTTAAAAGCTGTATCATAAAATATGAATAATTAAAATTAAACATCTGAGTGCTTGGCTTTCAACACATTGCTCTTTAAATAAAAATTTATATATAATTTTCTAGGGTTTTCGAAGAGCTCACCAACCAAACCAACAATTCTTATATCTGAAATAACATCAATTTCTACATATTTTTCATGCACAAGAGTGGAACATTTAGCTACACAGAGCACATACCTGTCACTTCAGCTAAAAAAGCAAAAGCTCGCAGCAAATTGGTATACGGTGAGTTGCCCATAAGCTAAAATCTTATAGTCTACCAATGAATTTCATAGCTCTGTGCTAAAAGTAAAATAGTATTTGAGAGCTATGGGTAAGTCTGTTAGCTACAGACTCCTTTTGCCTCCAGTCCTTATTCAAGACCCATACCTCTAACTTCTTGTCCCATTTTTAACATTTCTTGTCCCAAGTCATTCCTCTTTTATCCTTCACCAGCTTTTTAGCCCTCTGCATTGTAATAATAGAATACAGTTACTTCTCTGGGATGTGTGGCTTCCTAACATGGGAGCTGTAAAAACAAAGGAAAGATTAACTCTCTACTTTTATTGGCACATAGAAGTAATTTCAAAGGAGATTATTAAAGAACTTGGAAGCAGCCTGCTCTGTATCAGTGGACTTACTGAAGAACTCTGTTCAGCACTTTTGAGATTTTACCTGTAGCACTGTGTCCCATTAGGGGATGCCCAGTACAGGAAAGGCACTAGTGTACTGAAGCAAATCCACTAAAAGGACCACAGGTTATCTAGAGGGACAGAATGTATAAGGAGAGTCTGAGAGAGCTGGGTTTATTCAGCTCTAAAGAGAGACAGCGCACGGGAAGATTTAGTTGCTGTCTATGTCTACCTAACAGGAGGATGTAGTAAAGACAGGTCCAATATGTTAGAGGTACAGTGGAAGGACAAAATAAATTACTCAAGCTGTGACATGGGAGACTCTGAACTAATATAAGAAAAAATTATTTTGTCGTGAGGTTAATCAAACCCTGGAACAAGGCCCAGAAAGCTCTGGCCTTATTGTTTTTTTCTCAGGCTATGTTTTTTTTTTCCCACGTACCCTCAGGCAAGCCAGTTGAATAGCTCTAACAACAGCAGGCTGCTTTTGGCCACTGTCTCTCCTGAGAGTCAGATGTTTCGTTCTCTGTCATGTGCCAGCACGTGTCCAGTCAACACAATATAGAATGTGCCTTACGGAAGAACACGTATTTTGGAGAGCAGCCTGTTGTAACCTCAGGCATTCATTTCCCTGCAGGTTGATTTGCAGGAGCATGTGCACAGGGATGAATAAGAGCAGCAGTGGTCTGTCTGAACAGTACTTGCAGAAGTCACCCATGCCTATCCCTAATCTTTCTGAGGAGAAATGTGAGAATGGAATGGGACCTCAGTTTACAGCTCTCTGTTGGATGACAGTGATCTACTATTGACTCTGTCTTGTTTCTCTGTGTGGACATAATTCTGCCCACAACAGCTTACCGATTCTCCTACCTAAGGCTACAGATTTACTCTCCTCTTTGGTGAAAACTGTATTTTTCTGATCCTTGACCAGCAAGCCAAATGTTTTTTTTTTTTTTTTTCCTATGCATTTTTATATTGAGATGTCTGTGTATGGAATTACAAGTATTTCTGTGTCGCTATGTTAATTTGTTGGGATGTAGCTTGACATGGGGTAGGGGTATGGTAGATGTACTGGTACAGATACAGCTTCTTCTTGGGAATTTATGCTAATATGCAATACCATAATAAGTAGGGCAAATGTATATAATAAATGTACTTCTGTATAGGTTTCCAAATTGACATTGTCATAGCTACGAAAATTATGCATAAATGAGTCTATTCAATCTGTAAGCTTTTTGGAAAAGACACTCACTCTTAATGATATTTCACACAATTTTGTATGATTAAGCATTTCAAAATTGTTTTAATATAAATAATTATTAAAAGTGTCATGAAATGTTATTTGTAAATCTGTACTTGTACAAGGTATCTCTATTTTAAACAAATTATCACTTACATTAGATTGAGTATGAAATTATTTAAATGTGGGATAGATTCTTCTGGTGAGGCACAGTGAACTTACATAAAGTAATTCAGGTTTTAGAGGCATTTACAATAATCTGTGATAAAAAATGTTTTAAAGATGATAATTTAATTGATCTCACAGTATTTTCGAAGTATGTTATTCAGAAAAAAAACAAAGTATCTGCTGTTATCTTACAAGTAGGCAGACTCCAACTGACATTGCTTATAAAACCTTCAATGTTTGTAATTATAATAGATATAATAGCTAAATCAGCATTTCTAACTGCATGTTTGGAAGTTTATTTGGCAATCAGGGAAAAAGTTTAGCTGTCAACTAATTATTGGATCATTAATTTTTCTTTCAAATGAAAAGTTTGATTATGGTAAAATTTGCACCGTACTACAGATGTACCAAGAGCTTCATCTTGCTTAGATACATCTATTTTTCAGTAGTTCCTCAAATATGCCTTTCACTGAAACCTTGTTTCTAGTGAGGATTATTTGAAAACTGCACAGGATGAACTTTTAGTGATACAGCATTAAACAAAAAATAACTGACTACTGTTTGCATCCTGCATGTGAATTAAAGCTTAGAACTTCCATGACTTTTAGCTCACCTAATTTTCTTAGCTCTAATTCATATAAAAGCATATCAGGATTCACAGCCTTCTTATCCTCCCCTAAATTACATTTCTTTATTGACAGGTCTGTCCTGTGCTATACAGGGCTTTTCACACCCATAGTGCATTTGTAGTGACTCCAGAAGAAATACCATCTATTCTGGCAAAATTACACTATTAAGCACAGCTGGGGATACTATAATAGATACAACACAAGCTCTAAAATCTGCCTAGCAGCAGTAGCTCCATATTGTATGTAAGCTCATTAGCCTGGGTCTTAGCTCTTCTGACAGAGCAGAAATGAGTATTTCAAGAGCTACACATAGATTTGTTGGTGCTTAGAAATCCCAGCACAAACCTCAATTGTGCAAATATTTAATGCAAGTGGATGAGAGAGTCTTTCCAGCTAGAAGCAACTATTACAGCATAATCCAAAATACAGACTGAAATCAGCAGTTGACCCATGTGTAGTAAAATCCTGAAGACAATTCTCGACTGGTTTAAAGTAGATAGACTGTGGTGAAAATGATGTAAATATCCAAAAATGATCTAATTGCAAAATGGCATGTTTACTGGAGTAAAAGATATGTCTTTCTAGTAGCTAATGCAACATGATTGTGTTTTAATGCACAATATCTATTTAACATAACTTCTGACATAACAACTAGGAAGCCGTTGGTCACATCATAGTCTTTAATACTCTAACAATGTCTACACGCTGGATGGGAAATATAACTTGTTCTTTCTATTTAAAAACACTCAGGGAATAGGTTTCACTGAATTATATTTGTGACTTTTTCTTATTTAAGCACAGTTCCATCTAGAGGACACCATATTTACTCCAACCAGGCTTAATGCCTCTGTCCTATTAGGTTTTCCTATTTTAGGATTTGGCAGCCCTTATTTTGATAGTCTGATAGAAGTATGTCAGTCCTTGAAGTATATTATTCCTGTAAATCCTATGTGCTGTTGTTTTATTGTTGTTTTCCAGAAAAATGTCAAGCAGTACTCTTCTGTAATATCAATCACCATTCTCTCCCCACCCTCTCACTTAAGATTTATTTTCTATATTCTTCATTTTCTTTTTGTGTGTGTGGTTGCTCACATTCACGAGGCAGCTCGCCAAGCCCTCTTTCTTTTCTATGTGCCATGGAAATGAGATCTTCATCCTTTTCCCCTAAAACAGCAAAGGAGATTTTTTTACTGTTGAGCCTGCAGTTCTGCCTGCAAAGCTGGCTTTAAAGACAAGCAGTTGCTCAGAGCTCTGGGTGAGCTACTAAATTGAACAAGCAACATGGGTCAGGCAATGTAGTGTGTACACAGAAGAAGAAAGGCATTAACACCAATTTCTCTAGCAAGTGAAATATGGGATCTCCTCTTTCATGACATCTTCCACAACATCAAAAATAATGAGTTCAGATGAGTTTTCTTGTGTGAAAGTCTTAATTCTCCTTTTGACCAGTCTGAGCAAACAGAACACCTAGAATTTGGTATTTTACACCTGAGCAACAGACTTTGAGGTACTTAGTAATCATATTGCACCAATGCAGAAGTTGTCTTTGGTGTAACTGATCACAAGTCATGATGCTAATTCAGCTTTATTTAAATATTCTTCTGGTATCTCAATGTAGAAAGTAAAACAGGAGAAGCTGAGTAGAGCTCTGCTGTCAGATCATAATTTGGCAATTAGTGTTGCACAGCTGAGAGAAGTGGCAAAAAAAAAAAAAAAAGCAAATTCTAGGTAAAAGTTCTGGCTTTGGTATTGTTTTTCTACCTCTGAATGAGGCACACAATATAGCCAAGAAAGCATTTCTGCCACTAATGATATGAGATCTGTATGGAGTACTTGAAAATACATAAATTCCTCACTAATTATGTCTTAAGCAAACATTTAATATAATTTCAGATTTCACTTCATCATACTAATGAGCTACAAACAACTGTCCTTTGACCCAAAGCTTACAGCCCCCTGGAAATTTCTTTTCTACTTAACACATCATGATGTCTTTCAATGACATTTTTACAGTATGACATTGTTAATAATTTGGTCTTTTAGAAGAAAATGAAATACAGGAACATATTCAAGGGAGCTAAAATTATAAGGATTATGCTGCCTGTGAGGGGTTTAATGAAGCAGGAACAGAAGCATCAAAGTGACTTTTGGATGCAGAACTTTAGGATAAATATATTGAATCCTTTTTGTTTCCTCTGCAGCTTTTTGATTGTGCAAATAGTTTGCCAGTATCAAGAAAATACAGACCTTGGAATTACCTTCTCACTTAGAGGAGTAAATTTACAGGTATGTTGACCTATTGTGCTATGGTCCTGCATATAATCAGAATTGAAAAAAGCTCTTTTAATAGTTATAAGCATATTCAAGACATTCTTAGAAGTGAGCATCTGAGAAGGTCTAGCAATAACTCCAAACCCTAAAATAAAAATGCTAATTCCAGGCAAAAAATTGAAGAATCTTTTCTTCTTCACTCTGCATTTAATTTCTTCCCTCCTTTCTGTTTTCTGAAGACATATGTAACCACCACTCTGGCAGAATCTGATACAGTCTTTCATGTATTTACTTTTCTCAGAACACATGCAAAGTAACAGTGGTCAATTGTCTCCTCAAAAAATCATTATAGTATATTGAATCCAGAAAGGTAGTATGGAAAGTTTAAAGAATTTGTTTTATATTATGATAAGATTAAAATACAGAAGAAAGGATCAGAACACAGTTCTCCAGCTACCTCCAGTTAAGACATTAATTATGTCAATTTTGTTAATTTTGTTAATTTTGCTCTTTTTTATGCCCCCAAATTGTGCAGATACAAATTAACACATTTTCTACAGGTGCTGTGAAGTGTGCTTCCTCTGAGTGCCAGTTTATAAGGTAGCCATCAGGGTACTCCACTGCATGAAGGAAACAGAGTTGAATGTTCTTAAATTGAACACCATCTCTCCTTTTCTGAGTAAATCTTACAACTATTAGTTTGCTACATAGAATTTTTTCAGTGGCATCATCACCTCACTAATAGAAAAACAAAATGAAACTACAGATTTTTTTACCTTTTCAAAAGGTAAGACTGTAGCTTTCAAATCTGGAGTTGTGAATTTCCATCTTATATCACTGCAATGCTTAGGGCCATGAGAAGGCAGATAAACTTTGGACAGAGGCAGAATTGCTAACATACCGTTTCCTTCTGCATCTCGTTCTGCAGGTCAGCATAGCCATTCCCTACTTACTGTGTTCACACTAGTGAAATCCATGCCAGGTGCTATATCTTGGAAAGCAGATCTTTACACATTTGGTCAAACTTGACTTGTGGCTACACTAAGAAAACAATATGAGGGATTAAAAGGCACTGAAGTTAATCAGGAAGAGTAAAGTGTAGTAATTTAAAGGAGCTGTTTCATAATCAGCATGGTTCAAAGAATAAGAGAAAATGGAGGAGGAGAATGTAGGTTAATTTAAAAGATAGGCTGGAATAAAGGACTGGAAGTCCGTCTAGGAATTTTTTGCATGTCAATCATGATAAAAGGAAATGAATCTTTCTGCTGTTATCTGTGCACTCTGTATCAGGTTCTTAAGGTTTGTGGGTACCAATTCAACAAACTATAGCATTAGAATACCTGTATAATTCTTTTCCACGTGGTGGAAATAGTCAAATGATTATAATTAATCAAACAATTACAATTAAGTACTTTGTTGAACTGGAACTTAAACAAAGGAGCAGAAAACAGCTGAAGGCAAAATAGAGTCTATGCATTTTAATCTTCTATTTTTCTCCATGAATACTTTACAGAACATAACACACTGTTTTGAAAAATCTTCATTTTAAGCACAGTTTGTCCCATAATCTGTAGCACACATTTGGCAGCCTACGTAACTTTGATAAAGGAACAGAAATTATTGCACAGAGAATAAAAAAATGTTAATTACACTTTTCATTTACTTCAGCTAAATCCACATTTTGTAATGGATTTAGACATATGGAACTACAGCCCAGAGGCTGAAATAACAGCAAGGCTTACAGATTGTAGAAACCATGTTGTTGATCTGTCTCCAAAATGACCTTTTGATGGGGAGAGAAAGAACGGAACTATAGATGTTCAGTGAATAAGTACTGCACACTTGATTATAATTACTAGAGGAACTGGTATGAAGAGAAATATATTAGCAGACAACTATTTTAGAAAGAACAACAGAACAAATTTGCATGAGTGTAGGTTGCTCTGAAAGTAATGTCTATTTGTTCCCACAAAAACTACGACAGATACAAAGAGCGCAATAACACTATTTGTCAACACAATTGACAGAGCAAATTCTCAGCTACAAAATATTATTTTTCAACATAGTTATCACCATTAGATATGCATTTTCACCAGCAATGAACAAGAGCCTGCATGCCGCACTCATAAATATCTGCACCAGCAGAGGTGACCCACTGTCGCCACTGCTGAAACACACCACCCACCACCTCACTGTGCTCACATTCACTGTTTGGTCTGCATAAGCATTCAGCAAGTGTCAATGAATGCCAACGGGTCCCATTTTTTTCTGTATGGAGGAATTCAGTGACATAGCTTTGCTTCATATGCAATTCCATTTCAGAAGTCATTTTGTCAGACTGCCCCTCTGCTGTCACTTGTCTCCAAAATGGAATGGAATGGAATATTGGCAGGAGGTTCACCTCTACTACCATACTACCAACATTTGCTTCTCACATTATGAGTCAACATAGTAAAATAGGAGGCATGACTTTTGGAGCAGCCCTCTTAGCTGTTATACATACAATGCAATGGCACTGAATCTACAGTACCTAAGCAATCGCATTTATTTTATGCACTTGCAAAACTGATGAACAAGAAGGTGACTTTCTAGTGCAGATGCACTCCAGGCATTAACTCATTACCAATATAGGAATGAATAATAAATACTTGAAATAAGCTGTGATTCTCATATCTATCTCTAATGAGGATACAATTAAAAATAAGTTGCAAATGTGAAGTCTTGTATGAAATACAGTTCTTAAGTTAAATTAATGTTATCTTCAGTGAACTGGCAATAATGTTTTGCTTAGAAATGAGCAATTCCATAATTACAGGGATTTGTAAATGATACTAATGGTCTCATATGCCTTATAAACAAAAAACGCTTTTTTTCTGACCTGTTGAATGCTATAAAGCAAGAAAATATCATAAGGAAACTATGATTTGCAAAATAACTGTTTTTAAAGGTAAGATGTCCATGGCACTTGATTCAAGATCAGTGGAGACTGAATTACTTCATGGTACATACAAGATAGCACAGCAGTTAGAGGCACATTAAAGGGTTTCTATTTCTGAGTTTCTGATTCTGACTTCTGAGTGGAGAGCTTCTCAGAGGACGTTCTCTTAATTGTAACTTCAATGGAAGGCAAAACAAACAAGCTAACAAAATACCTACTAATCTCTATTAATTCATACAACTTCATCTTCATTTTGACTTTCTCATTCCAGAGAAAAAGTATTTCTGTCTTAAACCAAAGGCATTTATTGAAACACAGTGCCTTCTACTGAAACAGCTCCTTAGGAGTCTTAGCTGTTGAATCCCCACTCACTGAGAAGTTTCTTAAAGGATGAATAAATGCTTTTCTTAATTCTTTCAGGAACTGAATGCCCAGGTCTGGATGCATACCTCAGCACAACCTCCTGTCAGCAAATAACCCAAAACTACACATTGACTTCCAGGGGAAAAAAATGTGGGACTGCAGGCAAAAAGAAGAACCATAGGAAAAGAACAGTCTACCGTGTCCCCGGAATGAATGGCTGTAGGACTGATGTCAGAATGTGCCACTGAATGTCTCCCATTACAAACACAACTATGAACACAAACTCATGTTTTCATTTTCTTTGCAAATATAGTTATGAATATAATATGTGAATATAGCTTTAGCATGGCCTGCAAAATGACTTTGGGTTAAAGTCTCACTTTTCAGTGGACAGACTATGTCTGATAAGTCATGAGAACCCCTCCTGAGAGCAACCAAAAGTTAATGATTTACTCCTAGAATCATAAATTTTGACCTTAGAGGATTTTCTGTAGAAAAAAAAAATACTTCCCACCTCAAAGGCTAAGAAATAAATAGGTTAATTAAAATAATTCATACCAGGAAAACGTGTTATTTTTGAATCCTCCATACCCATTGCAGATATTTTTCTATGATAAGTGGGGCTGTCCCTCACAGATTTGTGGAGTCTAAATCTCATCTGCAACTTGTGGTATGCATGTAGACGAAATAGAGTAAAGTTTGAGAAGTAATTTCATATGAAGAGGGAAAAAAGAGAAAAAGATATCTTACCTATGTACAGAAGTCCATTCAAGATCTTGTTTTCCTGAGGCCTCTGAATTTATTATGTTTAGGAATAAATAATATGCCTTTAGAATTGAATCATAGAATCATAGAAGATCCTGACTTGGAAGGGACCCACCAGAATCATCAAGTCCAACTACTGGCTCCACACATAACCATCCAAAATTCAAACCCTATGCGTGAGAGTGTTGTCCAAACTCTTCTTGAACTCCAGCACAGCTCAGTGCAGTATCCTCTGCTCTGGGGAGCCTCTTCCAGGGCTCCACTGCCCTCTCAGTGATAAACAAACAATGTGTGAATAAACAAAGGCTTCTGATCCCCTGCTTTATTGTCAGTTTGCCTCTGAGGGCAGTTGATATCTGAAACATGAGCTCCATGCATTCAGTGAAGCTTGAGATGAGTGAACCTAAGTACCTGCAGGGTTGAAAGGGCTGGTGTGTTGATCTGAGGCCTGTGTGGGCAGATTGTGAGGCTTAGCTGGGAAAGAGGGATGTCATACATGAGAACACAGCAGTCTGCCTGAGGATGCAGACTGGTAATTCTAAGTTTAAATCAATCAGGATAGAACATTTGCTGTTCCTTAATGCTTTCTCCTTTTGGGAAAGAAACTTGTATTGACTATGAATGAGTTTCATTTGGGATCATAGTTATTTTGCACATGTATCACGTAAAATAAAATTACTTCCTATCTTAGGTATTAAAAGCCAACTATTGTATTATTTATTCATCATTTTAATGCATTCTCATAGGGCATACATGAGAACAGGAAGAAAGGTTAGCTTTACTGTGCACAGAAAGACTGAAGATCACAAATACTGGGGTATTGATTTGAAATCTCAGGGAATCTAGATCTGTGTGGCTTACCCAAAAGACATGAAAGTAAAGACAATGGTCCAAATGTGTTTTAAAACAAGAATATTAAAACAAAACAAAGCAAAACAGCTTCTGTTACTAGGATCCCACAATCCCAAGATTTTTCTGGGTATGAATTTAATGATATACTGTAGTTCCTGTTCCTTTCAAAGATAATCTGCTACATAAATGACTTGATATAACATGAGAGATTTGTTTTTATTTTTGTTGGGTTCCTTTTTCATTTAATGGTTGCATTTCCTACAACAAATACTTCTACAACAAATACTTCTTTTAACTGTGGAAAACTGCAGGACGTTATGATTTGAATAATAGTTCATTTTTGAAATACTGACTTCTTCTGAAACCAGTCTGCATTATTAAGAACTCAAAATGTTGCATTCAAATTAACTATAAAATCCACAATTTGTTTAATAGTGGCATGCTGACATGCAAACTTAGAAACTGTCTTGCACTGGGAATGTGATAAATTCACTTTTTCAGATTTATTGAAGTATTCACACTGTAGAGGGAAAAACAGTTGTTGAATTTGGTCTTATTCTAACTGGAGGATTAATATATCAATTATATAAGATCAGCGAGACAAAGAGAGACTCAGCAGCATGCTCACTGTGTTTCATTTATGTTCTCTGTTTCAAAATCAATTAATAAATACATATTCCCTTCTTCACAGCTTGATATCAGGAGGTAAGGAATACAGTGGAATTCCGAACACAGAGTACATCCTGGAAAACATACAAGTAGCTTTTTTTTTTTTTAATATTGATATGTTCACTCTGTGAATGAAGTGAAAGAAGAATTATGCCATTTTTAGATGTTGTAATGGGGAAAACATGAATTTATTCCAATTATCCATACAAGGAGTATTGATTGATTTTGTTTTCTGCAGTGCCAGTGCCAACAGATAACCTGAATCTTTTGTGCCTATTAAAGATTTGCCTGTCTATTCTGAAAGTAGAAAGAATGCTGCTTTTAATTCAGCACAGCTATTTGCAAATGATGGAACTTGTCTTGTGAAGTGTTCTCATTTTTATAGGTTTTCCACCTTCTGCAGTTCCAGCTAACCATGAAGTAAACCTTACAATGTGATCATTAAATCTTTAATTCAAATACTAATATTAAGTGTTGATTTTCTTCCAATTTTAATGCAGCTGGAAGCTGATAATGAAATTTTAATGTTACTGGTGTAATAAAGATGATAATTTACTTTGCAGCAACAATTAATCGTAGGTGCTTTTGATTTTCAGAAATCAAAAATTTGAGCCAATTTGGCTCAGGTACACTTGTAACAACTTTATGATTACAATGAGGCTTGCACTCCATCCTCATTGGAGGAACAAAGTTTAAATAAAATTCACATTCTATTTTGAACAAAATTTGCAATGCATTGTGTAAATGTTCTGAACTGACAGAACAGGTGATTATCCCCTTTGAGAGAAATAACCATGGCCACTCAGTAACAAAGATAAGCTGAGAAAGAAAGCAGTATATTACATAAAGATACTTGATTACAATCTGTTTCTGTTGGCACAAAACAAATTTTCGATAGTTATAGTAGATAGTTATGCTTCCAAACTGGTCCAATTCCAGATATACTCTACTTGTGGCTGCAGAGGAAATCTGTTAGTTTGACAACTTCAATTTTTTGCTTTACCTACCTTAAAAAAAAACAGCAAACAAAAAACAAGTACTGATGCCCATTAAAAGAGAAGGATTCACAGGCAGCTTAAAGTTGTGAATAGTTTTCATAGCAGTGGACAGAAAATAAGGGAAATTTTAGGAATAAAGATAATATTAGTTGGAATGTATTCCCTAAACCACAGCAACAAAATCCTTTATGAGCAAAAGCATAAGAAGTAGCAACTGAATCTTAAACGTACTTTGAGTCACAAAAGCATATATGTAGAAGTTTAGTAAAATATTCATTGGAGTTGCATGCTGTAGCTTTTTTCTCGTAACATATATTTTCCCCCAAATTTCAACTTTCCTCTTACAGATAATGTGAAGGGAAAATGGACAAAGTCAGAATTGTATTTTTTATGGGTATCCAACCTTTTGGCTTGCCTTGGTCACACTGAGTGAATAGGAATTGTCTTGAGCTGCATATATAAATTGTTCTGAAAGTAATGCCTCCTATTTATTTCCATAAAAACTACAACAGATACAAAGAGCGCAATAGCATTATATGACAGAGCAAATTCTCAGCTACAAAATATTATTTTTCAACATAGCTATACAACATATATACAAGAACCATTAGCTATATATTTTCACCAGCAATGAGCAAGAGCCTGCATGCCGCACTCATAAATATCTGCACCAGCAGAGGTGACCCACTGTCGCCACTGCTGAAACACACCACCCACCACCTCACTGTGCTCACATTCACTGTTTGGTCTGCATAAGCATTCAGCAAGTGTCAATGAATGCCAACGGGTGCCATTTTTTCTGCATGGAAGAATTCAGTGACATAGCTTTGCTTCATATGCTCTGGCATGTCAGGTGTCATTCTGTCAGTGTTGCCCTCTGCTGTCACCTGTCACCAAAACGGAATGGAATATTGGCAGGAAGCTTCACCTCTACTACCATACCACCAACATCCGTCTCAGACATTGTGGGCCAACACTATAAAACAAGAGGCATTACTTTCAGAGCAGCTTTCATAAAATATACATCATTGTTAATATATAAGTAACAACATATTTAAATTATTAATATTTTTATTAAAACATTAAAACAAAGGAACACACATACACACAAAAAAACCTAGTTGGAGATTTTACCTTTTTTTTTTTGTGAAACTAATGCACCAGTCTGGTTCGATGGCAGTGGCTGCAATTCTTAGTGAGGTCTCAAGGTGTTCATCAGAGATTTTTCGATGAAATTTTACTCTTTTTCTACTTCATCCTCGAGAACAGTTGTTCACAAATGTGTATACTGCCAAAAAGTGATGACATGAGTAAGGAGTGACTGTGAAGTGATGGATGTTGCTCTCTGGTAAGATAGAGATTATGAAAGTCTTCATTGGCAAGGGCTCTAGCCATGCCACCCAAGCTGCAGAAAGCAAAGGTAAGAAATGGGAGAAGGAAGACCTGCCTGCTGTAAGTGAAGATCAGATTTAAGACCATCTAAAGAACCTGAAGGTGCACAAGTCCATGGGACCTGACAAGATCCATCTATGGGTCCTGAGGGAACTGGAGGATGAAGTTGCCAAGACATTATCCATCATATTTCAAAGGTCATGGCAGTCTGATGAAGTTCTCACTGATGAAGAAGGGTAAACGTAATCCCCATTTTCAAGAAGGGAAAAAAAGAAGATCCAGGGAACTGCAGGCCAGTCAGTCTCTCCTCTGTGCCTGGCAAGATCATGGAGCAGATCCTCCTGGAGACCCTACTAAGGCACATGGAAAATACAAGGCGATTGGTGGTAACCAACATAGCTTCACCAAGGGCAAATCATGCCTGACAAACTTGATGTACTTTTATGATGGAGTTACAGCATCAGTGGATGAAGGATGAGTAACTGATGTCATCTACTTGGACAGTTTGACGCTGTCCCTCACAACATCCTGGTTGTCAAATTGGAGAAAAATGGATTTGATGGATAGATCGCTCTCTGGATAAGGAATTGGCTGTATAGTCACACTCGGAGAGTTGCGGTCAATGGCTCAATGTCAAACTGGAGACTGGTGATGAGCGGTGTTCCTCAGGGATTGGTGCTGGGTCCGGTGCTGTTTAACATCTTTGTAGGTGACATGGGCAGTGCACCCTCAAAAAATTTGAGATAACACCAAGCTGAGTGGTGCAGTTGACTCCCTAGAGGGAAGGGATGACATCCAGAGAGATCTGAACAGGCTTGAGAGGGGGGCCTATGCCAACCTCATGAAGTTCAGAGCCAAGTGCTAAGTCATGCACCTGGGTCAGGGCAATCTCAAGTACAAATACAGGTTGGGTGGAGAATGGCTTGAGAGCAGCCCTGAGGAGAAAGATTTGGGAGTACTGGTTGATGAAATGCTCAACATGAGCTGGCAATATGTGCTTGCAGCCCAGAAGGCCAACCATGTCCTGGTTTGAATCAAGAGAAGCATAACCAACAGGTTGAGGGAGGTGATTCTGCCCCTCTGCTTTCTTGAGACCCCATCTGGATTACTGTCCAGTTCTGGGGCCCTCAACTCGAGAAGGACATCAAGCTGTTGGAACCAGGTCCAGAGGAGGGCCACAAAGATGATCAGAGGGCTGGAGCACCTCCCTTACCAGGACAGGCTGAGAGAGTTGGGGCTCTTCAGCCTGGAGACGGCTCCAAGGGGACCGTATACTGGCCTTACAGTACCTGAAGGGGGCCCATAGGAAAGATGGGGAGGGACTTTAGGCAGGTAGCGACAGGATGAGGGAAATGGCTTTAAACTGGAAAAGGGTAGATTTTGACTAGATATTAAGAAGAAATTCTTTACTGTGAGGGTGGTGAGACACAGGAACAGGTTGCCCAGAGAGACTGTGGACGCCCCCTCCCTGGAGATATCCCAGGCCAGGCTGGGGCAACCTGACCTAGAGGGAGATGTCCCAGCCTATAGCAGAGAGGTTGAAAGTAGATGATCTTAAAGGCTCCTTCCAACCCAGACCATTCTATGATTCTATGAAAGTCTGGTAAAGTGACATGGTCAAATTTTTGAGTTGAATATCTGACAGCAACTCTGTATATTCCATTTGAAAATTTGCAGGTAATGTATTTATATCAGCTGAAAATGGTGTTGTAAACATAAATTAATGTTTTTTTTCAATCTTGAAACCTATTTTCAAATTCCTTTATCAAAAGTGGAAGCACAACTGAGCATTCTTCTTTGCTCAGAGCACTGTGTTTAGCCAATACATCAAAATGCTTAGAATTATTTGCCATCACTTGAGTCAGCACTGCACAGCACTGCCCTCCCCTTGCCTTGGTTTCTGTTGGGTGTTAAAAGCACACACAGTTTGGCTGTTGCTGAGGGATGGGTGTGTGCCCAGGGTCACTCCATGGAGAAGAGCTGCCACCTTCATAGTGCAGGGCAGGGGATGGGCTGCATTTTAAGTTGTGCTGGCCACATGCAGCCTGCGGGCTGTGGATTGGATGTGCCCGGTATTTCCCTTTTCTGGATTCATTTCATACTCTTGCATGAAATGAGTAAGCATTTTCAGCCACATCAGAACCTTTACTCTGCTCAAACTCTAACACCATGAGTAGCTTTTCTTGCTGATTTTGAAGTCACAGATTCCTTCTTTAAGTGGGAAAGAAAATGGAATGAAAAAAAGGTATATTGATAGGGAAGATGGGAAAACAACTAAATCCTATAATATCAAGTTTTTATTCTTGTACTCCTTGCTACACTTTTACCATATGGAATGTGCATTCCAAATTCTAAATTCTGTAGAATTTAGTTCTACAGAACAGACGAGTATGTTGCAAAAATTAATATATTTATACCCATTCAAGGATTGATATGGAATAGATGTTGAAACTGAGTATCTATTCTGAATGTCATTTAACTGTTTAGTCTTTTCCATGTTTCCTTATTGTCACTTTATGATCAACATTTAAAAAATATTATTCATTATTTTAAAACATTTCAATATTTTAAAAAATTCTTATAAATAAAATTGAACATATGATTTTATCATCAATAATATGGCCACTGAGGACAATGAAAAGGCTGAGGTTCTCAATGCCTTTTTTACGTCTGTCTTTAAAAGCCAGACCAGCTGTCCTCAGAGCACTCTACTCTCTGACCTGGAAGTCTTAGATGGGGAGTGAAACACAGCCCCCATGATTCAGGAGGAAACGGTCACAGACTTACTACTCCACCTGGACTGCCACAAGTCCATGGGGCCGGATGAGATCCACCCGAGAGGCCCCAAGTACAGCTGGGGCCTGTCCTCTTCAATATCTTTATTGATGACCTGGATGAGGGCATTGAGAGCACCCTCAGTAAGTTTGCAGACGACACCAAGCTGGCAGGAAGTGTTGATCTGCCTGGGGGTAGAGAGGCCCTACAGAGAAATCTGGACAGGCTGGATCTCTGGGCTGAAGCCAACGGGATGAGGTTCAACAAGACCAAGTGCCGGGTCCTGCACTTTGGCTGCAACAACCCCCGGCAACGCTACAGGCTTGGAGCAGAGTGGCTGGAAGGTTGTGTGGAGGACACGGACCTGGGGGTATTAGTCGATGCTTGGCTGAGCATGAGCCAGCAGTGTGCCCAGGTGGCCAAGAAGGCCAATGGCATCCTGGCTTGTATCAAGAACAGTGTTGCCAGTAGGAGTAGGGAAGTCATTGTCCCTCTGTACTCAGCCCTGGTGAGGCTGCACCTCGAGTACTGTGTCCAGTTTTGGGCCCCTCACTGCAAGAAAGACATTGAGGCCCTGGAGTGTGTTCAGAGGAGGGCGACGAAGCTGGTGAGGGGTCTGGAGCACAGGCCTTATGAGGAGCGGCTGAGGGAGCTGGGATTGTTCAGTCTGGAGAAGAGGAGGCTCAGGGGGGACCTTATCACTCTCTATAACTACCTGAAGGGAGGTTGTAGTGAGCTGGGGATCAGCCTCTTCTCTCTTGTAACTAGTGACAGGACGAAGGGGAATGGCCTGAAGTTGCACCAGGGGAGATGTAGGCTGGACATTAAGAAACACTACTTTTCTGAAAGAGTGGTCAGGTGCTGGAATGGGCTGCCCAGAGAGGTGGTTGAGTCACCGTCCCTGGAGGTGTTCAAGAAACATTGAGATGTAGTGTTGAGAGACATGGTTTAGTGGGGTTATTGGAGGTAGGTGGATGGTTGGACTGGATGATCTTGTAGGTCTTTTCCAACCTAGCTAATTCTATGATTCTGTGATTCTATGATTCTAATATAGAGTGATTTGGAATGATGCTTTTTATATTAGACACCTTTTTGTTCTTGGTTTCCCTGGGTAATAAATTATTATATCCTGATGTATGCAGTAAGGAACCTCCTAAACCATGTGTGAGTACAGGTGAAAAATCTTCATTTTGCATGAGAAGATGTGTTTAAATGAAGTGCTTTTTTTCACAATCCAGAATTTCTAGTGATATGTCCGTTTCTGTTTTCTGATGTAAAAAATTCATCTGTACTGCACTGCATACATGAAATATGTGCAAAACAGGCCATCTTCATTAAAGCAGCCCTTGCTCATAAAATGTTAAATAAAATTACTCTAATTTTCAATAAAAAGGTAATCACATATTTAAATAAAAACCATGTAAAGACAGTTATTTGCTCATGGAATAGTCTCCAACAACAATATGAGTGTTAAAAGAGCTGGACTGTTGTCTGATGGACCCCAGTAGCAGCTGTGGGGTGAAAAGAGAATGACCCGTAGGTAATGTAGCTTTCTGTGAAGAGCCAGAGGAGCACAGAGAACGGTCCTTCTCAATGGTCCCAAATGAAAACTGAGCGTATGACTTTATCATCAATAACAGAGTGATGTAGAATGATGCTTTTTATATTAGACACACTTTTGTTATTGCATTCTCTGGGTAATTAATTATCATATCCTGATGTATACAATAAGGAACCTCCTAAATCAAGTGTGAGTACAGGGCATGCTCAATTCATCTGACAACATAATTGCCACTAGCAGTTATGAACAAAAGCAAAATCTTATGCTCACATTTTAAACATTTGTAAAGATATTGCCTAAATTTTCAGTATTTTTAGAAATTTTAGTGTTTACTTGTTCAAATTAAAGTTTGTTTCTAATAAAATTAATTGAAAGGTGTGTTTACAGAAAACAGCAAGCGGTAAGCATTTAATTTATTGTAATGAACATGTTATCAAGGTATCAACATGAATGTTTGAAAAGAAGACAAGATATTACCATAATACGTACTTGTGAATCTCATTATATCTATACACAAAATCTAATCAAATTAGCTGGTGTAACATAGATGCCCACTATACTTGGCTTTGCTGCTAAATTTGAAATTATTTGCTAATAATCTGCTGTTGTCGCTTTTGTCATCTGAGCTAGATGTACTCCACAAGTACTCCATGTACTTTCTGATCCCGTTCTTCACTTTCCATTCTGTCCTTCTTATTCCACACTCCTGCACCATTGTCCTTCTCTCTCTCTCTTTTTTTTTTTTTTAACTTTCTTATAGTTGCAACTTTTGTAGGCAAATGCTTTTATTTGCAGAATAGGTATAACTGTTGTTTGAGTGCCACCATAGGTAACAATATGTGGATGTATTTTACTGTTTCATATTAAAAAAAATGGGAGTGAGTCACGCACATACTTTTGTCATTTGTAATAAACACTTCAAAACTAGGAGGAAACTGGGAGAAGTAGTCTTCTTTATTCTATAATGAGGGATAGGAGACACTCAGTGTACATCTCTCATCAGTCCTAGATTATCTTCTGCATTAACTACAAAAAATTTACTTGTTCTGCTGATCTGCCTTTGTTCACCTGTTTCTGTTAGGGATGGTTCTTGCGCATAGAGTCATGCACAAGTAAGGTTTGAAGGCCAAATTACCTGGGTTTCTGTAGCACTAAAAAAATCTAGTAATAACACCACCATATCTTTACCAGTCTTACTAATTTCCTTATAACAAACGCTCCATATGGTATGAAGTTAAGCAAATACATGTAATATTGAGGAAAATTACAAAGGAAAGTAAGGTTTTGCTTGCTGACTCATCTGTAGTGGTATACTGTCTTTGACAATGAACAGTGCTACTTCTAGTAGCTGTTAAAAAGTACATGAACAGAAAAAAAACCCAACAAACAGCGAATAACTTTCTGTCTCTATTGACGTGAATTAGTTTCAAAATTATGATTGACTGATCACAGCTTCTGCACTCTCCTGAGCAATTTATAAATAAATCAACTAGAAAGCATCCCTGTTTTATCCTTCCGTTATTTATTTATTTATTTAAGCCTCTGGATCGTATAGTGCAATTCAGTAATCATGGAGGTACATTTTTTCTGAAAATACTGGTCTCCTGGTGCTGATTATTCAATAGATCATTCCAGTTCATAAAAGTACGAGTAATAGGGAGTCTCCTTCGCAGATTTTTCCTCCATGTATGCTCTGACAAGGCCTGGATGTTTTCCAGAATGGCAGTATGAATCTTGTTGTCTTCGGCTTTCACGAACTTCACAAAATCTCTGACAAACTGATTTCGGTCTATCACATGCAGAGACTCGCTTACAGACTTGTTGACGGTTACATGGAGGTTAGCATCTCTGAAGTAGTGTAACTGGAGAAGAAATATCCCTGTAACGCGGGTCATAACTGGAGTCAGAGCAAAAGTCCAGTCAGACTTCCAAAGGCTGTTCCAGTGTTTTATGGGCTGGTACTGATGAGCTTCAATGCAGGCCACTAACATCTCCCTCTTCCCCAGGCTTTTCTTGAAAACACAGCAGTTCCCGACAGGAAAGTGGCAGTTCACATAGGCATTCAAGCCCTTGTGGAGCGCTCCCCTCCACAGCTCCCCCTCGTCTAGCATCACTCTGTGCAAATGAGTTTTGCTGGTTACCCCACTCAAGTGGTCAAACTCAAAGGAGAATTTGTCTTGTGGGTAAAAGAAGCGGTTTCCCCCTAAGTCATTGTACTGAGTCAGTAGCACAGTGTTCCCATTTACAAGGACAGGGGTGAAGTTGTTCTTATTGTGACGGGCCCCAACGCGGGCAGCCTCCTGCCTCACTAGCTCGTCATCTTGGAGCAGAGCACAGAGGTCTTGGACAACCTGCTTGAACTCCCCTGGAGGGGACTGGCACAGCAGTCCGCAAATGAGGGACAGCTTCTCCGACTCACGCAGCCCCTGCCCCACACTCATGACTGGGGTCAGGGCTAAGAGAAAGATGGAAGATGACAGGTGAGGGGAGGGGATGCTGAGGGAACAGCCACAAGATAGTGGGGAGGCCCAGAACTGGTGAAGTTTCAGAACTCCACAGTTTGTGACCTCACACATCTGGAACCAGTGCCAATGGGGTCTGAGTGTGGGGAAGGCACCAAGAGGGTGCTGGAACACCAGCAGAGGGGCTGGGGTGTGAGGGAAGGGAAAAGGCCCCGCTGCGAGCTGGAGCATGCCAAGGTGATGGCCTACCAAATGCTAGCAATGCCATCACAGTGAAGAAAAAGGAGCTGGCAACGTGGAGCCACCATGGAGGAGAACAGATATCCTCCTCCACCTCCTTCAGCTCTGCCTCCTCTTCCTCCCCACCCTTCTTCTCCTCTTGGCCTCCCCTGTGACACCTGCCATTCTGTGACTTTTTCTTGCACATGAGCCTTTCCCAAGGCCTGGGACAGGCTTGGGCCTGCATGGGACCACATGGCTGCAGTGGGGGAAGACCTGAGCGTGCAGGCTGGTCTGCTCAGGGCTGGGCCAGGCAGGGCTGGCTAGTCCAGTAGGGTGCGCGCAGTGCCTCACTGCTGCTCCTCATGGGCAATCCTTTTCCTGCTGTTCCTCCTCAGTCTCTCCACTTTTCCCTTCTCTCCCTTACAGGCCTTTCTTCACCCTGACTGCTATTCATTTTCCTGCACGCTCTCCTTGTGTCTTTCTCTGGCTCTTTTCTGTCCCCTTTGTCCTCAGGTTTCACTGCGTGTGGAGCACAAATGTATTTCTGTGCTCCTCAGAGCCTGCCGTCTTAGCCAAAGTCAGAAAACAAGGGGGTTTGAGTATGAGAAGAAAAACAGGCAAGCATTTTAGGTTTAAAATATTAATCCTCTCATCTTGTTGAAATAATGGCAGAAGTCAGACTTCTCCTTAACTTGATCTCTCGTACATGGTTTTTGAACATCATTCAGGATGACTTCATGAATGGGAAGATTGATTTAGACCGCACTGTTAAGCTACTTGAAAAACTGCATATGCCTTTTAATCTCGCCCATGTGAAACATGTTTTCAAGGTGAGCAATATGTAGATTCAGTGATCAAATACATTTAGGTCAGTTACTTAAGGGCAATATATTTGCTGTGTTTTTAAAATTATTTTTTATAGTTTTTTTGTGAAAATAATTTCATGCTCATAGGGTGTGCAAAATCAGCAAATAATTTGCCACATCCAGATCTTTTGTTTCTGTGTAAAATAGATAACTGAGTGGTTGCATGACCACTACCATCTCTTCACCACAGCAAAATAGTGTTGGGTGATAAAAAAGAAATAATGTAGGCCCTGATTCCCAACTGTATTGTAACAAGGCCCCACTGGAGAAAAATGTAAATATTCTGACTTCATCCCATGGAGCTGCTTTTGTGAATGAGCTAATGAGTCCAGCCATGCCTGGCTAATGCTGTTCAGAGCCATTAGAGTGATTGCTATCAATCCTTTTGCCTGAAGAACAATATGGAGGTGTCTGATCTGTTCTGGCTTCAAGTCAATGTAAATACAGCACACTTACTCAGTTTTCCTCCATACCTCTCTTGTGAAGCATTTAAGAGGTGTGCTTGGATATCACATACATCCATAGAACTCTCAATCCTTGAGATACAGCAAATTTTAAGAGTTTTCTATGTAGGCAAAATCAAACAGCTACAAACCAGCCTAACTAACAGAGTAATTTAATTTGGGCTAGCAAATTATGATCAAGTTAATGTAGTCCCACTGAGAAAAAAACTGCAAAATTGAGTGCCTTTGGATGCATTGGGATTTCAAGATCTTCAAATCCATCCTATTAATTAATCAAAAAAAAAAACCTCTATGATTTCTATGTGACAATTTTGTAACCAGTTTTCTAATTCGCTCCAGATTTGATAGAAGAGAATTAGCTCTGGGAATTCCAGAAGTTTTAGGACATGTCTCACTGCAGGGAAGGCAGGGAGAGGGAAAGCACTAGGATTTCCCCATTCTATCTTGTTCTGTCATTGTTCTCTCTAGCCCAGGTGAATACAGCAGTGTGAGCTCAATCCTCGCTAAACATGGGGTTGTGTCTTGTGATTTTCTAAGGCTAAACTTGAGAATTTCATGAGAAGCTGAAACTGTTTCTCATAATTGTCTGTTACTTTCCACCAGGAATCCCCCTGATTTCTGAAAGAAATCTGAGGTATTTGATGAATTGTGGATGGAGAATAATTATTTGGGGAAGGGATCTGCATAGAATAAGCTTGATCTGGCTATAGATGCTCAATAGTGTATGCTCAACATATAATGTATTTGACAGTCTGATCTAGTAGTTCTTAGCAGTGCTGTTAGGTAGTCTTTACTTTTTGAGAGGTTTGACTTTTCAATAATTTTGGAGCTCAAATTGTTCATCACTCTAACAGTAAAATGCAAAATAATCTGAAAGGAATTTTTTCTGTCATTTTCAGTAACTATACATTGATAATTAATCAAATGACTATACATGACAAAAACCCACTTTGTAAGAAACATAGTTTTTAAAGAACTGTCTCCTTTTTTTTTTTATTATTTTATTCTCTTTAAATTTACTTTACTGTAATGCTCCTTTGGGTATTATCAGAATTATAAACATAAAGATTTTAAAGGAATAATAAATTTTAATATACTTCTCAGAAATAAACTTTTGTCAATATACTTCTTTTTCTGAAAAGATGTGATTTGCATTAATAAAAACAATAATAATAAAAATCTGCCAATAAAAAATTTACAAGTCTTTTTTTTAACATTTTTATTAGATTTTCATAACTTTAATTTCAAAAATATCCCTGGGTACTGTAGTTATCTATATTTCAGAAAAGGACAATGAAATAGAAAATCTAATTTTCTGGCCAGTTTCACTTTGTGCCAGTAGCTGAGAGAAGGTCTCCTGAGTCCTGATAGATGCTTACGTTCTAAATGAGCTGGCATTTCCTTTTTCTGATTAAAAGTTATGAGTAAATTTGCAGTTTTCTCAAAGATGTTAAAAAATTGTTCAATGATATCAACCTGAGACTTGGGATTTTTCAAGCAGTAATAAAAAGCATATTATTAGTTTTCTACTGAATTATTATCTTGCTGCTGTGTTTCATTAAAAGTGTTACATTTTTTTTACAAACTCAAAGCAAATACTTCACTACTGTTATGCAAAATTTTTGAAATTTTCTTTTTTGCTTGTATTGTGTTCTTCTTTATTGCTGTACTTGCACAGACATCTCTTAGTGGGAACTCTACCACATAGGAAGAAATTGGCAATGTAGCATTGGGCCTTTAGATTCTATGGTGTCTCTTCAAAACTAGTCTAATCAGTAGTAATCGGAAGTCTTCATCAAACAGTAGCCAGAGCTCAAGTTAGACATTTTATATTTATGGACACTTTTGGGGAGACTCTGTGAACCATAGTAGGTGTTATATTATTAGGTGGTAAAATCCAGCCTCCTTGGTAGTATCATTTAAAGGATCCAAAACTTATGAATTTTAATTAGCTTACAGTGGTAAAAAAAAATGAATTATAAAAATAATAGCAATTATAAATTATAAAAATATAAAAAAATAGCAATTATTTGCTATTTTTGTAGGGTTTTGTGGCTATTTTTGTGACTAAATTTTTGTCTTAGTTTAACAATAACAAATGTAACAAATACAGGCTAAACTGTTGTAAACATATTTCACATGCACAGCTACGTATTTTGGTAGAAAATTTTAAAGGATTGATAATATTATTAAGTCTGAGGAAAAGCTAGTAGTAGAAGGGGTAAAAAATAACATAAAATATTGCATTCAAATTTTTTTGCCCTTTTAATTTTTCTAGTATCTTTTGTACTGAAACACTGAAATTTTTTACTGTGCTAACATTCTGTAAGCTCTATTCATGAAAACAGTTACAGTTTTAGAGTTCTAAAATTCTGAATAATTAGTCTGAGTTAAACATTCTGGCTGTTAAGAATAGAACACAATGTCATAGGTTATTATAAAATACTGTCTCCCCTATTTGACATACTGAAAGACTTGGATCATGTGAAAATTTGGTCATCCTTATTTCATTTTTCAGATTACAACTTGATGTATGTCGTATGAAAATTTACATTACTGTACTTACTATTTGGCTTAAGTTGCTGCTATAGAGGTATTACATTAAGTGCATTTTTCACTCAAAATTTTTTATTCTGCATATTTATTGCACTACATAGTATTTTAGTGCAGTTTTATGTTTTAATATTGCATGTGTTATATATTAATTTCTTTTAGTTGCTTCGATGCTATGTCATATGATACATTTTAATTTACATTTTAATTTGAACAAAACACTTTTAACATAAAGTCAGATCTAAAAGTTGCATGTAAAAGAAGAATATCATTTGATAATGTATTGCAGTCATTGTTGCCCTAAGCTTTCTCTGTTGTTCTGGTTCTTATAGTACTGTAATAGATTGGTTAATCTTTATATTTTTATTATCTTTGTGTTGACTGTTTTGATTTTTGTTTTCAGAAAACAGTTGACAAGCGGAAGGTACATACCATTAACATGGAAGACTTCAGAGCAATTTATCGAGCTATTGTACACAGAAATGAATTTCATGAAATTTTCTGTGCTTACTCTCAAAACAACAAAAATCTTGCTGACACTGAGCTCATTACATTCCTCAAAAAAGAACAATTTAAAACTGAAGATGCTGAAACAACTGCCCTAGAAGTTATTTTGAAGTATGAACCCATTGATGAAGGTATGCATAGCTGAAGTATTTCATTTCTAGCTCTTATTTTTTGTGCTCTTCAGAGACTGTTCATACTTTCAAATACTCATCTGACTATGCAAACTGGACATTTTTTTAAAAAAGTAGTGTAAGCAAGAGTTTTAGAATTATGTCTGTTGTATAATATCATTTGTAAGCACATGTATCAAGTATTATTTTTTGGCAATTCAGATCTACGAATATTATAAATGTGATAATATTAGAAACCATTAATAAAGCACAGTAAATTTACTCAGTGATAGCACATGACAAGCTTGGTCCTTCTTACCTCTTGTTGCAACAGACTGGTCTGAAATCTACATGTAGATTGCTTCAAACAAAATGCAGTTTTCATAGAGTGGGGGAGCCGCACTAAATTTTTTTAACATCCACTGAAACATGTGAATGAGCTTTTCTAGGAAGCCAGACTGATTCTTTAGTGACAATCACTTTGTTTAATTAATTAGAGGAATACAAGTGCTACACTATGAAGATAAAAAATACAAATAGTGTTTTGTTATCAAGCTGTCTGCATTTGAGTGTCGTGTGGCAGAAAGTTTAACTGTAGAAGTAATCTAAAACAGAGATTTCGCAGAAGAAAACTAATTCTAGTAGGGCTCTTTGTCTTTACTGAATAAGGCTGAAATCTTACAGTTACACTCTGGTTTGCTCTCAGCTGGTTATCATTATTAAGAATATCAGGGATGCATCAAAACAGTCTTGCAAATGTGGTGAACTTAAATGATGCGGACAGACTTGGATTCTGTCAGCAAAACCATCTGCCCCATTCAACAGCAGGCCCACATATCCTCTTTTAAAAACATGGCCAATGCAGCGGTAAAATGCTTCATGTTCCCACTGAACTCCCAAGACAGTTTCAAATTGAGTTGAATCTTTGCTTTCCTAACATCATTTCTGCATACCAAAGCTATATTTCTTTATTCCTCCCTTGCAGCTTCCAACACTTTGAGTTTTATAGTATTTTTTTCTTTCTTTCTTTTTTTCCACGTGATTTCACTGCTAATATTGCTCAGCAAATCGAAGTCATTTCTTGTGGTGCAGTGGAAGGAAGCTATCTAAGCAACTAGTACTGATAATTCAGACTGGAATCTGATACTCAAGTTGGGTTCTTCCAGATAACAGTAACACTTTGCAGTATATTCACCCTTTCTGAATCAGTAGAAATGTGAGATGAGTGATTTGTTAAATCTGTAACATGTCGCAACCATCAACATTTCAGCTGTTGATGTTTGCTTCAAGTTGTGCTGTTGCATTTCTGCTGTTTCTCTGAACATAACAGGAGACAAATATTGCTACTAAGCTGAGAAAAGGAAATCAAACCTAACTACATTTTATTGGAAACTGTTTCTTTGTCCAGAGGAAGGTGAATATCAAATGTTTAACAGTATTTGTTTTCTTTGGTTCCCATTGTTTCATACTGAGTAAGGAAAATTGAAGAATTAGAAGTAATTCAAGAAGGAGAAAATCTTCCTTCTGGGATAACAACTCTGGAATGT
The DNA here is from genome assembly GCF_002078875.1 of Numida meleagris. NCBI lineage: Eukaryota > Metazoa > Chordata > Aves > Galliformes > Numididae > Numida > Numida meleagris. The sequence continues at coordinate 65,084,572 of NC_034409.1, read as the reverse complement.
CTATGCTTATCATTCCCACTGTTTGGGAAAAACTGCATCACATTTTCAACCAGAAGCAAAAGGCATTTGGTGTTTCACTAAGTTACTCACTGCTGAGCAATAGGTACAAAATCTTCCTTACGCCATTAATTTTAGAGGCTATCTTTCAAATTAGAAATCTGAAAATTAGTCTTTCCTAAGTAATTACATAATAAATTACCAGTTTAAAAGTTTGTTTGTTTTGAATGATCTGTTCAGAAAGTTAATAGTTGTAAAGTGGTTAAAGGACCAAGAATCTTTACTCACTTAGTAAACACAGTTGTAAATATCTTTTTTTTTTTTTTTTTTTTAAATTTCTGGTTTAAGTTAGGGATTTAAGACAAATTTGCGCTTTTCCTCATCTGTAAAAAAATTGTTTATTTTGTAATTGGAAATAATATTGCTGAGTGAAATAACAGCTGCTTTGTTCATGCTGCTTTGACTGGACAAATACTCCCACTCAAACATATTTAGTAGAAAGTTCCAGATATGATTGACATGATAGTTGATTCATATGGTGTCGTGATATACCATTTTGTGCAACTGTCATTCTGAATTTGGTATAGAATATTCTTCATCAAGATGATCTGTTAGACTCATCTGCCAGCCTTGTCCTATTTTTTACAAAAAGAGAAAAGGGCAGATTTTGACACTTGATTGACTGGTTTGCTAATAGTAACAACCATTATCTGATAAACTTAGTAGCACTAGTATGTCAGGATGATGCTAGAAGCAGTGACTAGCTGCATACAACATTGATAAGTCAATTGTTAACATTTTGTCCATTGTTAAAATTTGTGTCCAAAGAGAGATGACTTTTTAATGTCATTGAGTGACATAACTCTAAATTAACTCTCTGCAGATGCTGTAGTTTCTTCAGAAACAGTATAGAATACATTGCTCTTCCATTTTTATTACACAATTTAAATTTCTAATAACAAAATGCTGCATTAACAGATTTGTGTGTGTATGCCAAAGTTTGCACTTTTGACTGAAGGATTTATTTATGAAAGTGATCATAGAAATGGTAAATATGTGAATAATCTGACAGTTGCTTCTTACTAACATTAAAATGCCAATTTTAATATTTGCACACAAATATTCAGAATTCACTCCATTTTATTACTAATTTCATATAGAAGTCTTGACTCAGTAAGTGATATTAAAGAAACCGTGTTATGCCAACCAAATGGCCAAAGGAACTTTATTCTTCTTAAGTTTAGAATAGTTTTTTTTTATTATTATTTGTTTCTCAAAATTCAATATTTGCATGGATTTGATCAGAGACATGCTGGGGTTTTGAATGTGCATAGCACTCATATTTCCAGAGTGGTGCCATTCAAAGACTCTGCTCCCATCAGTATGTTTTCCTGTAAGTTGTTATAAAAACAAAATGTATAATCCTACTTTGAAAATCTTGCTTACTTTGTACATAAAAATATTAGCTTGGTACATCTGTGAGATAAGGAATTTAAGTAAACTGGAACATATTTATTAAGTAAAAAATTTTAGGATCTAAACTCCTTAGGTGTGCATGTATGTGCCATCTACACCCTATTTATATAAATACAATGTTTTAGACAGATTTCTCCAACAATTTATGAAAGCTTAATTTCATTCTTTCTTTCCACAAAGAAGTTCTAAATTAAGAAAGTAGGAGGAGATGAACTCTAAAAAATATAGGCATATAATACAATGAGTCTTTCAAACAATCATGCACTGGCCATAATTCCTCTGATATATCTGTATTTTTATATATGGCAGTGCTGGAATTTACCTTAATTGGACTAATGACAGGAGAAAAACAAACTATTTTTTAAAACAATTATCACTGGAAAAAAAAAAGAATATTAGTAATAAATTTTATTCCAGACTATCTGAAAGGGGAGGACAAGAAAAAAGCACTGAACTTTGTAAACAAGAAGAAGATACAAGAAGACAGAAGTCTTTCTTTGCTTTCACTTTTTATTTCTACACCAAATGGATATGTGTTTACTAACTACTGCGAATGGAGAAAAAGATTGAGGCTCCTCTAGAGAGACACATAAGGCCTTGATGAAAGCATCTTTTCCCCATGGAATATTTATGAAGATGTATTCCCATTTCTCTTAATATAGAAAAAGAAAGTATCTGTAAATGGCCAGAAAATAATATGGTTGTGCTAATTATCAGAACTTAAAAAGCAGTGCACTTGCATTCTGAACCAATTTTGGTATCTTCATCAGACAAAGATAAGAGCGGGTTCTAATGAAACTCTGTAGGTTTCCTCCACTGGTAAGAGAGTTACGAACTGAGAGTATGAACTAACAGGAGGAATAACAAAAATTTAAGCCTTTTTTTTATCTTAGGCTCTAAAAACTATGACCTCTTTTACTAAACATGAGGTCTTCTCTGAAAATTTATTTTAGCAGATGCTGTGCTGTTTATGTTCACGTGATGCTCTTTTGCATATATGCTGACAAAACCGTTAGTGAAAAGACATTTTCTTCCTGCTTACCAATTTTGATTTACAAAGTTGCACTGAATTTTGATAGTTCTCCAGAAACATGATGCTAGTTGTATGCAGGTCAAAGATAGCAGCTACAGATCCCTGAGAAAAGAGCTGTAATTGAATGTAATGCAAGGTCCTGTAATAAGCTATGTAAAAATAAATATATTTTTTGACCACTGATTAGAGAAATGAAATGAACTCTGAAGCCAAAGAGCTTACGTTGGCTATCAAAGTAACACTTATTTACCTTACAAAGTAATGTTTCTAATTTAAGGGGACTATATTAACGAGTGCATTTATGCAAATGTATGTTCTCTTCAAGAAAACACTATAACCATCTTTTATTAATGACAAGAGTAACCCAAAATAATATAAAAAATAGTTAAGAGACTTGGAGTGTTTTTTGTTAATTTAAAAGATATAAGTATATGTCAAAAGAAGGTAAAAAAGAAAAAGAGGGAAATAAGGATTTGTAATCACACAGAATAATATAGGGCATGGGAAAAAAAATAAAAAAGCATCTAAAACAATATAACACGAGCTTGTGGATTAATCAAAACTGTCAAGATGCTAAATAAGATAGAACTATCAAGAGACATCAGTAAGTAATTCTGCAAATACATTAGTTAAAAGAAAGATCAGGAAATTCTTGATCCACCACCTAAGTACAATCAGGTAGCTATTATTATTAATGAAAGCAGAGTAAGACCTCAGTCAAAAATATGGAAGAAGGAGAGTGGGGCATGTTTAAAAGGCTCAGATCGGTGAAGACAAGTTGACAAATCCTTGAGATCTTAGCAAATAGACTGTACCAAGCTGAAAGTCACAGGTTACCTTTGAAAATACATGGAGAATGGATGATGAACTGTGAAAGATCGAATATGGTATCTGTTTTTGAAAGGGAAAATCCATGGAACTAGACAGAAATCAGTTCCAGAAACAAATGGAAAAAATGATGAAAATGTAATCGCCTCTATGATGGTAAGGATGAGTTAGAGTCTGTAGGGACAATCCATGAAGAAACTGCATCTAGTTCCCTTCCATGAGAGTATAACAGCAATAGTAGATAAAAAAAATCTTAATTTCTAACACTGTCTTACATTCTATAAAGCAAAGTGAGGAATCTGGCAAAATATCAACATGGTACATAAACAGCCCATTAGAAAATTACTCTCAGACGTTAGTCAACAATAATTTAGAGTCAAAATGAAAGGCCACATCATCAGCCTGCAGTTTTGCTGAGCCTTGTGTTAGGACTTAAAAAAATTTCTATGTTCCATTTAGGACATCAAAAGTTAAGAAGGATATTCACTAACTTGAAAGAGAGGAAGAACAATGACAATTACCAGAAGTCCAAGAATGTCTAGCTAGAAACAGCAAGATGTAGTGAATTGGATTTATTTCTTCTGAAAAGCAGTGGGATGAGGGGAAGTGTAATAGCTGTCTTCATATGTACAAGAGACTGAAAAAGAGAGGAATAGTACAAAACATAACAAACATACTGAACAACAAAGAAGTTTCAGCATAGACATTATTGAAAACTTTCTAACAGTAAGGTTACTTAGGTGCTAAGTAACTTGGGTTTCCTAGGAGGTCTTCGGATTCTTTGTCAAAGATAGTCTTTAAGAGTAGCTTGGATGGATTTATACAAATGTAATATATATCTATTATAATATATACCTAATATAATTATAGTATGTATATGTATATATATTATGCTATATATAATATGTATAATATTATATATTATACATGTATATATTTGTATACAAAGAATAAACTTTGTATGGTTAAGGGCAACTGTATATGTATGTGTATAAGTATGACCTCTGAAGGGACTTCATCTTCGTTTTCTATTTCTGTTTAGCATTTTACACCATTGTGAATTCTTCTAGTTCAAAAACTGTATTATTTAGAAACAGTTGTTTTTGTGTTTACAATGTCACAATGATTTTAATAAAAATTCTCATTCTGATATAAAACTTATAGTCAGCATGCATACTGAAGACTGGTAAATAAAACTCTAAACTGTAAATTGTGATTCTTACAGCTGTATTGAGAGTTAATAGGTCAGATAGATTTGTTTTGTTTCATTTTAGCAAATTTTTGTACAGATTGACCACTTCAAGTTATTGTTAGCAGAAAGTACTGTCTGATTACTTATTGCTTAAGAATCACTATCCAACTATGGTGACAAAAATAAGACCGAGATCCGTGACACGCCTACTACAACAGTTATTTTACAGTCAGAACTGGGCAAAATCCCTGACTAATTCAAACTAGGTTGTGTTTTGAATCAAAACTGACATATGAGATTATATCATTTGCAAAATTGTTACATTTGAAGTATCACATTAGAGCAACAGTCGGCAGTATAATGGATCTGTTTGTCGTTAATTCAGTTAAATAACAAAACAAATGCGATGACTATCACTGGTATAAAGGCAATTAGCACGTTTTGTTTTAGATGCAGTAATATAATATGCTAGATTTCAAATTCATCCTTGTGGGCAGTAACTTATATTGTTAAGATGATATTTTTATTTCAAAAACTTCAAATCAAATCAGTATTTTATCATTAGCTATTTAGGATTTTCCACCATTAAGACGCTTGATGTTAGGAGTCTTAGTTTCTGCAAGATTATTCTGACAGTCTCTGACTGACATGTTAGAGAAAAATTCCATTATTTTCTACTGAGAAAAAATCTATTTGTTCACTGACTGGCATGTTACTTTCCAAAATTAAACAGCAACAAATATTTTACTTTATATTTAGTTAGGACGGTTGCAAACTTTTCTTCCTAATGTACACAGAAGTACAAAAACATAGAACACACTTATTTCCTCTCATAATTCAGAACCACATTAGCTCCAGAACCGTACACATCTGATGTTTGTGTTGATATTGCTTTTTATGAATTTTAAAATTGCAGAAAAGTGTTATGCTGTATAACATTTAGCAGTATTCTGAATTAGTTACTAAAAATTATGAAAAATACACAGATATAACTATCAGCTTAGCTTCACATCAGAATTTTTTTTCCTTTCTTTCTTTCTTTCTTTTTTTTTTTATCAGTTAGGAAAAGAAGGGAATTGTCATTTGAAGGATTTATAAGGTACATGAGTTCAGAAGATTGTATAATATTCAAAAAAGAGCACCGGACCGTCTACCAAGATATGAACCACCCATTATGTGACTATTTTATTTCATCTTCTCACAATACCTACTTGGTATCTGACCAGCTAATAGGGCCCAGCGATTTAAATGGATATATCAGGTATTCAGATGCAGGGTTTTTTTAATCAATATTGTAAAGATTCTTTGACTTTTTAAAAGTGGTTCACAGGTAATACTGTTTGGCAATAGCCATTGCAGATGAAAGTGGAAAATGAGAGTCTTATTTTATTTTGTGTGTAATCTTTTCAAGATATTTACCAAACCACCTGTTCATAGCCTGGAAACAATCCATGGTTTCACTTATAGCACATAATATCTACTTCATAGCAAATGAAATCTATAGTATACAGCACAATATACGATTTAATCAGTTTTTAATCTCAACATACCATGCAAAAATTAGAAATAAACATAAAATTCCTTGGTCAACTCAGTTCTGATCAATATACAGGACATAAGGGCACATTATGTTGCTGTGTGTCAAGGTTATCAGTGATTAGCGTGTATTGCAATGCAGTCAATTTAGAAACAAAAACAAAAAGGGGCAGGGGTCTAATGTGGGCATTATAGTAGCTGAGAGAAGAGAAACTGTGTTCAGTTGTGCAGCATATGACTCCAAGAGCAGAAGGAAACAAGAATGCCTTATGGCCAAGGTGCATTTAGAAGAAACAAGAAGAGTGGGAGAAAAAGGCTTATATATTTGTCATGATTTTGGCTGGGATAATTAAAAGTCATGTGATCTTTTTTTTTGTTTTGGTTGCTGTCTAGATATTTTCTAATGGCTTGCAATCATCAGAAACACTAGTGAATTTAAAATTATATGAGGTAAAAACTGTGTTGCTTGAAATAATTGCAAACATGATGTAAAACCCTTTCACTTCCTGTTTTCCTATGGCTATAAAAATATATATATGCTAGAAAATAAGAATATATATGGCTAGAAGCATCTTCAAGATATTGTTAAATGTAAAGGATGGGACTTAAAGGACAGTATCAAAGTAAGCTAAAATAATGTACAAGAAATTCTTAATTTCAAAGGCTGCTCCAAAAGTAATGTCTTCTTTTTTTTTAATGTTGGCCCACAATGTCAGAGGAAAATGTTGGTGGCATGGCAGTAGAGGTTGAACCTTCCCACCAATATTCCATTACATTTTGTTGTTGTGTGACAGATGGCAGCAGAGGGGCAGTCTGACAAAATGTTGTCTGACCTGGAAGAACGTATGAAGCAAAGCTGTATCATTGAATTCCACCATGCAGAAAAAATGACATCCATTGATGTTCATAGATGCTTGCTGCATGTTTATGGAGACCAAAAAGTGGATGTGAGCACAGTGAGGTGGTGTGTGAGGCTTTTCAGCAGTGGCAACCACGACATGGCAGACAAGCCGTGTTCTGGATGTCCACACGCAGCTGTCACACCACAAAATGAAGAGCATGTCAATCAGCTCATCTGCGCGAATCATCTGATTACGACCAGGGAACTGCGTATGCAGCTGAATATTGGTTTCAAGGTGCTGGAAATGATGTTGGCAATGTTGGAATATCACAGTTTGTGCCAGTTGTGCCATGGAAGAGAAGGAACATCATATGCAAGTTTGTCAGGACCTACTGAACCAATACAAGGCTGAAGGTGATCGCATCGTTACTGATGATGAGATGTATTAGCACTGTGAACCAGAGTCAAAACAGCAGTCTGCAGAGTGGCAACGTGAGAATTCCCACTTGAGGAAAAAGCAAGATGCAGCCCTCAGTGGCTAAAGTGGTGTACACTGAATTTTGGGATAGGAAAGGGGTGATTCTTCTGGATTTCCTGGAATCTGGATAAACCATCAACTCTGACCACCACACCAGAACACTGACAGAGATGATGGCTGGACTTCTACAGTCAGGCCAGAGAAGAAGTCAATCTTGCTCTTGCAAGATGATAATGGCAGGCCCCATACCGGTTGGAAGATCATGGAGTGCGTTGTCAATCTTAGTTGAACTGTCCTACTACACCCACCATATAGACTGGATTGGGCTCTATCAAAGTGTTATTGTACTCTTTGTATCTGTCCTAGTTTCCATGGAAATAATAGGAGGCATTACTTTTGGAACTACCTACACAGTAGCAAGACAAATATTAGAAACCTAAGTGATTTAAGGGGAACCATTAATCTACTAAAAGTTCAAGCAGTAAATTTAAGGCATCCAGGAAACTTCAGCCCTGCCTCTTAGAAATTAGGTGTGCAGAAAAGAGCTAAAGAATGTAACAAACAAGCAGGACCCTATTCTTTAAGTGTGATGGTAATATACTGATCCTTTTAAGTGTAATGGCTTTCAAACTGTCAAACAAATTGTGGAATAATAGCAACAAAAAATGCCCTTTCAAGTATTTCTTATTCTATTCTAAGCATCCATTTACCAACATTCCAAAGTCTTTTCTCTAAAATGTTGACTCTCTTTGAATCTCTTAACGAAGGATATTCATATAATCTATCGTCCTCCTTAATGATCTAATAAATTTTATTACCTAATATGCCTAAGATGAGCAGCAGAAAATAGAGCTCTGTCTCATATATTTATAACTTCCTAGGATTTATCTTTTGTGATTATAGACTAGTATTTTTGTAAGTATTTGATGTGCTTGTAAGCAGAAATACAGTGATATAAAAAGAAGTGAGGTGTTTTCCATTTAACTGTAAATTATTTCTTTTGTTCTTTCAAAGTGCTCTGTTAAAAGGATGTCGTTGTCTGGAAATTGACTGCTGGGATGGCTCAAACAATGATCCTGTTGTGTATCATGGTCACACCTTAACAAGCAAACTTTCATTTTGTTCTGTAATTCATGCAGTAGACAAGTATGCTTTTGCGGTATGTATATATATGTCAGTTGAAATGCTATGGTGTTTTTATAAAGCCTGCAAATATACTGTTATCTGAGATTCTCAGTGGTAAAAAAAAATTCAAAACTGAGACAGTCCTTGTAGAATGAACATCGCTAAAATAAATTACAGGAAAACTGTACTATCAGTTTATTAATGAATGATAAATGTATTTTGCAGTTTCTTAGGTGGTATTCTTACCTAAGGTCATTTAGTTAAGGACTGAAAATGAACTGAACAACTATTTCAGAATCTGTCTAATGTTTTACCTTCCTTCTTTATATCTTGTCATGTCTTCACTTATTCTTCTGTTGCTAACACTGTCTTATATCCTAAGCTGGATTTCACAAAATAGAGAAAATGTTAGTCTAGAACTGAGTTTGAGATTTATTCTCCTTCCATTTCCACTTCTTCCTCTTCTTTTTTTTTTTTTTTAATTCAAGACCTGATACCGGTCTTTCTATCAGATGATTCATTAAGGCAATGTCCTTTCTGGCTATCTTTGGCAAAAGAACAAAAGCTGGAGATATTTTTGGTACTATCTCAATCTCTTGTATAGGTTTCTGTTAAAACTTCTGATGAAATGATGTCCTGCAAGACTGTTAATATGAGTTGCATAATATATGTACATATGTACGGTCATACATTTATATGGATTTTTATACACACACATATATAGCCTATTCAGATTTAAGCTGGTCTTCATCAGATGTCAGATATAGCTCACCTATCTTTGCTATTAAATCATATATTGTATAAAGGTATAATGTAGACTTCATTTAGAAACATGAGTTATAGAAAAAGATGATAAAATTGTATCAAGAAATAATAGTTCCTATCAGTCTAAGTTAAGATGTGCTTCTGATAGTGGTCACTAGAAAAATTCCTCAGTGAAAAAGTGTTAAAAATTGAATAAACATAAAGTGATTCTTCTTTTGTAAATTGTCAGTTTAGATCCTACCCAAGCAAAGATTTTATTCATTAGCTGATGATTTATGAAAATTACTTACACAGTTGAAATGGACATGTTTCCTTTGAGCTATTCTCTGAAGTCTACCAGATTTTCCATGTTTTGCCTCTGTTGCTTGAGTACTGTGATGGATAAAGATTAGAGACCCAAGAATATATTGTGACATCATAAAAACATTTGGATTGCTTTTTTAAATCTCTGTAGACTTGTTTCTATCTTCTCTCAACTTCCAGCGGATGATTTGTTTTTTTCTCTTCTTTTCCCTTTTCCATAAATATTGTGAGCTTTATTGTTCTTTAATAAACCTGAAAAAACAAACACATGCTCTGAATATTTTTCAAATAAAAGGTAAATATGAATTATTAAGGGGCCTTTTGCGCAATATTTTTGGGGATCTTCTTTTTATTAATCATAATAGACTTAAATTCTATTTTTTAGGCATCTGATTATCCAGTTGTACTGTCTTTGGAGAATCACTGCAGCCCTAAGCAACAAGAAAAGATGGCACATTATTTACTAAATATCCTAGGTGACAAACTTCTTACTTCAACAATTGGTGACACAGTGGTGGCTCAATTACCTTCTCCTGAGGTAATACTATCGTATTTCGCTCTGTGAAAGACAGTGAAAAAAACTGTTGCCTTTTTTGTTTACGCTCTTCTGAAACTGCTCATCTGGCATCTGAATGGACTTTAGATGGTGAAAAATAAATAAAAAATTAAGCAACACAAAATACATGAAAATATTTTCTTGAAGAAATAAATCATACAGATTGATGGGAATTTTAGTTTACAGGAAAACTGTTTCCAGTACCATGCTGAAGCGTGTATTTGTAAAATACTAACATAGTAACACTTTTTTGCGAAGTCTTAGATGTTGCAGTTCACATGAATCCAATTTCTGGTGCTTTGTATACATTACATTTTTTATTTTATTTTATATTCAAAAGCAGTTAACTTTCCACTGCATAAATCTGCCCTCCTTAAAGGCAAATGCTCTCCCCTGCGTTTAGATTACCACATTTCTGACATATGACTGCTTCTGTAGATGATCCACACTATGATAATTTAATTCATATTAAGTCATAGTTTTTTCCAAGACAGAAACTGGCCGGAATAGGGAAGTAGCTATTTCATCTGATACATGATTCTGTAGGAACCCAGCAGATAAAGCCAGGAAGTAAATTAAATCAGAATTGTTAACATCAGTAACAGAATATATGTTTTTTTAAGCATGACAGTCTTCTGATTTCTAATAAAGACCTAATAACATATATTAACTGATAGGAGTGTAACTATAGTTGCTCAGATATGGGACTGATTCAACAGCGCTAATAGTGATAATTAGCACAGCTCAAATACAGTAAATACACTTACTTGGAGACAGACTATGACTTATTAGCCGTAACAACCCATCTTGAACAAAAAATTGCTAGGAATAATGTGGTCAAGTGAATTACTGTTTCCTATATGAGTAATTTTACTAGCAAATTCTTAACAGATGAATGCATGTAACTATATTATATTCATACCAAATACAAAGGGAAAGTTTTTAATTTCTATTTTGAAGCTTTCCTGTGTGAATCATCTGTATATTATCCGTAGTTCTATGCAAACCTTTGTCTTCCAGTAAATATTGAAATAAAAAGTAGATTTAAAATAAAGTAAAAAGCAGAAATTTTGAAAGGAAATGATTATACACTCTAATTTATCCTACTAATTATCTTGACTACTTTGCTAGGATTTGTTAACAACCTGCTGTAGGACTTAAAAAGATCCTTCAAACATTTGACTTGGGACTAACCAGTTAATCCCTGCTTTTCTTATCTCAGATTTCTGTGGCAAGGGCCTTCAGCAGCAACTTCTACTCACCTCATGAGACTGAAACCTTAAGTTTCTAGTGTGGAAATCCTCACTGACAGCTAGTGTTGTAACTAGTTTTGTTTGTCCTGTCAAGGGATACATGCAGCTCATGCAAGTCTTCCTGTTTTCACTCAGTCTCAGAGTTTTTTAAGAATTAAATGGAGTAGTGCCCTCTTAAATAGTGAAAATGAGATAGCTAAAAGCGCTCCCGATCTGTTAAACTCAGAGCTCAGACAGTACTGATATTATTGGTTTAAAATATCTCGATAATTGGGATTTATAAGGCTGTCAAAAGACATCCATTCAAACTTTTAATAAGCATGATTCTATTCTAGAATCATCAAAGAATTCTGTTTGTCTGTATGTTTGTTTGTTTTAACAGTTGTGCTTAGCAATAGTGTCCTGTTATTTACATTACATACAAATTTTGACAATGCCTCAAAAGTTTCCTTCATGTTAGGCTTAATGGAAGGTGTCCTATATTTGACCTATATCAATATTTAAGTCAGTAATATAATGATTAAAATAAAAATGATATAAAGCTTTATACTGACTTCAGCTTTGTTACTTAGCAAGATTTTCAGAATTTGATATTCTTAATGAAGTTGATCAGGAGAGAAGAGAGAACATGCTAAATCTATATAGATATTCTTCTCATTTTATTTTTTGTTTTCTCTTTCTGAGGCTCCTAGAATAAACATTAATTGCTATGGTCAGTAGGTGGTTTTTCCTGATCCATTTCACACTACTTATTCTGGGATTCTTGTATTACCTTAGCTGTTCTGATTTGTGTTGTACATTGTATTAACTAGAAAGTCAATTTAGTACAAGATTTGGGTTTTCTTGATTTAATTATTGAAATATTTTTTTTCAATTGATTGTACCTAAAGGTTCTCTTTTGACAGTCTCGAGTGACCATTATGATCTAGGGAAGGTCTATTATGCTTTACGTATTTACATTTTTTGATATGTCTGCAGTTTATAAATTCATACATAATAAAGGTATATTTTTAAAAACATTTTGTATTTTATATTTAAATTAAAAAATATATAAGTTATAGTGGATGTTCAGACTTTTAGCTCATTATCTGCTTAAAAGATTTAGACACATTTGTACAAAAAGATCTCAAATGTTTAGCACAACTGATTGTCAGTTAAAGAACTCAAATTTCACAGTCACAGATTTTGTAACCATACGTTTGTTATAAGTACTTTTGAAGATCTGTTTGAAGCTCAAACTTAAAATGTGTGGCATGTCTTTTTAGTTCATGGTTCATTTTCAGTGATTTGGGTTAACTGTTATTGGAATCTGCTTCTGGCCCAAAAGTAAAAAAAACCTCTTTTTGCTACAGCATTTTTTGTAGCTGCTTTTGAAAAGAATATTATGATTTTAAATTGTTATCTTTATAGTAAAAAAAAAAAGTTTTTCCTACCTGAGGGTGTTTACCACTTTTCTGTAATAATAAGTAAACCATTTTAGAAATTCCTTAAAACTTTATGGCCTCTTTTTATGCAATGAAACAAATGATAGTCTTTCTTTACTTGAAGCAAATTTATATGCAGTACATCCAAGGAAAGGTTTTAGAACTTTTAAAAATATGAGTACTCATATTAAAACTCTTCTAAAAATAGCACGGAGAAAGAATGGGTGTCTCGGGAAGAAATGAAGGAAGTGTTAAATGGCATCCTTATTCCGAATCACCCATGCAGAGAGACTAATCAAACTATACACAAGCATGACATTGATAGATATTAAGTATAAGATATCTCATTCCACTAGCACACCGACAAACAAATAATACCAGATCTGAAGTAATAGTATCAGCAATGAAGACTGCATTTCAAATAAATGGAACGTCTATTTTGTTCCCTACATCTCTAGTATTTGTTATATAGATTTAATTTTATATGCATGTTTCTGTCATTCCTATTTTTCATATTGATTTAGTGGATAATTTGTAATACAATATTTGCTACACATATAAGTTCAGTTATTCTTTACTTAATGTAGAGTATTTGTTCCCTGTTAACTTTCCCTATACTATAACCTTCCCCTTCACTAGTGCATATGAATCATAAGGAATATTTTTGTGGACCACTTTATCCAAGAACCTAATTTTTATTACTCACTGACAGTAACAACACCAGTGTTATGTCTACTATGTAATAGCAAGATTATTTCATAAGTGAAATCAATACATATAAGTATCAGAGGTATAGATGAAAGGCATTTATTGGAAATGATAACTTTCATGAAGTTTTTCTGAAGTCTTTTGTTACAGAAGAAGGGATATTACTAGCAAAAAAATGCCTTATTTGTTATAGAAGGAGTGAAAATTTACTAGATGAGAAAAGTGACAAAAAAAATTCATTTGAATTATTCTAAATTTATTTCAAATCTTCAGTTAATGAAAACATATAAGTATTAATGCAAATATCTCTCTCTGTAGCCGTCTAACAAGACAATGCTCTACCTTTCTTAAATTACTGTCTTAGATTTAATACTGCTGCGGTTTGTTTTCTTTTTTTCTTTATTTCCCATTTCTCCTTCCCCTCCAAAAAAATCATCAATTACTACATATTATGAAATAGCTTCTCATTTCGTTGCAGAATTTTTTCCTATATATATGACTGGATATTCATTTGATTTAAAAAAATGCTGTGCAACATCATAGCAAAAGTGTATAGAGAAAAATGAGAAATATCTTCAGTATTAAACCTACTAAAATATATAAAGATTTGTATAGTTTTTTAAAACATTATGCTGATGGAGCAAGGTGCTGTTACTGACCTGAAAAATTCTGCTTTCAAGTTAGTAATCTCTAAAACCATCATGGTGGTAGAGATATTGGTTACGAATGTTCTTTTATGTATTGGAACTGTATGTATAGAGATCTTTATTTTCTCTAGAAAAATTCATAGTCCTTCATATGAAACATGCACATTTAAATATGACACATAAAATAGAAAAACTACTTAGTCAACACATTATCAAATTCTATTAATTTCCATGTATAGGTAACATCAGCACTTGGGTCCATTGTGTTCCTGATAATGGTAACATAATAACAGAGGTTTTAATTTGACATACTAGAGAAGTATGCACTAATGCACAAATCAAACAACAGTTTTTTAGCAGTTAGGTAAAAAAACCAACTTCAAATGAGCATCAGATAAATGGCTGCAAGTCTACATAAAACAATAGATTCAAGCTTAGCAAACAATATATTTCCTGCATCTTACCTGACCATCACCTCTGACACTTCCTTAACTTCTTACCTCAGTCTTTCTCATATCTGTATCTGTGTAGCGCAGAGCTTCCTGTTTTTCCAGTTGTATTGTTAGATATTCACATTCTATTGCATACTTTGATCTCCAGACTCTGTTTCTGTTTACCTGCTTTTGAAACCTGCATCATTGATATCTATATTCACTGTATTGTGCTCTCTCACTTCATTATACTTAATAAATAGCTTAATAAATAGCTAAGAAAATGTATTAAACATTGTCTAAATATGAAATTCTACAATTAGAACATACATAATTCTAGTTATCACTGCTTCTTGTCTACAGGCATTAAAATTCAAAATATTGGTTAAAAATAAGAAAAGTGGAACAATTGAAGAAACTATGCTCAGGAAGGGTCAGGACAGTCGTGGTGAAACAGGGGAAGTAACTGAAGATGAACTTTCATCAAGCGAAGAGGAGACTGATGAAAAAGGCCCTCTTTGCCCAAACAGTGGTACATCAAAAAGAAAATCTGAAGGTAGATCTTCACCTCCACCTCGAAAAAAAGCAAAGGTAAAAACTTATGTAACAGTTGAATTTAGAAAACGCATAGCTCTCTGTCAGCCTTTTAATAAAAAGAAGAAATATGCTATCTCTGAATAGAGACTACATTTAAAATATAGGCTTTAATATTACTTAGAGAAATACATTTTGAAGGATCTAGAGTTTTCCTGAATCTTTCCATGAATTCCAAACTGGACCATATTTTAATATCCAACTAAAAAAGACCTTTCCTGTGCTCCCATCCTAAATTGCACTTGCATTTTTCACTTTTGAATCTTATGCTTGCCCTCGGTGATCACTGACACAATAGGCTCAACTGCTTTGTTGATCCCAAAGCCTTTCTGGAGCTATGCATGAAGGACACTCATAGTGTTTTTTGATGATGAAGGACAGTTTTATATCTATTCCATCCTAAGGTCTAACAGTCTGTCTTGGAGATTTCCTTTGTTCTGAATTTACACATTAAATGAAGCATAGAATTCTGGTTGCACTAGTACATTTTAAAGTACTTATAATAGAAAATTTGTTGCAGCACTTACTACGTGAAGACATAATATTAAATACTACTTCTGAAACAGACACTATAAAAATTAGATGTCATTTTCTTTTTGATTAACAAATTGAACTTAAACATTTTGTTAATCAAATAGTAGCTCTCTTAACATGGAAATCCAGAAATCCATTGCTTTCAAACTACTTTGTTCAACATTTGTTCAACACAAGTAGGCAGGATGCATCCAGTATCTAGACAATTTTGCACGTCACGCTGTGATTATAAGAATATACAGACAGACTGATCCTCAGGACTCAACATTTTTACTGAGAGACAGTAAGTTCCTCAGTATCTTTTCTTCTCTCAATGATTTGAAGTGCAAGATCTTTTCTTCTTTCTCTTTCCACATGATAAGAAGAGATATGAAGGCAAAATTCTGAGGGAGGATGTGATAGGGGAAGAAAAGTTTCCAGATAATATAGTCGTGTATTTGTAACATTATGTTGCAGACCAGAACACGTATCACATGCATCTGGATCAATTCTAACTAGAGATGTCTGGTCACATTTCACATGGAGAAGAGAACCCATGGGAACCCACATGGGGTTCCACTCTATTGGATTGGGAGTATTTATTCTGTGATCCAATCCTATTGTTCTGTTAGGAGGGCAGGAGAACATTCAAATCTACACCCGAGATAACCTGGTGACATTGTTGGTTTTGGCTTTGACTTCATCACTATCCTTCACTTTGAGAGAGTTGTATTATTCAACTCTGTGCCAGTAGACTCCCATTGCTCCTCATGGGACATATCCCCACAATAAATAATGCACTTTGCATAGTTTATGTCAGATGAGAATTTACTTTCAGAAGTTTTAATGGAATGTAAACATTATTGACACTGTCAGCTCTTTCTGCATACTAGCACTGATTAGCTCATACCTCTGTGTTAAGTCAAATTAAGAGGTCACATAGTACCTCAGTTTAAGAGATAATAGGCTGGTAAAATTTCCAACTCACTTTCACTGTATACAAGCCTTTGCTTTTGCTTGCTTTGGTAATGGAGCAAGACTAAATAAAGACTTTGTCCAGAGAAATTTCCATCTTAATTAAGAATAGAGTTTGCCTAACATCAGAGCAGTACTTGCAGGAATATGTCTTTGATTGATTTGTTTGACATGTCAAAATATTCTCCTGTTATCTACTTTTTTGTAGTTGAGTTTGTGCTGTCAGTGTATATACTCTCTTCTACTCTTTTTTCTTTCTCAAAGTTCTTCCTACCAGCATTTATTTTCTGGAATTTTATGTACTTAAGAATATGAAGTTGGTCATATATTTAACATATGAGTAATATTAAGAGCCATGAAAAATGACTGTAGTTTATACATCTGTCTGAAAAGCAGGGAAATGTTCAAGCTGCCCAATATTATGCCAGGAAGCACTAGAAAGCATCCCTGCATCCACCCCACATCTACTGCGATTATCACAAAGACAATAACCTTAATTGTCTCTGACTGGATCAACCCTTACTACCATAAATTGTATCTTAAGGTGAAATACACATTAAATGTGACACATTTTCCCACACTTTATATGTCTGATTTTATAACTTCTTCTGAATTGTTAATAATGTAATATGCAATGCAATTTTTTTGTGTTCTTACATTATTTTATTCTCTGATTAATAGATGAAGAAGATAAAGATTGCCATTGAGTTGTCGGACCTTGTGATTTATACCAAATCTGAGAAGTTTGTAAGCTTTGAGCATTCAATAGCCAATCAGAAGTGCTATGAAAATAATTCAATTGGAGAGCTTAAAGCACGAAAATTTTTAAAACATGCAGGTATTTTCTTTTAATTTCAACAGAGAAAAATTACAGTGTTATGTTTCATTGCTTAGGCATTGGAAGGGTTAAAAAGCTTTACAAAATGTATCTTGTCCAATTTTACTTGGCTGTTTCTATAGCACTGTTTAGAAATAACTTGTTATTTTCACTGCATTTTTATATTTCATTTGGTTTTGTGAGCAAATTTGAAATTCAGCATTGTTTTAATTACACGTAACTTTATAAGAACAAGTATTAACATGGTATACAAAATGTATGGATTCCTTTTGGTTCATTTTTTCCTACATGAAATGATTTAAAAGTTACATGAAAATGTAAGGAACAGGTTGTTTTTTGTTTTTTTTTTTTTGTTTTTTTGTTTGTTTGTTTGTTTGTTTTCTGTACACAATCTGTAGTTCTCAGTGGAGCTGAGCATCAGTACTTCTGACTCTGATGACAGCTGCAGATGAGAGAATCCACATGAAATGAATAAACCCCATAGAAGACAGTTTGTTCTTTGGACCACATCTTTCGTATGGGCCAAGCTGGATTACTGAAAACTCATTCTGTGCTGGGCTATCTCCATTTGGTGCAGCCGGTACAGCATAGTCTCTGCTGTTTTAACTCCAGCTGTCTGACAACAGCCTTCTGGGAGTATTAAGAGCAGAGATCACTGACCATGAGAATGAAGTCTGCCATAGCCCATTCATTCAGGGCCAGCCCAGCTGCCGTCTACTCTTCACAGAGATGATTCAATGGTTGGTTAAGTGAATGGTGCTGAACATCATTAAAGCAAGTAGGCTTTTGCCAGCTGTCCATACTGAAAGTCCTCTCTGGTCTGTCTAGCAACCTAGGAAACATAAAAGTAGCTCAGCTAAAATAAACAGACAGGAGGAAAATGGAAAGGATCAGAATGATGATCCTGGAAGTTTAAAGCTTTCTTTTTAATCATTTAACTGGATAGAAGTTATTCTAGATTTTCCATGTCTGTGTGGTTTATGTCTTTATGGGAGGTAACCATGCTAGGAGTAAGAAAATCAACTGACTTGGATAGTTAAAATCTTCTGAAGGAGGCAAAGAAGACAATAAAGTGTGTTTTAGAAATGTGTTACTCACTGGTCTTGAGATGATTCATTTGATTTTTCTAAGCCTCAAAGCAGAAATCAAGTTTAAATTATTTGAAGTTAGGATAGATGTTTTTCCGCTTGAATAACTGAAGAATGAATGGGGCTTTTTAACCAATTTCCTGTTTTGTGTCTTTTCTATTTTACAGGGGAACAGAGAGCTTTAGTGTAAAAATTGTGTATTTAGTAAATAAAAAGGTGAAGAAGATTTTCCTGAAGGAATGATTTTGGTTATTATACCTTCAAAAAATCTGCATACTAGAAAAAATGTTTTTAAAGAACATTTTAAGGTTTTAAAATATGATTTTAACCATATCTCAAAGTGTGACGTATAGTAATGTAACATGCATAGAAATGTCTTAAAATCTTATCATTTATTTAAATAAGAGCTCTATTTTTATAAACGTATGCCTTAACAAGGTTTTACGATTCTGTTTTTCAGCTACTCAGTTTGTTTCACATACTTCACGATTCATTACAAGAATCTACCCAAAAGGAACAAGAACAGATTCTTCAAATTATAATCCTCAAGAGTTCTGGAATGTAGGATGCCAAATGGGTATGTATGTTTACTGACTGTTGCATTCAAGGCTTCACAGAGACTATAGAGATATAAGTTTTACCTTGCCATAGTATATTTTGTGAGGTACAGGTTTCATATTTTCCTTCAGTGGCATCATTTTGTATTATCTAAACTTGTACAATCTTCATATTCTGGTAATTTTTATATCCCAGAATCTCAGAATTCTGATATGGAAGAACTAAAAGGAATATTATTTTAAATTATCTAATTTTGTAATTAATTAGAATTAAGTCATAGCTAATTACAAATATAAATTTTTGTTAAATAGATATATATAGCATATCCCAAACATCCCAAATTATTAAAGTTCACTAATTCCTTTGAACTACTGTGTTTTTTATTCCCTATTAGAAACTGAGAAAAAAAAGTATTAAGGACAAGATATTATTAGGCTTTGAACCTTATTTTGTATTATTCCCAACTCTAACACTGCATAAAAGCATGATTTAATCTTCTGAAACACTGTAGCAAAAGCATATATATACAACTTTCCACAGCTAAAACATAACTTCCTTCTCTTTCTTTGTACAACTTCATTTTTTTTTTTAATTAATAATTCTGTGATATTTCTCTGTGTCTATCTGTGTGGAGAGTCTAAACAATAATTTATATTTTACTGCCTGTCTGTTTTGGCTGAAATTATTGTGTTAACTATGTTACCTTAGGTTTAGAGGTAAAACAACACATTAAACAGTGTACTTCCTGAAACAAAAATTTTGCAGTGTTCCTTTCAAGAAAATTAACATAGATTACATTATTTTGCATTCTGTAATATTCAAATTCTATAATCTCCATGATTATTTGTCAGCTGTGGGTGAGGCATTACTAGAGCATCTTTATAGGAGAAAGTTGGAAATGTAGCTTCCTTTTTTAAGCTTCTTGTTTCTTGTTATCTTTCCTCTATTTATCTCTCTCTTAAAAAATATATATATATATATATTTCTTTATCTGCTGGAGCCTAAAATTCCCTGTAGCTATCTTGTACTTAGCAACAGAATAGAAGAAGCTGTCTGTTCAACTAAATGGGGGCATTGTAGGAATGCAATTGCTTTTGTATTTTGCTGAAGTTTCCCTATAGCATGGAATTAGAAGAGATGATGGAAAAGTATAGATGTGTGATTTAGGAATCTGCACTGCAATGAAATCCTCATCTGAAGGATCTGTTTGATTTTCAATGGTTTTGTGTGAGTAGGGTGGCACTGATGCAGGAGATGTGTGCACAACAATTAATATTGTCAAGAATTCCCAGATTCTGATAGCTACTACAAAGATGCACTCAAATGCTCCTGATCAGCTGAATGCCAAGTCACAGCTGCCACCGTCTTCAGTGACTTAATATAAGGAAAGTAAATTTAATGTCTTCCTTTTCAGCGTATTTCAAAGTAAGTTTGCACCCTGAGCAATAAAATAACAGTAACCTTGGTTTCTCTTCAGTTCAAGTTAGTTTTTAATTTGAAAGTGTTAAAGATAAGCATGACTTCTCTTCTCAGCAGGCTTTGAAAAACCTCTTACCTGTAAGCACTTTCCCCTCTTTAATGGCTTTAGGCATGATCTTGCTTCATCATTTTATTCTTCAGTTTAAAAGCAATATTTTTGCAGCCGTATATGTATTCTATCATTTATTCTGACTATATCAAAATCACCTGAGGGGGTCCGTGGAGTGAGCAGGGCAGTCTGCCACAGACTTCCAGTTTCAAGAAGTGAAAGAGATGGTCTCACTTTCTTACATTACAATTCACACTCATACAGTGAAAAGTATGACTTTCACTTTGCCTTCAAGGCTCTGGAATTTATGTGAAAAAGGCTTCCCATCGCTATGGCCCTGACCACAAGCAGTGGAGGACAGCCTCAAGCCTGAATTTGTTAATATTTGCCAACCATCTACCCAAACTACACAGTGCTGTCAGGATGTACTGTGGGGAGCAGTGACTAAGGAGGCTGTGTAAAATTTCCTACTCAGTATTGGCTGTTCAGTGAAAGAACTGAAATGTACTCAGATCCCCTCATAATTCTCTCATTACAAATTCTGCTTCACATTTTCACTATTGTATTGAGGTATAGTTTTACAACTACTGTGGGAGTAAAAAATTACTAGCCAGTATAAATTTTATTTGTGTCTGTGTTTTCATAAATATTTATTTATGGTGCATATTTGATATTGGGCTAGGCTATTGCTGGAAGTATCTCACCATTACCATGCCATTTGAAATTGGTTTGATATTCTGTCTTGATTGGTTAATTCTCACTTAACTTGGTGCTGTGCTATTGTGGGATTATTTATTTGAGGTGGTGCACTCTCTGTATTGTCTGCTTTGCTATTAAAAAACAGTATGCTTGTTTCATGCTTGGAGAAAGAACTAGCCAGAAGTCCTTAATTTTTAAGGGCTTATCACACAGCAGTTTACTAGTTTTATTTCTTGTCTTTACATCTCCACAATGATCTGTTTAAAGAATATCCATTTTTTTAAATCTCAAAGAGGGCTTATGTACCTCTTAATGACTACATTGATCATTAACTTGGAGTATACTTTAAAACAAAATCATTTTGAGGATTTGCATACATCATATGCAAACATATGATTTTTGCTTTGGGCCCCTTCATGGAAGAATTAAAAATATGCAGGAAATGGTTAGATCTGCCCTCTTGGTCACAGCACTTGCATCTTCATTTAAAGGAATGCTTTTCTCATGGGAATAGTCTGATTACAAGTAAGCCTTCTCATGCATTATTTCCAAGCCATGCCAGATCCAGTCTTGATTCCCTAATCTGTTTCAGATAACTGTTTGGCTGAAATAAGACTGCATTCCAAAATGCAGCTCTCAAAACTCCACTCAGTGAACCTTCTACTGTCGCTTTTTCTCTGATTTAACTCACATTTCTTAATTTCTTCATCCATCCTGTTTTCAAAAATCCCACATATTCCCCCTGTCCCCTACCATTGCACTCTGCATTCCATGTACAGAAATGTTCCCTCCAGTCCCAGGGATTATCCTATGTCACCTGTTCCCCTTGCTCAGCTCCTTTAACCCATCTCTACTCCTGCATCGTTACCCTTACCTTTAAGTTCCACTAACTGTTCTGGATGGACAGATAAATATCTTAGGTTTTGTTCAAATCTACATAAAATACTGCTTGCCAGGACTCTCTCTGCATCTTGTAAACGATGACAGCTGAATAATTCCTTCACTTCCCTTATTGATAGGCCCAAAGCATTGCTCTCTTCTGTACCTTGCCAGCAATTTTCTCTGAACTGTTTGGGACATTAACTTGGAGCACACCACTAAACCAGGATGAAATTGTCCAACAAGCCCAAGATTTGCTGGGGCTGAAGATGAGAATTCTGTATTTGTGCAAACCTAATTTTCAGAGGAAGGCAAGTTAAAAATGACAGTAAAAAGTACGGAGTTCCCACAAAAGCACTCTTCCGTGTCACTGTGCACTCAGTGCCCATTCTCTGAAAATTGGATCCCATAAGAACAGGATAGGTTTTGTGAACAAAGAGGTCTTATGGAGAAAAATACCTACAATAACATTTTATGGTTTGGAAAAATTAGTATTCCTCCTGCATGCAACTGCAGTATAGCACTGGAAAGAACTGGTTTGGCATATCCTTATCTCCTTTTCATTTACTAAATAAAATGGAAAGTAAAGATTTATGCATGGAAAGAAAATTCAGGACAGTTATCGAAAAAAAACAGTTATGAATTGTTTTATATAGACCCAAACAAACCAAAAGAAATTCTCAGTTAAAAATAAAGAGAGAAAGAATTAAATATCCTTTTGAATACATCCTTTGTATACAGTAGAAAACATTTTCCCATGTATCACAAAAATCTACAGGTCTGACGAAATCATCGTAAGTTACATGAGAAAGCCAGGGTATGGCAGATACAGGATTTTGTTTTAGAAGAGCTAGTATAGACCATATGTTTTCTGAAGCACTTGTAAAAATTTATACACTTCTGTGAAGTAGTACGTACTACTTGTGTGATGGAACTTGTTTACTGAAAATTTTGTTTTGGCTTGTGAGATTGAAATGCAGCCCAGCAATTTAATCATATCTGTCTTGTGGCTAAATTTTGTGTGGAATAGTATGACAAATTACAATGCATGAAAAGATAAGTGAAAAAGAACTCTCTAAGCAGTTCTGAATTTAAACTGAAACTATCTAGGGAAAAGAAAACAAGTTATTTAGACCACGTACCTCACTTGTTCAGCAGGAACTGACCATCAGTATGGCCTAGATAGGACTGCGAATGACTGAAAACTTTGAGGTGAGGCAGATTTTGGAAAACCTCCTAAAGAAAACAGAAGGCACAGGCTCACTAATTTAACTTTCAATTTTCAGTTTTTGCATATTTGCAGCAAAAATGTGTTTTCTTTTCTCTCTGGGCAAATAGCAAAACTAGAGACAACAGAACTGATTTTTTTTTCCTAAGATCAACTTAACAGGTTATGTTTGATAATGAGAAGTTTGGATATTCCCACAATCTTAATGAACACTCTATATTTCTGAATAAGTGATGAAATGTCAGATTTGGTAAAGGAATTTCTAAAGCAATATAAGAGAATTTAAGGGAAAACACAGGATCTCCCAATTAAAAGATGGTGGGATATCACTTTGTCTTTTATTTATACACATAGTTTGTTTTCCAGTATGATAATTTTCTATTCTTGTTTATGATTTCTACTGGGTTTTTATTTTTTTTTTCTAACACAGAGAAAGTGCAAAGTAAGCCTTTTCTCTTAGGTCTTTTTCAACAGCTAATGGTGTGTCTAAAACAGAGAATATTCATTACATTATAGCTTTGAATGGTTGCTGCTTGAATTTCTAGTGCAATCTGTGAAGTGACAAGCTTTAATGTTGTTATTTGTATGTCTGGCTAAGTTATTAGAATGCCTTAACAGCTCTTTACAGTATATCTTATTGCAGTTAGACTTTTAATGAGCACTCTGAATCTAGGATTGTGATCCTTAAAATCTTGCAGATGACTTAACTCTAATCAATGTCTATGATATGAGGAAGACAGATACATCACAGTATTTCATCTTTGATTATTTGACATCTATGAGGGCTGCTCCAAAAGTAATTCCTTCTATTTTATTATATTGGTCCATGATGTCAGAGGTGAATGTTGGTAGTGTGGCGGTAGAGGTTGTACTTTCCTGCCGGTATTCCATTGCATTTTGTTGCCATGTGACAGATAGCAGCAGAGGGGCATCTGACAAAATGGCATCTAACATGGAGTTGCAGATGAAACAAAGGTGTGTAACTGAATTACTCCATGCAGAAAAAATGGAGCCCACTGACATTCATTGATGCTTGCTGAACTTATGTGGAGACCAAACAGTGAATGTGAGCACAGTGAGGTGGTGGGTGGTGCGTTTCAGCAGTGGCAACAGTGATATGAAAGGCAAGCCACTTTCCATACAGCCATGGAGATTTTTATGAGCGCAGCATGCAGGCTCTTGCTCATCACTGGTGAAAATGCATAGCTAATGCTGATGACAATGTTGAAAAATAGTGTTTTGTAGCTGAGAATTTGCTTTGTCAAATAGTGTTATTGTGATCTTTGTATCTGTTGTAGTTTCCATTACTTTTGTAGTGACTTCTGTAGAAACCAGCCACTTAACAGAAACTCAGATGTGTTTGCAGAACAGGTTAGAGATTTCATACCAAGATTGAAAGAGGTCTTCTCGAAACTGGGAGATAAATCTGAGATATCATTACACCTCATGGCAAAAACACATTCAGGCTGTTATAGGCAGGTGTTCTTGTGATCCAGAGCTCAATCTGTATTTGGGCTTGCTGCGGCCTTACCCCACAGTCATGGACAATATGCTATAAGGAAGACAGGAAAGATTTCCTGCTAGCTCACAACACAAGTAATGCCTTGGAAGAATGACAGTAGAAAACATAAAAAAAAGCCCATCTTTTCATTGCCCATTCAATCTCAGCTGAGCTTTCAAGGACAGGAGTGGTTATCATAGTTCAGCTTCTGTCTCACAAAAAGGACGTATATATCCATGTTATTACTTTCTTACTGATTTGCTTTTAACAGTCCAAAAATTCATCTTTAGGAAGTGAAAACTAAATCTTGTATAAAGACTTACATCTTAATTCTATGTTCTGAAAAGGTAATAGTATGATGCCAAAAAAAGAAGTGTGTATTATTATTAACAAAGTAATGCTTTATGAAACTCAATAAAAGCATTTTTTTCACATCTTACTGTTTGCTCCCAGATGTGTCCAACTCAATGGGACAGCTATTAGAATTATAGACTCCGAGGATATGATTCATCTCATACTGAAAAATGGACTCACTTTTGGTTATGCTGCTCCTTAAGTTCATTGACTAGATTCTTACTAGCTCTAGTGGAGCAGCTAATTCCTACAAGTTAGGTGGAATAATATCTCCAGATAAATTGAACCATTTCAATACTCTTGCCTTTCTGTCAGTGTGGATCCATGGACTAGGAGGTGTCTTGAATAAAGCATTCATATTGCTCTTGCAGGAACATCACTAACTGCCAAGTTCATGACAAAGATCTTTGTTACTCTGGAGCTTGCTTCTTTTTAGACATTTGTGGTAGATTTTTGTGTTTGTTTGGTTTTGTGGGCAATAAAAGCTGGAACTTTAAATAAAAGAATCATAGAAATTTCATTTTGTCAGCATTTTGTTGACCGTAACCATGAAAATAACGTTTTTCCACTGAATCCAGAACTGCACACAACTAATAGAATACTAAATAACTTACCTGAAATTTAGTCATTTTAAAAGAAATATAGAAGAGACTACTGGGACACAATTGTCTCTGAACTTCTTGTTGACCTTGTTGTAAACGCTGGATTAGAAAGCCACACTGAAACAGGAGAGTGAAGCTGATTGTACCCCGTGCTCTGCTGGGAAACACAAGGCAAGCAAATTAAGAAAATATTTTCAAAAAATGTCCATTTCATGTTTGAAGCAAATACAATGACAACCAAAAGATGCTGAGACTTACAATGAAATGTAACTTTCAATCTGACATATTAATTAAATAACAAAAAACAATTTAGATTTTAGATATGATAGTTTATCAGAAATACTTTAGATACTTATCCCATGAGAACCTCACAGGAAAGGATCTCTAACTGAAACCAGTTGTAGAAATTCTTGTGTAAAGGATACTGGATGGTTTTTAATCACCTGACATCTATTTTCCAGTAGAGCTACTTGTAATTAAGTAAGAATAATGTCAGCAATTATGAACACTAGAATGATTGAATTCTTAACATTTTGTTGATAGTGTCTATAGAGCAACAGTATTGAGTTGGCCCAAAGACAATAAAGATAGGCTGACTGCATACACTGAGCATGATCTGTCAGACAGTTATGCATACCACTCAGTTTGCAGATGAGTAATTGCTCTTACTACAGCAGAATACCTCATGATGTAAGCCATTCATAAACTGAGTTTCTGTGGAATGACGGTATCCATTTCAAAATGCGCCAGCAATAAGCAAAGGCAGAAACGACAATTTAAACAAATTCTTTAGTAAGAAAAAGAGGTGTGACACAGCTTGTATGTCAAAATTAATACTGATGAGTGAAGTGTGCTGCACTGTAAGGAAACAAAACCTTGTATGTTTTTTGTTTTTTTTGTGGTAGACAATTAGTACTTGTTCATAAAATTTTGTTGGGATCACACTCATTCGCTGCCTTGGCAAGAGGGCTGAAGTAGCATAAAGATTTGAAAAAAAAAACAACTCTTAAGCTCAGGGCAAAGGCGACATTGAGGATATTTTAAAGACTGATTTTGGATGTTTTTTCTGCAAGCTTGAATTTACAAGCATCCAGGGATGGCAGTGAGGATCAGAGGGACATGTCAAGGCAGGACCAGAATAGCAGGTAATACTCAGGCTCACAGCAGACTGTGAAGATGGTCATGGTTTTTCAGTCTTAGTTATGGCAAGTTTTTCTAGTTACTCATAAAGACCCAGATAGAAAAGATGTGATAGAGCACATTCTGTACATCTGGTGTAAGAAGAGGGTTTTCAGGGTATGATAGTATGTACTGGAGCAAACTCCATCAGAATGCATTTTAGGTTGCATAATATTTTCAGTTTACTAAAAGGTAAATATTCTTTGTACTTAAGATAGAAATTAGTATTATATTTGTCATTCAGACGATAAAAGTAGTATCATATTTTAGTTCGATAGAATCTATTTTCTACTGATAAAATTCTGTGTGCTACGTATGCTGCTTTTGGTAAATAAATCTTTGCTTCCTGATATATATAACAGCTGACAAATTACCATCATGTTATGGTTTATTATGTCAAATACCTTCAGTTGATTTCCAAGTGACTGAATGTCCTCTCTTTTCATTCACATCTTGAGCCAACTCATACTTGGTTAGCGTGTTTCTGCAGGCTGTGGATGAAAGCTTTTAAAAGACACATCACTAAAACGAAAACACAATATGGACTACACAGTCGTGTAAGGACTTCTGATAATGTTTCTGTAAATTTGGGCATTAATGGATTGGGTGCAGCTGTGACTTGTATATGACAAGGGAGAATACTCAGTCAATGCTCAGCTGGCAGTGCTAACATAGAATACATGCACTGTCTTCAAATCCACTTACATAGATCACCTCATAACCAATAACAAAATAAGTCAGATCATTAGGATGTGGTCCTGTTTTCACAGTGTTTCCTGCTTTGAAGAATTCACTTTATATGTTGGATATCTAAGGCACAGAAGACAATTACGCTGGTATACTTTGCAATAGTGAGTCTTCACTTGGAGTATTGCACTTAGTGTGATCAGCCCATTTTAAGGGCACAGGCACCTGGAAAGAGCTGAGACTGATCAAAGTGTGATGAATTATCTCTTCAGATTCAAATGAGTGAAGTAAATCATGGAGATAGGAACACTGGCACTGAGTGCTTCTTGAATATATTTTTGGAACTTGCATAGAATTCAGACATTTTGAGATGGATTTTAAATGGCATAAAATACAATTAAGTAACTTATGTTAGGGAAAACTGGTGATAAATTTGTGCTTATCCATTTTAAAATCTTTTAAAATGCATACAATATATTAAACCTTGGGATTGCAACATAGCTAATAGTATCAGGAAGAGAAGAATGAAAAATTAAAAATGACGATTCAGAAGAAGTCCCAATAGGAATGTTAATTGAGAGACAGCATCACAGGTGAAAGATATGCAGCTTTCCTGAACTGCCTTCAAATCATAGCAACTTGGATTTCTAAGAACCGCAGTGTTCACTTTGGTTTTCAAAAGCTGTTACTTTTAGTCTAAAAATTAATTATGTCTCGAATGGCAGTGCTTATGGAAGGTGTTGTATTTGAATATTTAAATTGTGTTTAGTTCTGCAATTAGTTTTGGGAATGACTTAAGCTGACTGCCTGTGATACAGAAGTTTAAGATGAAATACATCTTTTGTATTCCCCTCCGTATTAATGGTTGCTTCATTTTTTGCTTCACAAATGCATTAAAAATTTGGACTGTTTTATGAAACAGCAGTACAAAACATGTTATCATAAGTTCTATTCTTGAATTCAGCAAAACTGAGATGAAACATTGGTTAGAAATTCAGTCATCTTC
The DNA here is from genome assembly GCF_002078875.1 of Numida meleagris. Lineage (NCBI taxonomy): Eukaryota > Metazoa > Chordata > Aves > Galliformes > Numididae > Numida > Numida meleagris. The sequence continues at coordinate 65,055,750 of NC_034409.1, read as the reverse complement.
CTTGCAGAAAGATGTTGCCATAATACCACACTGCCAGGCAATGGAAAGCATTCTTTAATTTATGAACTTTACCATTTCTCAAGAAGTGCAAGGGTTATAACTGCATCTGACTGAAATGAAAAACTGGGCATCAGCAGTATACCGTAAAGCATTTTCTGAGGAGTCCCCTGGCAGCTCTGAACCTTGCAAACAGTTGTAGAGGTATGAATTTCAGAGAAGATGCATTCACTTACCTGAATCAGGTTACAAGTTTCAATACAAGGAGATCAGTAGGTAGACTAAAACCAGTGTTCAGTATATTTTAAATTATTCTAAGGTAAAATTAAATTGAGTAAAAATACAGTTTTGATGTTTGAAGATATCATCCCATAATAACATTGACCTTCACTTACGTGAAGTAATTTTCCTAATGTGATAAAATGTAAAGTATTCTCTTTTGCTTGTTTCTGTCGTTAAATCAGATTTTCCTGCTTAGTAGCCTATGAAGCTTGCAAATATAGCAACAGTCTCATTATGTGCAATCATGTAATTTGTTTCATGATGTGGAAGCTACAAGTGTATTCTTTTTGCTTCTATTTGAAGCCGCAGCTGTTTGAATTACATGATTTTAGTCACAGTTTTTAAATCACTTCTGAAATGATGGCCTAGGAATTACCTATGGACTGAGAGATCTTGGGTTATCTGTAAATCACGCCTGGATGTAGGTTTCAAAGAGCTGTCAGGGTTTCAGCTCTATAGAATTCACCGCATTGCTTGACTCAACACATTTGATACCTCCATTGCCATATAACAAGGGTCATACAGCACTGCATTTCAGTCTGTTCTGGATGGAGTGTTGAGTCATAAAAGCAAATAGTGAATCTCTGCCAAAATTATACCATGAGAATACTTGCCGTACTGAAAAAAAGGCAACAGAAGTTTATGGAGTGCAATGAGCAATAAAAAGATTTTAAGGTCTAGTTTCTGTTGTTTGAGATAAAATAGGCTTAAAGTTCCTTTACTTATTGACACTAATCCATGCAAGTGCCTGTGTTAGCATGTAGTTCAATACAGGAGTGCGTGTTTTGTTTTGTTATTGTTATTGTTTGTGATACTGTTTTTTAAGCAAATTTCCCAGTTGTTCCTACTTACTACATACTAGCATTTGTTGCAGAACAATCTTGCATAGCACAGATGGGATTCCTTTCAGGTGAAACAGAGGATGCACTCTGGGAGCACCAGATGTACTCCAGCTATTAATTGACATTGATTCTGTGGGGCCAGGCTAGATCTCTTCTGAAGTAACCCCACCAAAACCAAGTGTAATGCAAACATTAGGTCCTTAGTACCAGCTGCCTCACTCTCCAGATCTGTTGTTGTCTGTGTTGCTTAATAATGAAGATTTTAAAAAGCTCATCAAAGCAGTGAAGAAATAAATATTTTGTGCAGTGAATCTGAGCCAAATTTCTTGCATTTTCCACGGGAGATAAGAATTTCTGCTACATGTTCAATCAATAGATTTATATTATCTCATAGGAACATGTAATAATGTCCATTTTCTGAATTATTATTAGGAATCACTTGTATTGCCTCAGTTTTTTTTTTTCTGCCAAGCCATCAAGTAAATGACTTTTTATCATTTTCTATTTAACACACATCATGTTCTCACTTCACTGATTTGACTTGTGCATTTTCTATTTTCAATATGACAGGAAGCTCCAATGTACTGGAATAGGAGAAAATTTCATTAAACAAGTCTATTTCAATGTTGGTTTTATCTCATGAATTATAATATCATGTTGATGAGAAGTGTGCTATTTCATTATTGTTGCTGCAGCAAACCAAAAATGTTTTGAGCTGTCAAGAAAAGGAAAATCTGTCGGGTGTATACTAACAAAAATCATCAGCACTGGAGAACTATGCTTGAAGGAAGAGTTTGCTCCTATAAAATATAAGAACACTTTAAAAAATGATTCTAAATCTATAATCTTATATGTATTTGCACTGAATATTCTAATACTAAAATAAAACTTCTTGATCTTCTTGGGTGGTAGGGCACTGGAACAGGTTCCCCAGAGCAATGGCCATGGCCCCAAGCTGACAGAGTCAAAGAAGTGTTTGGACAATGCTCTCAGACAAAGGGTTTGAATTTTGTGTGGTCCTGTGTTGAGTCAGGAGCTGGACTCAGTGATCTTTGTGGGTATCACAAAACTCAGGATCTTCTATGATTCTGTGATTCTTCTGGGTGATATGGTTTGGTGATGAATTCTGCTCCCTAACTAAAGTTAGTTGTTATCCTATGGTTTTGTCTTCTGTAGCAGAACTTTGCAACCAGGCTCAGGGTACTGAGTATTACTGGGTATTGTCATGTGTATTTAGTCCTCGTAGAGGAAAATAAGAAATAATGTTTTATTTTCCAAGGTTTAATTTAGAAGGAAATGGGAAAATACACAACGCATTGCATTGCACTTTGTTTTGGATATTAATCATTCACTATTGATATCACTATACTTACGTGAAGAAGCAGTATCTTGCATACAAAATGAAAGGTATACAGTCTTAAATCTCTTTCGCTTTTGATTTGACTGTAATTGTGAAAGAGTTGGTTTATAAATTGATATCAATAGTTATTCTTTAAAATGCATATTTATTTATTTTTACAGTGGCCTTAAACTTCCAGACACCAGGAGTACCAATGGAACTGCAAAATGGGAAATTCTTAGACAATGGTGGCTGTGGATATATTCTGAAACCAGAATTCCTAAGAAATCGCAATTCAACATTCAACCCACACAATGTGGGAAGATACAGTAAACCAATGTCTCTGTCAATAAGGGTAAGCTTGGTTAACTGTAATTTGTTTGATAAAACGTAAAAACAAACTACTGTTATATGTTCCAGACCTATTTGTTATCTATTATTTTCTAATTTCATTCTCACTTCTGGTTGTTAGAAAGTTTATTATTGTTTCTACCAACACATCACTCTCATATAGATTTTATTGCTGCTTGGATGGTTTCCCATCTGTAGTTCACTTATGTTTACTAAAAATATCTAGATGTTCAGAGTTGATGAATTTATAAAAAGACATGATTTCCACAGTGTTCTGTACAGAAATCTAAATGTACCTTGCATTGTGTCACAAGTGTAGTTGACCAAAGAATGGCAATTATGACTGTGCAGACTGAACTCTGAAAGCTTTCAGAAATCAAACATGCACTATTTGTATTATTTTCTTAAGAATTAGCAATGCCACATACACTAAAGTAATTGTACTTGACAAATGCGAATGTTTTAAGATATGCTAGGAAGCTTTATGCTTCGTTTAAGTCTCATTATCTTCCTATGCATACATAAAAGATTATTTATCATCTTAAAATCATATTAATAATTGTAAAAATAATTGTAAAAAGGGAGATGAAGGAGCCTCTGAATTATTTCTACTTCTCCCAAATTCAAATCTGAATTTCTTAAAAATATTCTAAATAAATGTCATTTAAAAATAAGGAAAAATAAAACTCCTTCTTTTGAGGTCAAGTAGATGTTTTATAATTATTTGCTGGTTGGAACACTACCTTTTCCCAATGAAAATGTGCTATTTCTGATTGTACAGTATACTACTTGCATAAATGCTATATAATTAGCATAAAATTAGTGTATAATTGGTATTTCTTTCAGAAAAATAAATAGTGGAGATAAAATATTAGCTAATAACAATTATAAGATGCTTACATAATGTGTGCACCTAATCAAGAACATTTTAGTGTCCTAGCAGTGAGCATACCAATTACAAACAGACATGACTGGATGATTTGAAGCACCCATGCGTATACATCTGTTACTTTAGTCCTTGATTATATAAAGCTGGAGTTAATTAAGATGAGGAAAACTTCCTGACTGTAATCCAGGAGACAGACAAGGGAAAGGAAATGTCTGAGTTTGGAAGAAGCTGGAACAGAGAAAGGCAGGATTTTAGACTGATGACATAGACTGGGATGATAGACCAGATAGCAGCAGCAATGGCATCACACCAGCTATGTGTGGGGCTATAAAGCTCAGAGGCTCCTGCAGAGAAGCAAAAAATGGGAAATAGCAGTTGAAGACAAAAAATATCTGGAGAAGGAGTTAAAGGGAAAACAGTTTCTGCTGAAGATTTACTAACTTGATGAATTATCGGACAGAGATATAATGCATCTGAGGTAAAAGTCCCTCAGGCTGACTGATTAAATTTAGAGAACACAAGTAAAGACAAAAATCATACAGGACTTGATTTTATTTAATTCAGTACCCTTTCTTACCTGATGTGCCACAGTTCCCATCAAGAGAAAGACTGTATGTAGCTGCTGAAGAAGAAATACAAGTACACAAGGAGTTTCATATAGACATTTCTAAGCCTACCATATTATTTTCTATTCCCTCAGTATGTCTGTTTCACCTTCGATCTCACAGATGGAATGGGTTTAAGGATTTGAATGATGGGAGGCTCTAACCAGCACCTTTTTTTCCCACCCTGTCAGAGACATAGGCTGGGCCCGGCAACAGGGTCAGAGGGGGAAGCAGCACAGCTGGATTTTAGCAAGGACATTCAGGACATGCCGAAGGCCCTTCCTGGTTCTAAATGGGCAGTCTGTCTATGCTTGCATTGTAAGAAGCTTTTCACTGAGGGTAATTATCTAGGAAGGAAGTGGCCAGTACCTGGGTCTGCTAAGCAACTGCCAATCAGTGTTTCAGGCTAGAACATTTCTTGGACCTACTTGTTACAGAAAGTGCCTAAGCATGGTTTGTGCTTTTTGACTTTTTGGTGAGTGACAGGGGAGTAAGAATCTATACATGAGTTTTGACGTTTTCTCCTGAGGTCTGGACTATAAGCATCATGTCTCTCACCTAGGCTTGCAGGTTTCTATCTCTCTTGACACACTCAAGCATTAATTGCTAAAAAGCAGATACTCTACAGATAGTTATTCTCTCCTTGGTGTCCTGAAATACAGATAGACGGTAGACGAAGTTGTGACTTTCATAAATGCTTTCTTAGGCTGGGTGCCAGATTATAAGGCAGTCTGAGGCAAATTTTCCAGGTAGCTAACTAAATTAAGGACAATAACATCAGGGAGCCTGCTAAAGGCTGAGTTTTTATGTGTTCCTGTGAAAGAACAGGAACAAACCCTACATACTCTGCAACACTGTGTTGGTGTCACCCTAAGTGTTAGTGCCAGTCCAGTAGGCACAGCTTTAGCAGAAAATCATGGGCTTGATCTCAGATAGAGCAAAAATAATCAGATTGATTCCTCCAACATTTTAATGAGAAGTATGAATAAAAATGCTTAAATCTGAAATTATTAAATGAAGCACAGTGATATCAGATTAGCCAAGAATTAAATTAAATGGGAAGCACCATATTCTTAACTTCATTGTTTTTAATGGATATTTTGGGAACAGTTCCTTTATGGCTGGTATGCACTTCTGACTGTAGTTTCTTATGGAATCGCTTTTGCTATGACTACTATACAGCTATTATGTAAAGTCAATTCTTACAGTCATTTCAATTCATTACAACTTTAATTTTCCAGCTCATCAGTGGTCATCAGTTACCACCCAGTAACCTGTCGAAGAGTAACAAAGCTGACCCTTTAGTGCAGATAGAAATTTACGGTGTGCCAGAAGATCAAGTGAAAAGAAAATCTAGTGTCATAAAAAGCAATGGTGAGCATCGGTCTTAGTCTCTTAACCGTGAACAAAAGACAATAATATTTTACATGGAATGGCCATTTTTCCTTCCCAAGAAGCTGTTATGTACTTACAGAGACTGCAATTATTTCTGTCTAGAGTAGGATCTTCTGCTACAAAACCTCTAGCAGAAGTTTAAACTATGTGCCATTTTTGTTGAATTGCAGATTAAGGAAGGATAAACTCTCTGACAGTATCACTCTCTTGAGGGAAGACGGAATATGCTTGGTGTTTACTCACTGTTGAGGTTTGGCCCCAGGAGCCAGCTACGCACCACACAGCTGCTCTCTTACCTTCCCCTCTCCCTGCACATAGTGGGATGTAGGAAAGAATTGGAGAGGTAAAATTTGTGGGTTGAGATAAAGATAGTTTGATAGGTAAAACAAAGCTGTGCATGCCAGCAAGACTAATGAAGGAATTCATTCAGTCCTTCCTGTTAGAAGGCAGATGTTCAGCCATTTTCAGGAAAGCAGGGCTTCACTGTTCATGAGAGTTACTTGGGAAGACAAATGCCATAACTCTGAATGTCCTGCCCATTCCTCCTTCTTTATGCCACCTTGGGGTTACTTAATTCAATTTAATTACAATGTCATGTGCTATGGGATATTCCTTTGGTTACCTGGGGTCATGTGTCCTAGCTGTGTCCCCTCCCAATCTCTTTTTCACTCCCAATCTCCTTGATGGTGGGAGTGAAAAAGTGTTCTCAGTGTGAGAAACAGAAACATCCTTGATTCTGTGTAAGCACTTCTCAGCAACAACAGAAACACCAGTGTGTCATCAACATTGTTTTTGTCACAAATCCAAAACATAGCAACATATGAGATACTACGAAGAAAATGAAATCTATATGAGCCCAAACCAATACATGCATGTAAATTCTGGGGACTTTTTGTGAAGAATTGTCTTCAACTTCATCATTTAGCTCATATAAGGTTTCTAGCAGGTTAAGTCCCTGGAGAGATAGTGCATACTCTCAGTATTTCTCTTCAAGCACTCCCTTATCTTTATCCTATAGATCATCTTGACGGGTCAGCTTAAAGGTTCCCTGTGATCTCTTCTCTGCCACTCTCTTCTATTTTTTCTTTCTCCTTTTTGTAGATAGCTCCTACATTGCATTTCCCTCTGTATGAATGCTATACAGGACAAACACCACCTCTCCTGTTCTACATCTCCTTTTGTATTTTGCTTTTAGTCACATAATCACTTTTCTACCAAAATTTATTCAGCTCCTGCCTCATTTCCAACACTATAAAAAGAGAAACGTTGGCAAAAAGATGAAATTGGCATGAACGTTGGAAAGTTTAAGTTGATCAGAGATTCCAAACCTGGATATCACTGTCCTTTTTTGCAATTTTTGAAGAGGAAACATCAAGTTTCTTAGGCATTTGATAGACACTGTTAGGTACCCAGTATATGACAAATCTCTAGAAGGAGATGGTATGCATACTGTAGGCAAGTCGTAGGCTGTCTGCTTCATTCTGAGCATTTCCTTCTCACAGTTTTTATTTCATAATCTATACAAAAGATGTGACCTGTATCATTGCAGTCAGTTGGAGTCCTGTCATTTATTTAAATTGGCACAAAAATCTAGGGAAAAGAAAGAATTTTACTAGTATGGACTACTAAAAGCAGATACAACTCAGATATTAACTGTAATAAATGAAATGGTATTTTGATACTATGTATTTTCTCTTTTCATTAGCTCTGAGTCCTAGATGGGATGAAACTTTCTCTTTTACTGTCCAAGTTCCAGAACTAGCACTGATACGCTTCTGTGTACAAGATGAGATCTCTCTGGTTGCTAACGATTTCCTTGGTCAATACACTTTACCACTGCTGAGTCTGAGTAAAGGTAAGATCTTTTTAAGTGAGCCACCATTAACAGTTCAAAATTATGTACAATAATCTATGCTTTTATCATTACTGTGGTATTGATGTAGCACAGGATTATGTATATTCCTAGAGGAGAACTGTGTTAAAGTAGGTTAAAAGTTGAACTCTTTATATTTTTAAATCTTTGTAGTCTCTGAATTAAAGTCTACAGTGTAGAAATCAAAAAACTATTAATGACTGTTAATAATTCCTACTGGAACATTCGCTTCAAAATAGAAATTCTTCAGATAGTATTTTAACTCATTCTGATAGGAAAAAAGGAAGGTCAGTTAGTCAGAACTAGCATAAAGGCAACAGTTCTGTGCATTTTCTACTCAGGCTCCAAACCCCATCTAGCCAAATTAAAACAAAACAAAAAAGCCATGAACCCCTCAAGTTACCTACCCACGACTTTTCAGAGTGCAGAATGAAGAATATATATTATGCAAAATATGTATAGTATTTTTTCTTAATAGTGTTTCTTCTCTTGTACCTGTTTAGTTCCCGGAATCTTATGTGATTGATAGGCTGCACATAAAGAACAGACACAGAAGTCAGTAGGCCAAGGAGAAAGGCTTATATAAAATGATTGTGTACTGTACTGGATTTCCAAATGTATTTCTGACAAAGCAAACAGAATCAACTTTTGTTAGTAAAGGAAGATATAAAGGCAAAAAATTGGAGCTGGCAGTGGGCACTGTGCCTTTTTTTTTTATAAAGCTTAACAGCGTTTTTAATGGCTATTTCTTTCCAAGTTCTGAAGTCATAAAGCTGCTTGTGATTCTTAGTTGAGGCTTAGGATTTACACAAGAACAGAGACATTTCTCTTAAAGAATATTTGCTTTTCTCCAACATCTTTATGCTGATCACTTTCTACTTATATATGAGTATTTCAGAAAAAAGAAAAAAGCCACCCTATTTTTGAGATAAACTTTAATAGAAAATGATAAAGCTTACGTGTGGTTGTAAAATCATTAATATTTGTGAATTCATTCATTTATTTTAATAGAATCACTCAGTGATTCCCCAGCAGCAGCTTCACCACACAGCTACAGGTTGCACTGGGAAGAACACTTGCTGCCCACCTGTAGCTGTATGCAATTTTTCATGCAGTGATTAAGTAGTTATACTCAGAGGGACTGAAGATGGGAATCTCCCTCTAGCTGGGAGGTTAAAGGCTAGAGGAGTGAATCCTGGATTACAGCCCCTGTCTCAGTGACTGTCACATTCTACTACAGGACAGGAATCCAATTGTCCCACATCCCAGCTATCTATCATTGCATCAGTTAACAGTTAATGATTTCATACAAATTGGACCAATTTCAATAACAGAATTTTACTTCTCTCAGGACATTTTGGAGAATATTCTGTAACTATGGGCTAAGAACACAGTCCTTGGAAATGAGTCTTAATCCTTGAAGTAAGCCTCTGGTAGGAAGCAAATCAAGTCTTCCACATACTGGTGTGCTCTACACATTGATCATAAATGCATGTTGCCAGGGTTCAACTTGAATATCTGCTGCTCAGAAGTTTAATCTTGGGTGCAAAGTGAACTTTCACACTGGATAAAAGAATCAAGGAAATTCAAACCCAAATGAGGGTCCTGAAGGTTGTGCCCACATCCAAACACACGTAAAGAAGAGTTTTGAGAATTGCAGTTCTCAGCTGAACTTTTAGTGACAACAGATATTTAAATAACTGCAGTTAATATATATACATAGAAAAATCAGAACATTCTTTATCAGAAGTGACATTTTTATGAAGTAATACATATTACAGTATTAAGAGGCAATATAGGCTTTGGGTTTGGAGGGGGTATTTTTTGTTTTCAGAGCAGGTAAGTTTCAAGTTGAGAACTACACCTTCTTCAAATGCTTCTGCTCACCAGATGAACATACAGTTTCTGAGGTATACCTTATCTCTGATACTGGAAATCACTCATATATAAAAGGTGATCCTTAACAGACTTAAGATTTCATGGTAGGGATCTTACGCTACTTTTTTTTTTTTTTTTTTGCCTTAGCTGCACAGTGTATTATTGCTGTAACAGCATTCTTTTCCATAAAGCACTATCACTACTGATTCACAAGTTGTTCAATTTGCTATAAGAAGAATGTGTGAAGCATTGGTTCTGTATCATTTCACTTTATTTTAAAGACTTATTCTAAGGTTCATTGTTATGTTACATTTGCATAGTAGATCATAAAACCCCACTGTAGTATTTTCAGTTGTGGTTAATACAGTGATCAAGTGTCATTATATTTACAGGTTACTGTACCGTTCCTCTGTTTTCCAAACGTGGTGGCAAACTTGAACCTGCATCTTTGTTTGTGTACGTCTGGTACTACTAATAATGCTCTGCAATAGTTGTCATTCTGGTGAATCGCACCCCACTCAATAAAGCAACATCACTTGGCTTGCAACAACCCACTACTCTGATTTCCAGAGTGGCATGTTCTCATTGATTTTTTTTAAGCTAATGGGACTTGTTGTGTGAGTAAATGGTATCCTGAATAAGTAATGGCTAGTGAAGTTGGTCCTACCAATAGTTCATAAAGAGTGAAGTGCTTTGGACATTTTGTTGAATTCAATTAATAATTTCATTTGCAGCTAATTGCAAAATTAGGATTAATTACTGAGAATAATAATTTAAAGTTTACGATCTTATACTACAAAATTATGAACTTGTTACATGGAAATATTTATTTGCGTTGAAAAAGAGCTTTTACTTTGTACAATCATCTTTCCAAGGGAACAGGAAAAATGACACATTCAGTGTAAAGTCCCTTTTAATGTATAACAGTGGCAGTTTCTAATTGGGCTATACCTCTTTAATGTATACTGTAATTTTGCCACCTGAAAAAAACAGTTTTGAGAAAAAGCATCTCTTAAAATGATAAAAACTTAAGATGCTAATATTGGTACCTTTTCTCAGCCTAATCCTGAACCTCCTGCTGCTAAAGAAAGACAAATAATTCACAGACTGATTTGTAAAGGGCTATGTTCCCTGTAGCAGCAGGAAGCTCTGGATACATCTTACTGACTGTGAACTTGAGGAATAGGAAGCACAATGCTTTGAGGTGGATTTGAAGAAGTTTAGGGAAGGTAAGTGTTGATTGTATGATTTAAATTCTCTGATGGCAAATTCTTGCCTACCAGACCTATCAGTGCCAATCTTGTCCACAAATAGTAGTTTTCACAACTTCCTTAGAAAACTGAAGTATTGCTGAGCTTCCAGAGGACTGTATCTACACTAATTGCAGATCTATTACTCAAATGTGCATTTTTTAAAGGATGTTTTATTGTCAGTTTTCTTTCTTTAATACCAACAGTATTGCTTATGTTTTCAGACAGTTCTGATAATATTCTATTTTTAATACCGTTTGCAGACAGTTCTGATAATATTCTAATTTTAATGCTACTTTTATTTAATGCCATTTTAATACTATTTTATTTAATGTTGCTCTAAGATGGAAAATCACAGTCTGCTGTAAGCAATGATTACAAAATGTCACTGGAAATAGCACTGTTAGAAAATAGCATTACAGTTGTAAAAAGGAAACCAAGGGAATAGACTAAGAATCTAAAATCAATATTGAACTGTAAGGTCAGGTAATTTGATAACATTGTAAGCTGGGCACAATGTGTTTTCTGTTTTTGAGTGACAAGTCACTTGATTCTTTACTCAGGAAAGCCTATAATCTGAAATGTTAGACTTACTGAACTTTGTAGTGATCATATCTGTATGCTAGCCAATATCTTTTTCATGTGATAAATATTTCATAGCTTTCTTCAGAATTCTAATAATAATAATATTCAATATTCAAGCAGAGTTCTTCCCACCTCCCTTTACTGAGGAGGAATTTAATTTCACAAGGCAATCTGGTGTATCTGTTCTCAGACACAAACTGACCAAGTGACACGGCCAATTGGTTTGATGCTGAGGAAAACTCCAGCTTATTTAGATTCCTAAACAGCACTCCTAGTCCCACTTCAGGAGCTTTATACAACATTACCTTCTGAAGTCTGATATGTGAGTGTCCTTTGGGAGAAGAAGGCAATTATCTTCAGCTTCTGGAGTTATTATCCCTCTGTTGACCACTTTTCTACCTGGTAGAACAAATGTCAGATCCACTCAGTATGGTACCTTAAAATTTTACAGCAGATCAGACCACAAATCAACGTGTCGCCTGTGCCTTAAAATGTGCCCTTGCTTCTGGAAAGGTTTATATACATGCTCAGCTCTGCGTTCATGTAAGAGGTTGGCTGTAATGGACAGTTCATTAGGGCCGCTCACATGCTAAATGTTCAAAGATGTGCTTAAGTGCTTCCTTGCTTTAGGTAAAAATGCTTTGAAGAACACAGCCCACAGTCACCCTTGGTGAACTCAAAGGTAGAACTCACATTCATTAGGTACATGTATATATAGACCTAAGGTCAATGCATGTATTGACTTGACTCTCTTACACAGCATAGGAGTGCAATGGGGTAGGATGAGTGAACAAAGATTCTTTATAATATGATCTTAAATAAATGCAACACCGAAAGCTCATATTCAATATGTTTTATTTATTTGTAAAGATTAGCTCCACATTCCTCCTTTCTTCTCACAATTGACCAGTTGTATCTACTTCTTGGATGTCAGAATAAAAGAAATGTTGAAATAGCTTATTCACAAATGAGTATCCTGGATTTAAAGTTGCATTATATAAACACCAATATATACTGCACAAAATGTCTTACGTGCAAAGTTGTTAAGTTCTTGATTGATTGTTGGTATGCTTGTTTATAAATGTATGGATTGCATAAGATTTAACACAAAATCTGCTAGACATCTGAAATGTATTGGCACCCAGGGAATCATCCCATGGATCTCTCTGCTGAATCATCATATGCAGTGAGTCATAGTGGACAATGATAAATTACACCATTATCAGCATTGTTTCAACACCATCAGTGGAATTAGCAGGAAAGAATTAGGCTCTGACCCACACTTTGATGTGTACTAAATTCAGGATTTTTACAGTACTATTTCATATGAACAAAAGTCTTGATTGCTGTCATAAGAATGCCTGCATGCTCCTACATGTTAGAATGTGATTTCTTAAACTCACACTAACAGGAATCTGTTGCAAGAAGATGGCAGCAATTTTAAGACAATAGCCTTATGATTAGAAATGTTGAGATCAGCAGATGACTGCATATTCTCAAGGGCAACTGAGACAAAATGTACCATGGAAAATAGAATAAAGGAACATTAGTGGATAAATAATTGAATTATCTTAGACCACATTTAAATTACACTGTTTCCCAGTGGATACCATTTTTCTTCATTTAACTGGACTCTGCTCAGTTGAATGTTAACAGCTCCCACAAATGTTCCTTTGCTTTTCACAACAAGCTTCAGTATACGGCCTTCAAGTTGCATAACTCTGTTGTACACAACCTGAAATAACATAAAGTGCAAGAGAAAAACATATGAATCTGTGAATTTGTCAAGCAAAACAGTTCAGTACAGCCTTCCGAATCATGATGATAGCTTTCCAATAATTACTGTAAGCTGTCCTCTGGAATTATAAGATATTAATTATGAGACAAATTCAAGTTAGTGGATTTAGCTCAGATCTACATTCGATCTTAGTTTATATAAAGGGGATTCTGCCAGTTTAGGCTTGTGAAGTCTGATTACCAAGCATCTGTGAATAAATTTGAAACCTGTATTGCAATACTTGATTAAAAAAAATAGGAATGCATGATTTTCCAAGTGAAAATTGGAACTAAGGCAGAGTTTTGAACTTAAGAGTGGAGATATATCAGATCTCCACAAATCTCACCAGGGAAGAATACAACTGTTGGCTTTCTACAGGAGAGATTAAGATGAAGGGTACTTATCATGGACAGAAGTGTGAAACCATAATAATAATGGTAATTATGGAAAAGTGTAGGTTAATATAATCTTTAAATATCTGTCCATAACAGATGCTTTGAAAAATGGCGTTTCTGTTCTGAAAAAAAAAACCAAAAAAACCTGTTACTATGTCTTTTTTGCAACTTGGTATATTATTGTATTTGTTACATGTTGCTTAGTAGTGCCTCAAAGCAGCTTTATGTTCCACCCATATGTCTCATGAAAATGTATCACACAATGCACAGGACTGCAGAATATTGTTATTATTACTGTAATGTGATTAAATCTCATGCTACACACCAAAATTAGAAAGAAACACACCAAATCAAACCCAAATTTTTTTTTTTTTTTTCCTAACCAAAATTTTTTTTTTTTTTTTTAATTCATTGTAGGATGAT